>NC_080189.1:129986244-130611244 GCF_030028045.1 Hippopotamus amphibius kiboko
ACAGTCCTTCTTACCATATAAGGTACATATTAACAAGCTTCTAAGATTAGAAAGTTGACATCTTTGGGGGGCATGATTTAGCCTACTGCAGAAGGTGTTCACAGAAATATCACCAAGAACGTGTGTGATCCACCACTCAGAATGGCCATCATCAAAAAGTCTATTAATAATAAATGCTGGAGAGGGTGTGGAGAAAAAGGAACCCTCCTACACTGTTGGTGGGAATGTAAACTGATACAGCCACTATAAAGAAAAGTATGGACGTTCATCAAAAAACTACAAATAGAGCTACTATATGATCTAGTAATCTCAGTCCTGGAAAGATATCTGGAGAAAACCTTGGTTTGAAAGTATACAGGTACCCCAATGTTCATGGCAGCACTATTTACAATAGCCAGGATATGGAAGCACCCTAAATGTCTGTCAACAGATAAACGGATAAAGAAGATGTAGTACATATATACAATGGAATATTAATCAGCCATTAAAAAGGATGAAATAATGCCATTTGCAGCAACATGGATGGACCTGGAGATTATCATACTAAGTGAAATAAATCAGACAGAGAAAGACAAATAACATATAACGCTTGTATGCAGAATCTGAAAAAAATGATACAAATGAACTTATTTACAAAACAGAAACACTCACAGACTTAAAAAACAAATTTATGGTTACCAAAGGGGAAAGGCTGGGGGGAGGGATAAATTGGGAGCTTGCGACTAGCATATACACACTACTATATTTAAAAGAGAAAACAAACCAAGGACCTCCTATATAGCACAGGGAACTCTTCTCGGTATTCTGCAACAAACTGCAAAAAGAATTCATAGAAGAAGAGATACATGTATATGTATACCTGAATCACTTTGCTGTTAATCTGAAACTAACACAACATTGTCAACCAACTATACTCCAATATAAAATTAAAAAGAAAAGAATTCACCAGTGGGGTGGGGGGTGGAATGTGATCATAGTTGAGTGTGTGGAGGAACATTTTAGTACCCAAACAACAACCAGCCTAATTATCCTGGAAACCGTCCTAGAGGGTGACTAGCTGATGTCAATATGCATGGTTAGGATGCCAGCTTTGCGCCAAGGGGAATGTTAGGGATTTGCAGGGAGACAGATTTTAGATGGCAGCTATAGGGTAAGTATATTGTGCTTTCTCCCATCTCCTTGCCACTTAGGTATTCTCTTTCCTCTTCTGGAAAATGATTTAGCTTTCGGTTCTTTACTTAGACGTTCACATCCTTCAGGAAGCCTTATATGAGCCACTGCATTCCCCTGTGCGATAGGGCATTTCCCGACCTCGCTTCTTTCAGGGGGAGGGAAGGAGGCTATCCCCTCTCCTGAAGCCAAGGGAGGGAAACTCCAGGAGATTCAGTTGTAAAGTTGGTGAGTTTCTTAATTGTCCCCTATTCCATGTGGTTGGGCCTAATGACTAATTCTGTTGAGGTGGTGCAGACAGAGGGGAAAGAGAAAGATGCCACAGCCGACCACAGGAGCACTGTTAAAGCACCTGCTTCCCTGGTATGTAGGTGGGCACCCTATGTGATGTTCCAGAGGTCAAGTGGACACTGAGGAAGGCGAGTAGACTCAACTTGCTGGTACTCCGCTACAGATCAGGAAGATCCCAGCAGCTAGAAGCTGTAGGACAATCGACCTATGTTGTAAGCTACGGAGCAGAGGGAGGATGGTGTCACACTGGAACCAGGTCTCCCGTATCAGGAAATTGAGTAGTGGGGGCATTCCTGCAGGACTGCTAAGTGTGTGTCCACTTATATAACCTGAACATTCCACCCATAACCATGCCCACCACGCAATGGGTGTCAACAACGTGCCGGCCACGCAGAGAACATCCACCATCAGTCTGTCTCAGGTGGAGAGGCAGCAGCAATAAGCTGAGGTCAGTACAGATTTATTTGATCTTTTCTCTTTCTTCCCTCTCACAAATCCCCAACAGAGAAGGAACAAGTATCTAGAAGAGGAAGGGGTGAAGGTGTTTGAGAGCCAGATCACCTCCTTTCTCCCTTCTCTGTGGAGAAGACACAAGGAGAACTTTGAGGCAGACCTGAAACTAAAAATTTTTACATAAATAGAACTGAATCTTAAATACCAGAATGAGAAGGTGCAGATAACTGCGTGTGTCTGAAAAAGTATAGAATCTGGCCAATATGTGATTAAGGAAGGCTTTCATTTGTAACAAATCATCTTATTTTTATGCTCCAAGAAATTGGGTCTGTACACTGTAACATAAGCTTTTAGGTGACAGGATTATAGCTAATTATTTACTTTCACTCTAAGCTCCTTGAGGGCAGGGGCTACTGCAGCAGAAAGAATATTTAATTGCAAGGGACTTAAACCTGCTCAAATTACTTCACAAAGAATGTGTTTATTATAAGCACAGAGACTTCACTGAAATCAAGAAAGAGGGGAGAAAGCAAGCCTTGAGAACAACTAATGTGGGATATTTCAACAACTGGGAGTTCGGGTTCACGGACGTTCAAATGAATGCTTCACCAGTAAGGAAACTCAGCTAGCACTCAGCTCAGCCTCTTTAAAGGAGGGAAGGAAGGCGAAAGAGAGAGACAGACAGACAGACTTAGCCAAGCCCACGATTTCATCCAGTTGAGACTGGATTAGGGAACTGCTGTGGTTCTGAGTGGCCTGTTCAGGTTATATAAACATTACTGAGTCACTGAACAAATGGAATTTATTTGGCTGCAGAATCTTAGATTTTACTGGCTCACAATCATCACCGTACCTCCATAGCGAGGATGTGAAAGTCCCCCACCTCGCTCAAAGGGATGCATTTTGAGTAGAGATAAAAAAGGAAAGCCCCACATCTCATTACTTGTCTCACTGAACGTTTTCATAATCAACACTTCCTTGGTTTCAGCGTTTTACTATAATTACAGCAACCCGCTACGTTGTCAGGGACTAGTCAGCTTGCTGCTGCAATCTTTCTACTTATTTTGGAGATATTTATCCTGAGAAGTCTCTTCTTTTCTTCCTTTATGACATTTAAGTACCTTGTGAAAAATCTAAGTGTTGACTTGGCATGTCATGTAAAACATTAATAGATTAAGAAAACAGCCCAAGCTGGCTTAGCCGTAACAGTCAGGGGTAGGACTAGGAGGTGGAAGAGCTTGTGTCTGAAGAAGCTGCCTCAGAAAATGTGAATTTTTCAAATTACCAATCTCCTTGACCCCAGATATTCTGATAAACCCGCAGTGCTACGTAATTCGCCATCACACCTGTCCCCCGCCCCTCCAGAACACTTCTTTCGGGCATCAGAATGACTCATTCTGGGGCAGAATGAAAGGGAGCACATCTGAGCTGGGTCAGTTATTACCTGGTGATGGTTAAGGGAATGCAAGATGATGGAGAACTGTAATTAGACAAGGAAAGAGACAAATTGAAAAGAGACATTAATCAGGGTGCCTTTGATAGCAATTGAGAATTCCAGACTAACTCTTCCAACCTTCCAAGGTTGTTCTTACATGGTTGTTCTAAAGTTAAGTGTTTTGTCTTTAAGTGTTATTTATGGAGGATTTCAAGTTCACATATATTATTTGTATTTTTAAATTCACAGAGTTCTACATAAACTTTGATAGAGATGGGAAGAGAGGAAGCATATGGAAGTGTCACAGGGAAGGTTTTTTTTTCCATCAAGAAGGCAGATACAAACATAGATGTCAGATGGTGATGGAAAAATACAGCCTACTAAGCCCTTCCTCTTCTGGCAAAGTGTCAATTTGTGACTCCTTTGACTTGATGAGCGAACTGTGATCTCAGAACTTCTGCAAAGTTTCCTGCTTTTTTCTTTGTCATGCCCCAGATTCAAAATTACACGGTGTTCAGTTATTCTTTCAAGGGAGCTGTAAGAGGTTACGAAGGGAAAAAGATGCAGGGATGGAGAAGATCAGAAACTACCATGAAAAAGTCATCAAATATGTATACATAATACATATATTTATATACAGATCACACTGAAGTGATAACGATACAAAAAAGCTCCTCCAGCTTCTAAGCGTGGGGTCAGCAATAAGGGGCATCCACTTTCACACTATAGTCTAGTCACTCTGCACTGTATGTAGTTCTTGGCATCATTTATGCTTATGCCACCCCAATGCCTAAAACTCACCCCCACTTGTTCCTCAGGTAACTCTTCCGTAAGCTTTAACATTCAGCTTTAGTGAAACCCAAGGCACTGATATATATAAATTATAAGCCCAAGGATCTCTTGTTTTTTTTTTTTTTTTTGGCTACTGAAGAAGTAAAAGAATGAGGTGACTCATGAGGAAATGTGACGTTCCTGGAATTATCACCAAGATGCCACAGATAAGTTTTTCTCCTATTCTGCAGGAAAGTGGTTTCCTAGCAGTGTTGTTTCAGTCAGTGGACTCCTTCGGCAGATAAAATCTTACATGGAGACATGATACGTAGCACAGATCAATGGGGAGCAGCCCCCACCCCCCAGTAGCCCTCTCAGTCTCAAGGCACTGCCTCGGAAATTTCACATTTTATTAAACACATGTGAAATCAAAGCAAATGGAGCATTAGAAGAAGAAAATATCTATCTATATCTATATATCTTGTTTTAATTTATAAGGAAAATAGTCTTACATAGGTGTGGATTATCCCAATCCAGCCTATAAAATCTGTATACAACACTGTCATCCTAGTGCATAGGAAAATCGGTGGTATTCCATTTTCTCACCTGTGAAATGGGACTAATAGTGCGTATCTTGCTGACTTCACAGAGAGAATCAAAATCTTTCAAGAAAATGAATGTGAAAGCACATTGCAAACATTATGCATTAAATATTCTTTGGTCTATTCTATTTTTGACAGTAAAAGCTAAAGAGTGTGGTCTGTGGATTTAATTAAAATGTGACCATTTAAATTAGTAACATGTCACCACAGATTCGTTTTTCTTCTTTTTGAAAATTTTGGGACAGAGTAAAAGAAAGTCTATAAAATTTCTGAAAAAGTCAGTTGAGTGCTTTTTCTTGTCTCCTAGAAGTCACCAAAATCCTAATGGAGAATGAACACAAAATGGTAAAATCCATCTTCAATAATCTTAGGAGACAAATCTAATCAACAGTTGCCAACATACGTGTGAGAGCTGCCAAAAACAGCTGAGCTTGGGCAGAAGTTGTGCAGCAGAAAGTGCTAATTAAACACAGAGACTGGCAAGAGGGCTCAACACTTGCACCTCAAAAAAAAAAAAGAAAAAAAAAAAGCACCAGGAAAATACACTTCTTAAAATTTAGGGGCTATCCTAAAGTACAGAAACTATATACCTTGCTTGCAAAAAATAAGTGTGAGAGGACTACCCTGGTGGCACAGTGGTTAAGAATCTGCCTGCCAATGCAGGGGACACGGGTTTGATCCCTGGTCTGGGAAGATCCCACATGCTGTGGAGCAACTAAGCCCATGCGCCACATCTATTGAGCCTGTGCTCTAGAGCCCACGTGCCACAACTACTTAAGCACATGTGCCTAGAGCCCATGCTCCACAACAAGAGAAGCCACTGCAATGAGAAGCCCACGCACTTCAATGAATAGTAGCCCCCACTTGCTGCAACTAGAGAAAGCCTGTGTGCAGCAACGAACACCCAACACGGCCAACAAATAACTAATTAATTAAAAAATATATATATGGGAATTTGAATGAGAAGAGCTGGTGGTAGAAACCTTCCAGAAGGTGGTTTGGTTCAGAATAGCAGAGGCAGAGCTGCACCAAGGATCATACAGAGAAAGCATTTTAGAAGTAGGCACCTGCAGAGATGAAGAATCTTTGGATGAGAACACTGTCTAGTCTGGAAGACTATCCTGGGCCCTTTCCTTTGCCTGTCCTTCTATGCCCTCTCCCAAACTTGTACAAATATCTGGTCCAGAAATATCTACCTCATGCTTGGATGAGTAAAAGAAGAGAATTAGAATAGTATCAATAGAAAGACACCATAAGAAAATCAAAGAGGCAAAAAGCAGTATTTTTATGAAAAGAAAATGCATAAAAACATAGCAGAGAATTGTGACAAAGTATCTTGCCATAAATTTTAAAAAATTTTATAACCCATTGCTTCTATAAAGGAACATCAAAAACATCAATACAAGAACTCAGAGAAGAGATAGGGAAACAATATAAAATGAAATATGAGTCAATAGGGTACAGGAAATAAATAGAAAAAAAATTCCATTTAAAAAGGAAGGAAAAATTGGAAGGAACACAAGGGACGATAGGTGCAAAGAAACACAATAAGGAAATAAGTCATTAAAATAAAATGAAAATTAAACAAGCTTAAAATGGATTAAAGAAGAATGCCAAATAAAGGAGAAAGGCAAAGGAGACTGGGGCGCCCTGGGGAAAAATCAAAGTGATGACCAAAACAATATAATAGAAGAAAAGATTTAAAGGAATAATTTCAAAAACTGCACTAAATAGGTAAGACTTGAGTCTACATTTTGGATAGATATTTTGTATTGTAAAATTGTCTCAGAACTCTCAGCGCCACTATATACCATGAGAAAGTCAGTGAACTTCAAAGCTAAAGGAAATGTTTTTATTAAGTATGCAAGGGATCAAGTCATTGTAAGTTAGGGTGGCCATTTAATTTATCAGCCACACTAGGGCACTTTTGAAAGTAAAAGAGGACAAGGAAAATGCTGAATGCAGTGGGATGCTGAGATATTCACATGGCAAGAATGTCTTGGATAAACTAGTACCTACAATCACCCTACATTAAGAAAAAACATTAGGCTGACATCAGGTTTCCACATAGCAACAGTCAATGACTGAAGATAGCAGAGAAACATTTGAAATTTTTAAAGAAAGAAAATTATCAATTTGATATCTAGAAAGTTCTTCCAGTAAATAGACAATATCAAACATGCCAGAACTCAAAATGCTTCTTGAATAAAGTGTTAGTGGATGACTTTTAGCCAAGTAAGGGATACTTTGGGAAAGTATTGTGAAAGTACTGTAATGAGCACAGAAAATACTTCCCTGAAGAACTACCACTCAATAGATGTACAGATTGAAAAGAAAAGCAAGTAAATATTATCTGTCTGGATAATACAGACATATCAGAAATGCAAAAATTGGGAAGGGAAGAGAAAAAAGTGGGAGGTAGAGTGAGTTTACTTATCCCATCATCTATGCTAGCTGGGAGTTAAAGGATAATATTTAAAGGCACCAAATCAAGTAATCAATTTTACTTAAATAAAAGTGTATTAAGAGGTACTAAATAATACTAGTGGCTGAAACTAAATGGTGGAAGAGAGAGAAGAGAAGGGGTCAAAGATGAAATAATGTTTATATTAGGAGATGAACTTATACAGTAATATATAAAGTATATAGTAGTGTATAAAATATATTGTAGTAGATAAAAATATAACTAAATAAGAATCTTTAGAACAGAGTAAAAACCTTCTATATAGGAGGAACTACAGTTCAACAAAGCAAAGGAAAACACAGCGGAACTCTTTTAAAAAAACATTGAAAAAAACTTTTCAAAGTGGATGAGAGAAAACCAACTTCTCCATAGAAAAATGAACAAAGGACATGCATGGAGTTCACAGAAGAAGAAGTTCATTCATTCACAAGAGAAATGAAAATGACAACTTTTTTGGCATGCGATTTTTACCTAACCTATGAGCAAAAATCTAAGTTTCATAATAATGTCAATGGAAAGGCTTTGTGGAGACTTTAAAATAGACTGTTTTTTAGAGAACTTATAGATTGACAGCAAAACTGAGCAGACAGTACAGAGTTTCCATACACTGATGCCTCCTGTCCTTACACACCCACAGCCTCCCCTACTACTAACATCCTATACCAGAGCAGTACACTTGTAACTACAGGTACACTTACACTGACACATTATCATCACCCAAAGTCCACAGTTTACATTAAGCTTCCCTCTTGGTGTGTACATTCTATAGGCTTTGACAAATGTATAATGGCACGTATCTGCCATTATCAGACACAGGAGCTTCACGGCCCTAAAAACCCTCTGTTCTCTGCCTTTTCATCCCTCCCTCCTCCCAGCCCCTGGCAACCACTGATCTCTTCCCTGTCTCCAAAGTTTTGCCTTTTCCAGAATGTCATGTAATTGAAATCAAACAGTATGTAGTCTTTTCAGATTGGCTTCTTTTACTTAGTAATATGTATTTAAAATCCCTCTCTGTCTTTTTCATGGCTTGATATTTCATTTCCTTTGGGCAGACATTTAGTGTTGTTACATCACTGAAAAAAAAAAATTTAGCATACCTGCCAAATATATAAATGCACTAACCATTTGCTCTAGCTTTAATGTTGACTTCATACTGGGGAGGGAGACGGTGATTTATCAGTATGGAAGCGATATAATTAAATTTGCAGTTTAGAATATAGTGGTAACAATATGAAGGCTGTTTTGGAGCAAAGAGAAATAGAATCAGAGTACCTTTATAAGAGAATATTTTGGCTAGGCATAAAACAATGAAGGCAAGAATTAAAAGTGTGATGATGGGAACTGAAAAGAGATGACTGATAAAAAAAATTGCAAAGTAATAAAGGAATCTGGAAACATTCAGACATCTCAAAGATTTTTTCATTCGTTTACATAATAAAAATTTGTTAAATATCTACTATGTACCACACTGTAAAATTAATACTTGCATATGGGGCTTGGAATTAAAAAGAGAAAGTATAATATGTCACAAACTGTTGGAGATAAAGGTCTAAAGTTCAGGGGAGAGGTTGTACTTAAACTTATTTTTGAGAGTTATCTTTAAGGAGATAATGGTTGAAGCAATGAGGATGGAGTAGTTCATTCTTTTTTACACCTAGGGACAAGATCAGAGGCAGTGGATAGCCAAGAACTGAACTGTGATGATTTTTTTACAATTATAGGGTAGAAAAAGAAACAACTCAACAAAACAGACACAAATAGGAAGTGACTCAGTCATGTGCATAGCCATGGAAACAAACTGTGGAGAACAGACCAGAGAATGAGATGATCAAAAATATCAAAATCCATATAGAAGTTGCTAAGAAGAAGTCACGTAGTTTGACAAAAAATGTGTCACTGGTGAGTTTATAGTATATAAAAGCAGAATCACAAATACCTGGTAAGTAATGGATGCTGAGAAGATGTAAGTAGTGAAAAGAAATTACAGATTTGCGGTGTACATGTAAGGAGAATCATAAGAAGGTGAATAGAAGAAGAAAAAAGTTCAAAATACTTTGAAGATAAGCAGAAAATGGTTCATGTGTGAAGAAACTGTGTAAGGCATCAGTGACGAGAGAGAGATTTAAGATTCAGAAGGGGGCAGCGTATAACCATGGGAGATCAAGTGCATTTTGGTGTAAAAATATGTGAGACATCAAGTACCATATACCTTAGGGACAGAATTGGCCTTGGAAATAACAGGAGAGAAGGAAACTTTTTGTTACAAATCCTCAGTGGATCAGAGCTTTGCTTATTCAAGAGATGGAGATGAAATGAGAAACAAAGTTACTAAACAGAAAGTGGCTACTGTACGTTCTTTCCTCCTTGTGTCCCAAAGGCTCTGGAACATCAAGCAATTTGAACTAAAAGGGATGATATTCATTAAGCTCTACCTGAAATCCTGGAGAAGCATCTCATCAAACCAATATCTCCTCTAATGTAGACATAGTTGACTCAAGCAGTGCTGTGCATTTCAGTGAAGAGAATGCGAAAAATATGTCCAGTATATACTACTCGTTCGATAAACTGTATTAAGAGATATTCATACACAGAATGACATTATCCGGTGAAGCATAAACGAAGTTCTATCTAATCACCTTCGTTGGGAAAAAAAAAGACACAAGCATTCTTTAATTGTTTCTCTTTCCACGTAAGAGAGTCAAGTCGTATTAAAGAGCAGCCATGGACATGGAAGACAGATCACGCATACACCTACCACCTGTGTCATAATATTCAATTCCAAAGCAAGAGTGATCTCAGTCTGATCATGATTCTGATGACTGATAATTACTGACTAAGTGCCATCTGTCTACTGGTGGTAAGAACATGGACAGTTAGACAATTTGGAAGTAGAATGACTAGATTTTACATTCTGAAGTTCACAAAGATAAGTAATTGAAAACTTTATCTCTAATGTCTCCTTCCAGTCCTGCAATGGGAAAAATAGTCCCAAGCTTGAAATCACTATCATAATGAAGGGGTTAGCCTGGCCACTCAAGAATTCATGAGAACAGAAGGCCTTTCTGGCAGAGAGGTGGCGTTTGGCCACCCACGTAATTTCACATTTGTTCACTAACCCACATAATGTCATATTCCATTATTTTCTTTTTCAGGAGTCCCAAGTGCAAATTTCTATTTTTAATTAGATGCCCATTTTTTATCCACTGAGTCTTTGATCCCATGGTATTAGGAATCTGTTTATGTTCTAGTGCTTCATTAATTAAAGGTGTTCTAATGTATTCAAGGGACTCAAATCAGCTTATTTTGTAGGGTTCCAGTTTATTACAGTTGTAAGGTTAGAGTTTACTACAGTTGTAGGGTTAGAGTTCACAGCATTATAACTATATAAAGTAAGTAATTTTTAATACCTAATGAATAACTTCAACAAGCTCAAAGTATCAATTTTACTAAAAGTTGTCATTACCTATACTATGAATGGCAACCTTCATAGCTAAGGTAGAAATAAAATCAGATAACACTGTAAGTTAACACACTGAATTTTACTTCATTAATGATCCTCCTGGCCTATCTCTAACTTATACACACTTTCTTCTAGTTTCTACTTTTCACTATTTATAGTTCTATTTTTCAATAGAAAGTCTATTTCTATGTTGATATCAACAGCTATGTAACACTCTTTCCCACCTAGTTTTAAAAATACTATGTTAAAAACTATGGAGGCCAGGTATAGCAGTTCTTTTTTTTTTTTAAGCTCTTTATTAGAATATAATTGCTTTACACTGTTGTGCTAGTTTTTGTTGTGCAACAAAGTGAATCAGCTGTATTTATACACATATCCCCATATCCCCTCCCTCCCGCAACTCCCTCCCACTGTCCCTATCCCAGCCCTCTAAGTCATCACCCATCATCGAGTTGATCTCCCTGTGTTATGCAGCAACTTCCCACTAGCTATCTATTTTACATGTGGTAGTGTATACATGTCAATGCTACTCTCTCACTTCATCCCAGCTTCCCCTTCACCCAGGTACAGTGGTTCTATATCAGAAAAGTTTTGGACTTGATTTTGTCTGTCATCATCATCAGCCAGTATTTATTGAGTTCCTATTACGAGGCGGACATCCCGTTAGGCAGTAAAGCTGTGATGAGGTATAAAACTGAGTCCTTGTCTTTCAGTATTTTCAATATAGGTGAGGAAACAGAACTTAAACAAAAAAAGGATAGCAATAAAAGGATCATGTATTACCACATTTTCATCAATAGAAGGGAAATACATAAAGGCTCCTAAAAGTGGTAAATGCAGAAGAAAGCCACTTAAACATGCGATGGTGAAACAGCATGAATAAATTCATCTATTCACACTCCTAAATCACTATCACACATAATTATACGCCAAGCCAATTAATTCAAGATCATTAGCAATATGCAAACAACAAAACACAAAGCAGCAGCATCCCTTAGGACACTATAATCAATTAAATACATGAGTCTTTAAGGAAAGTTACATTTACTGAGTGCCTGATACTGTACACGTGCTGTCTCATTCATTCAGTTCCCCGGATAAACCTATACTGTGAACTCAGAGAAGGTCAACAACTTCTTCAAGGTCATCCAGCTAGTACGTCAAAATTCAAATCCAGATATGCTTGATGTCAAAGCCAATGTTCCTTCCACTATTTACTTCCTGCTCCTTTAAAACATAAATCACATGGGATCCCTTTACATTAAGGATTATTCCTTCACTGAATATACCTGGCCTGGGTCAGATCAATGTTTTCTGAATGTTATTAATTACATTCAGTAAAAGTTGATATAAATCACAACTCTGTGAGAAATGTCTTAAAATCATCCATCTCTGACACTAGCATGAGTATCTTATAGAATTTGGGATAAGCTTTCCCTGTTACTGCAGCTTCTGCCTCTCTTTCCTCAAATTAGTTCAACTTAGTCATACAATGTTCACCACTCTAATTAATCAAGCTTCCACGGGGAAACCTTTCACAATCCCCCTAGACTAGTCACATTTCCTTCTTAAACACCCAGGCCTCTCAAACACCATCTTGATGCTAGAGCCCTCTCTGTCATAGCACTTATTGCGCTAATAGAGTTACATTTTTTTGAGTGTGAGGGTTTGAAGGAAGTCTCTCCAAAAACTCCAAAAGGGTAGAGACTATGCTTTTACATTGTATCATTAAATGTTACCACCTCATACCTGGAAAGAGAGTTTAAACATGTATGTTGAACAAATATAGATATTCACTAACAGTCTTGTATACAAGGGGTCAGTTAGTAAATGATATTATGAGTGACCTTTTCTTCAGGCTGGAATTTCCACTTCCTAGAAGGTAATACAAAAGTAAACACACATGTGGGCCAGCATTTTACAGCACCACGTGAGATGACTCAGATGGTGACAGCTCAAATCACTCAGAGGATGGAGGCGTCAACAGCTGTGAGTGTATAAGACAGGGTCAACATTCCTTACATCTGTGGGCTTAAATTACTTTATTTACATAAAGAGGAAAAATAAGAGAATGAAAATGAGGGAGTTACAGAAAAAGCTAAATTCAACTTTAGCCATTGGTGAAAAGTGGAAACTGTGTCGTGTACACATATGATACTTCTATGAAGTTCTTAATACGTAGAGCCACTCAATAGGTAGTGAATGAATGAATGATATCATCTCTGCCACGTGGAGTAAATGAAGGGGCCAAACAATGAGGCTTGTTTTATTTTTTTAATATAAATTTATTTATTGGCTGCTTTGGGTCTTCATTGCCGCATGTGGGCTTTCTCTAGTTGAGGCAAGTGGGGGCTACTCTTCCTGGCGGTGCATGGGCTCCCCATTGCAGCGGCTTCTCTTGTCACGGAACACAGGCTCTAGGCACGAAGCCTTCAGTAGTTGTGGCTCATGGACTCTAGAGTGTGGACTCAGTAGTTGTGGCGCACGGGCTTAGTTGCTCCGTGGCATGCGGGATCTTCCCCAACCAGGGATCGAACCCATGTCCCCTGCATTGGTGGGCGGATTCTTAACCACTGTGCCACCAGGGAAGTCCATGAGGCTTGTTTTAGAAGTCACAGGGGATCACAGCACAGTTGTGTTGATTTTGATAGGGACTGCTTCTGTGTGAGCTTGTGCACAGAGCGTTCAATGTGCACAGTTTTTAATTTAATTGTGGGAAGTGGAGAGCAGACATTTAAAAAAATTGAACCAAGGGCATTGGAAACGAAGTTCTTTAAGATGCCACTGTAATATCTTCTTTCTCTCCTGTCAAACCCAGGTAAGTAAATGCGGACCAATCTCATGGGATTTTTAACGCACAGAATTTATTTGGTTAGGGGTAGGGTTTGGAACACAGATATTATTGTGGCTAAATAAAAGAGTGCAAAAAGCGAAGTAGGAACTGAAAGAAAGTTAAGGAAATAGTGATGTACTTAACTTTTTGATGGAGCTAACATCTATAAATATACTTTTCAAAGATTCCTCCAAGGGACTTGAAAACAGGATGTAGCCTATGTTGCTTAGAAAAATCCTTATCCTTTTTTTTTTTAATATTTATTTATTTTTTGGCTGAGTTGAGTCTTTGTTGTTGCACATGGGCTTTAGCTGTCGGCTGCTGTGCGCGGGCTTTCTCTAGAAGCCCCCAGTTATTTTTAATTAGATCATGTTAGCATTGCAGATACAGCTTAATTCTTTTATTTATTTATCAAAAATGTCATTGAGCACCTATCAAGTGCATGTAGTATGGATACAAAGGTAAGTGTGGCATCTAAGTTTCATTTATCGGGGTTATATACACAAATATAAAGTATAATACAACTTTATCTTTTAAAAACATTAACCTCCCACTAAGCACTTCACACATACTATTTTCACAACTCTACGTGGTATATTTTGCCACTGTCCTCATTTGAGAAACTGAGGTTCTGAGAGGTTAACTGGCCCAAGTTGTTAGAAGAGGCAGATAGCTAGATATGAACGGAGGTGGGGCAGGGGCCAAACAGCAGGAAACCATCTTGTAAACAATGGGGGTCCTTTGGCAAACAAGGAAAAGCAGGAACCTCCGGACGGACAGGAAACCACACATTCTGGGGTGACAAGGGTCCTGTAGGCAGACAAAAAAGGTGCGAAAAGATGGGAATCTCTGGTGTCTGAATGTAATTTTTTTTAAAAGATTTTATTTTTTATATTTATTTATTGGCAGGTTGGGTCTTTGTTGCTGCACTTGGGGTTTCTCTAGTTGCAGCAAGCGGGGGCTACTCTTCATTGCTGTGCACGGGCTTCTCAGTGCAGTGACCCCTCTTGTTGCAGAGCACGGGCTCTAGGCATGCGGTTTTTAGTAGTTGCAGCTTGCGGGCTCAGTAGTTGTGGCATGCGGGCTCAGCAATTGTGACTCTTGGGCTCAGCAATTGTGGCTTGCGGGCTCTAGAGCACAGGCTCAGTAGTTGTGGCACATGGGCCCAGTTGCTCCATGGCACATGGGATCCTCCAGGACCAGGGGTTGAACCCGTGTCCACTGCATTAGCAGGCAGATTCTTAACCACTGCGCCACTAGGGAAGCCCTGAATGTAACCTTTTCTCATTATGTCCTCATTACAATAAAATTAGCCTTGCAGATAAGAAGTACCCATCAGGCACTAATGCCATGACACTTTCAATCAAGGCTAAACAAGGACAAAAAAACTTTCCTCCTCTTGGAAAGCTAGAACTGGGATTGAAATCAGGAACTACAACCCCAAACCCTTCCTTCTCCAATGAATACTCCGCCCATTCATTTCTACACCCCATATAACCAGCTTGCCAAAGAAACTCAGGGCAGCTACTCACCTGAACCTGCCTGCTCTCCCCTTGAGAGCATACTAGTGCTTAATAAACCCTCACTTTGCTTTCCTTACCTCCATGTCTCATCTCTGAATTCTTACTGCGACAAGACAAGAATGTACTCTCTGGAACCAAAGTCACCCTGACATTCAACTGTGAGGCTAACATTTGAACCAACTCCATGTTTATCTAACTCCAAAGCCCATTGCTCTTCTCATAAAACCTCCTTACTTCCCAATACATGGTATGACAGGAACAGGCAACTAGAGGGATGTAAGTTTCATCCTGTCTAGGGATGGGGATGAGGAAGATTTCTCTGTGTTTAAAAGGTACATGTACCGCAATGGTTGTTGCAGCATTATTTACAATAGCCAGGACACGGAAGCAACCTAAATGTCCATTGACAGATGAATGGATGAAGAAGATGTGGCACATATATACAATGGGATATTACTCAGACATAAAAAGGAATGAAATTGAGTTATTTGTAGTGAGGTGGATGGACCTAGGGTTTGTCATACAAAGTGAAGTAAGCCAGAGAGAGAAAAACAAATACTGTATGCTAACGCATATACATGGAATCTTTAAAAAAAATGGTACTGATGAACCCAGTGATAGGGCAAGAATAAAGATGAAGATGCAGAGAACAGACTTGAAGACACTGGGGTGGGGTGTGAAGGGGAAGCTGGGACAAAGTGAGAGAGTAGCACTGACATATACACACTACTAAATGTAAAACAGATGGCTAGCGGGAAGCTGCTGCATAACACAGGGAGAGCAACTCGATGATGGGTAATGACTTACAGGGGTGAGATAGGGAGGGTGGGAAGGAGTCTTGGGAAGGAGTCTTAGGAGGGAGGGGATATGGGGATATATGTATAAATATAGCTGATTCACTTTGTTGTACAGCAGAAACTGGCACAACGTGTAAAGCAATTATACTCCAACAGAGAGATGAAAAGATTAAAAAAAATAAAAAATAAAAATTATTAAAAAAAAAAAGGTGAATAGATTCTCCCAGCAGAACAAAGATAAAAGCATAAAAGTACACAGGGGACTGGAAGGGAGTAACTGAAGATGAGGTGAAGAAGAGCAGTGACATCCAGACTGTGAATGCTCTCGTGTACCATCCTAAAGAGCGTGAATCTTCATAACCAACCGGGTGGCACAGGAAGGTTTTCCGCAGAAGAGTGTCAAGCAGAATTGTGTTTGTATTTTGTGAAGGAACACGGGTATGAATTGGAGCTAGCATGAGATCAGAGGCAAGGAAACTAGCAATAGTATCTGTAAGTATCCCCAGGGAGCCGTGGCAAAATCCCCGCGTGACATCGTGGAGAATAAATAAAAATGGGGCTAATTCTAGAGCCACTTTGGAACTGTTATCTACAGGACTGGAAATAAGGTAAACATGAGGAATAAAGAGGAAATAACTTCAAGTTTTCTAGCTTGTGTTATTTGGATGAGTAGCCATACTGTTAACCAAAATAGAGATCTTTGGAGGAGAAGGGTCTGGCGTACAGAGTACTGATAAGATAATGAGTGTCGTTTGGACACATCCAGCTTAGGGATCTGCAAGGTATCCAGGAGGAGAAAAATAGCTGATGAGTGGAAATTTAAATATGAAGTTTAGGTTAAAAGACCATACAGTGTTAAAGCCATGGAATTGTATGAGACTGCGGATAAGAGTGAAGAATCAGGACCAAAGACTGAACAATGCACTATGTCATATTAACTCCATGCAGTCAGCAATCATGACTATTTTGTTCATCACTCTAACCTAACACCATATGTAGTGTTTGGCTCACAGTAAACAATATGTCTTAAATGAATAAGTGACAAATAATGAATGACTGAAAGGAAGAGAAGAAGGTTGTAAGACGTCTGAGGGGGGACAAAATGGACAAAGATGAAAGTAGCTGGAAGGGAGCTGAAGAGTAGAGTGTATTGTTGGACCAGAGAGAAGAAAGTGTTAGGATGGGGGAGCGATCGATATATTGAAAACTCATTTAATTTTTATGAAGTTAACCACTCCATGCACACGTTAGATTATTCTTCCCTCAATTTTATTTTTAAAATTGTACCATTATCCTTCTAAAACATTTTCAAGAAAGATAAAATTCTAACTTGTCCACGTGACAAGCTCCTCTACACTTTGGCGCTGACTCATGTTTTCAGCCAGCAGACTCACTGTTTCGAATCCTTCTTCTATTCATGTTCCTTTCCTCAGTCTTTCCTGGACAAGTCAAGGTTTTACCTGATTCTAAGACTCTGTCCATCTCCCCTCCTCTGCCCTTTATAATTTACCTTCCGTGGCCCAACTAAAGTCCCATATCATTCATGAGAGCTCCTTGACTGAGCACACACTCATGGAGACTTTCACCATATCCATCCTTGCCTAGGTCATGCCCCTCCCCCTCCAACATCAGCATTTTGAATATTTATAAAATCAACGAACAACTATGCATTTATCTTGCTCTAAGTCAGAACCAGAGCCTCTTTCCCCGGGTTTCAGCAGTCTCTATAGGGATGTGTCAAGTGTAAGCTGCTTATCTGATTTTAAAGCTCCTTCCCACAGTGGTCACAGCTATAGTGACACTAGAAACAAAAACAAACAAAAAGAAGATAGCTGCATGAAGACCATTTTCCTCCACTCTTGGTATATTTCTACTTATCACTCTGGGGGCTAAGAAAACTTGCCATCTATTTTTAAAAAATCCTTCTATTGACTTATCAGAGTAGAGCCAGTTGTGCTGAATGATGGGAGAGTGTAGATAAGGGTGTCTGGATGGTGATACTCATCATGGGTGATGTAGATACGGATGCTGTATGGAGATGCTCAGGGGAGAGTGTAAATATAGATGCTGAATGGTAATGCAGCAAAAGCTGACTTGGCTACAGTTGAAATTTTCTCTTCCCATGTCTACCAAGCAGCCCTTTTGGAGCAATTTCTACTTCCCTTTTTTTTTCCCCCCAAAATTCAATTATTGAGTCCTCTGAGAAATCTTTTCTCATCTGCATTATAATAATACCATTTAGGTGCTCCCACCACGTGTTTTATTGTTTGTAACACATTAAATTATAATTGTGTGTTTGTTGTTTACCCCCAAGATGTTTTGAAGGAACAGGCTATATATATATATATATATATATATATATATATATATATATATATACTTTTTTAAACATTTTTTTCAAATGCCTAGCATGGAACTTGAATAGTTGGTGTTGAGAAAATGTTTGCTGCAATGAATAAAATGAGTATATTTGTTAGGTCCTCCATAATTATTGTAGTCATTATTTTAATGGTACAAGCATCCTAGTTTCTGAGAGTATCACACTTGGCTTTTAAGTCTCTAGAAGAATTTTAGTGCAGGTTAAGAAAAAATGAAAAGAAGAGAAAAGACAATAGCAGTCAGGGTCTAAAGGTGATGCTTTACATGTTGCATTTAATAGGAAGGATTTGGGGGTTAAGTACAGAGCAGAAAATAGTGATTTTAATGGCCACCTCTTGGATTCCCATTGAAACGACTAACTGAATACAACAGAAAGGTATATAGGAGGCTAACTTAAAAATCCTTCTTACGAGAAGGAAAAATCCTACTTTTAAGAAAGGATCCCGAGAAAGGAAGTGAGGGGACAATAGCAAAACCCAAAAACACATTAGGCAGATGGCTGACAGAGGGAAGAGCAAATGTGGGTGTACTGGGGCCTGACAGGACTCACTGCAAACATTATGTCAATTACCACCCTACAACTGTGGGTGATGCTCGAGTTTGTTCTTGGAGGGAAGAGCTATCATCAACCGAATGACAGTGTCGTGGGGGAGAGGGGAACTACCTTTGCCAGGTGCTGCTGCAGCTCATACCTGGCACTGGACGCACCAAACAGAAATTGGTTATCCTGAAAGCTGAAACCCAGCACGGCAGTTCACTAAACACGGACAATAAATGACACTGAGACTCAGATCTCTGTGGGGACTGCCCAGGGTTTCAGCTTCTGCTCTACTTCCTTCAGGCTGCTGTATTGTGAATTGGTAATGATAATTCACAGTAGATTTATATTTTCCCTTTCGCTATTGTCTAAACATAAAAGAATTGGGCAGAATTCCACATCAGTCTTTGACAGACCCTATTTCAATGACGAATTCAGCCAGAAGCCAGTGGATCTCTTGCTGTAAGGATAAACAGGCAGAAATGTTATATACCAAACCTGGGAGAAAATATTCCAGTCCCAAATAAGAGGATACTACAAAGAATCAGAGCAGATGCCCTCTTCTGATACAGGATCACTGAAAAAGACAAGAGGAAAATTCCTGATTTATGTGATTTAAGAGAATAGGGTATGAGAACAAAAGGAAAAAAAATTTAGATCAAGAGAGACTGTATGGGGTTAAAAATAATTGCAGAATAAAAATCAGACTGGTGGCAGTGTATATCAGCCTGGATGCTGCAGAAAAACCAAATTGTAAAGCAGAAGACAAAATTTAAAAAAATTTTTTTTCAAGAATTCAAGGGTGAAAGATAAAGAATAATGAAAGGCATGGAGTACAGAGCTAGGAGATTTAATAGTACGTGAGTCACACTATAAATGCATCCAAAGCCAAATCTCTCCCTACCACACATAAACACTTGCTTGTAATTTGCTTTTTTCATTGTGGTAAGAACACTTAATGTGAGATCTACCTTGTTAAGGAAATTTTAAGGGCACAATAGAGTCTTTTTAAACTACAGGCACTATGCTTACATGAAGGAAAAGTAAGAGAATTTGTAGGCAGCAAAACAACCCTAAAGTAATAGCTAAATGAAAATTTTAAACAAAAAGGAAATGATAAACAAAGGATGACACATCTGGAAGTAAGAAAGAACAAGACTAAAATATAGCTAAAGCCAATACAATTTTCCTTTCTTGAGTTTTCCAAAGTGTGTTTGAGTTTTGAACAAAACTTATAGCACTGTCTTGCGTAGTCCTAAATCTATATAAAGAAAAATTTTAGGACATTTATAAACAGGAGATAATATTCTATACTACGCTTAAACTGGTAAAATGTTAATACCAGTAGATGGAGATGACTATATATGTGTGTACATGTATATATACATATGTGTGGGTATATGTGTGTGTGTATACACACATATAATGTAATACCTAAAGCAACCACTAAAAAAACTAAACAGAGTTATACTCAAAAATATTGAAGATAAATCAAAATGAGATTTTAAAAAATGTTTAAGTAACCCAAAAGAAGGGAAAAATAAAATAAAAAGTGAACAAAAGAAAATAAGAAATAAAATAAAAAATGTAAGCCTTAATGTATCAGTAATTAGATGAGACATAAGAGGTCTAAATACACCAACACAAGGCAAAGATTGCTAGACTAATTTTAAAAACATTATCCACTGATTAGCTGTCCACAAGAAACTCACCAAGTGTAATTATATAGGTAGGTTGATAGAAAAAGGATGGAAAAAAATATACCATGCAAACATTAATTAAAAGAAAGGAGTGGCTATATGATATCATATAAAGTTAACCTCAGAGCATAGAAAATGACTGGAGACAGAGATGAACATTATCTAATGATAAAAGTGCTAGTCTATCCAGAAGAGATAGCAATCCTAAATGGATATATACGAAACAACAAAGTTAAAAATATATGAAGCTGCTTCCACATCCTGGCTGTTGAGGGATAGGGAGGGTAAAAGGGAGGCTTAAGAGGGAGGGGATATGGGGATATATGTATACATATAGCTGATTCACTTTGTTGTACAGCAGAAACTACTGCAACAATGTAGAGGAATTATACTCCAATAAAGATGTGAAAAAAAATATATGAAGCAAAACCTAATAGATCTGAAAGAAGAAATAGACAAGTCCACAAATATAGTTGGAGACTTTAACACCCATTCTCAACAACTGATGTACTAACTAGACAGAAAATCAGTAGAGATATAAAAGAATTCAACAACATCAACTGATAGAATCTAATAGACGTTATTAGTATACTTCACCCAGCAATAGCAGAATATACATCTTTGCAATTGCCAAAGGAGCATATACCAAGATAAACCATATCCTGGTCCGTAAATATGTCTCAATGAATTTAAAAGAATGGAAATATGACCACAATGCAATCAAACTAGAAATGAGTAACAAAGATAACAGGAAAGTCTCTAAACACTTAGAAACTACAAAAGGTACTTTCGAGTAATCTCAAGGGACATGTAAATACCGAATGTTTATTTAACTGAATAAACATCAAATGGAAACATCACATCAAAATTTGTGGGACCCAGAGAAAATAATGAGAGGGATATTATAGAACTAAACGCTTAAATTACAAAAGAGGAAACATTTCAAATGAATAATCTGTGCTCTCATCAAGAACCCAGAAAAAGAAGAGCAAAACAAACCCAACACAAGGAAATAACAGAGCAGATAAGATGAAAACATCCACACAACTGAGCAAATTATGAAACAAAAAGGTGATTCTTTGAGAAGATCAATAAAAGTGATGACCTTCTAGCAAGACTGACCAGTATAAAAAAGAGAGAAAATACAAATGACAAATATCAGGGATGAAACAGACCTTACAGACATTCAAAGGATTAGGAGGGAACGCTACAACACATTTAGGTCAAATGAACCAATTCCTCAAAAAGCTCAAACTACCGCAACTTATTCAATAAAATTAGTTTAGGATAGACGTATAAATCAATGAAATAGAATAGAGAACCCAGAATTGATCCACAGAAATGTGCCCAACTGGTTTTTGATAAATGTGCAGTTCAATGTTGGAAGTTTCGTCTTTTCAACAAATGATGCTGAACATTCAAAGGCAGAAAATAAACCTTGACCTAAACTTCACACCTTACACAAAACAAGGCCAAAAGATCATGAACTTATTTTCCAACTGCAACTGCCCTCCTGGGCACTTATTCCAGAAAGATTTAAATGTGTTCACACAAAATCATGTACACAAATGTTCATAGCAGCTTTCTTTATAATAGTCCCAGCCTGGAAACAGCCCATGTTTTTCAACAGGTGAATGGTTAAACCAATTGTGGTACATCCATGACTCAGCAATAACAAGGAACAAACTATTGATATACACACAATATTTAAAGTACCTACTGGTTTATTCTTGCTGACTTTTGTTTCTGCCATTTCTCTTTATGAGGGTATTGTTTCCATTTGTGGGTTTGTTTGTTTTTTTCCTGTGACTGGCTCAATTTCCTTGGGATTTTCTTCCTGAGAATTCTTTTAGGCTGAGATCAGAATCATAACTGAAAATATTTAGCAGCTGCTATGATAATGGTCACTATGAAATCAAAACAGATGCTAGTTCCAACAGGGGTGATATTAAAAATACTTAACAATTTATACAGCATAGATGATAAATAATCTAAAGAGAAACTGCCTCAATCAGAATCAATACTAACTGTAAAAAACCGATATGAATGTACTAGTGTGTTCTGGATAAGTAAAAGCATTTACTGGAACGAAGGTACATTGCACTTGTTTTTTCTAGGTGGCTGGGGACATGATTGTCCAAGATCACCTTAAATTACATTTTGCCTTGAGATTTAGGAGGACCTAAAGTCATGTGCATTTCAGCTATAAACTCTCCTCATGGCCATCTTTTGTTCCAAGTGTTCAGTGGTTACTACTCCCAACTTCTATTTAGCAGATGATTTAGACTAAGTTTATCCTCTGTGCAAATTCTTGCAGGGGATGTGTTTACTTCTGGCTCACTCTTACAAAGGCACCCTGTATGGTGTCCCACACGTCAAGGAGGAAGATCTATTATACTTAATGCTTTTGGTGGTCCTTGGATCCTGTTTCCCATGCTCCATACCACTAGAGTCCTGGAAAACTGAAGCACCAACATATCTCAGGCAGAGGACCACAAGGCAAAAGCCGGCTACAGAGAAAGGTCCCAACTAACCCATAGATTTTTTGTGGCCTGAAAATTTCTGAATTTTTCCCAGCTCACCAATGAATTTCAGACATTTAAAAAAACTTTGTCTATAATTGTTAACGTTTTTGACCTGTGGAGGGGATTGAGTTAGGCATTTTTTCTTCTTCTTCTTGGAAATAAAAATGCTTGCGATATTTCTTCCTACAGAGCTGGTTAAAGTATATTTTGATTGAACCTGAAACCATAACATTGTTTTGACAGGATTTAAGTTAACCAGATGAGACACACTAATTTAAGTATAATTTGGTGTTTAGTACAGTTATGACAAAAACAGCAAATATTTTTACTGTAAAGGGCTTTGTCTCCTAGGAAAGAAAATAGTTTGCCTATAAATTAGATATAATTTTTCAATCTTGATTAGTGTACAAATGTGGTTGCAAAAATACTTGACATTTAGAGAAAGGAAGAGACACATGTCTTAGACGTAGATGATCATAGTTGGAACTCGCGCATTGATTAGATCATTTTAAAATTTTTCATTGATTTTGAAGCTTATTGGTCTGTTTATCATGACATATGGGTCAGTTGTAGATAATCAATGAAATCATCATTAAATCTCCCCAAAGATACAGTATTATGTCCATAAGAGGTACAGAACCAATTTCCAGGGAGACCTATCACAGAAACAAGGCTTTATTACACACAAACTAAGGAATGAACACTAAGCTAAAAACATCCAATAAAGCATGGGCTCAAATATTTTCAAACTGAGAATGTGAAATCATTATTTCTATATTTCTCACAGTCAGTAGTAAACAGTTTGATTCCATAAGTACATTTGAACCAAAGTGCTTGCCCCAAACAACAGTGGGAAAACATAATCAGCTCGGAACACAAAGGGATGTGGATAAAAGATCTTCCTTGCTTTCTGGTTTAGGAGGTAAATTGTAACTCAGGTGAGAATTAGAATTTTTTTTTAATTGGAGTATACTTGGTTTACAATGTTGTGTTAGTTTCTGCTGTTCAACAAAGTGAGTCAGTTTTCATAATGAGAAGAATTCGAAGAGAATAAATAAAATAAATAAAAACTGTTGTGTCTTATGTTCTGATTAAAAAGAAAGCAAAAATTAAGCAAATAATTCTGAGCTTTGGAAAACAACTTTAATACATATACATACATGTACATATACATGTGTGTGTGTATATATATTTTCACACACACATACATATATATATGAAATCAAATGAAACCTCTAGCTTTCTGACATATCAGCATTTGTCTTCAGTTAATGTGCTATATGCTCGCTAAAATAAAGAACATTTTTATAAAGCTCAATTTCGATGACTTGTATTGAAGAAAAAGAGGTTTTGATTAATGTATGGTGGGTAATTATTGCATTTGCTTTATTTTATATCCATGACACTTAATATGACTAATAAAGATGTAGCACACAATATTTTCTTTTTACATGGCTGCTATGAAATCACAATGAAAGCTGATGATACCTCATTCGACTGTTTGGAAAATTTTTCTTAAAGCTCTCTGTCGCTTAAGTTTTCCCCTGACCATTGGTTCTAGAACAAGATTAAGTTAAATAGCCTAAAAGTTTCTCTTCATCTTCAGGTTTAAGTGCATTTTTTAAACACTTGCACTCAAGCCATCTTAAAAAGAAATGAGACAAAACAAGGTGATTAGTCTTACATAAGGCCAGAAAAAAAAAATCTGCTTATTATGGATTGGCTAGATATTAGATTTTTTTATATTGGGCTCTAATAAATTTCAACTTGCCATTATTTTCATTTCTGAAATGGCAACTGAGCTGCGCAGTTTTCCTGTAATGTCTGAATCCCTGGGTCCTCAAACAGTTCTCAATCTGTGAATGTTGAACCTCTCCAAGGAACTATCAGTAGGTTTGGTCATAAATCACAGAGCCTTCTGTTTACCCCTATGACTGATTTCTAAAAACAGGATCAATGCACTTCATTCCTGAAACTTGAAAACAAGTATCTATGAGAGAGAGTGTGTCGAGAAAGAAAAAAATTTTTTAAAAGGTCAAACTTTAATTCACCTTGGTTCCCAGAAAACGTCCTTACAGCTTTTTGACGAAAACAATTTCATAGCCCTTGATGATTACATTATAATGATCTTGTAGTCAGAAACATTAAAGCTACTTATATGCTCATTTTTATTCTAAAAGTTTTTAGTTTTGCTAAAGCAACATCTCCCTTTTCAAACCCAGGAACAAATAGAGCAACTGACCAATTTCTTCAATATGGATCCTCACATAGATACTGACCTATGTGTTCAGACGGTAGCTTCTACCAAAATGAAAAGTAATATCATTTCCCAGATCCATGTGCTGTGCTTAAAATATGTGCAGTAAAAAGAAACCAAAAAAGCATGTTTTTATTCTATTTCATCGACTTGCTTGGTGCTTTCTATGACAATTATATTGCAAACATTCTCTTACAATTCATCTGTGTAAAATATCAGTAAAATTATACTTTCAATATGAAATCTGAAAAAAAAAAACTTTCTATTTTTACTACTTTAAAATGTATGTCTTATCCCAGAGCCCACCATTTTCCAAAATATGCAGTTTGAAGAAACTGCATTGACAACTTCTTACACAAAACTTTTATAAATGAAAACTTTGAGCGATTTTTCTGGTTCATCTAATTTATTTAAATTAGCTTTATTTAATTACACATACAGCTGTTCTGCGCCCTGAACATAGCCCAAGGGACTATTTAAAGTGCTTAAGTCTAAATGTCATGTTTTATCACTGCATAATATGTAGCAAACCACAAAAATTTTTTTGTTGTTGTTCACTGGGTAGTACTTCCGAAATTTAGCATTCCTTCTCTTGTTTTTTTTCTCTGATATGTTATAAAGCTACAAGCTAAATCTAAGTAGAACTGATTTTCATCTGAACACCATTCATGGCATAATTCAAGTTACAGCAATATCCTTGTGCAGAAAGGTCTCTTTCATTGCAATACTTTTAATTACCATCTATAACTAGGGTTTCCAAAATCTCTTCCACCTGCCCAGATTTCTATCTGGTTCTCTAGACCTGTACATGCAATGCCAGCTGAACATCTCCTCTTAAATAGACCACATGTCCAAAGTGGAATTGATCATCTTTCCTTCAACCAGTTTATCTTGCTCTATCCTAACATCACCAAATGGGGCTTCACTTACTATTTAGACCACTGGTTCTTAAATGATTTTGGGGACAAGAGGGCTTAGACCTGACATCACCTCCACCCTCACACAGACTCTGGAATATGTTAATCTAGGCTTGAATCCCATCTCTCTTGTTATTGACCAAGTGATCTGGGCAGATGATTTCAGCAAGCCTAGGTTTACTCATTTGCAATAAAAATATCATCCACCTTCCTAATGATAACTAGAGAGCCCAAAGGGAAAAATGTATGTGAAAGTGTTGTACTAAGCATAAGGCCGGATGTAAACATTAACTTCTATTAGCATATTCCTAAAAGAACCCAATAAGGAGGTTAGGCCTGCAGACAAAGTAAATCCTCTTTGTTTATGAAACAACAGTATACAAGCCACCAGTACTGAATAGTCACGTAATGCAATTTGGTTCTCTGAAACTTTTTTAGGACATGCCCAATTTTAGTGTCAACTAACCACATGGAGAGCAGAACTCATGAGCTAAGTGAAGACACAGATTTCAGCAACGCTTAACTCCGGGCATACATTTTTAGAAAAACAAAGTTGTTTTTCCTAGTGATACAGCTGACCCTCAAACAACAGAGGTTTGAACTGTGCAGGTCCACCTGTACACAGATTTTTTTCACTAAATACGCACTACCGCACTACACGATCTGTGGTTGGTCGAATTTGTGGATACAGAACCGCATATTCGTAGGACCCACTGCAAAGTTATACAGGGATTTTCAAGTATGCAGAGGGCTGGTGTCCCAGCCACCATGTTGTTCAAGGGTCAACTACATATGGATCCTTTTCTTTTTTCTTGGCCACACCATGTGGCTTATGGGATCGTAGTTCCCCAGCCAGGGATCGAATCTGTGCCCCCTGCAGTAGAAGCATGGCATCCTAAGCACTAGACTGCCAAGAAAGTCCCTGGATCCTTTAGTTTAGTAGAAATTAATGAACAATTGACTTGTATTAAAGCAGACATCAGGAGAATTGCTTCCCTGATTTATAACTAGGATATGGTTTAGGAATTTCAGAAAAACCATGGTCAAGATATGATGGTGCTAAAACTTCAGGTTCTGTTTCCCCAAAGGATCTTCCAATACGATTACATATAAACAAGATTCTGTCATATGTTCTGCTGTATTATTACACCAGCAGGTTCTGCTGTATTAATCAGCCCAGAAGGTTCACCTTTTCATGCCCAAAGTTGGGGTGTAAGCGTGTGGATGGCGCTGGCCCCGGAGAGTATGATTTCCTCTCACGACTGTCTTTAAAATGGAAGATCTGGTGAGTCCCCTGACAACCTAGTCTCAGCATGTTTCAACATCCCTGAAACTGTTGAGAAACCTCTTCATCCAAATGGCATCACTCTGATCAGAGCATTTCTCCAATACGTCACATACAGTCAGTGGGTCTTTTCCACTTTGAAAAAGTAACTAATGGCAGTATCTGAGAGGAAAATTTTAATCTTCTTTTCTTCCCAATAAAGCAATCCAAGGTCGCCTGTGCTATGCATTCAAATGCTCATTTCACATATACACCCAACACACCCGCAATGTCCAATTTTCATTGCACTGACATTGAACTTGTTTGTACAGCCAGTTTAATCTCATGTTCAAACCTTTATCCTTCCAAACATTTGAGGGCTGACAGTTTTATCTCCTTATCACATTATGTCAGTCCTTTGCAAGCAAGACGTAGCAAGTACCTGAACATCATGATCATAATTATTCTTCCAATAATTTGCCACACTAATGATATTTTCCCAGTTTTTTATGGTGCAAGTGTTTTATGCTTCATTAGTTTCCACTGTCCTTTTTTAAATATTTTTTCTTCCCGTCTAGATTTTACAGGTCTACTGCTTGTACTATTCTGAGGAAGAATGTATTCTTCTCCAAAAGAAGGAAAATGATTAAGGCAATACCAAAAAGGCCAGATGCTGGGCTTTATAAGAAAAATACTATAAAACTTGTTTCTGTGCTAGAATAGGAGGTTAAATAGTAAGCAGAGTGAGGCTAGTTAAGGAGCATGTGCCCTAAGGATATATACCAACCAAAATGACTGCAGCAGACTAGAGAATCTTTAAGAGACTAGGTCAAGTGATCAAGTACCCTCAGTATAAAGCTCGGAGATCTGGTCCTATACAGGATTCAAGTTCTCTAGGTTGAGATAGTAGGTAGAGGAGGCCAACATTTCCGCATAAGATGAAGCTGTTATATCTGTTTTCTTCCCTTACACTTTCGCCCTTTCTAGAATGTCGTATAAATGAAATCATTCAACATATTGCCTATGGAGTCTGACTTACTTAGAAAAATGCACTTAAGATTCACTCATGTTGTTGCATGAAACAGAGCTGTTTACCTTTTTATCGCTGAGTAGTGTTCGGTTCTATGAACATGAACGCACCACGTTTTGTTTTCCATGCATTTGTTAAAGGCATCTTGACTGTTTCCTGTTTTTCACAACCATGAAATACACTGCTACAAAAATTTGTACATAGGGTTTTTGTGAGAACTTAAGTTTTCACTTCACTTAGGCAGATTCCTAGAAGCAGGATTGGTGGTGTGGTAAGTATATATTTAACCTGATAAGAAACAGCAAAATATTTTCCAAAGTGGCTGTACCATTTTGCATTCTAACAGCAAAGCACAACAGTTCTATTGCTCTGTATTCTCATTAGCATTTGATGTCAATATTTTAGAAAAAATCTACTCATTCTAGACAGAGAAATTGTAATACACACACACACACACACACACAATGAAATATTATCCAGTCTTAAAAAGAAGGAGATCCTGCTATTTGTGAAAACATGTAGGAACTTGGATGGCATTATACTAAGTGAAATAAGCCAGAGGGAAAAAGAAAACTATTGTACTATCTCATTTATACGTGGAATCTAAAAAAGTTAAATACATAGAAGCAGAGAGTAGAACGGTGCTTACCAGGGGCGGATGGGGTAGGAAATGGGGAGGTGCTGGTCAAAGAGTTCAAACTTGCATTCATGTAGGATGAGTAGATCTAGAGATTTAATGTATAGCACGGTAACTATAGTTAATAATACCGTATCATATGCTCAAAATTTACTTAGAGAGTAGATTTCAGGTGCTCCCAGCACACACAAAAAATGGTAACTCTGTAAGGAGATGGATTGTTAATTAGTTTGTAGTAATCATTTCATTACGTATATGTATTTCAAAACATAGTGTTATATACTGTATATTTTTTATTTAAAAAATTTAGCCATTCCAAGATATACAGTAGTATCTTATGAAATTCCTTTACACTTCTCCAAAGATTAATGATGTTGAACATCTTTTCATATGCTTAATTAGCATCTATATATCTTCCTTGGTGAAGTGTCTGTTCAATCTTTTGCCCTTTATCAGTTGTTTGTTTGCTTATTGTTGAATTGTGAGGGTTCTTTATATATTCTGGATACAAGTCCATTAAAGGTTATATGATTTGAAAATATATTCTCCTATTTGTGACTTTTCATTGTGTTAACAACATCTTTCATGAAATGATAGTTTTTAATTTTGATACAGTCAGATTTATCAGTTTTTTGATGGCTTGCAGTTTTGGAGCTGTGTCGAAAAATTCATCACCAAACCCAAGGTCACGTAGATTTTTATCCCATGCTTTCTCCTGGAAGTTTTATCATTTCATGTTGTATATTTAGGACTATAATCTGTTTTGAGTTAATATTTGCATACTGTGTGAGATTTGTGTCCCGGTTTATTTTTCTGCATATGGATGTCTAGTCATTGTTCCAGCACCATATGTTAAAAGCATTATCCTTTCTCCATTGAGTTGCCTTCACACTTTTGTCAAAAATTAGTCGACTATATTTGTGTAGGTTTATTTCTGGACTCTCTATGCTTTTCCATAGATTGATATGCTTATCTTTTTTTGCCAAAACTACACTGTTTTGATCACTATACTTTATAGTAAGTCTTAAAATCAGGGGACAACTGTAGGTCCTGCCTCCAGGCACCGTGAATCCTCTGATTTTGTTCTTCTTTTGGGGATTATTTTGACTGTTCCAATTCCTTTGCCTTTCCATGCAAATTTTAGAATCAACTTGCTATTATCTGGGCTTCCCTGGTGGTGCAGTGGTTAAGAATCCACCTGCCAATGCAGGGGACTTGGGTTTGAGCCCTGGTCAGGGAAGATCCCACATGCTGCGGAGCAACTAAACCCATGAGCCACAACTACTGAGCCCATGTGCCGCAACTGCTGGAGCCTGTGTGCCTAAAGCCTGTGCTCCACAACAAGAGAAGCTACCGCAATGAGAAGCTCATGTACCACAATGAAGAGCAGCCCATGCTCGCCGCAACTAGAAAGTCTGTGCGCAGCAATGGAGACCCAACTCAGCCAATAAAGAAATAAATAAATAAAATAAATGAAAAAAAAAAACCTTGCTATTATCTTCAAAGAAGCTTGCTGGTATTTTGATTATGACTGAGAGTTGAATCTACAGATCAAATTGAGGAGAACTGACATTTCCTCAATATTGAATCTATCAACCCACAAGCACGTGATATCTCTATATTTGTTTAAATCTTTTATTTCTTTCATTAGTGTTCTATACTTTTCAGCATACAGATGTTGCACATATTTGGGTAAATACTTCATTGTTTTGGGTTTTCTTATAAATGAGATTGTTTTTCAAATTCCAAATATTCATTTCTGGCATATAGATATGCCTGAGTGGTGTTAGTATACTGTCTTTGCATTCTGTGACATTTCTAAAGTCATTTGTTTATGGTTTTCTACAAAGACTATAATAGTGTCTGCAATCCTGTTACTTGCCTCACAAAATCATACTTAAACTCCAAGCTCTACTCCATGGAGAGGAAATTAATTCCTCCAATTACTGCACCTATAACACCTTACTCACATCTGTATTTGCACTTATTCTGTAATGTAATTATTTATTTACTTGTTTTTCTCCTCCCTTAGACAGCTGATCTCTGGAGGCAGGATCTATTACTGTTGCCCTTTTATTCCAAGCACCTATTAAAGTGTCAGAGACACTGGAGGAATGAATTAAGTGTTTATTTAATAAAGGATGGAGAGAAGAAGTCAAGGGAGGAAGAAAGGAGAGAGGAAAAAGCAAATGAGACCACAAATTTACAGACTACTAATCAGACATGCAAAAAAAAAAGTTTTTTTTCCCAGTATTCATCTATTACTCTCCTTCAAAAGCCTCACTCTACCAAGGCTTCAAAGAGGGAAGACGGGCACTAAACTTGCCAATTAAATGCCTGTCTCTTCTAGTTTAGACTATTTCATTCAGGCAACTTAACATGTGTGGGTCACTGTTGAGTCTTTCAGATGTTTTCCTACATTCTTCTCTTTCCCAAGATGGTACCTGGGTGATGGTGGGACACACAGGCCCTCATGCTGGAGAGGGCTTGGGATCGCAGCACTGTGACCTAAGACTGTTACGGTTCACTTTGGGCCTCTTCTGCAGTGGCCTCTGGTTGCCTGGTGGTGCTGCTCTTTTGGGTATCAAGTACTGAAGTCCTGCCTGATGTCTGTAATTAACAGTCTAAGGTCTATACTTTCTGTTGGCTTGGTCAGGGCCTTGGGTTCTCCTTTGATTTAATCCCCAAAACTCAAGACTTGCTGGCTCTAAACACTACTCTAATATTCAACTACATTCTCTTTCTGGGCTCTGGTTGAGGAAGTGTGCACCCCACACCCCCCGCAGAGGTCACCCTATCCTTGCCTTGATGGCCTTCATGAAAGGTCCAACATCTTGCTCCTCACTTCCCCCTACCCCACAGGTTAAACAGGGGGACATCTTCGTTCTTTCCATACTACCTGGCAGCCACGGTGGACTCAGAAGGCCTCCTCTCTGCCTACCGATGGTATATATGGTACAGACCCATCCAGCATGGTAGTCTCCTCCTGAGACTGGGTGAGAAGACCACATTTGTACAGTTCCACATGGGGCCTTTTAATGACATTTTGGAGCTAGGAGAATGCATTTCAGAATGAAATAGGTGTGCAGAGTTCCAGATTGGTTATTTTTAATTTATTTGGTGATATTAACCCCTTGTCTGCCACACTCTGGCACAGAGTACAATGAAAATGCAACCTGATACAATAAAATCTAGTAGCACAAGTATCCAAGTATTCAAGCAATTGAAAAAAGTAGCTCTGATTCCCACTGTAATGTGGATGTGTCTGAAGCTATAAACGCGGGAGGACTTATTGAGAAATGTGTTTTCTCCTTCACTTCTTACATTGGATTTCACACTGGCCCACTTTAGCAGTTGTATAAAACACCCTACTTGCACCACATCTTACTATAGCTAAATGACTCCACTGTGTGGTAGGCCAATTTCTACCTCAGTGGTCCCCATTCTCAGGGTTAAAACTCATTGATTTTTTTTCCCCAAAACTAATACATATTTACATTCAGGCAGCTCACAGCCATCTCATTTCCTATTACACTGCATGATACACAATAATGATTCCTATTTTTTCATGTGCTCTGTGGATTCTATTACTCCAAACTCAAGACTCATGAAAAATTTCCCCAAACACTTTCACCTCAATCCTTTAGTCCTTAAGGCATAGTTTTCTGGTCCTTAAACCTCATGTTTCCTGCCTTATTTTTCTTGAGGTGATGCTCCTTCTGATCAAGAACTCTTTCAAATGGTACGCACCGCTCCCCTTAAGAGTAATACTGTACATTAAATTTGTGTTTCTGTGAAATTAACTTTTCTAAACTTCCCTGGTTCTGTTTAATTAGGCCGTTGCCCTATCCAAGTCAGTACCAACCCCTTTTCACAAGTTCCCTCCTTTTCCTGAAGACACACAAATGCTCTTGTTCCATGTAAGGGTTGCCACAGGAGATCACAGTCACATTAGGGGAGAGGGTGTGATTTCAGTTGAAAGGCTCCCATGAAAAGCTTAAGGGCTGCAGTGGATTCAACACTGCTAATCAGATTCAGGCCAGAAAGTAATCACCCAGCTGGTTCCAGCTGCAATGACGTCTTATTGTGATTATTAGGGAAAGATTACTGATGAGAAGGTAGCTAACTTGGCCCATTATAGATCATGTAATTTTAAAGCTGAAAGGGCCATATGCATTCTCTAAATTGTAGCACTTCTAAAAGATGCAGATGTAGAGAATGGACTTGAGGACACGGGGCGAGGTGGGGGCAGGGGTTGCAAAGGGGAAGGTGGGACGAAGTAAGAGAGTAGCACTGACATATATACACTACCAAATGTAAAACAGATAGCTCGTGGGAAGTTCCTGCATAACGTAGGGAGATCAACTCGATGATGGGTGATGACTTAGAGGGCCAGGATAGGGAGGGTGGGAGGGAGTCACAGGAGGGAGGGGATATGGGGATATATGTATAAATATAGCTGACTCACTTTGGTGTACCTCAAAAATTGGCACAACAGTGTAAAGCAATTATATTCCAATAAAGAGCTTTTTTTTAAAAAAAGTGTAGGGTGTGTGCTGGCTTTAGTTTATGAGGTAGTTTTAGGTGGTACAGGATCAAATATCTTTTTATATTTATTCACCATTGCATAATCACCCTGAGTGACAGAGACTAGGAAGGGGGGTGGGAAATTAAAAAAAAAAAAAAAAGATGAGAGAGAGAGGAAAGGAAAGGTGAGCCAGAGGAAGAAGGAGAGGCTAGGAAACCCATCTAGAACTCAGGCAGAGGCGTTTGACTCCTCGGACTCTGGTGGTTGTGAGTAACATGGCGGGAAGGGGAAACAGAGAATGAGGACATGTCCAGGGGTGTGGGCTGATGGACAAAGCACCGAAGCGGAGGATGAGCTCCACTGAGTCACATTGACTTCTCAGTCCTTCCAATGACACTCAGAGGGCTCTGGCTGTAGAACTCAGCCCCCCAAAGAGGAACCACATCCCGCAATTAATAGAAGAATTTTTTGGAAGGCATGTCAGATAGGAAACAGGAAAGCAAGCAGAACAGGAAGTAAGCAATATCGCCTTCACAGGCAGTGAAACGGGAAACGCAACTAAGAGTGGAGGAGCTGGCATTTTTGGTAAACAGAGACCCGATGGGGAGCCAGCAGAATGAGAGCTGCTAATGACATGAGAAAGGATGCCCAAGGGTATGGTGAATAAAACTCTGCACTGGATATTGGAACACTGAGACTGTCTTCTCAATGTGCAATGAAACCACTCTGAAATCTGGTGCAAACCCATCTCGGTCTCCTTGGCTAGAATTAGATTCCTTCTGTGTTACTGATTATTTTTAAATTAATCTCACTCTGTGTCTTTTTTTTTTTTTTTTAGAACTTTTATTGAGATACAGTTAACAGACAATAAACAGCATATATTTAGAGTGTACAATTTGGTATCCCAATCTCCCAATTCATTCCCCCCCAACCCTCCCCGCTTTCCCCACTTGGTGTCCATTTTTTTGTTCTCTACATCTGTGTCTCTATTTCTGCCTTGCATTTCTTCTTTCATAGTTGTTAGCATTTGCCTTATGTATTGAGGTGCTCCTATATTGGGTGCATATATATTTATAATTGTTATCTCCTCTTCCTGGATGGATCCCTTGATCTTTATGTAATGTCCTTTCTTGTCTCTTGTAACGTTTTTGATTTTAAAGTCTATTTTATCTGATATGAGTATCGCTACTCCAGCTTTCTTTTGATTTTCATTTGCATGGAATATCTTTTTCCATCCCCTCACTTTCAGTCTGTATGTGTCCCTAGGTCTGAAGTGGGTCTCTTGGAGACAGCATATATATGGGTCTTGTTTTTGTATCCATTCAGCCAGTCTGTGTCTTTTGGTTGGTGCATTTAGTCCACTTACATTCAAGGTAATTATTGATATGTATGTTCCTATTACCATTTTCTTAATTGTTTTGTTTGTGTTTCTGTAGGTCCTTTTCTTCTCTTATGTTTCCCACTTACAGAAGTTCCTTTAGCATTTGTTGCAGGGCTGGTTTGGTGGTGCTGAATTCTCTTAGCTGTTGCTTGTCTGTAAAGCTTTTGATTTCTCCCTCAAATCTGAATGAGATCCTTGCTGGGTAGAGTGTTCTTGGTTGTAGGGTCTTCCCTGTCATCATTTTAAATATATCATGCCACTCCCTTCTGGCTTGTAGAGTTTCTGCTGAGAAATCAGCTGTTAACCTGATGGGAGTTCCCCTGTATGTTATTTGTCATTTTTCCCTTGTTGCTTTTAATAACATTTCTCTGTCTTTCATTTTTGTCAGTTTGACTACTAGATGTCTTGGCATGTTTCTCCTTGGGTTTCTCCTGCCTGGGACTCTCTGCACTTCCTGGACTTGGGTAGCTCTTTCCTTTCCCATGTTAGGGAAGTTTTCAACTAGAATCTCTTCCAATATTTTCTTGGGTCCTTTCTCTCTCTCTTCTCCTTCTGGAACCCCTATAATGCGAATGTTGGTGCATTTAACATTGTCCCAGAGGTCTCTTAGGCTGTCTTCAGTTCTTTTCATTCTTTTTTCCTTATTCTTTTCCGTGTCAGTGATTTTCACCATTCTGTCTTCCAAGTCACTTATTTGCCCTTCTGCCTCAGTTAATCTGCTGCTGGTTCCTTCTAGTGCATTTTTCATTTCAGTTATTTTGTTGCATATCTCTGTTTGTTTGCTCTTTAATTCTTCTAGGTCTTAGGTAAACTTTTCAATCTTTGCAACCAGTCTTTTTTCAAAGTCCTGGATCATCTTCACCATCATTATTCTGAATTCTTTTTCCGGAAGGGTGCCTATCTCCTCTTCATTTAATTGTTTTTCTGAGTTTTTATGCTGTCCCTTCATCTGGTACAAAGTCCTCTGCTTTTTCATTTTCTCTATCTTTCTGTGGCTGTGGTTTTCAGTTCCACAAGATGAAATACTGCTGATACTGCTTGATATTGCTGTCTTCCCTCTTGTGGAGGAAGCTATCTAGGAGGCTCATGCCATGCTTCCTGATGGGAGGGACTGATGGTGGGTAGGGCTGGGTGGGCAGAACTCAGTAAGACTTTAATCCGATTTGGTGGGCAGAGCTCAGTAAAACTTTAATCTGCTTGTCTGCCAATGGGTGGGGCTATGTTCACACCTTGTTGGTTGTTTGGCCTGAGGCTACCTAGCACTGGAGCTTATAGGCTCTTTGGTGGAGCTAATGGTGGACTCTGGGAGGGTTCACACCAATGAGCACTTCCCAGTACCCCTGCTGCCAGTGCCCCTGTCTCCTCGGTGAGCCACAGCTGCCCCCTACCTCTGCAGGCAACCCTCCAACACCAGCAGGTAGGTCTGGTTCAGTCTCCTATCGGGTCACTGCTCCTTCTCCCTGGATCCTGGTGAGCACACTTTTTTGTGTGCCCTCCAAGAGTGGAGTCTCTGTTTCCCCCAGTCCTGTGGAGGTCCTGCAATCAAATCCCACTGGCTTTCAAAGTCTGCTTCTCTGGGAATTCCTCCTCCCATTGCTGGACTCCCAGGTTGGGAAGCCTAACATGGGGCTCAGAACCCTCACTTTAGTGGGTGGACTTCTGCAGTATAACTGTTCTCCAGTTTGTGAGACACCCACCCAGCATTTATGGGATTTGATTTTAACGCAATTGTGCCCCTCCTACCATCTCATTGCAGCTTCTCCTTTGTCTCTGGATGTAGGGTGTCTTTTTTGGTGAGTTCCAGTGTCTTTCTGTGGATGACTGTTCAGCATTTAGTTGTAATTCTGGTGCTCTTGCAAGAGGGAGTGCGCGCACGTCCTCCCACTCCGCCATCTTAATCCCTTCCTAGAATTCTTGAGCCACTTCGTGTCTTTTTAATGTGTATAGTAATCTTCTGTTTGTGTTGGTGACATTTATGATGGGGACATTAAGGTTTCCTTTAAAGTAAATTTATTAAAATAAAAAAGGAAAAAATTTATGGATGAGAACTGATATTGAGAAAAAGGTTCAATAAATTGCATTACAATGCAGCGAATAACCATATAAATCCTGAAACTGGCTGTCTGGACTGAAATCCAGATTCTGCCATTTATTGGCAGTGAAACTTGGTTCTGCATCTGTCTAATGAGGACATGATGCTACCTACATCACCGTGAGGATTAAATAAGCTAATATATCAAAGTTCTTAGAAAAGCATCCTGTGTATTTGTGTGTTGTTTTTATATTTGAACATGAATATGACAAAAATGATTTAAAAGTTACTAGAATGGAAAACACTTGTCCTAATATCCTAATTCTACAGAGCTTTAGAAGTTATGCAGGTTGCCCAACTTCTTGGGTCCCATATTCTAATTTTATTCACCTGTTTGTTTTTCATCAGTGTTTTTACATCGCCACTGCCACTTGAACAGGCCAAATAAAAGACTGCTGCAATATGAACTTCAAAGTACAAAAAGGAGAGTGCCCTGTTAGCAGAAAAATATGGTCACAGAAGGAAAAGTTGCAAAAATAGCCATCTATCCAAGAATCTCTGATCTTTTCTATTATGTAAAACATAATGATCATTATTACTGTTCTTGGTTTTTGGAGGAAGTGAGAAAGCAAAAGGGTAGCTGGTCAGTAAGTGATAAAGACAGCACTTCTCCCAACCGTGGATAACTTTGCAGCGTGGGTAACCTACAATCCTCGGCAAGCTGACAGATTCACTGAAAAGTTCCCACAATTCTTAACCCTTCATTTTCCATGTTAACCACTGAACCACAGAATCATCCTTTAACCACTCATTTTTTTACTGATGACGTGAATTAATCAGTTGCATTTCATTAGTTCATTCATTTTCATGAGTGCCCTCCAAAAGCAGGAAGCTACCGAAGAGAGTAATTTAATCTTTCTTTAGAATCTCTCCTGATAATTCAGTTTTTAAAAGGGTGATCAGAATGTGAACCTCTGTCTTGTGGAGCTGGGTGCTTCCTTAAATGACTACAGTAATTGTGCCCTTGTTAGGGGCTTTTTAAAAGCTTTCAAGAAAATACAATTTGAGATAAATCATGTGATTAAACACCCTCCCATGAAAGAAATAATAGAAAGGGATCAAGTGATGAATGAAATGGATGTTGCTCTATCAAAGCAAATGGTGATAAATGGAAGACTGGTGCCGCTGCTTACACTGGCTCTTCTGGAAGCTGGGCACACGATTTATAACCGTGTTTTAGCGTTTTGCAGACCAGTTATTTATACTAACAGTAACATTCAAGTGATAAATTAGGAAGAAGCAAGTTGTCTAATCAGCAGATAAGCAGTGATGCAGCTCAAATCAAAAGAAGAGTCATTCTGTTTCTTTTCCATGTTAATAAGTACGGCATGGAAGGATCATCTGGTTTGAAGGGAAGGCAGCCAAATAGGCAACCATTCATATAATTAAATTATTGTTATATTTCCTTTCCTTTCTTTTCAAATGAAGTTTGTGTTTTATTTAGTCCTCTTCAAGTAAGCTACCTTTTATTTTAATCACCTAAAAGAAAGAACTGTGGTCAGTGTATAAAAAAGGTCATTTCTTGTACCATAACTATTAGCTGTTTCAAAAATTTAATATTAACTACAGACCATCCTGCTGTGACTTGTGATTTTGCAAGGAAAGCACAGCCAGAAATTCTGTAGTATCTGTTGGATTTTGATGTACCAAATATTAAGTGTATTCTTAATTAAGGTTATACATATTTCATAAGTGATGAAAAAGATTTTTAAGAAAGTATATGTGCACCTTAGTGTTAAAAATGTACACTTACTAATAAAAAAATGAATATTCACCAATTAAACTACCTACCATTGACACTAATTCAATTTTATGTATTTTTACAAAATGACTCTATTAATGACTAAATGTTAAATTTATTCAGGCAGTAAAACTGCTTTTTGTTAACTCTTTGGTATCCTGAAGTGATTTTTTTTTCTGGTTCAGAAAATAACTTTCCTTTTGCTCAAGGTTAATGAACTTACTTTCCACTTTGGGGATTCCCACGTGCTCTTATTTCCAGCCAGATTTCTATAATACATACTATTAAGCTTTTTATTTCATTTTCCCTTTATGTGTGTACTCTGGGAGCATGATATCAAATGGTACCAAATGCCATGGTTCCACTGTGCACACGTATTTAATCTCTTTTTTGAAAGTGTTTTAAAATATATTACTATCTTTTTTTATTCTATATTTTGAATTTATGTATTTATTAGTTACTTGGCTTCAAAAATACAAGAAAGTCATCACGGTTACATAAAAAACCAAGGAACATACATACAAGAGAGAAAAAAAAAGAGCAAGGAGAAAATTGAATAAGAAAAGTAGGAAAAGTAAGAAAAGCAAAGAAATTTAATAAAATCATGAATGTGACTTTGCTACAAAGCATACCATAAAGAAGGTAAGCCAACTACAGTACATGGGCTAAATCTAACCTACTCTTTTTTTCTTCTTCTTTTGGTGGCAAGAACACATTAGATGTGCCCTCAACAAATTTTTAAATGCAAAATAGGGTATTGTTAATGACAGGCACAATGTTGTATAGTAGATCTCTAGAAATTACTCAGCTTGTACAACTAAAACTTCATACCCATTGAGCATCAACTCTGTATTTTCCCCACCCCCAACTACTGGCAACCATTATTCTACTCTGCTTCTGTTTCTCTGTTTGACTATGTTATATACCTCATATAAGTGGAATCATGCAGTGTTTGCTTTCTGTGACTGGCTTATTTCATGTAGTATAACATCTTTCAGGTTCATCCATTTGTGGCATATGGCAGGATTTCCTTTCTTTTTTAAGGCTGAAGAGCATTTCACTGTGTGTATGGACCACATTTTCTTTATCCATTCATCCACTGAAGGACATGTAGGGTGTTTCCATATCTTGGTTATTGTGAATAATGCTGCAATGAACATGAGAGTGCAGATATGTCTTCAAGATCCTGATTTCCATTCTTTTGTTCCATTCCAGAAGTGGGCTCACAGAAACATATGATAGCTCTATTTTTAATATTTTGAGGATCTCTAAGCTGTTTTCCATAGTGACTGAACTGTTTTATATCCTCAACAACAGTGGAAAGGTTCCTATTTCTCTACATCCTTGCCAACACTTATCTTTTTTGTTTGTTATTTTACATAGAGGCATTCTAACAGGTGTGAGGTGATAGCCCATGGTTTTGATCTGCATTTCTTTGATTAGTGAGTCAGCACCTTTTAGTATACCTATTTGTATGTCTTCTTTGGGGAAATGTCTATTCAAGTCCTTCACCCACTAAGAGACTATGAGAAAAATCATATATCAACTAATTGGATAACCAATAAGAAATGAATAAATTCCCAGAAACATACAACCTACCAAGACTGAATCATGAAAAATTGAAAATCTCAACAGATCAATTACTAGTAAGGAGGTTTAATCAGTAATCAAAAACCTTCCAACAGACAAAAGTCCAGGACCAGATGGCTTCACTTGTGAATTCTACCAAACATTTAAAGAATTAATACCAATCTTATTCAAACTCTTCCAAAAAATAGAAGAGAAGGGAACGTTTCCAAAATATTTTTATGAATTCAGCATTACCCTGATTCCAAAGCCAAACAAGGATACTATAAGAAAACTATAGGCCTATATTCCCAATAAACATAGATGCAAACATCCTGAACAAAATACTAGCAAGCTGAATTCAACAGCACCTTAAAAGAATCATACACCATGACCAGTTGGGATTTACTCCTGGCACACAAGGTTGTTCCAACATATGAAAACCAATTAATGTGATATACCACATTAACAGAATGAAGGATAAAATTCATATGTTCATAGATGCAGAAAAAGCACTTGAACAACATTAAGTATACTTTCATGATAAAACCTCTCAACAAAGTAGGCACAGAAGGGATGTAGCTCAACATACCAAAGGTCATATATGAAACGACCACAGCTAACATCATATTCAACTGTGAATACCTGAAAACTCTTTCTCTAAGATCAAGAATAAGACAAGGATTCTCCTTATTGTCACTTACATTCAATACAGTACTAGAAGTTCTAGTCAGAGCAATTAGGGGTGTTAATGTATAATAGAGACTTCATCCGTTTACTTTGGTTTGTATAAGTTAAGTGCTAGCATTTTAAGTCTATTTAAGGACATATAAAGAGAAAGTGAAAAATTAGAGAAAAAAATAACAAAGAAACCAACAATTTGGATATGATTATTGCTTAGAATGCCTTAGTTCTGTCTGCTTTTTGGTTTTGCATAACTCATCACTTTCTATTTGTCTTCCAGTTTTCAGTTTAAAAGCCACTTTTTCCCCATACATTCCCAGGCTCCTCAAGAATGAATTGGGAACCCCATCAGTTTACCCAAACAGCACCCTGTTAAAACCTTTGTTGTAGTGCTGGAAACATTCCCTGTAAAGGCCTATCTGCTTGTCTATTTCCCCAGTAGAACATCATGCAATGATCTAAATGTGTCACCCCAAAATGTGTATATTAAAATCCTAACCCTCAAGGTGATAGTATTAGGGCGTGGGGCTGTGGGCGTGATTAGGTCACGAGGGTGGAGCCCTCATGAATTGGAGTAGGACCCTTTTTAAGAGGTCCCAGAGAACTTTCTTGCCCCATCCACCATGTAAGGATACAAAAATGTGCTCTCTATGAACCAGGAAGTGGGCACTCACCAGCCACCACACCAAATCTGCTGGCACTATGACCTTGCACGTCCCAGCCTCCTGAATGGTGAGAAATAAATTTCTGTTGTTTACAAGCCATCCAGTCTGTGGTGTTTTGTTACAGCAGTTCAAATGGACTAAGGCAATCACCTTGAAGGCAAGAACAGATCTAAGTGTACTTTTGTATATCCAGCAATGGGCTCAGTGTTTGCTAGAGTGTAAATGCTTACATGGTAATGCTTTGTGACTAACTGAAATGGCCTTAATTTTGTGGAAACTGAAATGACACCACAGTATGAAGAATGGAGGTCCTAATGACTGTCACCCTTGAAATCTACTGGTTTGGAACACCATAAATGACTTTCTTAAGAGACTAAGAGTGTTAATTTCTCTTGTCCATTTCTGCTTTTATGAGTCAAGAATAAAGGTCTGGCTTCCTCTATATGGGATTTTGCAAGGCTGGAACAATGAAGTATTATTATAATGGTTATTATTGTATTTTAGGTGGTAGAGGATTCCAACGAGCTTTATCCTTCCACATTTAAAATTTTCTTCTTAGAAGTTTCTATTCTATCAAAAGACAAGAAGAGATTCATGCATTATATTTTCTATGTATTTGCACTTGTGAACTGCTTTCAGTGACAGGAAATAGGACATTTCAGCCAAGGTGATGATTTTTACCTGTCTTCTCTCCCAAAGTTAATATTTAACTTGTGCAGAGTCCAGATCACAGCAGAGGAATGTGTCTGATGGTGACTACATTGGGAAAGTATTCACTTCTTTGTTCCTGCTTTTGCAAACAAGCAAAAAAGCATAGCTTGAACCAATACTAATATAAGTGGGTATCTCATTTGGTTTTCTGATTTCTTTCTTTGGGGAAATAAGAAAAAATGCTTACACATTGGACCCATTCTTCCTGTGACATGAACCATCTATAGATGATACCTGAACTTTTTCCCTGTGCACATCCTTCCCACCAAAAGCCTCCATAATTATTTGAAATGGCAGCTGTTATGTTCTTGATAGACAATCTGTGCTTTTCATAAACTTATATTTTTCACTTTATCTGTTGAACAAATATTTACTGGATGCATCCTATGGTAAAATGCAGTTCCAGTTAACAAAGGAACTTACTGTTATGTTTGTTATTCTAAGCGTTATGTAGTTGTCACTAAGATTTTTAAAACAGGCTAACAGTGTGATAGGAAGGTTCTGAGTTAGTTTAGGTATAAAGACAAGGAGGCTCAGAAATTGGAAAGGCTCAAACTCTGCATTTTAAATTGGTGAAGATGTGGTTTTTTTCAAGGCCAGGAGTCAAAAGGCTAAATCTAGGATTTTTTTAAAGATCCTACTAAAAATATATAAATCTAGAGGGTAAGTTTTGCTCGGAGGTTAACAGTGTCCTAAAGCCAGACACTGGTTCACTGGTTCTTCTTACTTCTCTACCTAATTAAAAAGGCTAAGTGTATTTCTTTCATGCTCAGGTTTATTTTTCATATATTTTCTTAACAATTAGTAATGAGTATCAAACTTACTGAAACCTTCCATTTCTCTGCTCAGTTTTGGCTTCTTGGCAACTAAGCTGGTACCCTGGCTACACACGAAAAAATGATGGGAGCTGAAATACGTGGCCACCAAATATGACAATAGAACCTTTCCCAAGGGCAACAAACAGGTTTTACTTAGCATCCAGTGTCTGGAAGCTTACTCATTATTTCAGCTAGATTAAAAAGATGAAGGAACCCAAAAAAATAATTAGGCAAAGCCTAGAGCAAAGCATTTATAAATATGGTGGATGAAAACAATGAGATGATTTTGAGACATCCAATCTAGTTGATTTCTCTTTCTCTCCAAACAAAGTATTAATTAAAAAAAAGACAGACTTCACATGGTGAACTATTTAACTTTCTACAGCATGCCCGCAATTCCAATAACATTAAGCACTGGCGATATTCAGCGTCTGAATAATGCAATCTTTTATTATACAACGTTTCCGTGATAAGGGGCAAAAATTACATTTCAGATTCTGCTCTATCTCTTGCACCTTTGCTATAAATTGTCCCCAGATTAGTGTCATTAATCATATTTTGTAGACAAAGAAATGAGATACACAGTAAAGAGTGACTTTTTTAAGATCTTAAAAGTTTGGGAGATAAAAAAGATTTTACTTTACCAGCTTCTAGTTCATACTAATCTTTTAAAAGTATCCATTTCATAATTTACAAACAGTTTGTATAAAAATGACAGTAAAAATCAGAAAATGGTGTCATTCTCTGTTAGCTTTCCTTTATTAATAATGAGATTGCCAAAATTTATCATTATCTACTACTATTGAATCTAACACTTTATTATAAAAGCATTTTTATTTTAATGAGCAAGTATATATAAGCTTACTTGAAGACAAACAATTTGGTTGCAGAAAAATAATAGTTCTATAATTACATCTCATATTCATTTCAGCAAAACAAACATCCTCCACTATGGAGACTTTACTCAAAGCCATATTCTACTCTCCAATGTGGAAGGCATAAACAGAATTATTTCTTATTCACAAGCAATTTACTTCTCCTTCATCCTTGAGGATCAACTATTGGGGAAGAGGAGGAGTTCTGAGCCCTAACTTTCCACTAACCAGCAATTATAAGTGATATGAAAGAGACTGTTTTAACAGTATTCATCCTGCCATACTACCTAGATATGTTAGCTTAGAAAAATATATAAATAAGTTTGCAAAATAGAAAGAAAATTCTCAAATAAAGAAGGATTAATGAACCAGAAAGGTAAAATCACGTTCCTTGCTTATTTGGAGGCTAAATTTATACTGCCTACATGCATGGGATCAAAAGCTGAAAATAAAATATTAAAAATTGGTCCCAAGTGGAAAAAGAAGAGCACACTAAACCTAAAGCTAGCAAAAGAAAGTAAACAACAAATATTGGGGCAAAATTTAATGAATTAGGTAATAGAAAAATAATAGAGAAAAACAATGAGCCAGAAAAAGGGGACATTACTACCAACTTTACAGAAATAAAAAGGATTACAGGTGAATACTATGTACTATATACTAACAAATTAGATAGCTTGGATAAAATGAACAAACTCTTAGAAAAACATAAACTACTGAAACTGACCCTAAAAGGGATAACCAGAATAGCTGTATAACAGGTAAATAGGTTGAAGTGATCATGTAAAAACTTCCCACAAAAAAATTCAGGCCCAAACAAACTGGCTTTTCAGTGAATTCTACTCAACATTTAAAGAAGAATTAATACACAAATTATGCACAAACTATTCCAAAAACAGAAAATCAGTAAATACTTCCCAACTCATTCTATAAAGCCAGTATTACCCTGATACCAAAGCCAAAGATCTCATAACAAAAGAAAACCAGAGACTAATATCTCTTATGAATATAGATGCAAAAATCCTTGACAAAATACTAGCAAACAGAATCCAACAACATTTAACAAGTATTATACATCATTATAAATTGGGATTTATCCCAAGAATTTAAGGTTGTCTTATCATCAGAAAATTGATTAATGTAATAACTCATTAATACAATGAAGGACAAGACGTGATCACAATAAACCCAGGAAAAGCATGTGATAAAATCCAACATCCTTCATTACAACAATGTTCAAGAAACTAGGAGTATAAGGGAATTTCCTCAACCTGCTAAACAGTGTCTATGAGAAGTCCACAGCTAACATCCATACTTGATATTGAAAAACTAAAATCTTTGCCCCTAAGATCAGGAACAATAAATACAAGAATATCCACTTGTGTAACTTCTATCCAACATTCTACTAAAGGGTCTATCCAGGCCAATTAAGCAATGTACTGAAATAAAAAACATTCAGATTGGAAGGAAGTAAAACTATCTCCATTTGCTGATAAAATAATCTTGTACATAGAAAATCCTATGGAATATCATGAAAATATTACTAGAAATAATAAATTAGTTCTCACCAAAGTTGCAAGATCTATATCAACACAAAATATATAAAAATCAATTGCATTTCTATAAAAGCAATGAATGATCCCCAAAAAAGGAAATTAAGACATGTTTCATTAGGTCCCATTTGCTTATTTTTGTTTTTATTTCCATTATTAAGGAAACCATAAACAAGACAAAAAGACAACACTCAGAATGGGAGAAAAATATTTGTAAATGAAGCAACTGACAAAGAATTAATCTCCAAAATACACAAGCAGCTCAAGCCAGCTCAATATCAAAAAAACAAACAACCCAATCCAAAAATGGGTGGAAGACCTAAACAGACATTTCTCCAAAGAAGACATACAGACTGCCAACAAACACATGAAAAGATGCTCAACATCGCTAATCATTAGAGAAATGCAAATCAAAACCACAATGAGGTACCACCTCACACCAGTCAGAATGGCCATCTTCAAAAAATCTAGAAACAATAAATGCTGGAGGGGGTGTGGAGGAAAGGGAACCCTCCTGCACTGTTGGTGGGAATGTAAATTGATACAGCCAATATGGAGAACAGTATGGAACAGTATGGTTCCTTGAAAAACTAAAAATAGAACTACCACATGATCCAGCAATCCCACTACTGGGCATATACCTGGAGAAAACGATACTTCAAAAAGATACATGTAGGGCTTCCTAGGTGGTGCAGTGGTTAAGAATCTGCCTGCCAGTGCAGGGGACACAGGTTCGATCCCTGCTCCAGGAAGATCCCACATGCATTGGAGCAACTAAGCCTGTGAGCCACAACTATTGAGCCCATGTGCTGCAACTACTGAAGCCCATGCACCTAGAGCCCGTGCTCTGCAACAAGAGAAGCCACGGCAATGAGGAGCCCGCATACCACAACAAAGAGTAGCAACTAAAGAAAGCCCATGCATAGCAAAAAAGACCCAACACATCCAATTAAATAAATTAATTAATTAAAAAAAAAGATATATGTACCACAATGTTCACTGCAGCATTATTTACAATAGCCAGGATATGGAAGCAATGTAAATGTCCATCGACAGGTGAATGGGTAAAGAAGATGTGGCACATGTATACAATGGAATATTACTCAGCCATAAAAAGCAATGAAATTGAGTTATTTGTAGTGAGGTGGATGGACCTAGAGTCTGTCATACAGAGTGAAGTAAGTCAGAAAGAGAAAAACAAATACCATATGCTAATGTATATATATGGAATCTAGAAAAATGGTACTGATGCACCTAGTGGCAGGGCAGAAACAGAGATGCAGATGTAGAGAACAGACTTGAGGACACGGGTTCGGAGGGGGAAGCTGGGATGTAGTGAGAGAGTAACACTGACATATATACACCACCAAATGTAAAATAGATAGCTAGTGAGAAGGTGCTGCAGAACACAGGGAGATCAGCTTGATGCTTTGTGAAGACCTAGAAAAGTGGGATAGGGAGGGTGGGAGGGAGCCTGAATAAGGAGGGGTTATGGGGATATATGTGTACATATAGCTGATTCACTTTGTTGTACAGCAGAAACTATATTGTTGTACAGCAGAAACTTTACAATACTATAAAGCAATTACACTCCAATAAAGATGAAAAAATTTAGAATAAGAAAATTACACTTACGGTCACATCAAGAGAACAAAAATATGAACAAATTTGATAAAATAAATGTAAAATATACACTGTGAAAACTACAAAGCATTGTTGAGAGAAATTAAAGATGACCTAAATAAATGAAAAGACATCACATGTTTATAAGTAAGATGACTTGATATTGTTAAGACGGCAATACTCTTCAAACTGATCTCTGTTTTTATTCGACAAAATACTTATCAAAATACCAGCTGGCTTTTTGCAACTGACAAGCTGATCCTAAAATCCATAGGGAAATTCAAGGGACCAACAGTAGCCAAAACAATCTTGAAAAAAAAAACAGAGTTGGAGGACACACATTTTCTTATTTCAAAGCTTACTACAGAGCTACAGCAAACAAGACAGTGTAGTATTTGCATAAGGATAGACATACAGATTAATGGAACAGAACTGAGAGTACAGAAACAATTCATCATATTTATAGTCAACTTATTGTCCACAAAAGTTCAAATACAATTTGATGGGGGAAAGAATACTCTCTTTAGCAATGATGATTTACATTCTTTACAAAAGTCTACGGAATATTTCCCCAAAATTATTATATGCTGGACCAAAAATAAATAGTAGGTGATTTTAAAGTTTAAACATCTTTTTTATTTTTAATGGTACCTATCAACTATTCAACATGGCAGGTGACAGGTTGGGCTGAGGGCATTATGAGAAGTTATTAGAAGGTTGTAAGGCTCATTCACAAATTTAAAACCTGACCAATCTTATTTTGAGAAGAATAGAGATGGCTGAAAACAGAAATTCTATCACTGCCAGAATGTTCTCACCATCTCCTGTCTGTATCAGCTTCTTCTCTCACATCAGTTCCCTCTATCTGGCAGTGGTCACAGCTGATAGTGGCTCTGGACTAATAGACCTTTAGATTCATTACCAGTGAGAAGAGAAGCTTCTCTAGCCTAGCCATAGGGCTAAGAATCTTACCATCTTGGGTTGGGCATGCATCTCCCTGGCTGGACCCACTACTAAGGCAAAAAAGTTTGATGGTATTAGATAAAATAACATAAACAATACGTTTGATGCCTATTATCTTCTTTGCTTCTACTCGGTGCTACAATGATTTCCATCCAAACTGAGAAGATAAAACTTGCTTCTAACCTAACCCTGAATGCTCTGGGGGATTGGAGGTGGCCCCCCAAATGTTCAGTAATCACTTTCTACTGTATGCTTGGCTGTATGGTGACTAGGAATTCAATAAGATTTTCCTAAGGACTAAGATAAGGGGATTCTCTCTAATGATATCTGCACCTTTTCTGGTTTTAAAGCCAAACACAAGCATGATAAACCTATGTAGCCTCACAGGGAAATATGACCTACCGTTCATTTGTTTCTGCTTCGTTCCTTCACCTTCTCACCTGCATCAGACATTTTGCCTGAATTAGTATAACAATGATGACATGCCCCCTTTCCCACAGAGGACAAGCAAGCAGGAGTAGACAGTAGGCTCCGTGATACACAACACTTTGTGCAGAAACAGGGAACGACACCAATAAGAAAAGGTAAAACACCAAGATGTGGAAGTAACCTAAATGTCCATTGATAGATGAATGGATAAAGAAGATGTGGTACATATATACAAGGGAATACTACTCAGCTATAAAAAAGAATGAAATAATGCCATTTGCAGCAACATGGATGGACCTGGAGATTATCATACTAATTAAATAAGTTAGACAGAGAAAGATGAACATCATATGATATCATTTACATGCAGCTAAAAAAACTGATACAAATGAAGTTATTTACAAAACAGAAACAGACTCCCAGACTTAGAGAGTGAACTTATGGTTATCAGGGGGAAAGAGTGAGGGGAAGGGATATATTGGGAGTTTGGGTTTGACATGTATGCACTACTATGTTTAAAATGGATAACCAACAAGGACCTACTGTATAGCACAGGGAGCTCTGCTCAATAATCAGTAATAACCTACAAGGGAAAAGAATTTGAAAAAGAATAGATGTATGTATATGCATAACTGAATCACTTTGCTGTACACCTGAACACAACACTGTTAATCACTATACTCCAATATAAAATAAAGAAAAGGTAAAATGTACTGGCTACTTAATACATACATGCATGACACTTTTCATGATCATCTCTTTTAATTTTAACCACAAACCTTTGAGAAGGTGCCATTTTACAGAGGAGGGCACAGGGTTAAGATAATATACACAAGGTCACCAGGTCCTTAGTGGCAGTAAAAGAGCAAGCAGCTGAACATTTGTGTCCATGCTCTTGACCAGTGTATTATACCCCCTTCCTGAGTTTTAGCAAAGAAGAAGCTTTCAGCATTTAAGCGAAATGGCATCATGTAGGGGTTTAATATTTTTTAAGCAAGGTATTTCCTATGCAAATATAGGTCTTTTCATATTTGATCCTGTGGTCTTTCGGGTAATTTAAATGCCCCTTTCAACTGATGTATTCAAAATATTTATTGTGGTTTTTATCAAATGGGAAAGTTCCTTTCATAAAGAGAGGAGGGCAGAAGAATACTAATAGTGGACAAGAGCCTTGTTGGCAATTTCTGGGGTCCTACCTCTCCAACATGCACAAACTTCCTCTTTTCAGCTGTGTCTTCCACTGACTTTGAGACAAATATGTCATAGGGAGTCTGGTCAATTGAGAACTGACATGTCATTCCATCACTTAATTTTTTTCTAAAGCTCTTTATTAGAGTATAATTGCTTTACACTGTTGTGCCACTTTTTGCTGTACAACAAAGTGAATCAGCTGTATTTACACATGTATCCCCATATCCCCTCCCTCCCGTGACTCCCTCCCACCCTCCCTATCTCACCCCTCTAAGTCATCACTAATCATCAAGTTGATCTCCCTGTGTTATGCAGCAGCTTCCCACTAGCCATCTCTTTTACATTTGGTAGTGTCTATATGCCAATGCTACTCTCTCACTTTGTTCCAGCTTTCCCTTCGCTCCCCACCCCGAGTCCTCAAGTCCGTTCTCTAGATTTCATGACTTTAATGAGGGGCAAGAATGGTTTAATATAGAACATCATTTAGACATTATTCCCATTTAATCAATTTCTAAGTTATATATATGAATTCATAATCCAATAAAAGAATACCATTCATGGATTTATGATGTTGGTATGCACTGTGGGATTCCTCATGGAACCCCAGGGAGCAGAGTGTTGTTTATAGTAGCACACCTAAAACGTTTTATGAATTCCTGTACACCTGCTCCAGGAAGGAAGTAAAGTTTTCCTTATTAGAGTTACAATGTTTGCTTCTCAAACCAGAAGGATACTATTCTGCTGAGTTGGGTCATCAGTGAAAGGAATGTAACATCCATCTTGGAACCAACTTTAGTCAGACCCTTTAATTAATGGCTGGGGAATCTGCTTTATCTTTTAAAAGGATAAACTCTAATTGTGGTTCCAATTAAACAGTCTAATGAAAGTGACCACAAAGCAATTGATCAAAACTAATGGGTGAGTAGTTTTGCTTTCATTAAATAAAACTCTTGTTTGTTTAGCATAAATACCTTAAGGGACTTAACTCTGGTTATCGATGTATCAGAATCTCTGGAGGAAGAGTAGCCAATTATTGTTGGGGTTATTTTTAAAAAGGAAAATTGAGCTTAAGAAATTAAAAGTATGTCTTCTCACTTCCTTATTCAATAAACATTTATAACACTTCTAATATATGCTATAGTTAGGGATAAAAATAAGTAATACAGCCCATGACAATAGAAGATAGAACAATGAAAATGAGTGCAGAGAATTTTGCAGAGAAATGAATTTTTTTTTATAATTTCACTTTTTTACTTTTCCCCCAGGTTTATAGAGATATAAATGACATATGGGACTGTGTAAGTTCAAGGTGTACAGCATAATAATTTGACTTACATACATCATGAAATGACCACAGAAAGTCTAGTGAACATCTGTCATCTCGTACAGACGCAAAATTAAAGAAATAAGAGAAAAATACTTTTCCTTGTGATGAGAACACTTGGGATTTACCCTTTTAACAACTTTCATACATAACACACAGCAGTATTAAATATATTTATCATGCTGTACATTATATCCCTAGCACTTATTAATCTTATAACTGGAAGTTTGTACCTTTTGGTTACCTTCATCCAACTCCCCCTACACCCACACCCTGCCTCTGGTAACCACAAATCTGATCTCTTTTTCTATGAATTTGATTATTTGTTTTAATTAATTAATTAATTTACTTTTGGATGCATTGGGTCTTCGTTGCTGTGCACGGGCTTTCTCTAGTTGTGGCAAGCGGGGTCTACTCTTGGTTGTGGTGCACAGGCTTCTCATTGCAGTGGCTTCTTGTTGCAGAGCACTGGCTCTAGGCACGTGGGCTCAGTAGTTGTGGCTTGCAGGCTCTCGAGAGCACACAGTAGTTGTGGCACACGGGCTTAGTTGCTCCACGGCACGTGGGATCTTCCCCAACCAGGGATCGAACCTGTGTCCCCTGCACTGGCAGGTGTATTTGTAACCACTGTGCCACCAGGGAAGTCCCTGATTATTTGTTTTTGAAGTATACTTGACCTACAACACTATGTTAGTTCCTAGTGCACAACACAGTGGTTCAATATTTCTATACACTCAAAATGATCACCATGATAAGTCTAGTGATTACTGGCTATACGCCCCACACTGTACATTTCATACTCATAACTGGAAGTTTGTACCTTTTAATTTCCCTCACCTATTTCTCTCAATCCCCCACCCCATCCCCTCTGGCAACCACATGTGTGTTCTCTGCATCTATGACTCAGTTTCTGTTTTGTTATGTTTGTTCATTTTGGTTTTTTAAGATTCCATATATAAGTGAAATCATACAGTATTTGTCTTTCTCTGACTTATTTCAGTTAGCAAAATACCCTCTAGGTTCATCCATGTTGTCCTAAATGGTAATATTTCATTCTTTTTTATGGCTGAGTAATATTTCCTTACACACACACACACCCCCCTCATATCTTCTTTATCCATTCATATATTGATGGGCATTTAGGCTGTTTCCATATCTTGGCTAGTGTAAATATTACTGCAATTAACAAAGGTGCATATAGCTTTGGAAAAAGCACTTTCATTTTCTTCAGATAAACGCAAGTAAATAAAATTGCTGGGTCATATGGTAGTTCTACTTAGTATTTTGAGAAACTTCCATACTGTTTTCCACAGGGGCGGCACCAATTTCCATTTCCACCAACAATGTGTGAGAGTTTCCTTTTCTTCACATTCTTACCAAATTTGTTGTTTATGTTCTTTTTGATAATAGCCATTCTAATAGGTGTAAGGTGGTATCTCATTGTGGTTTTAATATACATTTCTCTGATGATTAATGATGCTGAGCATCTTTTTTATATGCCTGTTGGCCATCTGTATATCTTTGGAAAAATGTCTATTCAGGTCCTCTGCCCACTTTTTAATCAGGTTTTTGTTTTTTATGTTCAGTTGTATGAGTTATTTGTATATTTTGGATATTTAGCCCTTATTGGATATATCATTTGCAAATATCTTTTCCCATTCAGGTGGCCTTTGCATTTTGTTGATAATCTTCTTCATGTGCAAAGTCTTTAGTTTGATGTAGTCCCTTTTGTTTATTTTTGATTTCCTTTGCCTGAGTAGCCATATCCAAAAAATTATTACTAAGATTGATGTCAAAGAGTGTACTGCCTATGTTTTCTTCCAGACATTTTATGGTTTCAGGTTTTACATTTACATCTTTAATCCACTTTGAGTTTATTTTTGTGCACAGCATGAGAGAGTAGTCCAGTTTTCCCAACACTGTTTTTTGAAAAGGCTGTCTTTTCCCCCATTGTATATTTTTGCCTCTTTTGTTGTAAGTTAATTGTCCATATAAGTGTGAGTTTATTTCTGCACTCTTTATTCTGTTCCATGGATCTATGTGTCTGTTTTTGTGCCAGTACCATACTGTTTTTTTTTATTTATTACTGTAGCTCTGTAGTACAGTTTGAAATTAAGGAGCATGGTACCACACCAGCTTTGTTCTTTCTCAGGATAGTTTTGGCTAGTCTTTTGTGTTTCCATACAAACTTTAAAATTATTTGTTCTAGTTCTGTGAAAAATGCCATTGGTATTTTAATAGGGATTGCATTGAGTCTGTAGTCTGTCTTGGGCAGTATGGTCATCTTAACAATAGTAATTCTTCCAATCCATAAGCATGGGATATCTTTCCATCTGTTTGAGTCATCTTCGGTTTCTTCCATCAGTGTCTTATGGTTTTCCAAGTACAGGCTTTTTACCTCCTTAGATTTATTTCTAGCTATTTTATTCTTTTTGATGCAACTGTAAGTGGGATTGCTTTCTTATTCTCTGATAGTACACTGTTAGCATATAGAAATGCAAAAGATTTTTACATTTAAATTTTTTATCCTATAATTTTACTGAATTCATTGATAAGTTCTAGTAGTTTTCTGGTGGCATCTTTAGGATTTTCTATTTATAGTATTATGTCACCTATAAACAGTGATCATTTTACTTTTTCTTATACAATTTGGATTCATTTTATTTCTTTTTCTTGGCTGACTGCTGTGTCTAGGACTTCCAATACTATGTTGAATAAAAGTGGTGAGATTGGGCATCCTTGTCTTGTTCCTGATCTTAGAGGAAATGCTTTTAGCTTTTTTCTTTTGAGTGTGATATTAGCTGTGGGCTTGTCATATATGGCATTTTGTTGAAGTATGTCCCTTCTATACCCACTTTTTGAGATTTTTCTATGATAAATGAATGTTGAATTTTGTCAAAAGCCTTTTCTGTATCTATTGAGATTATCACATAACTCTTATTCTTCAATTTATTGATGTAGTGTATCACATTGATTTGCAGATATTGAGCTATACTTGTACTCCTTGGATAAATCACAGTTTATCCCAGCATATTCTCCTTTTAATGTATCATGGAATTTAGTTTGATTATATTTTGTTGAGGATTTTTGCATCTATGTTCCTCAGTGATATTGGCCTGTGATTCTATTTTTGTGGTATCTTTGTCTGGTTTTGGCATCAGAGTGATGCTGACCTCAAAGCATGAATTTGGAAATTTGGAAGCATTCCTTCTTCTGCAATTTTTTGAACAGTTTGAGAAGAACAGGTATTAACTCTTCTTTAAAAGTTCACTAAATTCACCTGTGAAGTCATCTAGGTCCCGAATTTTGTTTGTTGGGAATTTTTTTTTTTTATTCTTACTGATTCAGTTTCACTACTAGTGCTCAGTCTGTTCATATTTTCTATGACTTTGTGATTCAGTCTTAGATGATTGTACCTTTCTAGGAATTTATCCCTAACTCATTCTATGAGGCCAGCATTGCCATGATACCAAAGACAAGGACACTGCAAGAAACCTACACACCAATAACCCTTGTGAATACTGATACAAAAATCCTCAACAAGATTCTAGTACAGAATTTAGAAGCATGTTGAAATAATTATACACCACGACCAAGCTGGATTTATCCTTGGAATGCAAAGATGGTTCAACATATGAAAATCAATTATTATAATATACCACATTAATAAAGTCATAAAACTGCATGATTATCCCAATTATTGAAGCAAAGCATTTCAAAAAATTCAATACAATTTCATGTAAAAGAAAAAAAACTAAAACAATAAACCACAAACCATACATAGAAAGATACCTCCTAAACATAATAAGAGTCATTTTGAAAAACCTACAATAACATCAGGTTCAATGGTGAAAGACATAATGCTTCCCCTCTAAGATCAAGAAACAAGACAAGGATGTCCACTTTTTGCCACATCTATTCAACATAGTATAGGAAATTCTGGTCAGAGCAATTACGCTAAATACATAAATAAATTTTTTTTAGAAAAAATTTAAGGGACTCAAATTAGAAAGAATGAAATTATCTTTGTTTATAAATGACATGAAATTATCTTTGTTAAAAAAAAATGACATGATCTTGTATGTAGGAATCCCTAAAGAGACCACAAATAAACTATTAGAACCAATAAACAAACTCAGCAAAGTTGCAGAACATAAAATCAACAAAGAAAAATCAGCTTTGTTTCTATACAGTGGCAATTAACAATTCTAGAAGGAAATTAAGAAAACAATTCCATTTACTATACTATCAAAAAGAGTAACATACTTAGGAATAAATTCACCCAAGGAGGCAAAAGACTAGTACACTTAAAACTATAAAACATTGCTAAAAGAAATCAAAGATGATGAATAAATGGAAAGATATTCTGTGCTCATGGATTAAAAAACGTAATATTGTTAAGATGACAATACTACCCCCAAATATCTACAGATTCAATACAATATCTATCAAAATTCCAGTGACATTTTGTTTTTGCAGAAATTGAAAACCTATCCCAAATTCACATGGGCTCTCAAGGGATCCTAAATAACCAAAACAACCTTGAAAAAGAACAAAGTTGGAATGTTAATGTGCCCTGACTTTAAAACTTGTTACAAAGTTATAATAATTAAAACAGTATGGTGCTAGAATAAAAACAGACATAGGGGAATGGAATAGAGAGCCTAGAAATGATTGCTCAAATACAGTCATTGATTTGTAACAAGGGTGCTAAGACCATTCAATGGGGAAAGTATTTTCAGAAATGGTGCTGAGAAAACTAGATATCCATATATAAAAGAGTGAAGATGGACCCTTACTTTATAAGAATAAACAAAACAAACAAAAAAACTCAAAATGAATCAAAGGCCTAAATTTAGGTACTAAAACTATAAAACTCTTTGAAGAAACATAAGGGGAAATCTTCATGACCTGGGATTTGACAATAATTTACTAGATGTGACATTAAAAGCACAGACAAAAAGCAAAAAACAAGAGATAAAGTGGATTTTATCAAATTTAAAAACTGCTGTGTATAAAAGGATAAGATTAAGAGAGTGAAGAAATACTTCACAGAATGAGAGAAAATGTTTCAAATCACCAACCTAATAAGGGATTCATATCCAGAATATATGTAAAAACTCCTACAAGTGAAAAAATATCTAATTCAAAAATGAGCAAAGGGCTTATACAGACATTTCTCCAAAGTGGTACACAAATGGCCAATAAACACATAAAATGATGCTCAACATCACTAGACATTAGAGAAATAAAAATCAAATCCACAATGAGATACCCTTCACATTCATTAGACATTATCAAACTAACAGAAAATAACAAGTGTGGTTGAGGATGTGAAGAAATTGGAAATCTCATACACTGCTGGTGAGAATGTAAAAGAGTGCAGCCAGTGTGGAAAAGTTTGGTATTTTATTAGAAAATTAGACATAGAATTGCCATATGATTCAGCAGTTTCACCCACAAGTAGATAGCCAATTGAATTGAAAATGAACTCATATACTTGTACACCCATGTTCACTGCAGCATTATTCACAATATGCAAAAGCTAGAAACAACCAAAATGTAATCAACAGATGAGTGAATAAATAAAATGCATATACCTACAATGGAATATTAGAAATGAAATTCTGATACATGGTACAACACAAATAAACCTTAAAAACTTTATGCTAAAGTGAAGTAAGATGAATACAAAAGGAGAGATGTTATGATTCCATTTATATGAGATACCTAGAATAGGCAAATTCACAGAGATAGAAAATAGAATAAAGGTTGCCAGGGGCTGAAGGAGGGGAGAATAGGGAGTTATTGTCTAATGGGTGTAGGGTTTCCTTTTGAGATGATGAAAAAGTTCTGGAAATGGACAATGGTGACAGTTGCACATTATGAATACACTAATGACAGAACTGTATACCTAAAAATGGTTAAAATGTCAAATGTTATGTTTTATATATTTTGCCACAAAAATAAACAATCTTAAAAAATAGAGAAAGGGGGGTGGCCATCTGTAGCAAATGGTCTCATTGCTCAAGAACAATGAGGGCTCAGAATTGACTATTTTAGTAACATAGAGGTAATAAGTAGTGACAGTGATGTGAGTAAATTGTAGGGCTTTAAGAGGAACTAGGAGGATAGGAATTGGAAACAGTGAGGCAATAACTTTTGACATTCTATTGCAAAGAGGGGCAAAAAAATAGAGGGAAGGAAGTGGTAGTGAAGGAGGGATCAAGAAAATAATTTAAAAGTAACTTCAGAAAAATAATGATATATTTGCATACTGATGGGAAAAATCCAGTCAAGCACAAAAGGTTGATGATGAAGGGGAGAGGGAACTGATGGAGCAATGTTTTTGAGTAGGTGAGGAGGGATGGAATCTAGTACTCAAGGTGAAGGTCTGCCTTTAGGTAGGCACACACATAGTCCAACTATGGAACAAGCATGAAGGCAGAGAACTACGTGGATGTGATATGGTGATGGAAGTCGGCAGAAAATCTCTCCTAAGTACTTGAATATGTTTCAGGTACTGAGTGTGAGGAAAGGGGAGGAGGTATTGAAGGTTTAAGGAGAAAGGTAAAGTTGTGCAATAGTGGTTCAGGAGAATGAGAGCCTGAGTGAACTGGGGAAGTACAGCACGCTTGTCTAGCAATATTAAAAATCCATTTAAATGTGCTCTTGAATTTAAAGTAATATCTATCAGGGCAATTATGAGGTTTTTTCAAGTGATGTTCAGCTACATTAGTGCCGGTGTAGAATTGGTGGGAAGTTGTAACTAATGAAGGTTGAGGCTTTCCTAACTGGGTATGAAAAAGTAAGAGTGATGCAAAAGAAATGTGTGTATGTAACAGACTGTTTATAAAGACCAAGGAATTTGAGGAAGAATGAGAGGAAGGGAGAGAGAATACCAAGTTGGATTAAGGGCAATAAGAGTCTGTAACATCAATGAATTGGTGGTCTCAATGGTTACAAAGGATTATTGGAGTTGGAACAACATGGGGGGAGGGAGCTGTAATAACAGGAGGTAGTGATCGTGGAATGGAACTGAGATTTTGGATGGGTTCTAGATATTGGTCATGTGAAGGTCTAGAGTGAACGATCACAAGAGTGAGAGGCTGAGGTTGAACAGAGGATAAAATTATTGCCAGAGAGGAATTCATGGAATTGGGAGACTAGAGGATTGGAAGGATGAAATTTTAAAGTAATATTAGAAAGAATTACCACAATAAAGGAGCTAAAACTGTAGAGAAATAAAGAGGTTCATAGACAACATCAATACTGAGAAGTGGTAGATGATAAAATCTTACAATATGGTATATGATTCAAAATTGGAAAGGCACAAGTGTGACAAAGCAGGACCCTATGGGGCTTTCCCAGGACAGACACCCCATATCCTCTGCTTGTCTCCTGTTTGTAGAAAAACTTTAGTCAAAGAATAAATTAAATCAGAGAAATGAGAGAATGCAGAAGCAAAGGAAAATAGTCAAACAAGACAAAAATCTTAATAGTTTAGCCATTAAGCAAAATTAAGGATCTTTAGTTCCTCCTCAAGGGCTACCGATAATATTCTGAGCCATGTCCTGTGAACTGACTTGTGGATACTGAAACCCCCACCAGGTGGAAGAAGTTAACTACATGATGACTAGACTATAGCCATGTGCTTCATCGTACACAGTTCTGAGAAACTGACTCAAGGAAATGGGAACAAACTGACCCTGGAATTGAAGATTAACTGTACTTAAAACAATCAATATGACACTGATCAGACCACTGCATGACCAATTTCAAGATGATGGTTGGAGCTAACTGTGCTATTCTGCAGGTAGCCCCCTCCCTCTGCCTATAAACCCCTGAAACTCCCCTTTCAAAGTTCTTGCCCCTTGATCAGCAATGGGGAGTTGGCTTTTGGACATGAGTCTACCTTCTCCCCAGGTTGCTGGCTTCTTGAATAAAGCAAGCTTTCCTTTCCTACCAACACTTTTCTCTCGAGTTCTGGCTTTCAGAAGCCAAACCTGAGTTCAGTAGCAAAACGGAAGAAGAATGATTTGGATGCTGCATTACAGAGCAAGGACACAATTCACTTTGAGGTCTAGTAACCTCAGGGCTGTGACAGTAAAACAGAGTCACCACTTCAGAGCCCAGCTTCCATCAGAATGAGAAAGAAAAAAGAACATGCAGAGAAGAGATTGCAGATAAAGGGGATTTTGCTAAAAATGGGCTATGAATTCAGAGGACATATTAGAAGGGCTTCAGGAGTTGGATGGAGGTGCCTAAAGGGCGCAGAATATAGGATGTGAAAAGCCATCAGGAGGTTAAGTGTGCAAGAGGGATGACCTGGGTGTCTGGAGGTTTTGTGGTGATAGATAAGTAAAAATATAAAAGGCACAATGAAATAGGTCCTGGCAAATTTGAGACAGATTACGGTGGTAAGCATGAGGCTGGGAATGTCTGTGGAGTCAGATATTGGCTTCAAGGCTCTCTTCTGTCCCCAGATAATTAGGATTAAAGGTCTAGGAAGGCATAGTCTTAGTCTTGGTATATAAGTTCATGCTTGACTTTCTAACAATGGAGTGCATATCCTGATCCCAAATGAAGGAGCTGGACTTCTGGTGACTCCAGGGATTATACCAAGTTTAAGGTCCCCTTTTCATCTCAGTTTGTTTTATCTGTAATGCAGTCAACATGGGTAAAACTAGAAGTCTTTCTGTTCCCATCCAACTTCGAATTGTTATGTTTCCATGTTTTCATGATTTTTTTAATCTAGGCCCTCAGGTGTGCACCACACATGACACAAGATAGAAGGGTTCACCCAAGACAGCGTGTCCTCCTTAAATACTTACTTTTGTTTATTTTGGGGGGTGTTAAGGATGGCTTACCTTTCTTTCTAGTGCTACACCGTAAATTATATTAAAAAAACAAACAAACAAAAAAAACAAACCACACACAAAAAGCATGGTCAGAGGAGTAGCAAAATATCTTGGCAAAATATATATTGTATATATATTTAATATCTATTTTTCCCTTCCTTTATTCTGTTTTTTTAAATTACCATTAAAAAATCTAATGCTAGCTCTACAGCTTTTTTTCTGAATTTAATATCATTCCTTGGTTTAAATTCGCAAAGCACCGTGCAAAACATACAGAGTGAGTTCTTTAATTTAGCCATACCCATCAGATCCAGTAGATTCTACTTTATATTTAGTTTCAACTTTATTTTTTAAAGAGTTTACTGGGAAGCCAAAATTGTTTTGCAAACTTGAGTTGCAAAATATAATCACATAATCCAAAAGGAATTAGTGAATTTGTCAAAGATTATGAGAATTTTGCACATATTTCTCTTTCCGACTTAAATCTTAGCAAAAGGAATGAATTTAATGCCCATAAACCATTGCCAAGTGACATTTAGGATGCGTTCCTCCAAGTATCTTCCAAATTACTATATGCCAAAGATATTTCTGTGCATTAATCCCAATTATGTGATAAATCTATTCATATTGTTCAACAAGCAGTTCTGTGGTGTGAGTAGCCACATTTTATAATCAAATTGGCTGCAGAAACAACTATTCACATGAAAATAGTAACAAGATCAAAATGTGCAATAACTTTGTGAGTCAGGGAACTTTAGAATTTTATTATGGGAATCATTGCTTTCCAGCAAATCATGTTTCTATGGTTTTAATTTCCAAGGGTCTACCCTTTGGAACGTCATAAATAATAGTAACAAGAAGTGAAACAGCATCGATTCACTCTGAGATAAAGGAAAATTAATATCCAAACTATGGGCCTGTCTTTGCTAATGAGGAACTGTTAGGAAGGACAATATAGATTCTTTCAAGTGCGTATGCAATAAATGCCTTATTTATATATTATTGCATAAAGCTCAGAGAGGCAGTGGAAATTAGAAGGGAACAGATTTTTTTTTTTTTTTTTTTTGCACACAATTTCAGTCTCTAAATTATGAGACCCAAAAATAAAACAAATGAATCAGCATCACAAGAAATGAAGTGGGAATGGGGGACCATCCTTTCCTCAGTAAAAGTGGTAAAATTCTGCAGGAGCACTAGATTGACAAATTGAGCTTTTTTTTCTGGAAATACACCTGTCACACTCATCTCCATTTTAAGAAATTCCTGAAAGCGATGCTCATTTGTCTGTCTTGTTGGGTACCTGCTCTTGAGGTGAGGATAGCGATTAAGATGCATAATCTTTCAGCCATTTCTTTGTAAAGTGATTCTTCGTTTCCAACCTGGCAGGGTGTTATTGTGCTACTCTGCTGGATAGCAAGGGCACTTTTGTTCGCCTATCGCCTCCATGCTCAATATTCTCACTTCCACCTTCTCAATCTCTTACATTTTTTTCCCCCTCCTGTCCCCTACTGTACTCCCAGCTCTGGTCTTTGAAATCAGATAACTAACTCCCTTTCCCATCCAATTAAATATTTTTGCTTCCCTTCATCTAATATATTTCCTTTTATGATACATAACTGTCACATTATCACATGTCATTTTAAAGTTTTTTATTCTCATCTATATTTTTCATATTTGTTTGTACCAATAATGGTCATTTTAGTTTTTCATTTTCTAGAGAGTACTTTGCCTAACTAATGTGGCAAGCGTTCTTTAAATAGCTGGATTCTGAATTCATACAGTTTTGCTGATCTTGATAAAAGAATACTGTGAACCTTGGGGAGGTGTGAACTTTAGAATGACTTTTGATTAAAAATAGTTGAAGACGGGCTGTTAGTTTAAAATTGTTTTTGGTCCCAAGGAAAAATTAATTGCATGGATGGGACCATCATTTTAGTTATATATCAGTTAGGATTGCAACTGCAACTAACTGAAACCCCAGTAAATAGTACTTGAAAGAAAGAGGGATATAGTTGATTTCCTCGTATAGCAAAAAAGTCTGGAGGCAGGGAATTGAGGCTGATGCAACCTCATTAACAATGTCATTGATTCAAGCTCCTTCCACCTTTCTACTCCTTGATGTGAGGACCTTCACACTTATGATTGTTGGCTACGGGCCTCACTGTCATACCCTAGGCAAAAAAATGGTGGAAGAAGAAAGGGACAAAGTGTTTTCTGTTTAAGGGACAGGGACTTTAGGCTACATCTCATGATCCAAAAACATATCACTCATCATCCTCAGCTGAATTTGGGCTGGAAAAGTTAGTATTAGCTTTTCAAACTCCTTGGTCAGTAAAGATATATATACACATATACATACAATGGAATATTACTCACCCATAAAAAAGAATGAAATAATGCCATTTGCAGTGACATGGATGGACATATAGATGGTGATACTGAGTGAAGTAAGTCAGAGAAAGAGAAATACCATATGAAATTGCTTATATGGAATCTTAAAAAAAACGGTACAAATGAACCTATTTACAAAACAGAAATAGAGTCACAGATGTAGAAGACAAACTTACGGTTACCAAGGGGGAAAGGGTGGGGGAGGGATAAATTGAGAACTGACAGATGCACACTACTATGCATAAAATAGATAACTAATAAGGACATACTGGAGAGCACAGGGAATTCTATGTAACACTCTGTAATGACCTATATGGGAATAAAATCTAAAAAAGAGCGGGTATATGTATAACTGATTCCCTTTGCTGTATAGTAGAAACTAACACAACATTATAAATCAACTATACTCCAATAAAAATTAATTTAAAAAATAAAGAAGTGGCATGCTTGCGGTTTCTGAGTAGTCAACTCATTGTTCACTTCTGTTTATGGCAGGGTCATCAAAAACTAATATTCCCTTTCATCTGTAGGGCTATTTCAGGGAAACTGCTTTCCAGACAGAAAATACATACTGTTGCTTACTCCCCCACTGCTCACTGCAATCAGAAGTGGCCAAATGTCTAGTTTCCATCAACGAAATGCAAGCAGAAGTGTTGAGTGTCACTTCTAGCTGAGTGCTTTGGAGAATACTGGATTTATTTTCTATACCTGTTGCTACAGACCGAATATTTGTGCCCCTATCCAAATCAATATGTTGAAAATTAACTGTTAATATGATGGTATTTGGAAGTGGAGACTTTGGGAGGTGATTAGGTCATGAGGGTGGGGCCCTCATGAATGAGATTCATGCCCTTATAATAGAGACCCTTGAGCGCTCCCTTGCCCTATTCACCATCTGAGGACACAGAGAAAAGATGACTCTATAAACCAAGGAGTGGACCCTCACCAGACACTGAATCTTCCAGCACCTTGATCTTGTACTTCCTTGCCTCTGGAACTGGGAGGAATAAATTTCAGTTGTTTTTAAGCCACCCAGTCTATGGTATTTTGTTATAGGAGCCCAAATGGACTAAAAAATTTGTCCTTCAATTGCCAGTGGGATATAGAGAATTCTATGACCCAAGGCAGTGGTTGAGCCACAGGATGAAAGAACTGTGAGTTCCTAAATTTCTGTGTTTAAGAGAATTATCACTGACTAGTAACACTTACATGTGAATATTTTATGAGTAAGAAACAGTTATATACCATACTAAGCCACTGAAAGTTGAGGATTCTGCTAGTTTTTACTTAATAAACTGCTATACTCAGAACATGCTCCAGATTACATTCTTTTATCCAACATGCACTGTTTACAATGAAAGAAAATTTCACAATCCTATTAGCAGTAGGAATTTCTCTTCTCAACTCTCTTTTCTAAAGAAAATGCAGAATATATTGGCAAAGTGTTCTGTTCTTCCTTGATGTCCTGTTTTTGTTTCACAATTATCACGTCAGGATAAAAAATCACCTCCTTTTGTTTTCTTGGGAAACTTAAACAATATTTTGGACTACACATTTAAAAATGGTTATCCTAATACCTGTATAATATTCATCAAAGAGTTTCAAGTTGTATTGTACATTCTCTCCATTTTTTCACTGTTAATGCAGACTTTCTAAAACAACCATACAGGGACTTCCCTGGTGGCACAGTGGTTGAGAATCTGCCTGAAATGCAGGGGACATGGTTTCGATCCCTGGTCCAGGAAGATCCCACATGCCACAGAGCAACTAAGCCCAAGCACCCGAACTACTGAGCCTGTGCTCTACAGCCCATGAGACACAAATACTGAGCCTGCGCACCACAATTACTGAAGCCCGTGTGCTCTAGGGCCCGCATATTGCAACTACTGAGCCCACATGCTGCAATTACTGACCCTGCGCACCTAGAGCCTGTGCTCTGCAACAAGAAAAGCCACCACAATGAGAAGCCCGTGTACCACAATGAAGATTAGCCCCTGCTTGCCACAACTAGAGAAAGCGCAAGCTCATGTGCAGCAATGAAGACCCAATGCAGCCAAAAATAATAATAATGATAATAATAAATAAAATGACCATACATATTGCTTTTGCTGTAATCATTGTAATTCATCTATTTGTGTTCAAACCCAGAGAAAAATGTACCAGTTTTGCCTTTTACCTCCTACTAAAAAGAATATAACCTGTTATGATGATAGATTCTATGGAGATAAATAGATGGAAAACATATATGATGTACCTCATCAAAGAAGTCTGAATAATGCTGAGCACTGATTGACAAGAGGGTAGGAGTCATTGGGTAAAGCAAAAACTAAAAGTACAAGAAAATCACCAAACCTGGACTGAAAAAACAATGATCAAAATGATATTAATGTGTTTAAAAGAATAATATGTGAATTTCTTGGTTAGCATGACTTGGTATGCCTTACTTGTTGACACCCAAATGCCAATATCAAATATATAAAGGTAGTCCAAAAAATTTTTAAAAAGCAATTAACTGATGTTAAAAAAAAACAAAATTATATATATACGGGCACAGAAATAAAAAGGATCACAAGAGACTACCATAAGTTTACACAAACACAAACAAGGTGAGTTTTTGGAGTACTACAAGTACTCTCTACCTTATTTGTGGCATTGATTACATGACTGTATATGTTTAACCAAACTGATCAAACTGGACTACAAAAAGGATGAATTTAAGTGTATTTAAATCACAATTTAAAAAATTGTTTTTAAAAACCCATTTATCGTAGAAAGCAACTCTCAGCAAAATGCGAATGGAAGGATTTTTTTTTTTAATTTGCTGAAGTAGTTTTATAAAACCCTATAACTAACATTAAACTTAATGGTGGAAGACTCAATAGTTTACTGCTAAATTTGGGAAAAAATAAAGGATTTCTCTTTCACAATGTCTATACAACACTAATAGGATTCTTGCCAGTGTTAACAAGGAAGTGTAAAGAACTAAAAAGTGTAAAAATTTGAAGAAAAGAAGTAAAACTGTATTTATTCTGACATGATAGGGTACATACAAAATCTGAAAAAAAACTACCAAAACACTTAAAGAATAAATAAGCTATTTAGCAGGATCATACAAAAAAATGTAAATATAAAAAAACTTGCATTTATATAAACAGACATTAAGTACATGGGAAAAGACATTTAAAAACTATATCATTTACAACCACATCCAAAGCAAAACACTTAGAAATGACTTATCAAAGTACGAGCAAGCCTTGAATACTGAACACTTTAAAAATAGAAACACTATATTGATCCATCAATACTGTTAAGATGTTAATTACTCATGAATTGATTAGCTAATTGCAAATTTTACATAGAAATGAAAATTACTTTGAATGGTGAAAACAACATTGCATAAGAACAAGTAGTTGGAGAACTTACACTAACAGTTATCCAGAGTGTGTGGCAATGGTAGAAAGATAGAAAATAAATCAATGGAATGTAACAGATTACCTAAAAAGACACCCATTCATATACAATCAATTTATTTTTAACAAAAGTGCCACAGCAATTCAACTTGAAAAGGAACATTTTTAAACTAGTTATTCTAGAGTAACTGGATATCCACATGGAAAAAAAATGAATTTCTACCTCTATTTCACAGTGCACACAAAAAATTAATTTGAGAGTATCAGGCTTTTAGAAGAAAACTGTAGGAGGCTATCTTCATGATCTTAGATTAAAGAAATAATTTTTTTTAGGTAGGTTAGATACAAAAAGCACAAACTAAAAAATAAAATAAATTGATAATTGATCAATTTAACACCAACAAAATTAAAACTTGTGCTCATCAAAAGACACTGTTAAGAAAATCAATAGTAGTGCTACAGACTGGGGATAACAATTCTTAACACATCTAACTGGCAAAGGTCTCGTATCCGCACCTCCTACAACTCCATAAAAAAGACAAACAATTTCTTTTAAATAAGAAAAAAAATTGATGAGATATTTCACAAAGAAAAATGTATAAATAGTTGTTAAGCAGAAGAAAAAGCACTCAAGATTATTACACATTAAGGAAGTGCAAATTACAACCAAAAGGAGATGTCACTCTTTATTCACTGGAATGAGTAAACTGGAAACAACTCAAATGTCCCTCAAGAGAAAAAAAACTTTTTTTTAGTATCTATACAATGGAATACTATTCAGCTGTGAAAATGGTCAATTAATAGATGCAACCATATAGAAGCATCTTAGAAACATTATACAGAAGGAAAGAAACAAAGAAATTCATAGTATGATTCCACTTATATGAAGTTCTAGAACAGGCAAACCTAATCTGTGGTGGTCAAAATAAGAAAAACAGCTGCTTGGAGGTGGGTGATTGAGAAAAGGGGCAGGAGAGAACCTTCTGAGATGATGAAAATATTGTTGGTCTTGAAAGTAGGGTGGGTTATAAAAGTTCATATATTTGTACACTTAGGCTGTGTTCATTTTATGATACATAATTAAACCTTAAAGAAAATATAGGTGAAAAACTATAATGAAAAATATCTTTATTCAATTAGATTGACAAAAATCTGAAACCTTGCAATATATTCTTTAGTCAAGACTGTGGGGAATACTCTCATATATTGGTAATGAGCATATAAGTGCAAATTGATATAATTCCCTATGATGGGGAATTTGGAAGTATCTGAACGCATTCACATGTGTGTACCCTTTGACACAGTATTCCTACGTCTTTGACTCTATACCAAAGATATGCTTGAAAAAACACAAAATGACCAAGAAATAGTTTATTCATTGTGCATTACTTTAATAGTAAAAAATAGAAATAGCTTAAAGCTCCACTCATAAACTTTTGCAACACAACAGACTTACACAGGATCACCATGAACACTTCTCTTAGCCTTTTCTAAAGATAATGAGAAGCCATTAATCTGAGTAACAGTATAAAGGGAAGGGAAACAACCAAACTTCGGTGGTAGGAAGAGATTAATGGTTGCTTAAGTGCTGACAAAACAAAAAGACAACCTACTGAATGGGAGAAGACAGTTGCAAATGATATGACCAATAAGGGGTTAATACCCAACATATACAAACAGCACATACAACTCAATATCAAAAAATAAACAGTTCAATTAAGGAATGGGCAGAAGAACTGAACAGACATTTTTCTAAAGCAGAAATGCAGATGGCTGACAGACACAGGAAAAGATGCTCAACATCACTAATCATCAGCAAAATGCAAATGAAAACCACAATGAGGTATCACCACATACCTGTCAGAATGGCTATCATCAAAAAGAACATGAATAAAAAATGTTGGCAAGGATGTGGAGAAAAGAGAATCCTCCTACAGTGTTGGTGGGAATGTAAATCGGTGCATCCACTGTGGAAAACAGTATGGAGATTTCTCCAAAAACTAATAAGAGAAGTACCATATGATCAGCAATCCCACTCCTGGGTATATATCCAAAAACAAACAAACAAACAAACCCAGAAAAAAAAAAAAAAACTCCCCCAAAACTAAAAACACTGATTCAGAAAGATACTTGCATCCAAGTGTTCATAGCAGCATTGTGTACAATTGCCAAGGTATAGAAGCAACCTAAGTCTCCATCAACAGATGACTGGATAAAGAATATATGATGTATACAATGTATTGTATATACAATATATATATATACACACAATGGAATACTAATCAGCCATAAAAAAAGAATGAAATTTTGCCATTCATGGCAACATGGATGGACTTGGAGGGCATTATGCTAAGTCAAATAAATCAGATAGAGAAAGACAAATACTGTATGTGTGGAATCTAAAAAATATAACAAACTAGTGAATAAAACAAAAAAGAAGCAGACTCATAGTTACAGAGAACAAACTAGTGGTTACCACTAGTTACCAGTGGGGAGAGAGAGTGGGGAGGGGCAAAATGGGGGGGGAGGGAAAAAAAGGGTTATGGGATTATAGGAAATCATGTGTGTGAAACTTCTGAAAATTGTAAAGCACTATAGAATTTAAAGAATCTTTTATTCAATAAAGAATAATTTTAAAAAAGTTTTCATTATTAAACATAAATGAACTAAAGGGGAAATTCACTATCTAAGAAAGAAGACAACAGCCAACATTATATTATGAGAAACAAATAAATATAACAGCACAACTAGAGAAAACAGCCATTTTGATAAATAAAAGTAGTGGTTACATCTTAAAAATATCAGAGATACATCTATTGCAAATCTAAAATAGAGCAAATGCAAACAGACTGAAAGAACAATTATGGAGGGAATTAAAATAATAGGGGAATAATATTCATAATGGTGATTGATATTTTTAAGAATCTTGATGTTACTTGGTTTTCAAGAAAAAAAATAAGATGACCAAAATTTTATTCAAGAAATAAAAACTTGAATTCATTTTAAAATTCGTCAAAGAATGTCCTTTAAAACACAGCTTCGAGTTACTGTAATGAATGACTTGCAAATTAAACTTGTAATTTTAAGGAACAGAATGCCAAAAATAAGATGGAGCTTTTCATAACTCAATCCAACATAGATAAGAAACTATGCTAACCTAATTTATGAATGTGGCTGTTAAAATCCTAAATAACACAAGAAATTGAAATCCAACCATAATGTATATTAAAGAATAATCCAACATAATCAAATAGGGTTTATCCCAGAATTGCAAGTTCAACTTTTTTTATGTCTCTAATTTCTCCCATGTTCCTCAAACTATCTCTGTGGATTATACTGGAGAGAGAAGCACTTGAATTTTAAAAAATCACTCTACAGGCAGATTTCTGTAAGCCATGAATTCTGGTAGAAAGGATTGCAATTGTAATGGATAGAGATGGCTCTTTGGAGCAGCTTAGCCTAGAAGGCAGACCCTATACAAAGAAACAAAGTAGGTATGGAAAGACCATTAGGCAACAGAACAGGTATAGTCATCATTTCTTTAAGAATTATTCAAACTGCAGAGATCTCTAGTTATGGATAAGTAATCACAGGCTCCATAGAAATATAATCAATAAGAAACTCATGAAGGAGTTACTTGGTATGTAACACGAAATTTCTCAAAGATATTCAATTAAGGCCTAACTTGAACTACTTGTCTAGTCATGATCCTTCAGCCTATCCCCCAACCTGGTTCAGTTCACAAATGCAGAGCTCTTTGAAAATCAGGAACTTCAATATAGCTCATGAAAGATTCTGTATACAGTACAAGAGTATACTATGAACATTCTTCCTAGCCTTTCCTAAAGGGATATAGAACTCTTAATCTTCATACTACTACCTGGAGAAAGTGAATAACCAAATGTCAGTGATGAATGGGGGGACATTAGTGGATGCCTTCATTAATTTTGCAAACACCATTTTCCTTGGATTCATAAATGCATGATGGTCAAGTCCACAACTGTAGACTGTATCAGAATAGGAATAAATGGAGTTTCAGGTGATAAAAGAGCTTTGACTAAGACTATTTTTAGGAGGCCTATGTACTCAAAATTCTACAATGAATGTTATCTAAGTTTTTGCATAAATAGATGGACTACATATCCTAAACTAAAAGAGTCCCCACAATGACTGCCTGACTCATGAAATAGGGATATTGTGGTACAAAGCATAGTGGATCTATTCTTACCAGCCCTACATTTCTACTTCTAAATAGGGTTTAGTATACTTCAGCAGGCCAAAAAAAAGCCAACAACTAGAAAAATGGGTATATGTAAAAAAAAATAGTATTTATAAAGATATCATATTAGTCATAAGAATTCAGTTAACTAAAATTCTACAAAGAAAGACCCCATCTTGTCTGGGTTGATAATTACTAGCCATTTACTGCCCTGGAGGCATTTACTGATTCTAAGGACAGATGAGAATCTACTTGGCTTAGGTTAAAGGCACCCAAATGGGGAAAAGAGAAGCCAGTAGAGTTTTGACAATGTGATCAATTGGAAATTGAAAGATTCCCAAACAAATGATGAGTTTGCTGCATGAGGTATTAGCTAAGTTCTGGGATTCTGTAAGACACTGAAGAGAAGCCAAGATATTTACAGATTACAGAGTGACACCTCCTGTGGTGCACAAGAAACAAGTCTTGCTGGAAGTTGGAAACCTGATGTAAACACATAGTGCTTCTCTAGACATTTGTCCGATTTTGAAGCTGTGTAGAGTAGGAGCTGAAGCACTACACTCAAAATCTACAAAGAACATAACTGATTCTTGTGTAAATTTTACGGATGATGAGAATAGACTAACCTCAATTCAATCAAAACCCAAGGAGAGCCAAGGAACACGGATGAACCAGAGACAGACTAAATTTTACTAAACACAGCAGAAGATAGGAAAAGTGAACTTGAGGATAAGTTAATGAAAATATCCAAAACACAAAAGAAATAAGATGTAAATGAAAAGAAAATATCTCAAAACACAAAGAGAAGAAAATTATGAAGAACAAAACAGAGATTAACATACATATGAAACTGGAGTTTCAGAAATAGACCAGCTAAAGACAAGACAGAAACAATTTGAGAAGAGAATTGTTTTAAAAAAAAAAAAATCTGAAACTGATGAAAGACATCAACTCACAAATTCAAAAAGCTCAGGGAACCAAAAGAAAGATCAGTAAAAGAAAACCACAGCAAGGTCAAAACCAAATAGAAAGTCTGAAACAGCCAGAGAATAGAAGACGTGTCTTTACAGGAGTAAGAATAAGGTATTTGACTGCTTTCACAACAAAAACTATGTAAGCCAGAAGACAATAAGAAAATAGCTTTAAAGCAGAAAAAAATGCTGAGCTAGATTTCTATACCCATTGGAATATACTGCCAAAATGAAACAAAGATGTCCCAACACACATAAGAGCAGGCAGTCTTTCTGGCAGACCCTCACTATAAGAAGTACTTAAGGAAATTCTCGAAGTTAAAAGAAAATAGTCCCAGATGACAGCATAAACTGCAGAATCCAGAGGGGTGAGCACAACATTTGGTGATCCTTTTTTATTTAAAACATTTGCTGATTCAAAAGCAACAGCTGAGAGGCTGAAAAGCTTAGAAGAAAGTTGTGCTTGGATTGGATAAATGGCCATAATGAATAGTGGCCATGGTAAAAAGAAAGCCTTGGGCTTTTAAGTGGGGCCCTAAAAAGGCAACACCTAAGTGTAAAGATAAATTTGAAATAGACCTACTCACAGAAAGACTGAAAACCAATTTTTGGAAGCAACTGAATCCCTGTTTTCTTTAAAGTGATCTGCCTATATCCTCAATGCCTGCTAGAAACTAAGTCCTCTCTGAAGAAAAATATCATTATTCAAAGTCTCAAATTAATTCTTCAAAGTTTCCTTAATAATCTCTGGAATTCAGAAAAACACTAGACAAACAAGAAGATGAAAACTGATGATCAGAATAAAAAACAGTGACTGAAAATAAATTCAGTGGAAATAAAAATATTAGGACAATAAATAGTAATAGTAATTTAAAATAGCTATGAATTTTGTCAGGATTGAAAACTATAAAAAAAGAATATAAAGAAAATGCTGAAACAGAATAATGTGACAACTTATGAACTCAATAGGTGGATTTAGCAGTAGGTTAGACATAGCTAGCACAATTTTGGTGATTTTTATTATACATAAGAAGAAAATATGCAAATAAAACAGAGACAAAAGGTTAAAAAAATTTTTAAATAACATAGATGATATATAGTATATGGTTAAAAATTTTTAATGTACATGAAATCAGAGTCCTAGAGAGGAGGACAGAAGGAATAGGGAAGAATCAATATTTGCAGAGATCACAGTCTAGAATATTACAAAACTGACACAAGGTATCTAGAGGTTCAAGGCCCACTACAAAGCACAGGTGGAATAAAACAGAAAAATCATACCTATGCTTATTACACTGAAATGTTGAAAACAAAAGACATAGAGAGAAAATTCAAAATTGCCAGGAGAAAAATACATGATACCTCCAAAGGATAAACAACAAGATAGACAGCTGACTTCTCAACAGAAGCAATAGGAGACTGCATTAATTTGCTAGGGCTGCCATAACAAAGTATCACAGACTGGGTGGCTTCAACAGAAGTTTATGGCCTCACAGTTTTGAAGGAAAGGAATCAAAGATCAAGGTTCAACAGGGTTGGTTCTTTCTAAGGCCTCTCTCCCTGGCTTGTAGTTGGCTGTCTCCTCCCTGTGTCTTTTAGTGTTCCTCCTTCTATGTCTGTGCCCAAATTTCTTCTTAAGAGGACACCAGTCATATTGGATTGGGTGCCCCCCACCCTGCAGTGGCCTCAGTTTTACTTAATTACTTCTTTAAACACCATGTTTCCAAATATAGTCACATTTGGAGGCACTGGCGGTTAGGACCTCAACATATAACTTTTTAAGGGACATAATTTAGCCCCCGATAAATATAGAAGACAGAAGGTTGAAAGAAAATAGCTACTCATCTAGAATTATCATTCACTCCCAAAAATATTCTTCAAAAACGAAGGTAAAAATATAAAGACATTTGCAGAGGAAAACTGAAAAAAGTAATGAGCAGACCTGTGATAAAGAAAATTCTAAAGGAGACCCTCAGGCAAAAGCAAAATTACTCTCAGATAAAAGTATAAGAAGTAGGGACAAATGAAGAGAAAAGAAAGGGTAAACAAGTGGAAACTATGTGAATACTGACTGTAAAAAAACAATGATAATCTTGACTTCCAGCATTCATATTTTACATAGAATTAAAATATCTGATAACAATAGCACACAAAAAAGCAAAATATAATTAAAATGTTCTAAGGTTCTTAAATTACACAAGAAGTGATAAAGTACAAATTGCATAAGTTAATATATCAGGGATGCATGTTGTAATATTTAGAGTTATGACTAAATCAATTGGGAGAGAATAACTAATAGACTGCAGTTAAGATACTTGCACATTTATACACACAAATGTACATATATATCAAATGAATTTCCATATCTAAACAATTCAAAAATGAAAATTTTAAATGTACCATTTATAATAGCATCAAACATCATCAAATTCCTAGGAATAAACACAGTAAAAGGTGTTCTAGACCTCAACACAGAAAGCTAAAAAGATGAGAGAAATTAAAGACAAATAAATGGAGTTATATACTGTGTTCAGAGATCAGATTATTAAGATATCCTTTCTCTCCAAACTCATCTATAGATTCAGTATAATTCTAACCAAGATTCTAGTAATTTTTATGCTGCAAAAATTGACAAGAAGATCCTAAAATATGTATAGAAATTCAAGGTGCCAAGAACAGTTGAGAAAGCTTTGTACAGAATAAAAATGAAGGACTTACTCTATTGGATAATAAGAATCATTATAAAACTACAGTAATAAAAATAATTTAGAATTGATATAAAGATAGAGAAATAATCAGAACAGAGAGTCCAGAAATATACTTACACATACACCTTCACCTACACAGTCACCTGATTTACAACAAGGTTACATAATAATGCAGTGGGGAAAGCGTGATCATTTCGATGAAACAGGCTGGAATATCAGATTACTTGTATGGAGCAAAATAAACTTCGATCTTTACCTTGTGCCACTACAAAAAATCAAGTTCAAAGAGCTCATAAACCTAAATGCAAAAGATTAAAAATGATACAGTTTTTGGGAAGTAACATGGGCAGCTATCTTCCTGATCTTGGAGGAGGAAAACTTTCTTATATACACATAGCCTGTCCATAAAGGAAAAGATTTATAACTGATTTAATTAAATGAAAGAGCTTTTCTTCATCAAAAGACATCATTAAGGGAGTGAAAGTACAAGCTACAGGGTATTAAAAGATATTTTTAAGGCATATACTTGACAAATGACACATACTCAGAATTTGTTAAAAAAAGAAACAAAAAACATCCTTCGAATCATTAATAAAAAGTTAGTCAATCTAATGGAAAATTAGCAAAAGACTTAAACAGCCACCTCCCAACAGTGACTATCCAAGTGGCCATTAAGCACATGAGAAGGTGCTCATCCTTATGAGTCAACAGTGGAATGCAAAAAAGCAGAAACCTACTCTATGGTATTAGCATAGTGGATTACCTCTGTAGAGGGGGAGCATCGTGGCTACAGGGGCATGCAGCGGGCATCTGGGATGCTGGTAAGCTTTTTACTATTATTCGTGTGGTGGCTATCTGGCTGTGTTCATTTTGTGATAATTCACTGAGCTAAACATGTATGACTTGTGCACTTTTGTGTTATATTCCCAGGACAAGCTTATTTTCAAATTGTGAAAATGAATGAACTAGAGCTACATTCAGCAACATGAATAAATCTTATTAATGTAACTCAGAGTGACAAAAGCAGGTCTCAGAAGACTACCTAGAGTATGATAATCTCTTTAAACATTCAAAAATGAGAAACACTATACTCTTTATTTAGCCCTATATATTACATATGTGAGAAAAAGCAATCAAATAACTAAGAAAGGAAATGAACAGTACAAAAATCAGAAAAATGGCCATCTTTGAGAGAGAAGCAGACAATGGGATGGGGGACAAGTATCTCATTTAGATGTAAGTTAATAATATTCCATATCCTGAAGTGGGTGGTATGTGTATGAATGTTAATTATTTAAATGGATAGACAAAAAATAGGTATGAAATGGATGCAACGACTAGACATGATGGTGTGTCATATGATGAAATTTTGTGCATTTGTGAGCCAAATAATAAAAAAATTAAAAACTACATACAGCTCAACTAATTCTGAAACTAGTAATTTGGAGAGCAAAAGAAGATGAAATCATCATGAGGAAACTATTTTCCTGGACCCTATCCAACATAAAAGAAAATGCACATGACCAAAGTATATCTAAGAAATTCAATAGCATGTTAATAGATTAAAGGAGAAAAATTATATAATCATTGAATTATAAGCTCAGTGTCTAGAGTCCAATAACTTAGGTCCAAATTCTGGATCTACCACTTACTAGCTTTGGGTAAATTACTTAAATTGTCCGAGCTTCATTTTTCTAGTTCATAGAATACAGGTAATAATACTACATATTACACATTGTTTAAAACACACACAAAAAGGCTAAGAACAATATATGGCACAGGGAAAACGGTCAACAAATACTAGCTCTTTTTATTTAAAAAAAAAAAAAAGAAAGCAAATCAAATCATGAAAGACAATTGGTTAGACCAAAGATTGGATCTGCCTAGGGGTGGCCCTAACTAAAAAATTGATTTCCTTGATTTATTATTTTAATCTATGAATCCACTGAATAACTTCTTATTCTTCTCATTGCTATTAAATACCTGGAATTCAGTGTGAAGGTCATCTCCTCCTGACCGCAGACCTCATTTGGCCCTATTAGCACCAGATCTCTGTAAAGAGCGATGCTGAGAGTGAAATGGGAAACTCGGTGTGACAGTACCTCGTAGTGATCCTGTACTAAGACTGACAGGTTATTATGCAGTTCGGAGTAGGATAGCAGATTACTGCTGGTGGGACAGCTACCTATACTGCTCCAAGCCTCGTAAGATTTCAAAGTAATTTTGGCTACAGATATTTATTTTGAATTTACTACATGGCTAATGATGGGGATATTACATTTATTTTCTTTTTAAAGATGATAGCTATTCCTTCAAGCAAATGTCCAATGTCAAACAAATCACTTAACTGACTAAAAGGATATTGCTTATAGAAAGCTTTCCACTACCTGAGGCAGAAGAGAAAAGAATAGGATTAGGATCTAAGAGAGATTTGATGGCTGTCATTTCCACAATAGGAATGTTGACAGGGGGAATAAATAACTTCTGGAGAGCGACTTGTTAAACTGGGTTAAAAGAAGATCTGTATGGGCATGGTCGAGTTTGACGCTGCCTGCCAATCTGATTATATTTTATTACTCAGCTGAACTGTATTCCATGATTCAGTTTGTGGTTATCTAAAGGGGTCACAAGCTGCAGTAGCTCATATTTCCTGAACCTATTTGGGCAGAAATAATTGTGGATTGCTTTAAGAGAATGCCGACCAGTGTGCGAGAGAAAGACAAAGGGCTTTTTTATCGTTACTTAAGATGATCAAACTATCAACCAAGGAAAGGCAGGCAGCCTTCCTTGTGGGATTCCAGCAAACATGCAGGCACCTTAGAGACAAAGAAAGTCCTCTCCACTTCAAAACCACACTTTACAAGCATAGGACCTACGCATATACAGCACAAAGTCCTCATCTTTAAATCCATTTTCTCTGGGTAACTCCACATTATTCTGTTTTGACATCTCCATCCTGATTTAATTCAAGAGCCTACCCTGGGTCTTGCCGTTACTTGCTTTTTGTATATGCCTAGAATTATTAACTCAGATCTTTTATTTTTCCAGCTACCTTATTCCACTCTGACCATACTGTTTTCCAATTGTGTCTTTTCTTTTTTGTCCCTAAGCAATATGTCTCCCCCGGCATTGCACATTTACTCATGGTTAACCAATCTCTCTGTCTCCTTACGAGCATCATCAGACCTCTGTCTCCTTTAGCCTTCAGCCACAACTGGCCCATCTCGGGTCAAGCTAACCATTCACCTACTCTTTCCAGTACTCAGCCTGCTCGGGCTCCTAAAAAGACTCGTGCTACTAGAAACGCACAGCTTCTGCTGTCTGAAGCCTGTTGCAAATCCTATGGTCATTATTCCAAACCTGCACCAGTCTTCTCAAGTTCTTCCATATCATATCATCTGGACACCCTCTCATATATACATATAATCTCCAAAAAAATGATCTCTTGCCTCCCAAATAAATTAAAGCTTATCGGGCTCCAATGCTTTCAATTTAGAAACTGTCTCCATTGACTTATCCACCTAAGAAACAACTTAGCAGTGTGATTTAGACCTGGGTCATGGTAGCGGCCAAGCCTCTTATTTATTTATTTATTTATTTGGCTGCGTTAGGTCTTTGGTGCTGCTTGCCAGCTTTCTCTAATTGCTGAGAGCGGAGGCTACTCTTTGTTGCGGTGCGCAAGCTTCTTATTGTGGTGGCTTCTCTAGTCCTGGCACACAGGTTCAGCAGTTGTGGCTCTCGGGCTCTAGAGCATAGGCTCAGTAGTTGTGGCGCACGGGCTTAGTTGCTTCGCAGCATGTGGGATCCTCCCAGACCAGGGCTCGAACCCATGTGCCCTGCACTGGCAGGCGGATTCTCAACCACTGCACCACCAGGGAAGTCCCAACCAAGCCTCTTTATACCACTGGTTATGTGTATGACCTTCAGCAGTGGTTTAACCCCTCTGTTCTTTAGTTTGCTCACATACAAACTGATGACCATAAAGGCAATTATTTTCAAGATTATTTTAAAGTCAGGATTTAAAGACAGAGAGAACTTAGTATAATGGCTCCCAGTTAGTGAGTACTCAATAAGTGTTATAAAAATAATTATAAAAATAATTTCTATTGTTGCCTCTGCATTCATCCCTGGCATCCATCTCTCTTATTTTAGAGAGATGTTCCTTGTTCTAGCGAAGATGAATTTCTCCATCTTCTCATGCTTCAGTGATACCACATTCCATCAATTCTGCCCCTCTTATCCTGTATTTTTCAGTCTCTCAGCATGTAAACAAACTTACACACACACACACTCCTTGCAATCCTACACAATCCTATGCAATCCTAGCTTTTCCCTTCTCTTTTCTTTTCACAATTACACTTCTCTAAAAACTTAACACTCTTTAATTTCCCTTCTTCAACTTCATGTCTATTGTTCCACACACACAAAACTACACTTGACTCCATAATCAATAATTTTTAAACTGTTAAGTCTGTAGGCCTTTAATGCCACTATCAGGTTACCATTTATTGAAGTGATGTGCCTAGCATGGTGCAATGCAGTGTTTTGGACTTGTCCATTTAACTCTCACAACGATGCTAAGAGGTAGGCATCATTATCGTTATTTTGTAAAGGAGGACAGAGAACCTAAGGGGTGTCATCCCTGCAATTACCATCCATTCCCTGAGCACACACTTTTCGATAATCACTGTTCCGTCTTTCCATGGAGCTTACAGTTTGGAGAGGGAGCTATATCATAAACTGGTTAACAAACAGCTCTATATTATCAACTGAGATAAAAGCTGTAAGGGAAACAAAGAGTCCCTTGATTGACAACAGCAAGGAGAACCTCCCCTGGAAAGGTCAGGAGGATGTCTCTGAAGAGATGTGGTTAAGCTGACAGGGAAGACTGGAACATGTCTGCCATGCAAAGAAAAGTGCAAGTAAGTTCAGGAAAAGAAGACGCCATGTTTACATCAAAGGCTTAGTTGGACAAGAGCCCTGGGAGTTGGCATTTCAGTCCAGCCTTCTCTAATTCCCCCAGGCAGTGTTAGCCACGGACTTCCACTCCTATCACACTGTGTGTGCCCGTTTCCATGTTTTTCCACTAGACCATAAGCTACCTGTGGACAGGTGTGCAGCCCTTAGCATGTGTCTAGCATCCAATAAGTGATAATTAATAATTCACCCGACTAGTAGCAATTTATCCTACTGAGTATCATCCACTGACTTTGAGGGAGAAGGACTGAGTGTATGGCCATTTCATGCAGCGTCTTCACATCTTGGGTGCCTACTACTTGCTCCTCAGCATTCTCTGACCTGATTGGTCTAATGGGTTGTGTGCGGCCAAACGCTGGCCTCTAGGTGAGTAATGAGGTTTAGAGACTGAGGTCTGTGTGCTCTCTCAATATGGTTTCAGTGTTTCCCCATCACTGTCAGCTACTGGATTTTATTTTCAATGACCACCAATTAGCATCAAAATTTGGTTGATGAAAATATTGAGAAATGGTAGATTTTTCTTGGGAGACTTATGAATATGCATGTTAGAAGCTGCTCTTCCTTCAAGGTGGCCTCCTGGAGAGAATACTAAACTGGAAGGTCAAAGCTCTGAGTTTTATTCTTGGCTTTGCCACTCACTCCCTCGGTGACCTTGGACAAGTTGCTTAGCCTCTCTGCAGGCAACTGTTTCTTTGTTGATAAAGATGTGAGTAATGATAGCTGAAACCGCCTTCCATATAGGGAAGTTGTGAAGATTAATGAGATACTGTTTATAAAGCACTCTGAACTCTCTGAAAGCAAGGTGCTGTATAAATACAGAGTGTTGCTATTGTTATTCAACAGCTTCTCTACTGCAAATTCCCTGTACATTTCTCAAAACCTGGGAAGGGTGGTAAAGTCAGAATGTATAGGTTATTCCATATGACACACACCTGTTTCCACCTCTGTCCATGTTGTTTGCCTCTATCCTGTTTTCTATGTGTATAACCTTTCTTTGACATAAAAAACAGGTATGATTTTTAAAAATTCAAATGGTTTCAAAGAAAATCATCTTTAGTGGTCATTTGTAGACCATATGTGGGAACCATTTACGAGTGAAAGCACCAAGATCCCAATTTTCATGGCAGGTTATTCAAGGGACAAGATATGGGTAATGCTTCCTGATTAATGCCAATTTCAATCTGGCCCTACATCCACATCTCCCAAACCAGTAATCAAGCAATGAATTGGAAACCAAATTGCCTGCTCTCATTTTATTTCTTCTCTCCGAGCCTGAAGGTCCTTTAGTGGAAGGGGCGACAAGAAAGGAAAGGGAAAGTAAGAGACACAGACCATACTAACTGTCCGAGATTAGACCCCGAAAAATCTAAAGTTGACTCTGTGGTCATACATACTAAAGAAGTGAGGCTGACTGCCATTCCTTTCACTTTTACCTGTTATACTTCAAATACTGTGTTTTTCAGAACTAGCTAGTCTCTTAAATGTGATACGTTAATATTCAGAGTATGTGGCACATGGGAAAATTGATGTTCCTCTGAGAATCTCAATCTTACATTAGCAGACTCTTTTGCATTTAATTTTGTCCCTTGTTTATATTAAAGGCAGAAGAGGTTTCTTTAGACATGAGAAAATTTAAAATGTATGTAGGTAAAGTCCTTTAGAGAGTCCTATTTTTCATCTGCTTATTAGGGCTGATGGGAATAGCTCTTTTCTCAGATTTTAAACTTCCAGATGATCCACAGTCGTTATGAGTGCCTTGGCCTTATGGTGCATTTGTTTCTAGGAAAGAACTGGAACAAGTAATCTGCTGAATGCATGCAGTTGGAGTCATTGTATCAGCTTTTGAAAACTACTGATTGTCCCCTAAGACGTTAAAATTTAGGAAAGAATTTGTGCGGCTGCCAAAAAAAATTCCTGAATTTAGAGGAATCCAGCCAAATTTGATAAAAAGAAACCTCAAAAATAGTCTCATCTGATAAATTCTTCTGTTTTTAACTAACATAGTTACATGTCTTTTATTTATTTATTTATTTAACTTATTTATTTATTATGGGAGATTTAGGTTTGTGAGATTCCCTAAGTGATATATTGTAGAATACATTTCAAAATAATTTAAATTATTCTTCTTAAAATTTAGAAAATATGAGGTACGATCTTTGTAACACCTCTATTTTAGATCACCATTTTTCCCTGAAGGAGGAGAAGGGGATTGAGGTACATTTCAATGACAGTAAAATTACACCAATCACATCTTTCAGATCTGTAACAGCAAAACAGAGTGCAACTTTTCTGACTCTTTGATAACAATGGGAGAGTTACAACTAGGACCTAGAGTTTGAAGTTTATCACCCCACTAATTTTTCCAACACCCTCTAACACTAGGATCTTTCTACTAGGATCAGATCTTTTAATGTTGAAAGAAAGAGAGAGGGGGAGAGGGAGGAGGAAGGGAAGAAGGAAGAGAGAGAGAAAAGAGAAAGGAAGGAAGACAGGTCAGGCTATTTCATTCTATCAGTTTCACTATCAACATTAGAAAAGAGAAACCATTTGTTGCAGGCTGAAAATAGTTCCCCAATGATATCCATGTCATGATCCCCAGAACCTATGACTATGTTGCACAATATGGTAAAAGGGACTTGTTAAATGTGATTAACTGAAGGATCTTGAGATCAGGTTACCCTGATATGGTCCAATGTAAATACAACGTAAATACCTTATAGGAAGGTGGCATTATGGGGCGTGGCGGGGGGAGAGGAGGGAGAGAGAGGGAGTGGGAGAAAGACAGAGAAAAGATAGAAGGACAGAAAGAGAACTGAGGAAGGACAGAATATGCTGTGTTACTGGCTTTGAAGATCAAAGAAGGGGCCATGGGCCCAGAAATTCGAATGGTCTTCCGAAAGTGAAAGAGGCAAGGAAACTGATTCTCCCCTAGAATCTCCAGAAGGAACACAGGTCTACTGACATCCTGATTTTAGACCAGTGAAAAATGATTTTGGACTTCTGACCTCCAGAATTGTAAAATAATAGATTCACATTATTTCAAGCCACTAAGTTTGTGGTAATCTGTTACAGCAGTAATAGGAAACTAATACATCATTATAAAGGTGATCGAGCCATGTCATGCCTGCCTCAAAGTGAGTGAGTGAGCAGTGGTCCAAGTGAACTATGAACAGGGGGTCAGTGACCTCTACTTTGATCCTCACACTGATGGAAGGAAGCAGGGTATACTGCCCCAGAACATACTACCCAGTGGCTGGAATTCTGAAAGTTAGCCAGCTTGCCTTGGAGAAGGAGCCCATTATACTCAGAAACTACAAGACACCGGGCAAACACCAGACCCACCTTCCCTAACAGCCCCAGCCTCCTCAGATTTACCTAAACCAAGAAACATTATATTACTTTGTCAATTCTCATCTTGGGATTTTTAAATATGATTGATATGACAGTAGCATCCTGAAAACAGTCAACTCAAAAGGAAGCAAGAATATTTAACAGGCGTAATGCTGGATGAGTAAACTGTGTGGGAGAATACATGTTTTGGGGTGAGAGAAGCAGATGCTAAGGAAAAATACCTCTTACAAAAACAAAAAGTATACATATAGAAAAGCACAAGTACAAATTTCTAAAATATTTACTAAAAGACTCACCAAAACTAGTTTTTACCAATTCCCAGAGTATTTAGGTGTGACTTACAGTAACAACTCATGATTTTATATCTCCACTGACAATAATATCCCAAATTTCTGAATTAAATTTTACATTGGTCTTTTGAAAATTCTGTGAAGGCATTTCACGAATACCATCTATATCCAGAAGGAACTCAGCATGGTCCAGAAGAAAGGGCACACGAGTTAGAAGCAGGCAGATTCCAGTTCAAAACAGAAATTTGGGACTTCTTAGGTGGCATATAGTTAAGAATCCACCTGCTAATGCAGAGACATGGGTTCGAGCCCTGCCCCAGGAAGATTCCACATGCCTCGGAGCAACTAAGCCCGTGCACCACAACTACTGAGCCTGCACTCCAGAGCCTGTGAGCCACAATATTGAGCTTGCACTCTAGAGCCCCTGAGCTACAACTCTTGAGCCTGTGTGCCACAGCTACTGAAGCCCACATGCCTAGATCCTGTGCTCTGCAACAAGAGAAGCCACTACAGTGAGGAGCCCACTCACCATAATAAAGAGTAGCCCCCGCTCACTGCAACTAGAGAAAGCCCGTGTGCAGCAAGGAAGACCCAACACAGCCAATTAAAAAAATAATAATAATAAATCCAATAACAAAACAGCATTTAAAAAAATTTCAACAATATTGTGTGATCCCTGTCCTTGTGCCTTTGGACAAGCTCTAAGTTCTCTGATCCTCAGTTTTCTCATCCATAAAATGAAGGTAGCAATAGACCGTCATTCCTCCGTATCCATGGGGAATTGGTTCCAGGACCCATTTGGGTATCAAACTCTTAGGATGCTCAAATCCCATATCTGGCCCTCTGTATCCACAGATGTGGAATTCATAGATACAGAGGGCCAATCTATCTCCTTCACTGGATGGTGAGCTGATAATAAATAATGTCTATAGTCTAGCTTTTAAAATATGACCCAGAGACTGCTTAATTTCTCTTTTCAAAGACTTCAGAAGTCAACAGGTAGAATCTCACTAGACCACATTAAGGTAAGTCAGGTGGGCAAGGGCGGGGATGTGAAATTAGATTTTTCATTGAGTCAAGGTGGGGGAAGGGCCAAAAGAAATGACCTAGCTGCAAATGCCCAAGGGCTGTGCCATCTGAGATGCTAAGCATTGGTTCCAAGGGGCCTCATCATCAAGCCCAGCTTCAATCCAGGCAGGCTACTGATGACATGGATTGTAAGCTGATATGAGGATTTGGCAGTATCCACAGGTAGGAAGAGAACTATGTAGAACTGCTACCCATCAGGACAGGAACCAGTCAGGACACAGACAAGAACCAGGCAGTTTCCCAGGAAGAAAAATGGGAAACATGGACCAAGGGTAAGTCTTATTTCTAAAAAGGGTGATGTCTCAAGGGGAGTGAGGGTCGGGTCAGAGCCCAGGAACTAGATGGAAGCTTTTGTATATCAGGGTCAGAAGAGCAGCAAGGGGATCAAACAACAGGGAGAAGGTTCCAGTCTACAGGTGGTACCAAGGAAAAATTGCCCTGGACAGAATTAAACAAGGAAGGAAATCTTTATTCAAGACTACTGCACTAAGGGAGAGAGATTGAACTGAACTCCACACAAACAAAAGGCAGGAGAGTTTCAAGCTCTGGGATGGGCTGGAGGAAAGTACTAAAGAACATTAGCTGGAGGTCGATCAAGGTGAATAGGCCACCTGTGTTTGCTAATTGGTGCTTATAGAAATCAGGCTCCTGTCCTCCCACAGATACAGGAAGCCAGGGGTGCCATCTTTCTTGATGATTACATTTCAAAGGGATGTGTCCCAGGTCCTGAAGAAAGACATCCCTGGATTATAAAATTGGCAAGAGGCTTGGAAAAGAATTATATCTCCAAGGGGCAGAGAAAGAATTCACTGCTGTAAGTTTTCTAAAGAAGATGTGTGAAGGATGACACTTGGTTTCTGGCTTGGGCAGTTTGCTGGCTGATGGTCCCCTCCACTCAGAGAACCCAGGAGGGGGAAGAGCATCCATATTAGCTTCATTTACCTACTTTCAGATGAAGAAAGTCAGAGAGGGTAACTGTCCTGCTGAGAGTCACCCCAGTGGGTGGCGGAACTAGGATACACACCAGACTGGTTTGAATAAAAACTTTACGCTCCTAGTTACAATAGCCAGGACATGGAAGCAACCTAAATGTCCATCAACAGAGGAATGAATAAAGAAGATGCAGTACATATATACAGTGGAATACTACCTAGCCATGAAAAAGAACAAAATAACACCATTTGCAGCAACATGAATGGACCTAGAGATTGTCACACAGAGTGAAGTAAGAGAAAGACAAATATCATATGATATCACTTATATGTGGAATCTAAAAAAAGGGTACAAATAAACTTATCTATGAAACAGAAATAGAGTTACAGATGTAGAAAACAAACTTATGGTTACCAGGGGGTAAAGGTGGGGAGGGATAAATTGGGAGACTGAGACTGACATATACACGCTGCTAGATATAAACTAGATAACTAATAAGGACCTGCTGTATAGCACAGGGAACTCTACTCAATACTCTGTAATGGTCTATATGGGAAAAGAATCTAAAAAAGAGTGGGTATAGGTGTATGCATAACTGATTCACTTTGCTGTACACCTGAAACTAACATAACATTGTAAATCAACTGTACTCCAATAAATTTTTTTTAAAAACCCTCATGCTCCTTCTCTTAAAGCAGAGTGCTGGAGTATCAGAATAGGAGGATAAGGAAGTAACCTATTATAATGAATACTCTAAGAAAAGGGAGGGCAGGGGCCCACAGTTAGGAAGAATCTGTCCAAAGTTTAGTCAAGCCGAGGGGCATGTAAAGACCCTTTGAGTGAGGAGAGACTAAATACCTGCAGCTCTGGGACTTTAAAATATGGTCCCCTTAAGACCTGAATAATACCCAGTTCTAACATTCTAACACAGTGGATGAAAAAGTAGGGTGTCTTTTCCAGTGTCTCATCGTCAGGAGCACAACAAAGACTAAATACAGAAATTATGGCTCATCTTCATTTTCTTTCTTTTTTTAAAAAATTAAATTTATTTATTTGTTGGCTGCATTGGGTCTTTGTTGCTGTGCACAGTCTTTCTCTAGGTGCAGCGAGTGGGGGCTACTCTTCATTGCAGTGCGTGGGCTTCTCATTGTGGTGGCTTCTCTTGTTCAGAGCACGGGCTTCAACAGTTGCAGCACGTGGGCTCAGTAGTTATGGCTCGCAGGCTCTAGAGCACAGGCTCAGTAGTTGTGATGCACAGGCTTAGCTGCTCCACAGCACGTGAGATCTTCCCGGACCAGGATTCGAACCCATGTCCCCTGCTTTGGCAGGCAGATTCTCAACCACTGTGCCACCAGGAAAGTGCTCATCTTCATTGTCTACAAAAGACTACCCTACTACCTTTTGAAGGTATTTTTTGTTTTTTGTTGTTTTTTTTAAATTCCCAAGTCACATGTTCTAAGTATACAACAGGGCTACGTAACAGTATTTTGTGGGCTTTATTCCTCCACATGTGAAACCTCTGGAACTCCTTTTATTCCCTTCAAAGTCTCCACGTACTTCCACCAGCTGTTTCTAGGAGCCCCAAGGATCTGCTATTGTGTAATCAAAACAAGCCTTTTGAGCTCACGAGAGGCAACTTCCACGGTCCTTCCCTCCTGCTCTGATTCTCTCTGGTGACCTCACAGGTGAGCCCTTGTCCCCACTCTTGCTGGAGGTCATTGTCAAGAGAAGTCTGAGCCAATGTCATCCTTTGTTTCAGTGTCCGGCACCACCAGGCTTTGCTGGCACTGCACCTGGTTGCTACTGAAGCTACGGGTGATGGACAGTGTCAAAAAGATGCAGACCCCAGCTCTCACTGCAACTGGAGTCACGGTGGGGATGATGTGTGGGAGCACAAGGTGTGTTAAATACCTGATGCTGAAGGGGACAGAATGCCTCACTTTTCATTGTAATCCAAGACACTCTGGATTTCCAATGACTAGTGAGCTTCTGCGAAAACAGCTTATTTGGCTTATTCTAACAGTTCTTCTTCCAGGTCCCAAGGACATGTAGGTGGGTGAACTGGCTTGGGAACATAGGAGTGACGAGTTACTATGTCAAGATTTACCCTGCTCTCCACTGGCTGAGATGCTATAGAACTAAAATTAATACGCAAGTCCCATTCCTCCCTTAAAATGAGGTCTTTCCCAAGAGGCTACTCAATTCTTCATACAAATAACAATTTCCAGGGTCTGATGCACCTGTCTTACTCAAACAAGGCTCATTGCCAGGAGTGTTCTCAGTCACCAGCAATGAGCTACTAGAGGCCCAAGATGAATATAACCAGCCCAGATGGAAGAATAAAAAGAAGAGTCTCTTTTGCTACAATTATTGACTATTTGGTTAATGTTCATGCCTAGAATTCAGTGTCAAGTTTCATTTTGGCACTGTTCTACTCGGTCAAGTAGATAAATTTACCTGGAAGAACATACCTTGAACTTTCCATGATACTCAGCACATCTATGACCATTTTGAATTTGGGGGAGAAAAAAATGCGTCCCATTAAGAGTTCTATTTTCCTGAAAGTTGTCCTTGTGCAAAAAGTGTGCCTACCATGCATTTAGAATCAAGTACCCTTGGCCCACAGGTTTATATTTTCTTAGAAGTTTACTTCTAGTCAACTGGGGGACAAGGAGAGAAACTTTAAAGGCAGAATTGATTGAAGAGACTCACACTTTTCAGAGAGAAGAGTTAAAGAGCTCATGGACAGTAAATGTTCCTCTTCAGATCTACTAGAATCTTTTGACAGTTGAACTGGTTTCTCACCCTTTTAAAAGTACATATCACCAAACTGGGTGAAAGAATCACGGAATGAGATTTTTTCTCCTTGCATGGAGGAAAATGTATCTGAAAAGGCCTACATTTTTATCTTTAATTAAGCACATTTTTTGGTTGTTAAGAACAAAACAATTGCCTGTGGGCAAGTTAATTTTTTACAGAAGTTGAAAAGATTGTTTTAAAAATAACCACTGGATGATATGCTCATTCACCAGACATCCCTGCAATGTCTGTAACAGTGCCTAGAACATAGTAGCTTCTCAAAACAATATAAACTAATGTTTGGATAAGTGAGTGCATTTCAGGATTTATAAAGAGATGTAGCTGTTTAAATGTAGTGAGATTCATAGCCTGGGTGATCACGGTGGCTTGAAGCGGGGTTTCAGCTCTCGGTCAGTGATTGAGGTCAGATCGTGGAGGTGAAAGCGCTAAATCCTAGTCACTAGACCAGGGATCAGTGACAAGGCCCTGGCCCTATGGCTTTGCAGAAAAGAATTCCCACAAAGACAAAGTGGTGAAACAAGTAAAGTATTTATTAGGGAAAAAAAGGAGCAGAACACATGTGGGTAGACACATGGGTGGGCTCAGATAGAGTCGCGCCCTCGTGGCAGTTTGAATCACTTTTATGGGGCATTTCCCTGTTTCCTTTGACCAATCATTCTGATTTGCCTGGTTCAAAGTCCACAGTTGGTGCATCTCAGGATTTTCCCACGTGTGCGTGCACATCTCTTAGCCAAGATGGATTCCAGCGAAGAGGCCTGTGGGTAGGTTTGGCCACTTGGCATCACTCCCCTTTTGACCTCCAAGGAGGCTTTCTGCACATGTGTGGTCAGGGGAGGTCTGCTGACTTTGAGAATGAGGAGTATGTATCTTATCTTCGTATCTGGGCAGGGCCCAGCCTCCTCTCCCAATTGCCCTGTTATTCCTGTCTCAGAGTCCACAGGGAATGAGCTCAGACCATTTGCCCTGGGGCCCATCTGTCTCCTGCCTCATGGGGTCAGCTCTGAATTCTGTTTGTTTTTTTCTTACTTTTCCAACCTGAAGCTGGTTAAATAATATCCAGGACCTTATACAGATCTTTCAAACTCTTGTCATTTCTCAGATTTCTCACTTAAAGGGCAAGTTTTGGACGAGAAAGCTCTAAGAGTACTTCAAGCTCTGTGAGGCTAAAATTTACATTGCGAGTCTTCTAGGTACTAATGACCCCAAATCAGCACATCTGTTATTAAAATCTTCCCTTAAAAAAAAGCAGGTTGCAAATTGCTTCAGGTCTACTGGGGGCAGGTACTGAGACACATCTGTGGTTAAGAATGACTACGAAAGAGTACCATATGAGTTACTGTGGCACAAAAATGGAAGTTGCATAACACTTCACATTTGAACATCACAAAATATCTTACAAGGAGAAAATATTGACGCTGCTTGGCAGATAATGGAGACTATGGTATATTCTGAGCAAATGACTTGCTTGAAAGCATAGACATTTCACCCAAAGTGAGATTTAAGATTCCAATATCCTGAACATTGACCATCACTTGGGTGAACTACAGAATGATGAGACCTGAGAGCTGTCAGAAAACCTAGATGTTTCACCCAACAGGTAAGAGAGAATCAGCAACTAACCCCTCCGTTGGACAACACAGTCAGCCACAGGACAGGCTCAGGAACCCAGCAGGAGATGCCCTTCAGGGTGACTTCCATTTGAAGTGCTCAGAAAGAATTTTTAAAAATCAAAGAAGAAAACATCTTGAAAAAAATTGGCTGCTGGTGGTACTGTCTTTTCCAAGTTGACATCATCAATCAACCAACAGTGTAGGAGAACTGTCAAGTCCCGGCAGCGTGAGGGACAAGAGGAATAGTCAGACACCTGAAAACTGCAAAGCTGCTCTACAGCACAGCTGGAGCCACATGGCTGTGATTTGGGGGGAGAAAATTTAATGGGGGCGGGGGCGGGGAGGACAGTGTGTTCGGGGGAAAAAACATCAATTAAAATGTGCCCAATTCATAATTTTCTCTATTTCTCGGTAGAATAACTTTCTGCCCTGCCTTCTGCATTGCACACAGCTACCTCAGAAGTCATTTTCCAGCCGTTATTCATACTTCAGTTGGGTGTTTCTGAATGTATTCTTCCTCACAGTAACTGTTGACAGGTCCAGCCCTGTAACCATCTGGCTTCTGAAGTAATGAGACCAAATGAAATGGAGCTTGAAGAAATTAACATTCTTTCCTTAATCTATTAATAACTGAAAAGTGTTGATTTTGGTGACAGCTAGATACTTTATTATGAGGCATATTGGTTAATTAAGAGCATCATAATGAAGGTTATAGGAACGCATATCCCTCCAGAAATACACATATTTTTAATAAGCATAATGTGATTCTTCTCACAGCCTCAAAAAAAATCTGTTGAAAATGGCATGCACAAAGAAAGTCGCAACAAAGAATAAACAATTTGGTATGTGTGTACCATGGTTATTGTTGTTTTATTATGTTATGTGTGCCTGCGTATATCAAATACAGCTGCTATATAGCAAGAGAAGTTAAAAATAATTACAGATCTTCCAATTCCATTGCCCCATGATTCTCCCCGCATCGATCAACTCTCAGATGATGTTTGCAGCTTTGTATGGTCCTTACTGGGTGGTGACGAGGGGGAAATCACCCACTCTGACAAAACTGAAAATGCACAGATTTTGATATTCAGCTCATAGATGATGGTGTTTCCTTGCTCTTCTCTGACGTTTGCAAACATTTTCCTCTTGCCGGTGAAAATTTTACGAAAACTCTACCTTGCACACAGACGTGTCATTAATAAGAGACTGGGTGCTGCTTCTTTCTTCTCACCTGAGCCTCACATGGAGCTCAGAGAAGTTGCTGCAGTGTTGATGTGCAGTCCCGGTTAGTCCAAGAATTTGCTCCCCATCTCATCAAGAAATTGTATTTTCCTGTGTTTACCATCTTTGTTCAATTTTAGTTAACATATGCATGCATTTTTTTCCTGGGAAGCTGAGTATCTTTTTTTCTTCCTGACTGGTATCCCATTTAAAAAAACACCCACACGTAAATTCCCAAGGTTTTCTCTCCTAAGAGTATGAAATGATTTATGTGTGTATGTGTGTGTGTTTTCACTGCAAGAGTGTGCTGCACTATTTTCTTCTCATTGTCCTTTTCATTTTCCCATTATCTTTTCACTAGCTAGCCAAGAAATCCCTGTAAGATAGTTGATTTGTCTTTCTCACTTTTTCTCTCACAGGACATATTGTACAAGATTGAGTGGAAAGGTAATAATCTAAATGTCTAGATAATTCAGGCAAAAACTGGCTAATGACACTCAGGGGTGTGTCTTTCTACTTTTGGCCTCACTCACCCAGTTTGATTGTCAAAGTTGAAAACTTACTAAACCAGGACCAGATCTTTAGTGTCAATATTGCCTTTCTGAATGGAAAGAATGTATTTCCTCTTGGTTTCCCCATTCTCTTTGTTGTGTTTGGTCTCCATTTAAGTCCTTCTTTCTTATTATACTTTCTAACACCTTCTCTCCATTTTGTTCCCATCCTGTGTATGATTGATGCCAGATGTGTGTCAGCACCTTTGTAACACTGTGCTCTCAAGGTTAGATTCGGGAGGTATATGGGGAACATACTTCCTCATTCTGTGATAACCATTTCAGTTCAGTTAGTCTCTGCTGGGTACTCATTCCTGTTTGTTTGGAGAAGTAATTCTATCTTCCAAAATACAGTTAAATTACATTATTAAGCAGAATACTGGAGTTAACTTCACTTACGCTGTAGAGCACTTTGGCTGGCCTTCCACAATTCCCAGCCAAGGTTCTGCATATCAGGATGACCAGGCTGAGGGACTGGAAACGGATTCAAGACTATTTTGAGGTCTGGAGGTCCTTATCTTCTGTAGCCACAGTAAGGCTTGATTCCAAAGCTAGGGCAGAGAAATCTCCATCACACAATCTGAGCTAGGGGCCAGAAAACTCAAATGGCAAAGTCAAGACTCATGAGGGCTGGGTCAAGGTCATTCTGAGTATATTCAGCACCCAGAACTGGAATAATAGTACTCAATTATTTTTTCCAAAGATTGGGAATAAGAAAAAAGAAGAAAGAAAACTTTGTTGGAGAAAGTGCTGTCTAAATCAGTGACCCCCTAAATCAATGACAGAGAGTGGACTCAGGGAATGACTTTTTAAAAAATTATCTATTTATTTATTTATTGGCTGTGTTGGGTCTTCATTGCTGCACATGGGCTTTCTCTAGTTGCAGTGAGTGGGGGCTACTCTTCGTTGTGGTGTGTGGGCTTCTCATTGCAGTGGCTTCTCTTGTGAAGCACAGACTCTAGGCTCAGGAGCTTCAGTAGTTGTGGCACACGGGCTCAAAAGTTGTGGCTCATGAGCTCTAGAGCGCAGGCTCGATAGTTGTGGTGTATGGGCTTAGTTGCTCTGTGGCATGTGGATCTTCCTGGAGTAGGGCTTGAACCTGTGTCCCCTGCACTGGCAGGTGGATTCTTAACCACTGCACCACCAGGGAAGTCCCTCAGGGAATGATTAAAACTATTCTTGTCTTTTAGTTATACTGTTCTAGCTCACCTTGGACCCTGTTAAATGGATCCATCCCTCTCACAAAAACACTGTTAATGAGAGGGTATAAAAGTTCATCATCAGGCAGTGCTCACTGCATCTAGGATTCTCCCAGGCTTTTCCACCCGATTTTTCCATCAACACCAGAAAAAAACCTTATTTTAGACTGTCTTGGCTTTCCTATCTCTTAGCTTTCCCTCTTGCCCCCAGTTTCTGCCTACTTTCTTCAGTTTTCTTTGTCCAGACAATCCATTTGAACACTCTTCTCTAGCTTGAAACTTCAGTACCATCTCTCACTCAATATTTTATTATTTTCTTTTAACACCACAAGCACTATAGCTAAGGGTGAGAAATGTGTCTGTTATTAAATTCAGCTTGCAAAGATTTATACCTACCCTACTAGTTAGCAGAGTTAAGATTGTACTCCCTATATATCTGTTTTAATTCCAGCCTTAAAATAATGCTTTACAGTTTGTTTAGCTCCTCAAAAAAAAAAGTGTAGAGATCATGATGTTTTTATATGACTTGCGAATAATGCTTTACAATTCGTTTAGCTTTTTAAGAATAAAAAAAAAATGTAGAGATCATGAGGTTTTTATATGATTTGCAGATAATGCTTTACAGTTTGTTTAGCTCTTTAAGAATAAAAAAAATAAAAACCATGTAAAGATCATGAGGTTTTTATCTGACTTGCAGATGGCTTGGGACAAATGGTAAAACAGTGATATATTCCTATACACGAGTGATATATTCCTATACACGTTCTCCTTATTGCCAAAGGTGAAGTAGAAACATTGGATAATCCCATTTTGTTACAAGTTAAATACTATAAATGGAAGTATGCTAATATTAGGCACAGAAACTTAGAATCTTGTATGATATAAGAGAGAATGATGGCTAAGCCAAGCCTATAAAATTTGCCAAATTCAAGCTAAGAAATTTGAGACCAAAGTATTTAGAACCAAATTTATGACTATAGAGGCGCTTGGGTTTATTCTGACTGCCACCAAATAATTATCTGAGAATTAGAAAAACATTTATTAAACCAGTGCTAAGAGGCCTAAAAATACTATTAGAAATACTTAAGCTTACATAAATTAAGTTTCTGTTCTACACTGCAACCTACATTTTTCTCCAAGCATTTTGCTCTTGTTCTAAAACAAAGAATATATTATAATATTATAAATGTATAATTCGAGTTACAGAAAGGATAACTAGCCTTGGCAGGACAGTAACTCACTCAATGGCCAGAATACTTTTTCTTATTTTTTCCCTTTTTACACAATGGAATATATGATATATTTACTAATTCAAATATGGGAAACCAACAAAGTTAGGAAATGTATTTTAAGGGACATTATATTATTTTCAAGCACCTGATATAAGTTAAATTATAAGTAATGTTAAGGTAAAATTATCCATTTTTAATATTAGTAATTTTCTATATATTGTGGATAGTTTAAGTGGAGAAAATAATTTTTCCTCTCAATTGGAAAACTATTCCCCCTAAAACCTTGTTTTACTATGATTCTACCTGGTGTGCCCTTCTTTCACAAAGTTACCCTTTGGTTCAATTCCCTCAACTTCAAATAAATGAAGTAGCATTATTTCCAGAGTCAATCAGGCTCTGCTTTACTTAAAACCTTATGTTGCAAAGAATCATTTTATTTTCTAAAGAAATACCAGATCTCTCACATTTTCTACTAATATATACAAGTCACATATGTCAAGATTCAATCAGGGGGAAAATCCTAAAGACTCTATCAGGAAACTACTAGAGCTCATAAATGAATTTGGTAAAGATGCAGCATACAAAATTAATATACAGAAATCTGGTGCATTTCTACACACTAATGATATATTTTGCCTAAGGAGGCAAAAGACCTGTACTCCAAAAACTGTAAGACACTGGTGAAAGAAAATGAAGACAACACAGATGAAAAGATATACTGTGTTCTTGGACTGGAAAAATCAATACTGTTAAAATGACCATACTACCCAATGTAATCTATGATTCATTGCAATTGCTGTCAAAATACCAATGGCATTTTTCACAGAAGTAGGATAATTTTAAAATTTGTATGGAAACACAAAGAACTCCAAATAGCCAAAACAATCTTGAGAAGGAAGAATGGAACTGAAGGAATCACACGCCCTGACTTCAGACTATACTATGAAGCTACAGTAATCAAACAGTATCGTACTAGCATAAAAACAGGCACATAGATTAATGAATGAGACGGAAATAAACCCATGAACTTATGGTCAATTAATCTATGACAAAGGAGGCAAGAATATACAATGAAGAAAAGACAGTCTCTTCAATACATGGTGTTGGGAGAACTGGACAGCTGTATGTAAAAAAAGAGATTAGAACATTCTCTAACACCATATACAAAAATAAACTCAAAATGGATTAAAGACCTAAAGGTAAGACTGGATACTATAAAATTCCTAGAGGAAAACATAGGCAAAACACTCTTTGATATAAATCACAGCAATATTTTTTTGGATCTGTCTTCTAAAGTAGTGGAAATAAAAGCAAAAATAAATGAATAAGACCTAATTAAACTTAAAAGCTTTTGCACAGCAAAGGAACTATAAACAAAAGAAAAAGAAAACCTATGGTTCAGAGAAAATATTTGCAAATGATGCAACTGACAAGGGATTAATTTCCAAAATATACAAGAGCTCATATAGATCAGTATCCAAAAAACAACCCAATCAAAAAATGGGCAGAAGACCTAAACAGACATTTCCCTAAAAAAGACATATAGATGGCCAACAGACACTTGAAAAGATGCTCAACAATGCTAGTTGCGAGGGAAATACAAATCAAAACTACAATGAGGTATCACCTCACACTGGTCAGAATGGCCCAACATCAAAAAGTCTATAAAAATAAATGCTGGAGAGGGTGTGGAGAAAAGGGAATCCTCCTATACTGTTGGTGGGAATGTAAATTGGTGCAGCCACTGTGGAAAACAGTATGGAGGTTCCTCAGAAAACTGAAAATAAAGTTACCATATGATCCAGCAACTCCACTCATGGGCATATATTAGGAAAAGATGAAAATTCTAATTCAACAAGATACATGTACCCCAATGTTCAGAACAGCACTTTTTACAATAGCCAAGACATGAAAATAACCTAAATGCCCATTGACAGATGAATGGGTAAAGAAGAAGTGGTGTATATACATATATATACAACGGAATATTAATCAACCATAAAAAATAATGACATAATGCCATTTGCAGCAACATGGATGGACCTAGAAATTATCATACTAAGTGAAGTAAGTCAGAGAAAGACAAATATCATATGATATCACTTATATGTGAAATATCAAAAATGATGCAAATGAACTTATTTACAAAACAGAGATAGACTCACAGACATAGAAGAGAAACTTATGATTACCAAAAAGGAGAAAGGGAGGAGGAATAAATTAGGAGATTGAGATTAACATATACACACTATAGTATATAAAATATATAAACAAAAAAGACCTATTTTATAGCACAAGGAACTATATCCAGTATCTTGTAGTAATCTGTAATGGAAAAGAATCTGAAAAAGAATATACGTACGTATATATATGTACATATATGTGTGTATGTGTATATATATATATATAACTGAATCACTTTGCTGTCCACCTGAAACTATCACAACACTGTAAATCAATTATACCTTAATAAAAAAGAAAAAAAAAAGATTCAGTCAGGGAAGCAAGCTCCTATGAGTAGCATGGGATAAGAGATTTATTTTAAGAATAAAGCTGAGCTGGCATGCTTACAGCCTGTGCTCCGCAACAAGAGAAGCCACCACAATGAGAAGCCCACACATGGCAAGGACGTGTAGCCCTCACTCGCCACAACTAGAGAAAGCCCACGTGCAGCAACAGAGACCCATCACAGCCAATAAATAAATAAATACATTGAAAAAAAAAGAAAGAATAAAACTGGACATTTGTAGAGGAGCTAGGTGAGTAGTAGGATCGCTACACATATAGAGTGATAACAGAAGCATCCTCTGAGGTACTGCTGCAAGTAGGCTAAGAGGAGTTTGCCAAGGAATTTGGGAAGCCCTGCAAGTCCAGATGCTAGAATGACACCATGAGGGAGGCTTGTGGAGAGGTCCACTTCCACATACAGAGGAAGGCTGTTGCCTCTGCATCTAGTAGAGGCCACAGGGTCACCGGATGTGCAGTGGGAGAGTGAGGACAAGCTGAAACCCTCTGTGTCAGGCTGCCTTCTAATATGCCAACCTGTAGAATGTGGAGACTGCTGCTTCCCTTCACCCTTCCAAATTTCATATGTATTTCTCTTTTGTACCACTCTCAGAAACATACAGCACAGAGGATTCTGGGAATTGTAGTTCAGCTTAGCCATGCTGCTATAGTACAAACCACCATGGTCATGTAACTCCATTTGGTTTACTGAACTTTGTATCAAGGTATTACAGGGGACACAAAAACATAATATACACAGCCCATGTTTATGAGGAGGACATCATCTCAAAGGAGAAGCAAAATGGCGCATTCAACAGTGCAAGGTGGCATTCCACAAAGTATCAGAATACATGCTCCAGCCAAGCATTGAAAATGCCGAAAAAAAATTGCCCTGAAAAGAACATGTTTCATATCAGTTTTGTTTCCTATTCTCTACTTCCATTCTCTTAATAGCTTTAAAAACTCTATGCAGTGAGAAAAAGAGAGAGGGGTTATAATATGCACAAAGAGATCTGAAATAGCTTGCCTGATTTCACTCATTAGAACTAAAGAATTCATAAATTTTTATGGTTTCAGAATAACCTTTGCTACATTTACAGAACATATGCTCTTTGAGTAAATGTGAACCCATTTTGCTGAAAGAATAATGTCTTTTCTAAGTTTAAGACCTTTCACTGGTATCCAAGAGAAACAGACTAGGAACTGCAGAGTAAACCGCATTAAAATCTGCTCAATTTACCAGATGTGTAATTTCTAAGGCTCTCCCCTCTCACAAGTACCTCAAGGGAGAGGCACATCCTTTGAGACAGAAGCAGGAGAGAAAAGATCAGTTTGAATGATAATGAGGCTACAAAGAGAGACCTTTACCTTTTTCACACAATGGGACAGACAGCCCTTTTGATGTCAGTTTAGAACACCCATTAGCCATGATAGGAATTATAGGTCCATCAAGAGAAGAATATACCCCTATGGATTAGGTATTAAAGGTTTCCTTCTTTGAGCTTCATTATTATTACAAAAGGCTCATTTACACAATGCTAATGGAAGGGAGACCCACGCCTCAGAGAACAGATCTCATGGGATGGAGTACCACTCAGCTACTTTCTAATTCATGCACATATGGAAAGAGAAAGATTGTTGCTGTGTTTTCACGTAGACTGGTCCCTTTTCTACTATGTCCTCTATATCACGATGACCCTCTCCTCTTATCCTCTCCCACCGGGGGAGAGCACACCAAATGGTCCACCTGTGGTCCCAGAAAAGCCGCCTAGACTTGCCAGCATGTCTGACCTGGGCTGAATGGATTGTTCTCTGGTCCTGAGAAAATCAGCTCCAAAGATATTTTTGTAGATCAGATCCTGGAGGAGAACGACCTCCTGAATGTTTCCGTTTTTGGACAACTCTTTGACAGAGCCAATAAGTCTTAGTATCATACTTCCTTTGGATTGGGGTATTGGTTGACATTATATATCGCAATGTGGAAATCAGTTTGGGAGCATTTCCAAATGACACTCAGGAGAATCAAAATGATCTTTTCTCTTCTGGGGCCTGAAGGGAGAGTTCAAAGTTACCACCTCTTATGTAACCACCGCCCAGGCACCTTGTGGGAAATGAAGGTGGTGAACTATTTTGATACAAAGAGAACTTTAGGTTGGGAAGTTTATACCTTCTAGAATTATTTTACCAAGAAAACTGGTTTTTTTTTTTTTTTTTCCTCACTTTAATCTCAAAGTAAATGTGTCCGGGATAAGTGATGTACAGTAATAGCAAAGGGGGATCAGCCAGGGACAGCATATCAGAGAGATAGTCAGAACTCACAGAATTAATTGGGAGCACAGAGGCCTGAAACACCTGTATATCAAAAGAAAAACAAATATATGTTTATTGGTAGAAAGATGCTAGCCTCTCTGACAGAGGGTTTTACTAACTGGTCTATTAACTGTCGTGTCTAGCTCTGCATTTTGCTGTGTTGCCATTGGCTAATGTTTTTTAAACCTACTTTATGTTTTGGAGTCTGTTCTAAGACCATCAAAATAAAGGCACCTGATCTAAACAAATGAAAGCCATAGCTCAGATATGGGAGAGATCGCGAGGGTTTCTCTAAGAACATGCATTCTTCATCAAGAAAATTCTGTTTCCAAAGGTCAGAAAGGACATGCACATCTGTGTGGCATGCATTCATGTGTCTCTATAAACATATAAATGGCATAAATATATTTTATAGGAAGAGAGGGATTATTTTCCATATAGTACTTTCCATTTTAGCATCTGTCACTTTAACTAGTTGAACATTCATCCTACTTCCTTTATTAGGGTTACAGTCAGCTAAAAGCACATCTCTATCATTTGCTGACATGAAGCTAGATGGGGCCTCAACAGGTCATCAGAGCTATTCCTTTTCTAGTTATTCTTTTCAAATTACTATCATTCATGTTGAGCCTTAGGTGGACTTCTCATAGTTCTAATCTCCACAGAGACAGGGACTAGTTGTAGGTTATAATTTTAAATGACCTACTTTAGTCCAAGTTTATACACGGTACCATCTCTTTAATCTACTAAATAATTTTTTTCATTTTTGTCTTATAAGATTGATTTCCAAGCATCTTTCTAATTCTTCTTTAGATTCTCCACCTCCTCATTTAGTCAGGAAACAGAATCAAAATCAGTGCTTTATCGTGGGTCAGAATACGGATGAATACAAAAAAAGAGTCAGCCCTATAGTGACCTTAAGGATTTGTCTATTTTATTACAGAAAGAATTCTTGTATCTGGTAGGAGAGTAATCTAGAGCCCTAAGTGCAAATTGACAACTGCAATCTGAATCCAGACTGGCTTTTTCTAGGGTGCTACTATTTTTTTAAAAATAAAAGTTGAATTTTAATGCATTTCAGTAGAATATGCACTCTCCCAGTCACCATAAGGTTCATCTTTCCTTATTTTCTTATATCTCACTTAACTCATAGATTTATGTTAATTGCCTACTCTCAGCTCTGAGTCGGATATCCTAACAACACAGTTACAATACTGACTCGGGCTCACCTGTGTGCCTTCATGAATGTCTAAGTCACACATACCAGCCTGTCATGATCCTTCTTTAAACCTCTTTCATTCTGTGTTTGTCTGCTTGGGCTGCCGTAACAAAATACCACAGACTGAGTGGTTTAAACAACAGGCATTTACACTCTCACAGTTTAGGAGTTGAGAAGTCCATGGCCAAGGTGTTGATAAATTTGGTTTCTGTTGAGAGCTCTCTTCCTGGCTTGTAGACGGCTGCCCTTTCGCTACATCCTCACATGCCCTTTCCTCTGTAGTTTTGCAGAGAAAGAGCCCTCTGGTCAATTTTCCTCTTCTTATAAGGACATCAGTTTCATCAGACTAGAATACCACCCTTGGGATCTCACTTAACCTCAGTTACCCCCCTCAAGGTCCTGTCTCCAAACACAATCATATGAGCGGTTAGGGCTCCTACACAGGAATTTTCAGGGGGACACAATTCAGTCCATAATACTCTCTATGCAGCTTAAAGACTATTCTCTTTGTGCTGCCATCCAGGTCATGGACAGATGTGCTGCAAATAAAGACTCTTGCTTGGATCACTGTGACCAAAGCACGTCCTTGAACTGTGGACACAGAGGCGACTAGAAACACTAAGAGATCAATTAACACAGAAGTTTTTTCTGAGATGTCTATGTTTGCTCTTTGGTTCACCTCTAGGATAGTCTGAATTATTGTTGAGCAAATACATTGTACATCCCCACTTTCCCCTACTGGGGGTAGAATATGCTTTCCTGCCCATGGAGTTTGCTTTTGCAATGTGGTATTAGTAGACATGATATGAGTAGAGGTGGGAAACATGTTTGTGCAGAGAGGCATGGCTTTTCCTGTTTTAGCCACTGCCAGGAGGGGAACATATTGGTTCAGAGGATGAGAGGCATGTGGAGCAGACCTGGGCTCAGCCTGCATCTAAGAGTCAAGGTGAACCAAGCCTAGCCTCGATCAACCAGACCCCAACTGACCAAACACTGTAAGATTTAAATAAAAGATGATTATGTGCCACTGAGGGTTTTTTTTAGGCAGTGGTAATTAGCTAATATAGATCTCAGTATTTTCAAGTGGGATCCTTCCATAAAAAATAAACCTAAAGTATGTGGCATGGGCTTAGGCTGTAGGCAGTAGGAAATAATGAAACTGTTATAAAAGAGCCGACAAATAGCGAGAAAACCTATAGGAGTCTGAGCAAATGATGATCTACAGTTGACTCTTGAACAACTCAGGGCTTAGAGATGCCAACGCTTTGCACAGTAGAAAACCTGCACATAAATTTATAGTTGGCCCTCCATACGTCTGGTTCTGCATCACAGATTGGGTCGTACTGTAGTACTTGGTTTTAAAAATTCATGTGTAAGTGGACCCACGCAGTTCAAACTCATGTTGTTTCAGGGTCAACTGTATATAATACAACAGCCCAATTTTGGTTAAAGTCACCTGCAATAAGCTAGAAAAGAGAAATTATACAGAATGAACTTTTCTCATTGCGTGGCAGTTTCAGACAAAAATCTCCAATCTGGGGGCAGTTTGTTAACAGAAATAGCTAACAATACATTACCTGATAAATAATACAGAGCCCTGTGTTTTGGCTGGCAAAATCATTTTCCTCTAATAGTGTTAACAGGGTGATGTTTCCTTTCTTTTTCTATGTTGATATGTATCAAATACAAAGGGAAAGTACGACCTCTCCTCCAATAAGCTACATGTTTATGTTTCTTCTGAAAACTTAAAACATTCTCAAACTCAACATGAGGCAAAGAGGTACAACTCCAGAACCACACAAACAATACAAGCTTAAAAACAGGCAACAGGGTTTACAGAAAATACCTCTGCAGCACCCTTTAAAGTAGAAATAAGGTCCTAGACTCAGCTTAAACTCTCTCTGGAAAGATCCAGAAAACCATGGATTATTTATCATGGTGTCAGAGTCAGTACTCTCGAGGGAAGATGAGAAGTTGACATAAACCTGAAAGCAAAACATTTAAACTGGGGAGAATAACAAACACTATTAATAGGGAATTTGAATCTAAAGTAGGCGAGAGCAGGGACTTCCCTGGTGGTGCAGTGGTTACGAATCCACCTGCCATTGCAGGGGACACGGGTTTGAACCCTGGTCCGGGAAGCTCCTACGTGCAGCGAAGCAACTAAGCCCATGAGCCACAACTACTGAGCCTGCGTGCCACAACTACTTAAGCCTGTGCACCTAGAGCCTGTGCTCCGCAACAAGAAAAGCCACTGCACTGGGAAGCCTCCGCACTGCAACGAAGAGTAGCCCCTGCTTGCCACAACTAGAGAAAGCCCATGTTCAGCAACAAAGACCCAACACAGCCAATCAATCAATCAATCAATAAATTTATTTCAAAAAATAAATAAAAAATAACGTAGGAGAGAGCAGTAATTCTCTTAAGTGAGATTTTACAGCCACATGACTCAACTTCCAAGACAAAGGGGCCTATACACGTGATTACAGAATCACTACTCAGTGCCTAAAATGCAGAGGATGTCTTAATGTTCTTTGAGAGAGGGTGCAACAGAAAATAAGAAGGTTACCATAATCCTGGAGGTGGGAAAATGTTTTTAAAAACTGGGGAAATAATGCAGAAACTAAAAATCAGAAAGATTAACAGTGGACTCTTGCAAAATTATAGAACTATTTAACAGATGGTATGTGAGACTTGAAAGAGAAAACCATCATTACCAGGGTCAGAAAGTTTGGTGGTATAAATCATCTTATGCTTTTAAAAATACCATATTTCACAGAATGGTAGAAACCATTGATTATGAGAAGCATCACTATTTTATATGACATTAAGAAAGAAAAACATTGCCATCAGTGAACCATGACAGGCCACCTACTCTAAGATTCATGCTAATTTCAAATATGTTTAAATGTGAAATGAATGTGCGTCACAAAGTGGGAGAAATACGACGTTGTTATTTCTTTTCCAGGTGACTCCTCCTTGGAGGCTGCCAGGGGAACCGTGGAAGGATAGAGGAAGGACAAAATAATTTCTTCTTCTTGTTATGCTTCCTGTTTCCTATTCTTTTTGTCATCATTCTGGCGATACTACCTCCTGATCCAGGGTCAGCATCTGTACCTGTAGAAGCAGTTATTTCGAGTATGCAGATTTACGACATCCTTACAAGAAGAATCCCTGTCTCTCTCAGAGACACTGGCACCAGGCAGGTGACACTCCCTCCTCAAAAGTCTCAGTATCAGCTCCATGGGGACCCATTTCCAAGCTACCTGTTTTTAGTGATTCCAATCTCATCTCTTTTTCTCTCTTAGCCCTACAGGTGGTAGTTGATCCGACAGAAACTACTCAGTGATATCTAGGTGGTCAATATTTGCCCTTTCTACTCTCCAGTACCTAGTTAACAATAATTTTTATGAAATTACCTGTTAAAATAACCCACGTGGTTCCCACCTCCTGATGAGACCTAGACTGATACAGCGTATGTGTGTACATGCACATGAAAGAGGGAGAGACAGATGGAGAGGAAAAGAAATGAATAGGTACACTGTGGGCTTACATAGAGAATTCTTCTAGGTTCTGAGCCTTATGTGATGAGTTACTTAGCCTATATGCCACCACACTGAACAAGACCATAAAACTGGACCAGCAGTAAGACAGGGAGAATAAAAGTTAAGTAAATTAACTATCAGTTGACTTTAATTATGTCCACGTTATGTTAAATGTCTACTACAAGACAGCAGTAGTGGCCATTTAGAAAAATAATCATTAAAGCAAACACTATGTGTGTGTACACCTGCTTTATTATTCACACACAAATCTGTGACCAGGAAGTTTAAAATGGGAATCACTATTATTCCAGGATCGACCCCACCTGGTTTTATCTCCTATAACAATATTCAATCAGAAATGACTAGTTACCTCAGGAGACAGAAACAATACTAAAAAACCCAAAGAAAAAAGTAAAGGAAAAAAATTCACAGGTGATAAGAAATACAATTTACAGTACAGCTATGATCCATATATGCAAGAATATCTAAGATAAGATGAATATTTTCAAGAAGTGAAATTTATAACAAAGAATGACAAAAACCATAGAACTGAAAAATATAGTGCTTGAAATCTAGAACCAGACAGAATGATGGATTTAATACCACGTTACACACAAAAGAGAGAATTAGTGAACTGGAAGAGAGGTCAGTGCAAAGAATCCAAATTCTAGTTTGAAGAGAAGGAAGGAAATGCAAAAAAGAAGCATAAGTCACATTGAGATAAAGAAAATGATTCAATATGTACATAAATAGAGTCCTAGAAAGAAAGAGAGGAATAAGAAATGGAATGGAAGAAATACTAAAAGTGATCCTGGCTCCATATTTTTCAAAATCATGAAAGCTATTGTGACACATAATCAAGAAGGTCTACAAAACAAGAGAAGTGAAAAAGAAAACTAGCCCTAGGCACATCATGCTGTAGACAGCTACATACTCCCTGCATCTACATACTCCCTACATATTTAGGCAAAATGCTCTGTGCCTAGTGGAAAGAAGGAAGGAGGGAAGGAAGCAAGGAAGGGAGAGAGGGAGGGAGGGAGGAAGGGAGAGATGGAGGGAGTGAGGGAAGGAAGGAAAAGAGAAGAGAAGAAACTCTTAAAAGAAGCCAGAAGATATTTGACAAAGGAGCAAAAGCAATACAATGGAGGAAAGATAGTCTTTTCAACAAATGGTGCAGGAACAAGGGCATACCTATTTAAAAAATGAAACTAGACATAGTCCTTACACCCTTCACAAAAATCAGCTCAAATGGATCATAGACCTAAATATAAAATACAAAACTACAAAACTCCTAGAACAAAACGTAGGAGAAAATCTAGATGACCGTGGGTACGGAGAGGAGTTTTTTGATATAATACCAAATGCACAATGCATGAAAGAAAGAAACTGGAGGTAACAGCTCATGCTCTGCAAAAGACTCTGTCCAGAGGCTGAGAAGTTAAGAAGTCTCACAGACTAGGAGAAAATATCGGCAAAAGACACATCTGATAAAGGACCGTTATCCAAAAAAAATACAGAGAACTTTTAAAAGTGAACAATAAGAAAATGAGCAGCCTGATGAAAAAATGTGCCAAAGACCTGAATGGACACTTCATCAAAGAAGATACACAGATGACAATAAGCATATGAAAAGATGCTGCACATCACACGTCATTAGAGAATTTCAAATTAAAACAACAGTGAGATGCCACTACACATCTGCTAGAATGGCCAAAATCCAACACTGACAACTCACAAGCTGGCAAGGATGTGGAGCAACAGGACCTCTCTCACTCGCTGCTGCTGGCCATGCAAAACGGTGCAGCCACTTTGGAAGATGGTTCGGCAGTTTCTCCCAGAATTAATCATAATGGCTGATAACCATCCGCACGCAATCACATGCATAAATCTCACTGCCATGAATGAAAGTAAGATAGAGTTTTGCTGTGTGATTTAGTTTACAAGTTCAAAAACCAGAAGTAGACATCTGCAATGATGGAAATGATAATCGTGGTTACTTTGGGGGCTGGAATGTCTGGGAGGAAACACGGAGACACTCTGGAGTGCAGCTCATGTTCTAGATCTTGATCTGGGTAGCAGTTTACATTTTGTAAAATTTTATCAAACTGCACGCAAGACTTGTACAATTTTCTACACTCGTATTAGGGGCATGCGGGTGAAAACCTTTTGAAAACTCCCAGGGCGATACAAATTTTGGGTTGATAATAATACTGTTTGGTACTTGAACGTATCAAAGTAATCTTAAATTCATGAAAATCAAAAGATTGTACAGGAAAAAAAATGAAATGTGTCTATTGTTAACGATAATTACATAGTCACGGTAACTTTCTAAATATCCTAAATATTGATTTAAGCAAAAGGGAAGTGTTTGTGCATCTGTTTGGAGCAGGTGCGTGTGTGTGTGTGTGTGTGTGTGTGTGTGTGTGTGTGTGTATCTGTCTTTTAATGCAGGATAACAGCAACACAGGTTACATTTTTAAACGCTGAGTTAAATACCAGAAGAAAGCGCTAAAAGAGCTTTAATTTCCACTTCCTTGGGAGTGGAGAAAGATGTGATAGAGCAGGAACTGACAAACGTTTACTGGAAAAGGCTACATACCAAAGAGTTTACCCTATGCGGGCCATATGGTCTCTTAGGCAACTACTCACCTCTGTGAAAGCTGCCATAGACAGTATAGAAACACACGGGCCTGGATGCTGTGTTCCAATGCTACCTTTTTTTTTTAACAAAAACAACTGGAGGGGTGTAGTTTGCTGACCCCTGGGAGAAAATGACTGATTTTCATTATAACCATAATATTATTTAACTTTTTTTAATAAAGAAAATTTATTTGGTCACTTAATATTTATTTGACAACATTTATCAGATCTTACTATATGCCAGATATTCTTCTAGGTTCTAGGGATACAGATGGGACCAAAACTGACAAATATTTGTGTGTGTGGAGTTACATTCCAGAATCTTATTATCATAAAATTAACTATACAGAAAGGATAGGTAGTAGTTAGATAACTTAAAATGGTTACATTTAAGGGTATACTTAAGTAGATTAACTATAGCCTGACCATCACTTAACTTTTAAGTTGTATGTTCCCTCAAGAACAATAATTTTTAAAAAATCATACTATCATTAGCAGTTTTTTACTGCATTATAGCAGTAGTCTTCAAATACTTTTCTCGCTCATTCCTTCAGATTATTTTGAAAACCTATGTACTCTTTGCATCTTTTTAAATAGTCATCTAAGAATCTTGATCATAAGTTTCAAATGGTGAAAATTCAGGTGTGTCATACACATTGTTGTTTAAACATAAAACTAGTATTATTTTTTAAATGTAGCCAGTGGAGACACACAAATGGCCAACAGGCATGTGAAAAGATGCTCAAGGCCACTAGTCATCAGGGAAAGACAAATCAAAACAGCAATGAAACATCATTGCTTACTTCTTAGGACGGTTGTTATCAGAAAACAAGGATAACAAGTGTTAGTGAAGATGTGGAGAAATTGAAACCCTTGTACACTGTTAGTAGGTGTACAAAATCATGCAACTGCTATGGAAAACAGTCTGGAGATCCCTCAAAAAATTAAAATAGATCTCCCATGTGATCCAGCAATCCATCTTCTGGGTATTTACCCAAAGAAAACGAAAGCACTAATTCAAAAGGGTATCTACGCCTCCACGTTCGCTGAGGTATCATTTTCAATAGCCAAGCCAGGGAAACAACCTAAGTGTCTGTCAGGATGATATTCAGACCCCCACATGAAGAAAATCCTGCTCTATGCAACAATAAAGGATGAACCTGGAAGACGTAACAAAAATAAGCCAAAGAAAGACGAATGCTGCATAACTGCACTTATACCGCAATCTACAAACGTTGAACTCATGAAAGCAGTGGCTGGGGTGAGGGCAAATGTGGGGCTGCCCATAAACGAATATAAATTTTCAGTTTTGCAAAATGAGTACGTTCTAGAGACCTGTACAACACTGTGCCTATGATTAACAATACTGTATGTACACCTAAAAATCTGTGAAGGAGGATGTCATGTGAGGTGTTGGTACCACAATGAAATAAAAATACTTGTATCCAGTACACTCCAAGTGCCATAATAATACCCACAATGTCTATGAAAAAATTTTTAAGAAAAGGCTCTTTATTAGGAAAACTCATAATAGTCCATCTTCTCACTGAAATTCTATGCTATTTCCCCTTCTCTACATTTTCATCCTCTTACAATATATTTTCATTCTTGAGTCTTTGATTTCATAAAACATAGGTCTGCCACAAAAAGATGTATATAAATTAAAATTTTATGTTGGCTAAATTCTAACTATAAGGCTCTAAACAACTGTGCAGATTGAGTTATTGTTATATTTACTAGTAATACCTTATTTTGACACATACCAATAAATCTATTACACACTTGGAAATTTATTTTTTAAAACGAGTAATGTTTAATTGGAAATGAATCTCATAATGAGGTAATGAGGGCTGTTTTACTTCAATCAGTCCATGTATTCATGGATGAATATTATTTATTACAAGAATGAGAAGGGACACAACACAAATTCTATGTAATTCACTGTGATTATTGTTGTAAAGCCTGTTCATCTAAATAAGGAGATGGCAACAAAAGGAATTTTATACTAGTGCTACTCAATTCTTCAAGTTCTTCTTGAAGTATAAGCCAAATATCTTATAGTGATGTATCATCAAAATTATTCTTAATGATGTATGAGCTGACAATTTGAATAGGTCCTCCTTCAAATGTTTTGAAAGAAAAGAATTAGAAATGACCTGATTCGCAACAGCATTTGTTATTCAGTCAATAGAATCTTTCAATTTCTCAACTTCTGGGAAGTTAACCAAAAGACTTCGCTACGATTTATCAAATGTGTATTAATTATGTCTACTTGAAGCACTTTGCATAAGCCAATAGACTCAGAAAGAGTTGGAAAAATCTAAAAATTGACTGTTTCAATATGATTTTGCTATAATAATAATTTTTTATTAAATGCTTTTATTTCATCATGTGTTTAAAAAACTTTATCAATCCAAACCTTGGAGATGCAGATTTAGGTCCTTCAATTTGTGGGAAATAGTTTATATATAATCTAATAAACAAGCTCAGTTCTCTCTTGACAATAATTAGTCCAATCCAAATTTCAGAAAAAGGCTAAACTCATTTTTTATTCAGATATAGTCATAATAATCATATTATTAAATTTAAAGTTTGCTAATGTAACTAACTTATCTGCATATTCATAAAGATAAGAAAATTTATTTCTCATTCCTTAGCCTGTTATAATCCAACACATTGTCTAGTTAAGATTATAATTTATTAACGAAGTAACATATGGTATGCCATCAATAAATTTTGCTTAGCATGTGAGAAAAATTAAAATCACATTCTAAAGCTTTGAGATAACATCAATATTCTGAAACATCATAATTGTCCTTTTTCTATATATTTAATGAAGGAAAAAAAGCACTGCTAAAAAATTATTGATTGAGCACTTAGAATATAATTGTACTTTTTGTGATACAGTGGATTATATTAAACATTCTGTAAAATGAATTAAGTTCATGATGGAATGCACTTAGAATAACTGTACTGTAGTACAACTTTTGTATGGTACAATTCTTCTTTTGTTGCTAGTTTTTGGTATTGTACAATTCTTTATCTAGTTTGGTAAAGTCAGTTTTTAATTTCTTTTTGAATAATATACATGGATTCGAATGAAAGCATGTAAAATTTTATCCATAGGTTTTACTCAGTGTACATTGAAAATTTTGGTAGTCCCTGAAAATAGTCAAGTAATTTTTAAGGGAATCAGCCTCACTATTCAGCTTCAGATATTTAAAGGTTAATTTCTTTCCTGATAATAATAGCAAGATGTAGAAATGGAAATTGAAAATAGCTTTTAAAAACTGCTCATGTTTAAATATGTGAAAAACAAGTCATTCTTAGTGTTCATTATTTCTTATTGGTAATACTTTTTCTAAATATTTTTTTTCGTCTTGGCATTTGCCTCTCCCTTAAGCAAATGTCCTGTGAAAGAAAGAAGCTGAAACGTCTTTACACCTGAAACCAACACGATATTGTAAATCAACTATACTAAAAATAATTAAATAAAAAAATTAAATACAGATGTAGATCATCTGGAAATATAATTAAAATTTTACTTAATAACTATAATATATAAAATACATTTTGTACCCAAAAAAATAACAGCCTCTTGGAAAAGTATGTGAAAGATTGCCCATGTATTAATCTAAAAGAAACACATTGATAAATTTTGAAGAGCAAATGTGTACCACTATACAATAGAACTTGAATCCCAAAGTCACTACCAAAACATTAAAAAAAATTACCTGAAAATTCATTTAAATTTTCTAAAAATTATCTTCTAAAACAAAGCAAAGCAAAAAATTGTAACAGCAAGGCTTTGGGGTCAAATTTTTTAAAATATATATTTAGAGATGACTGCGTTTCACCCAACTAGCTTATGTCCACAGATCCTATAGTTTTAATTATTTAAGGTTTTTATATAAATATTTTACTAAATATTGAGTAGATAAAAATTGCTCATAACCTATGTGTAAAGTATAAAGGCTAATAATAGAGTAACACACAACTATTTAAGGGAGAAAATTAACTTTACACATGAATTCCCTTATGTAACCTCCTCTCATCCTTGATCTAGTGTCTTCTCCTGTGCTCTCCATTAACCACTATATTAAATCTTTTGTTTATCCAAAAAAAAAAAAAAAGATGGAACATCAAGGATGACACAAAACTTTTCCAAGGCCAGGTGTGGGAAAGGCCAAGCAGTGTGTTCACATGGTCATTATATTTTTATAAAATGTGTAACAGAGGGACAGTGTAGCTCTAATTGCTGCCTCTTTTCACTTTGACTTTCCTTTCTTGTTCACTTTGTGCTGGAGTGGCCTCAGTCTTTCTAGAGAAGATGACTAAAGGAAAAGGGAGTTGACGAAACATTTACTTTGGGTTTGATGAGATATTTTTACAGGATTTGCTGTCAGGTAGTCACGACCGTACATACTTATTCCTTTAGTTGTCCTAATATAGAAATGCTCCCCGCATTATGACGTGATGTGAACTCACACTGCCAGGACATGAACTTGTCTGATGAAGCTTGCTGCAGGAAATTTGTGGGTAGCGTAGGAGAAGTAAGAAGCCAGTCTGAGAAAATTCTTGCAAATCTCACAGCTCATAGAAGAAAGAAATCTCCCACATTTGACAACCATCCTAAACAGTCACCAGATATTACCATAATGGTTGTAAATCTGATGGAAAGTGGCCTATGTTGTTTATAGCAAGAAAAAAAAAAGCATCAATCATGCTGGAGGAAAGACTGAATTATCTTTGCATTCTGTAGAAAATGATGTTACCCAACTATTAAATGAAGAAATGATCAAAACATATACAGGCAAAAAATGGAGGGAAAAGATGAGGGATTTTTTTTTAACTCAGGTAGTTAATATTATAAAATATTATTTTTCTGAATCATAATATTTCTGGCATTTATCAGCATTTTCAAATTTGAAACAATAATTTGTTGGGCGTTTTTTCTCATTCTAAATAGTCACATTTACACATAATTTTGTGATAATAAATTTGTATTCTTTTTCATAATGAGGGCTCCCAAATTTTATAAACTTCAAGTTCCCAAACTTGAATGGACCTCTGTTCAAAAAGCAACACATCTTGAAAATAATTTGCACCAGCTTGGTTATATGAATCACTTCGATGTTTGGGTTCCACATAAGTGAAAAAAACCTTCTTCGCCGTATTTCTGCATGCGATTCTCTACTGAAACATAATGAAAACACTCCATTTTTAAAACAAATTGTGATGGACAATGAAAAGTGGATACTGTACGATAACGTGGAATGGAAGAAATTGTGGAAGAAGCGAAATGAGCCACCACCAACCACATCAAAGCCCAGTCTTCACCCAAAGACGGTGATGTTGTGTATAGTGGGATTAGAAGCGAGTCCTCCATTATGAGCTCATTCCAGAAAACCAAACGATTAATTCCAACAAGCACTGCTCCCAATTAGGTCAACTGAATGAGGCACTCTACGAAAAGCATCCAGAATTAGGCAACAGAAAATGCATAATCTTCCATCAGGATAATGCAAGACTGCATGTTTATTTGGTGACCAGGCAAACACTGTTAGAACTTGGTTGGGAAGTTCTGATTCATCCACTATATTCACCAGACATTGTACTTTCAGATTTCCATTTATTTCGGTCTTTACAAAATTCTCTTAATGGAAAAAATTTCAATTCCCTGGAAGACTGTAAGAGGCACATGGAACAGTTCTTTGCTCAAAAAGATAAAAGGTTTTGGGAAGATGGAATTAGGAAGTTGGCTGAGAAATGGCAGAAGGTAGTGGAACAAAAGGGTGAATATGCTGTTCAACAAAGTTCTTGGTGAAAATGAAAAAGAAAAAAGGCAATGCATCCTTTTCTAACGGCTGCGGGATGGAAGAGGTGAGGTCATTAAACAAAAGTTGCCATTGTTCCCCCTATTCTTAGACCACAAAATATTTACTTTCATATTTCACATCCCAAGAATGATGGAATACTCCATTTCTAACGCTTTTAACAGAAATATATGTGTGAAAAGTGGGACTAGAAGGTTTGTGATTTCATGGTGATTTGACTGATAATTAAATCAGACTGTCCAAAACAATGTCTTGAATTTTCTTTTTATTTGGCTCCCTGGCTTTTTTTTTTTTTTTTTTTTAAAGATGCCCAGTAAATGCATCATTGGAAGATTCACTATGAGGATGGGGAAACTTTCTTTTATGGACTGTGAGAAGAACTGCTGTAGCAGAGAAGGCAGGAAAAAGAGAACTTATATGATGCTGGGAAGGAGTATAAATGGAAGTGGAAGACCTGGAAATCAGTAACTCTCAAAGTACTCTACGTAGTGAATCTCTCGGAAAGCCCCTGAATACCTTCTAGGGCAGGCGTATCCCCGTTTGAATTCCTCTCCTTTACAACAGATAATGGGGCTTGAGACGAATGGCAGTCACTCTCATAAACCATACGACAAACCCAAGTGTGACATCCAATTGGTACCACAGCTGGCTCTGGCTCTTCCCTTCTCCTTGCTTCTCTCTAAAGCTTTTTTGCTTTTTGTTTTTTGCAGTTATTTGGTTTGTTTGTTTGTCCATACGCTCCCCTTTCATTTCTGGCTTCCTCCCTGCATTTTCCTCTATTTGTGCCACGGTTCACTCCTTTGGTTTGGTTCTCTCTTCATCCAGACACTGCGTACCCTGCTGTGTCTCCCTTTCACATCACCCTTTGCATTCATACTACTTCCTTTTCATTCCTCTTACATGCTCATTCTTTTAAAACAGTTATGAATTAAAGTTTTTAAGTTGGTGCAATTTTCTTTGAGGAGTTTTGGGCTTACAGAAATATTGTACAGGAAGTGCAGGGTTCCCATAAACCCTTTCTCCACACAGTTATTAACATCCTGCACAGTGTGGTACGTTTGTCACAACTGATACACCAGTATTGACAGGTCATTACTCAAGTCCATAGTTAACATTAGGGTTTATTCTTTGTTTATAGTTCTATGGGTTTTGACAAATGTCATTATAGTATCAAACAGAATAGTTTCACTGTCCTAAATATCCCCTTGTTTTCCAACTGTTCATCATTCCCTCCCTCCCCCTAAAATTACTTTTTCTTAAAAATGCTACTACCGGGACTTCCCTGGTGGCGTGGTGGTTAAGAATCCTCCTGCCAATGCAGGGGACACAGGTTCGATCCCTGGTCTGGGAAGATGCCACATGCTATGGAGCAACTAAGCCAGTGTGCCACAACTACTGAGCCTGCGCTCTAGAGCCCGTGCGCCACAACAAGAGAAGCCACAGCAATGAGAAGCCGGTGCACAGCAACTACGAGTAGCCCCCACTCGCTGCAATCGGGCAGCAACAAAGACCCAATGCAGCCAAACAAAAAACAACAACAACCAAAAATGCCACTACCAAAACCAACACTGTCCTATGTGGTCATCAATAGAAAAGAAAATTGATCCATTTATTACCAGGCATTCTTATAGATGTTTAATAACATTCATTCATATTTGATTTAATATTTCATTTGATTATCACAGTAAGTATAATTATCTCTACTTTAGATAAATATACTGAGCCTCAGAAAGTCCAAATGACTTGCTTAAGGCTGTACATCTAGTTGAAAGTGGATATGAGGGAAGCCAGTATCAACATTTGCTGATGGTTGAAAATGGTCTCTTCACTCTACCAACTCATAAATGTCCCTGAGCTTTATCAGAGATAGTGTGTCATTTGTGACTGCTAACTTCCAAGGATTCTATATTATAAATATGTATGTTATATGAGGCACATACCTATATGATATGATGTATTCGTAAAGTCGTACCATATTTTTTTTAATTGGAGTATAGTTGCTTTACAATGTTATGTTAGTTTCTACTGTACAGCAAAGTGAATCAGCTATACGTATACATGTATCACCTCTTTTTTGGATTTCCTTCTCATTTAGGTCACCACAGAGCACTGAGTAGAGTTCCCTTTGCTATACAGTAGGTTCTCATTACTTATCTATTTTACCCATAATATCAATAGTGTTTATATGTCAATCCCAATCTCCCAATTCAATCCACCACCCCCCCTTTCCCCCTTTGTATGCATGTTTGTTCTCTACATCTGTCTCTATTTCTGCTTTGTAAATAAGATCTACGCCATTTTTTTTCAGATGCCACATATACGCATTAACATACAATATTTGTTTTAAAATCAAATTAATTTCAGTTAGGTAATGTCTCAGGATGTTTTGTTTCAACTGCACTCCTCTAGCCACCTATTTTTATTTCAGGCTTTTCAAACGTTCTGTACACTGCTGATTCTTACACAAATGATAACTTTTTAAAACTGCGTAGCGACAGACTCAGCCATGCCTGTGTTTTGGTTTTTACAAACATTCCCTCTGTGATGCAGAGAGCTCTGTTTTGTTTATGCTGACAGCTGCGTGTGAATATTTTTACTATTTTGAGACGTGAACAGGTTGAATTTTGGGGTGTGCAGATATTGTTATCGGCACAGTAGCACTCCCTTGTAGATTAATGATAGATTTTCTTTTTAATTCTCACTGTTTTCAGTGCTACTACCAGATCACAAAATGTATATTAATTATGCATAAGTTCCAAAATTTTTCACTAAATGCAATCATGCAAAATCTTTAAAATCTAATTAGTGAAGTGATTAGTCATACTGGCAGACAGCATTAAGGGTGGGATGATGCAGGAAATCATATTTGAGCCAGAATCCTATTCCCAACTCTCTTTCTGTTATAAGCAAGACATAGTTAGGGGTTGCTGCTAATTCTTTCAAGTGATTAGTACATCAGAATGACAGATAATGTGTAGCACAATGCATGTTATGACTGGGTCGTTGTATCTTCAAAGTTATACCATGAAAGCGATTCAATTAGTTCTGTTAGTCATGGCACTGATTTTTTTTTTAAGTTAAAGACTAATTTTTCAGAGCAGCTTTAGGATTACAGAAAAATTGCACAGAAAATACAAAGAGATCTGATATACACAGTTTGTCCACCCACCTCACCTCTAGACACCATCTTCCCTAAGATTAGTATCTTGCATTAGTGTGGCAATTTGTTACAACTAATAAACCAAATCTGATACACAGTTAGTTTTAACTGTTCACTCTTTCTGTTGAATAACTTGAAGGGTCTTGACAAATGCCTATCAGATATCCACCATCACAGTACCATGCAGAGTAGTTTCAGTGCCCTAAAAAATGCCCGTGTTCCATCTGTTCATCAAGTACTCCCTCGCCCTGGTTACTGTAGTGGTTAAGAATCTACCTGCTCATGCAGGGGACAAGGGTTCGACCCCTGGTCTAGGAAGACCCCACATGCTGCAGAGCAACTAAGCCTGTGCGCCACAACTACTGAGCCCGTGTGCCTAGAGCCCATGCTCTGCAACAAGAGAAGCCACGGCAATGAGAAGCCCATGCACCACAAGGAAGAATAGCCCCGGCTGGCCGCAACTAGAGAAAGCCCTCACGCAGCAACGAAGACCCAACACAGCCAATAAATTAATTAATTAAAAAAAAAAACTCCCTCTCCCTGAATGCCTGGCAACCAGTGATCTATTTACTCTTGATAGTTTTGCATTTTCAAGAATGTCATAGAGTTGATCACACCGTATGTAGCCTTTCACACCAGCTGATTTCACTTAGCAATATATATTTAAATTTCTTCCATATCTTTTTGCGGCTTACTAGTTCACCTGTTTTTAAGTGATTATTGATATAGTTGCATTAATATCTATGTTACTTGCAATTTTTCTATTTATTGCCTTTGTTCATAGTTTATATTTTTATCTTCTACTTTTTTTCTGCCTTCATTTTTAATTGAGCATTTTATGATTCCATTTCCTTTCTTAGCACTTCGATTATTCGTCTTTAAAAATTATTTAGCTGTTATTGTATGCTAACTCACATATACGGAATCTAAAAATGGTACTGATGAACTCAGTGACAAGAACAAGGATGCAGATGCAGAGAATGGACTGGAGAACTCGAGGTTTGGGAGGGGGCGGGGGGTGAAGGGGAAGCTGAGACGAAGCGAGAGAGTAGCACAGACATATATATACTACCAACTGTAAAATAGATAGTCAGTGGGAAGTTGTTGTATAACAAAGGGAGTCCAACTCCAGGATGGAAGATGCCTTAGAGGACTGGGGTGGGGAGGGTGGAGGGGACTCGGGGATATGTGTATAAAAACAGATGATTGAACTTGGTGTACCCCCCAAAAAAATAATAAATAAATAAAATTTAAAAAAAATTATTTAGCTGTTGCCCTAAAGTCTGCAATCAACATTTATAACTAATTTAAGTACACTTTCAAATAACACTATATGATTGATGTGTCGTGCAGCCAGCTTTTAATAGAGTAGCCTAATTCCTCTCTCCTGACCTTTACTTCACTGCTGTCATTTACTGCACTTTTTATAAGTTACGATCATTAAAAACATCATTGCTACTACTACTTTGAACAAACTCCTATCTGGTTAGATAAAGTAAAAATTCTAAAATATTTTAAAATGTGTCTTCATTCATTCTTTCTTTAATGCGCTTCCTTTCTTTTCATGCAACTGAGTTTCTGATTTGTATTATTTTTCTTCTCAGTGAAGAATTTCATCTAACATTTCTTGCAAGGCAAGGTGTTGGTGATGAATTCCCTCCATTTTTATTTGTATGAAAAAGTCATTTTTTTCTCCTTCACTTTTAAAAGTGAAGGATAATTTCACTGAACACATGATTCTAGGCCAGTGGGTTTTCTTTCTTTCAACATTTAATATTTAACTCCACTATTTCGAACTTTCTAGATTTTTAAGAAGTCTGATGTGATTTTTAATCTTTGTTCCTCTCTATTTAAGGTCCCCCTCACCCCCAGATTCTTTCAAAATTTTCTCTTTGGCTTCAATTATCTTCAGTTTAACTATCATATGACTAGGGTGGAGTTTGGGTATATATCCTAATTGGTGATTTCTGAGCTTCTTACAACTGTGGTTTGGTGATGTCTGTTATTAATTTGGGGGAAAATATTAGCCATTATTACTTCAAGTATTTCTTTATCTCTTCTGGTAGTCCCCTTATACATATATTGCCTTTTTGCAATTGTCCCACAGTTCTTAGATATTCTGTTCCTTTGTTTTCTTTTTTCTCTTTATCTTCCAGTGTAGAAAGTTAAGTGTTGATATACCTTCAAGCCCAGTGACTCCTGAGCCATGTCCAGTCTACTGATGAGCTCATGAAAGACATTATTTCTGTTCCTGTGTGTTTTGACTTCTAGCACTCTTTTTTTATTCTTTTTTTGCGAGTATCCATATCTCTGCTGACTTTTCTCACCTGTTTCTGGATGTTGTCCACTTTTTCCATTAGACTCCTTAGCACAGTAACTATACTTATTTAAAATTCCTGTTCTGATCATTCCAAAAGCTCTGCCATGCCTGTGTCTAGTTATGATGCTCACTTTGTTTCTACCAAATATGTTCTTTGCCTTTTATTTTACCTTGTAAGTTTTTGTTTTAAGCTTGATATGATGTAGTAGATAAAAGGAACTGAGGAAAACAGACCTTTAGTTTGAAGTTTTATGTTTACCTGGCCAGGAATTAGGCTGTATTTAGTGCTTGTAACAGTTGCAGGTGTCAGAGGTTACAATTTCCTTTAGTGTCCTTAGTTTTGTCTTCCCTTCTGTCTTTGGTTTTCCCTAGAGACTCCTTCTTAAATAAAATCTGAGTCTTCCTGCTGTAATCCCCTCGTGTAATACAGGCGCCTTGGTGATGTGGTAGGAAGACGTGGGAGGAGAAGCATTCTGTAACCTTACGATTAGGCATCAGCCTTTTAGTGAGCCTGTGCCCCTTAGCTGTGACCTTCACGAGTATTCACAATACTTCTCAGCTCTCCCCCAGTGCTCACTTTAGGTCACACAGGACGGTTAGAGGGGCTGAAGTTGGGCATTTCCCTTCTCCCACATCAGTGAGGCTCTGTTAAAACTGATGCTGGTCAGGATCTGGTAAAATATTTTTGTGTGAAGGCAGGCCTTTGTTAAAGGAGAACAGTACGATCTGGTTGTATTTCAAAATGGTTTCTTTTCCTCTATCTCCTGAAAACGGAACAGACTTCTCCTCTGCTCTTCACCCTGAGATCCTAGTGGGGTTCCTAGAGGGAACACTCATGAAAGTGTGGGATCTCAGGTATTTTTTAACCTCTCAAGTTCTTCCACACTCAACTTCGAGTCACTAGAAAATTCCTGTTTAAGTTTTCCCACCAATTGCTGGCTCCTGGCAATGCATGCTCCCAGTAAGCTGTAATTCTCAGTATTTGCCCATTTCTCCAGGGTTCAGGGTATCCATTTGCCCTGTGACCTCAATTCTCTGATGGATCTAAGAAGGGTTGTTGATTTTGTTTGCTTAGCTTTGTTCAGTTTGTTCAGAAGAAGGAGTAATGGCTTCCAAGCTCTTTGTATGTCAGAATGGAAGCCAGGAGTTGATTTTTTTTTCTTCTTCATTGCTCATGGTGCAGTTACAAAAGAACATTGATAAAAAAGAAAGTAGTTGTTTACTTGAGTCTCACCAAATTTCTGCACCTTGGGGGTCATCATGGATTAAAGGTCCCCAAATTTTTCCAGGCCTATAAGAAGGGGATGACCAGTTTGGGGAGAATTAAGTCACATTAACCCAAGACAGAAGAGACTGACATATAAAAGAGAAGGCTGATTTATAAATAATTATTAGAAGTGTAGTTGTCAGAGTAGCTGTCTAAATAAAACGTATTTAGAATACGTGACCTAGATGGGTAGGTTAACATAGTAAAATCAAACATAACTTAGGGTGATGAGTAATGAAGTAAAGGAGAGAGAATTGTATACTCATTCTTATGAAATATTTCCATCATACAGCTGCAACCCTTATGCATTACCCATGCTTCTCTGAAGATGTTTCTCTTCAGAGATGATGTGAGCCATCCATTCTGGGTCATTTATGCCAGAGTCCTACTTCCCACCCCCTATTAATGTTGTTGACATATCACTGTAACATTTTCTAAGCTTTGGGTTTCTTTTTCTATGTTCCATGCAGACCACTCCCTATCTGTTGTGGCAACATCCATTCAGATGCAATTAATTAATAGTTTATCTTATATTCTTCCCAATCATGGTGAGAAAGGCCATATGTGTTAAGGGATTCCTCTCGTTTGTCTTGACCACATGAACTGATGATTGTCAACTGAGGGACCAGAATTTGCCAGGTGCTGAGCAAGTAGCAAAAGATGATGATACAGACCCATCACTGTCCTCACAGAGCCTCTTCTCTATAAACCATTCCTTTAAGATGCCTAATACAGCCATTTTTTGCTGCCTCTCATTATCTTCTGTTTTTAAAAGGTGCCTTTTTCCCACAGGTGTTAAAATTATGAAAATAGACGCTATGCATTCTAAGCACTTCATTACCACTGAGGATCAATTTATTAAGTCATATTTCTTTTGCTAAGAAATAAAATTGTGCAGTTCCAATTTGGTAAAATGGGGATACTCCCAAATCAGAGTTTGATGTCTCATTTTCCAAACATGCAGAGGCTCTCGTACCCTTTCTCTTCAATTATTAACTAATGAGTTATCTTGAAATCCAGACTATACTGTTCACGACGTCTCCCAAAATAGAAACATACCAAAGCCACAGTAAACCATTGGTTCAAGAGTCAGGGACATCTACTCCATCCTCACCTGTGTAAATGGCATTAGTGTTATTATTTGCTATAATTTGTTTCAACTTCTCTGCCAGGAATCCTGACATTAAGAACAGAAAGTAAAGGGTGTTATGATCTTCACTTGATAGACACTAAATGTTAGAGTTTCTATTAATAGTGCCTTGTCCTGCTAATCAATTTCTTACTTTCTTTAAAATTGAGATAACTACTTATTGATGCAACAGTCGTCTTTCTTTTTATACAAGAAAGGTTTGGAGTTTACAGGATTCAATAAATTTCCATAAATTCTAGAATTTGTCTAATAGAAATAAACACTTACATAGGGCTCACTCTTAGAATATAATTTTCATATACTATCATTTCGCTGTGCTTAAGCTTATTTTTAGGCAGTGAGTCATTCTGATTTGAAATGTTGTTGTATGCCCCAGGAGGAAATGGTTGCCAAACTCCAGCAAAGGACAGGAAAACAGCACCTCATTCACTCACCTAAACAGAGGGAAATCAGTGTACAAATGCCAACCAGACTTGAGTCTTTAACCCAGCTTGCAATTTTTGATGTGGTTAAGTGCAGAGTGCAGTGAGCAAAAATGTCTGATATGATTTTGAAGGGCAATGATGGAGCAAACAAAGGCTGTGATAGTGTCTGTGATACAGTTCTCTCAACGAAAAAAAAAACTGAGTAGTCCAATGGAACTTTCTGCAGTGATGGAAATGTTCTGTACCTGTGCTGTTGAATATGATAGCCACTTGATACGTGTGGCTAGGAAGGATTTGTAACGTGGCTGTTGCAACTGAGGAATTTAATTTTTAACGTCATCCAATTTTAATTAATTTGAATTTAAATGACTTCTTATTGTTAGTAGCTGCGGTATTGAACAGATTCAGAGAGAAAATCATCACACATAATGAGATCAGACTTGTGGAGAATAATTACACAGAATGAGAAATTAGACTTGAGAGATTCTTAGAGTTAGTAAAAATGCATACATATCTGAGAGTCAGACACCCTAGGTTCAAATCTCAGCTCTACTGCTTACTGATTTTGTGAATTGCATCAGTCTATTACGTCTCCCTCAGTCTCAGTGTCCTACTTTGTAAAACAAGTTAATAAATACAGTAGTGGACATAGAGATTACCATACTACATGAAGCAAGCCAGACAGAGAAAGACAAATATTACATGATATTGCTTATATGTGGACTCTAAAAGAAAGGATATAAATGAACTTTACAAAACATAAAGAGATTCACAGACATACAAAACATATGGTTACCAAAGGGGATAGGAGGGGGAGGGATAAATTAGGAGTTTGGGATTAAAATATACACACTCCTGTATACAAAATAGATAACCAACAAAGACCTACTGGAGCTACTGTAAAGTGCAGGGAACTATAGTCAATATCTTATAATAAACTATAATGGAAGAGAATGCAAAAAATGAATATATATATATATTTATGTGTGAGTGTGCATATATATGTATGTATAACTGAATCACTTTACTGTACACCTGAAACTAACACAACATTGTAAATCAACTATATTTCAGTAAAAAAAAAATTTTTTTTAATGCAGTAGTGCTCAATAAATTACCATTCAGGAAAATGTAGCATTGTCAAAATATTTTTTTCTCACTATATATATATTCAGGTCTCCTCAGTTTGCAAGAAAGTGTTCTTTGGCATGTGCTTTACTGACTCCAAACATTAAGGTAGTAGAAATTGTCATATCCATTTCTGAAAATAAGGTGAACCAGATGTTCTGATAATCCCTGACACTAAGAAATATCTAAGAAACGAGAATAAAAAATACAACAAACCTCCTATTAAATACATGCCTGAGCCTGCACAGATGTAAGAGAAATCCCCAAGGATCAAAATTAAAGAAGGACCTAAAAAACATAGTTGGCAAGTGAAGAAGTAGCCCAATGGTTTCTTAACTATGACAAGTAGAAGTAACCAAAGAAAATGGACTTCATCATAATTAAAATCTTTCTTGTTTCAAAGGACGCTAAAGAGGAAGGGAAATGTCAACCTACAGAATGGGAGAAAATATTTGCAAATTATATATCTGACATGGCTTGTCTTAAAATTCAACAATAAAAAGACAATTTTATTTAAAAATGAGCAAAAGATTTAAATAGACATTTCTCCAAAGATGATACACAAATGTCCAATGAGAATACAAAAAGATGCTCAATATCACTAGTCACTGGAAAATGAAAATCAAAACCACAATGAGACAGCATTTCATACTCACTAAAGGGCAATAAAAAAAAAACAATAGAAACTGTAGGCAAGGATGTGGAGAGATTTATACTTTCTACATTGCTGGTGGAAATGTAAAACGACACAGTTGCTTTGTAGAACAGTTTGATGATTCTTTAAAATGTTAAAGATAGAGTTATTATATGACCCAGCAATCCCAATCCTAGATATAGACTCAACAGAAATGAAAAAGAATTATGTCCACACAAAAACTTGTACATGAATATGCATAGTAACATTATTAATAATAGTCTACGAGTGGAAACAACCCAGATGTCCACGAGCTGATCAATGAATAAACAATATGTGATGTACCCAACACAGTGAAATATTAATCAGTCATAAAAAGGAATGAAGTACTGATAGATACATGCTACAACAGAGACAAACCTTAAAAACACTAGGCTAAGCAAACAAAGCCAGACACAAGGGCTCCAATTTTGTAATTCATTTTATATGATATGTCTGGAAATCGCAAATCCCACAGAGACAGAAATCAGATAAGTGGTTATCAGCAGCTGAGGGAAGAGGGCATGAGCGGTGAGTGTTAATGGGTGTGTGTTTCTTTTTAGGGTGATGAAAATGTCCTGGGATCATATGGTGGTTATGGTTTCACAGCCTTATGAATATACTAAAATCCACTGAATTTTATACTGTAAAGAGATGAATTCTCAGTTATGTGAATTTTATCTCAATAAAAGAAAAGCGAATGCCACCCTAAAGACATTTGCTTACTGAGATTTTAATAGTTGAGTAGGAATAAAAGAGAAAACCTTGGGAAACTAGAACTGAGATTTCCACCTAAAGCTTGGGACACGAAAAGCTACACTGTAATGAACGAGAGGGCTATAAAATACCCACCTACTGGCATTACATGGGTGGCCTGGAGTAGAGAAAACCAAGAAACTAATTTTGGGATACTGGTGCCATGGAAGCCTAGGATGTCAGGTACTGGAATTACCAGCCACAGGAAAAAGATTAATGATCACAAGTTTAAAGAAAAAAAAGGTCATTCGAAACTTGTGCAAGGATCAAGAACTATAAAATGCGACCAACAGTGTGAAAGAAATAAATTGAGCCTCTAGAAATAGACACACACGCACACACACACACACAGAGCAATTATAAAAGACTGAAGTAGTGACTAATATTATCAAAATTTTGAAGGAAAATAACTTTGAATTAGGAATTCTGTTCCATTCTCAAAGATCGATCATATGGTAAGACAAAGCAAGCCTTAAGAAGGCTGAAGTAACACCAAGCATCTTTTCTGACCACAGAGATATGAAACTAGATATCAACAGCATGAGGAGAGTTTGAAAATCACAACTATGGACTGTAGTTGTAACTAAGTGGAAACTAAGAAATTTATTAGCAGAACTAGTGTGGAAACTAAAAAAGAAACTAAGAAACACTTTCCTCAGCAATCAATGGGTCAAAGAAGAAATTAAAAGGGAAATCAAAGAACATCTCAAAACAAATGAAAATGGAAACATAACATATCAAAACCTATGTGATGGTGCAAAAGCAGTTCAGAGAAGGAAGTTTAGAGTGACGATTGTATGTAAGAAACTAGAAAGATTGCAAATAAGCTATTTAAATTTACACCTCAAGGAACTAGAAAAAGAACAAATTAAGAAAGAGAAGAACAAAGTCACCAGAAGGAATAAAATAATAAGGATGAGAGTAAAAATAAGCAAAATAGAGGCCAGAAAAACGATAAAAAAGGTCAATGTAACTGAGCTGATTTTTTGAAAAGATAAAAAATATTGACAAATCTTTAGCAAGACTAAGAAGAGAGAAAATGCAAACAAATAAAATCAGAAACGAAAGAAGAGAAATTACAACTGACATTACAGAAATACAAAGAATCATAAGAGACTGCTATGAACAATTATACAACAACAAATCAGATAAATTAGAAGAAGTGGATAAGTTCCTAGAATAATAGAAACTACCAAGACTGAAGCAAGAAGAAACAGCAAGTCCAGAAAGATCAATAATGAGTAAAGAGATGGAATCAATAATCAAAAACCTCCCAACATAAAAAACCGAAGGGACAAATGGCTTCGCTGGTAAGTTCTATTAAACATTTAAAAAAGATTTAATACCAATGTTTCTCAATCTCTTCCAAAAAATGAAGTAGAGGAAACACTTCCAGACTCATTCTACGAGGGCAGTATTACTCTGATATCAAATCCAGATAAGGACAAAACTAGAAAAGAAAACTATAGACCAATATCCCTGATGAACAGACATGTAAAAATTCTCAACAAAATATTAGTAAACAAAAATGAAGAACTTGTTAAAAGAGGGGTTAGTCCATGGGATGCAGGGATGATTCTACATATGCAAATAAATGCAATACACACATTAATATGAATGAAAGGTAAAAAGTACACAATCATCTCAGTAAATGCAGAAAAAGTATTTAACAAAATACATTATCTTTTTATGATAGGACCCCTCAATAGATTGGATATAGAAGAACATACCTCAACACATTAAAGGCCATATATGACAAACCCACAGCTAACACTATACTCAATGGAGAAAAATGGATAGCTTTTCCTTTTAGGTCAGGAACAAGACAAGGGTACCCACACTAACCACTCTTATTCGACATAATACTGAAAGTCCTAGCTAAAACAATCAGCCCAAACAAAAGTCATTCAAGTCAAAAAAGAAGTAAATTTGTGGTTATTCACAAATGACAAGATCTTAGATACTGAAAGTCCCAAAGACTCAAGAAAAGTAATCAATGTTGGATCTAATCAATGAATACAGTAAAGTTGCCGGGTATAAAAATCAATACATAGAAATCAGTTACATTTCTATACACTAACAATGAAACATCTGAAAAATAAAACAATCACATCAAAAATGGAAAAAAGGAATAAAATTTAACCAAGGAAGTGAAAGATCTGTACAATATAAAGCACAAGACTTTGTTGAAAGAAATAAAAAAAGATACAAACAAATGGAAGCACATTTTGTGTTTATGGATTGGAAGTTAATATTGTTAAAAGGTCCATGCTACCCAAAACAATCCACAGACTCAATGAAATCTATCAAAATTCCAATGCATTCTTCACAGAAATAGAAGAAAACAATCCTACAATGTTTTATGGAAGCACAAAAAACCCAACAGCCAGAGCAATCATGGGGCAGAACCAAACCAGAGGCTTTCCTAAAAATGGTCCTGGGAACACTGGATAGCAACAAGCAGAACAGTGAGATGTGACCCTTTTCTTAAACCACTCACAAAAATTAACTGGAAATATATCAAAGACTTAAACCTAAGACCTGATACCTAGAAGAAAAACTCTTAGGAGAAAACATAGGAAAACAGTTCCTCAACATTGACCTTCACAATTTTTTTGGATATGATACCAAAAGCACAAAGGACAAAGAAAAAAATCAAGTAGTACTACCTCAAACTTTAAAGCTTCTTCACAGCAAAAGACACAATCCACAAAATGAAAAGGCAACCTACAGAATGGGAGAAAATATTTGCAAACCATATGTGAGATAAGAAATTAATATCTAAAATTTATCTTAAAAATTCATACAACTCAATAACAACAGCAACAAAAATCCCATTCGTTAAAAAGTTGGCAGAGAATTAGACAGACATTTTCCAAAGACAGTCAGATGGACAACAGGTACATAAAAAGTGCTCAGCATCACTCATGGTCAGGAACAAGAAAATCAAAACCATAATGAGATCACCTCACATCTGTTAGAATGGCTATCATCCAGAAGACAAGAGATAACAAGTGTTAGTGGGGATGCAGAGAAAAGGGACCCAACCCCTTGTGCACTGTTGGTAGAACTGTAAACTGGTCCATCCATCCTGCAGAACTGTATGGAGGTTCCACAAAAGTTAAAAAATAGAACTACCATAAGATCCAGTGATCCCACTTGTGCATATATATTGAAAGGAAATGAAAACAGGTTATTGAAGAGAAATATGCACTCCCATGGTTATTGCAGCATTATCCACAATAGCCAAGATATGGAAGCAACCTAAATGTCATAGATAAATTAGATGTGGTACACACACACACACACACTGGAATACTACTTATCCATGAGAATAAAGGAAACCCTACCATTTGTGACAACATGCATGGACCTTGAGGACTTATGCTAACTAAGTAAGATGAGTCAGGCAGAGAAAGACAAACAATATATAATATCCCTTATATGTGGAATCTAAAAAAAAAAAAAAAGAACTCAGGGGAAAAACAGAGCAGAATGGTGGTTATTTGGGACTGGGATATGGGGAAATGGGAGAGATGTTATTTCAAGGTCCATACTCGCAACTATTAGATAAATAAGCTCTGGAGATCTAATACACAGTATAGGAACTACAGATGACAAAACTGTGTTAAAGACTGTACTATAAACACTAAACTTGCTAAGAGAGTAGGGTATAATTATTTGCACCACTAGAAGAAATAATTCTGTGATGCAAGAGAGGTGTTAGCTAATGCTACAATAGCAATCACATGGCAATATAAATGTATAAAGTAAAAAAAAAATAAAAAGAGAGAATTTTGTTATAGCTAAACTATCAACCCAGAGCAATGTTGAATAAAGATATTTCAGGCAGACAAAAGCAGATTCACCACCAATAAACCTTATTTAACACAACTGCTAAAGTAAGCACCTCAAAAATTTCGGAAGCCAGATCTGAAATGCAAAAAAGAACGTACAAAAAAACCAAACAAATAGCTACACAATTAGGTAAATGAAAATAGAGCTGTCTACTGCTGGCTCTGCAGTCACGTGGGTTGGTAGTTAGGGATTCAGATAAGATTTTGCTGAGCTGTCCACAGGATTAAATTCTGCCCTCACTATTGTCACTGGATACCTAGAATAGCCTGAAGGTTTTTAGCCCTTCCTGGTGTGTGTGTGTGTGTACATGCTTACATAGGACATATAAATGCCTGACAATATTTCCATTTAATTCACCAGTTTCTTGTTCCTTTGCTAAAACTTGCAGTGAGTTCATCTAGTTCTACATAGTTAGCACCTGCTCTGCTTTACACACAAATTCTACCTACTGGGTGGTACAACCAGTAACATATTTCCAGGCCTAAGAAAATCATATGCTCCTAGAATTAAAAATGAGAATTCACAATTAGTTATTTAAGCTTCAGAGATAATTGGAAACAAAGATAGTTCAAATCCACAGCTTCTTTCTACCGAGGGATAGTCACTTCATTTTTAACATCAGCTGATAATTATCACAAACCTATTGGTTTTAAAACAGTTAAACCCTTAACTTGTTACATAAAATATATAGTCACTGAATTAACTTATTCTTTTCTTTCAGTCCAGAATCTGTTATTTTTTTATGTTCAGTGATTTACTGATAAGGTGAAAGGACTGAGAAAATAATTTTGACTGTTGGATGGGAAAAGCATGTTTCAGAGTCCATAGAGCTCATGATAAAGTAGATTCTAACATGAATTAAGTTTTCTTTTAACTACAGTCACTGCTTATACAATGGTGATCTGTGTTCTACCAGTGGGTTGTGATCTCCAAGGCAGAAAGGGACAAAACAGATGATTAACTCGAGTAGAATTATCTTCTGAAAAAAAAAAAAGTATGTAAGAAAGGGATATGTTCTAAAAGTTTTTCTAATTCCGTGATAAAATTTTAGGTATACAAGAAAATCAGAAATTTCATTAATTCTGCTATTGGAAAGATCATCTCACAGTCATCGGCCAATCAATCAATACCTAAGGAAATAAATAAAAGGAGATAGGTGAAGTTGACAATTTCAAATAACCAAGCTCATTTGGAAGAAGTTGCCTTCTTAATAAACTCAGGCTACTTCACTGCCTCCATGCACAGGGCATTCAGGACACATGCCAAACATTTATTTTTATTAGCCCTTCATTTGTTTAATTTCTTCTGGCAGTTGTGGTTTTTGCAGCATACATGATATGACTAATTTATGTTTTCCTAATTGGACAGCTAAATATTCTTGTATATATTAATTTTGCACCGTGCCTAGATGTTTCCAGAGAACTCTAATAAACTAATTAAATAAACCAACACACAATCCAATTTATGATTCATCCATCATTCATCTGCCACCGATTCCAATATCCCCTTGCTTCCCTGCTGTGCATGAGTTAGCAGAATATATAAAGAGAAAAACAACGCTATAATAATGCTTTGTAGCAGATTTCCTGTACTGGCTCATAATTAATATTAGCAGATTATAATTCCATTAAAGAAATAGCTGTACAATATCCAACGCTGGGCTCAATACCATTCATTTCGTGTTCTGAGGCAGACTAGCATCAGAATTACCAACTTATGATAATGAAGTTTGTCAGTTTCCTCCCCGCTCTCTATCTAATTACGGACAGGTCCCTTCAGTGTTCAGTGAAGAGGGGATCCTATAACTCTTCTCATTTCTTTGTGATTAGACAGTGAGTTTGAAGAGCAAAAATCAGTTTTTAGCCTCTCAGTTGCCTGTAAGCATTGGAATTTGCTTTTATTAATGCCTCCATTGAGATAACCCAACTCTTACAACAAACAACCATTTATTCCTCTTACCAGAATGTTAGTGTAAAATTTTGAAATATTTTGAATATGTCCTTTGGGAACGTTTTACAGACAAGTAGATTATACGAATGTCAGGGAGCATATGAAATAAATTTATCCAGAAGTTTAATAATTTCTTAACTGTTTGTTGCTAATAAAACCCTAAATATGGTAATCTGCTCAAAGTGCTTAAAGACTCCCCAGTTTAACTTTCTAGGCACCTGCATTCCAAGGAGTTATGCTAAAAATAGACAGCTAGAAATCCTGGTGATTATTATCTAAAATATAATCCCTAAGGATTAGAGAAAATGTAACATTACCTGCAAAAAATTATTAGAAATACCAATAGATAAAATTTGTTTGCTCTCCTTTGGTTTAAATATTTCTTTACCCCTGAACTTCTCTGGCCAAACTCAATTACAAATTTAACAGTTGCTTCCATAGAGCAACCAGAAAAGCCTCAGGGAAGTCTATATATTGCCATCTGCTGGTTGGTTGTCTGAGATTTCACAATCTGTCTTTTTGAAGGTCACGTTCAAAATATAAATCTCCACAAGTAAACTTAATATTGGAAAGTGAGAAATGAACCATTTTGTTTGTATTTTTATTAATTTAGATTTCCAAACCACAGCTTGAAAACTGGAGGTATTTAGCTGCGTCACAGATATGGTGGTTTTGCTGAGTGGCTTGTTAATCTCACCACTCTTCACTTTCTTTCAAGCTGCTATATATTTGAGTAGCCAGACCAAGAGTGAACAGAGACCAGGGACCGGGGAAGAAAGGAAAGAACTGCTGGCTAGCACCTGTAGGGGGTGACACCACTTATGAGACACATGTCTTGAAGCATTTCAAATGATTCTTGGCAGGTGTAACATGAACAGATCCTCAGCCAATGCCAGGGTGTCTGGCCATTATAATTAAAGTTACATTATAAAAATCTCCTGCTGTTCTCTTCTGAAAAATGCTGACGAAGACTTCCTCCGACAACTATGACAGTATTTCCAACACCTCTACACTTGCTGTTCTTGTGGGCGTGAACAACAGCATCCACCTTTACATTAGTTACAATGCAAATTAGAGATGCAACCAGCATAACTGTACATGAGACAGGGCAGTGTGCCTCTGGGTCAGAGAGCAGCCTCTTCACAGGGCGACAGGGGAAAGAAAGGCCATTTGATTTTTGATTTTTTTCATCTTTATTGGAGTATAATTGCTTTACAGTATTGTGTTAGTTTCTGCTGTACAATACAGTGAATCAGCTCTATGTATACATACATCCTCTTATGCCCTCCATCTTGAGCCACCCTCCCTCTCCCACCCCCTCTAGGTCATCACCAAGCATCGAGCTGATCGCCCTGTGCTCTGCAGCAGCTTCCCACTAGCTATCAATTTTACATTTGGTAGTGTGTATAGGTCAATGCTACTCTCTCACCACGTCTCAGCTTCCCCTCCCTCACTGTCTCCTCAGGTCCGTTCTCTACGTCTGTGTCTCTCTTCCTGCCCTGCGGAAAGCATTTTTCTGAGCTAGGAAGAAACTCAAACATCACAAGAAAGGATAAGGCATAATGAAGGGTGCTGAAGCTTAGGGAGATGAGATTTCGGTGTGATACCCAAAGAGGTAATGTTATTTTATTTCATGTCATGGACATTTTAAGAATTTAGTAGAGAGCTATGTGTCTGGAATCATTAAGTACCTAGAAGTAGAGGGATAAATTACCTGACTTCTTTAAGACTCACAGTCATATAACTGTAAATGACAAATACATGCAATAATACTTTGGCACTTTCTATCTAAACTTAATACTCATAAGAACTAAATATAGTGACAAAGGGTAGCAGCTGCTTTATGGGTCAAAATACTAGCTTTCCCCACCTCTAGAAGACAGTATTAGATACTTTAAAAAAATTGTACAAATGAATTACCTAAGAAAAAGCAAATATCATAACTCAGAATAAGGTGGGAAAGAACAGTGAGAATTTGCTCTTGTAATTCTGCCTACCCTCCTCAGTCTTGAAGTGCCAGCTTTGCCAGCTCTTTACTGAGGCTGTCTACAGACTTGTTTTAACTATAGACTTACAAAATCTTGCCAAAAAGGGAATAGTCTTAAATTGTTAAACGTATGCTAGTTCCCATCAGGTTAAGTTGCTTTAAATTAAAAAAAAAGTTTTCATTCTCATAATTTAAAAACTCCATCACTCTTCATCCTTCCAAGTGCTCATGAAACTCCTGTCAGTGGTCATTCATTCTTTCCCACCAAAATATTTACTGAGTACCTACTCTGTGCCAGAGACAGATCAAGTTACTGGATGTTGAAACATAAATAAGACTTTCACCTCTTATGAAATGCATTCTAGGGACTTCCCTGGTGGTGCAGTGGTTAAGAATACGCCTGCCAATGCAGGGTACATGGGTTCGATCTTTGGTCCGGGAAGATCCCACATGCTGCGGTGCAACTAAGCCTGTGCGCCACAACTACTGAGCCTGCGCTCTACAGCCTGCAAGCCACAACTACTGAGCCAGAATGTCACAACTACTGAAGCCCATGCGCCTAGAGCCTACGCTCTACAACAAGAGAGGCCACCGCAATAAGAAGCCTGCGTACCACAACAAAGAGTAGCCCCTGCTCGCTGCAACTAGAGAAAGCCCACACGCAGCAATGAAGACCCAATGCAGCCAAAAATAAATTAAAAAATAATTTTAAAAAAACTTAAAAAAAAATAAAAAAAGAAATGCAGTCTAGTGGGGAAGTCAGATAATGAAGGTTAAACAAATTGGTGAATAACTAAATAAGAGATATGAAGATGAACAAATATATGGAACAGAAGAAACACCGAGCAGAGCTAATCTAGGATGTTACCAATTAAAAGTGTATATACATAATCCCATAACAAAAAAGCAATATAGCCATGTGGAAAAACACCGTAGACATACATATGTACTTGAGTTTAAAGGGGATAGTCTTTGACATTTAGCCTCTGTATAAACCTCCCTTCTCATAAATTTAAGGTAATAATTTTTGCTCATCCTCTGTGACAAAAATCCTGTAATAGGAACATTCAGTTTCATGATGAGGGAAAAAGGCTTAACCTCCTGGAAGTTACCTACCTTTACCCTATAGAATTTTGACACTGTTCCACCACTGTTGCTGGGTCCTTCTGTTTGACTTAGAGCCCCCTGACCACACTGAGGTCTTTAAGAAATGTGTATCCTAACTGTGTGTGTGAAGGAAGGGCTGAAATTCCAGACATGATTGGAGAGATGATAAATAAAAACAAGATGATATGAAAAAGGACAGAAAACTCCAAGTGTTTATAAGGATACGGAGCAACTGGAAGCTCATATGCTATTGGTAGGAGTGTAAACTGGCACAATCAGATTGGAAGGCTACCGGCAGAAACTACTGAAGCGATGTGCACATTGGCCCCATGAGACACCACTTCTACTTCTAGCAAAATACCCAACAGGAAGGAGTGTGTGTATGCTCAGCAAAAGACATGTGTTAGAATTTTCATAGCAGCCTGATTTTCTAGTAGCCAAACACTATAAACCACTCAAATCTCCATCAACAGTTGAATGGATACACTGTGGTATACTGACAAGATGCAATAGTATATAACAATGAGAATAAATATACTACAGCTATAAATGAGAATACAGGGAAGTCTCACCAGATGTAATATTGAGCAAAAGAAAAGTATGGGGACTCCCCTGGTTGTCCAATGGTTAGGACTCTGCATTTCCACGGCAGGGGGCATGGATTTGACCCCTGTTCGGGGAATTAAGATCCCTCAAGCCATGCGATGCGGCCAAAAAAAAAAAAAATTAAGTATGATATGATTCCATATACAGGAAGCAGAAAAGCAGGAAGAATAATTAATGGCAACAGAAGACAGAAATACATGTGGGGTTGTTGGGAATGGAGGGGAGGAAGCTGAGGGCTTGAAGGTCACTGTTCCTTTTCTCTGTACTGGTGCTGGTAACATTGACATATGTTTTGTGAACTTTGATCCATATCTACACTTACACATAACATATGTAAAAGTTTGCTTGTTCTACTTCAATTCAATAGTTTTATTTAAAAAAGAAAGAAATACTAGCCTTAGTATTAGCTTCAGAATTTCCAGGTTTCCTGGTCTGTCCTAAGAGTTAATACCCATTGAGCCAGTCTCACCTCCACAGTAACCTGCATCCTCTATGAAAACCATCCAATTCTGGAATCATTTAGTATGTTTTCCTTCGTCATTGCCCTTCCTTTACCCTTCCCATACTTCATCCATTCACTGTAAAGTCAAACTGTGATAACGACTTGCAACTAAAGATCCATTATTTTAATTGACAAGTTTCCATAGCAGATTGCAGTATGTTACTATTTCTGTGCTTTGTTCAGCAGACAGGAGTGCTTTGGGGGCTCTATTAACAGTAGTTTTAGAAATAGCAGGTGAGCAACTCTACCTCTAGTGGGGAATAAATAGTAACTTTCGGATGGAACAGCTTTGGGGAATTGGGGGCCAGGGTGAGGTACCATGCCATTGAAAGACCTGCCAATAGAAATGGAATAAACCAGTGCCTTCAAGTATCTGCAAGGTTGCTTAAAGTGGAAACTCTTTCTACAGTCCAGCATGGTATTCAAGAGACTAGAACTAGTCGTGTTCTTTTTGTCTTAAACAGCTCATACTTTGTATTACAATTTCACCTTCACTTGGAAGGATTCCCTTAAGCAGCCTTGTTAAGTCATGAATGAAGAAAACTCAGTTTCGGGCTATTTTTCAAGCCATGGGTGTCCAACCCCACCATCCCCTCTGCCTTCTCCATTCGTTTTCCTGCTTTCTCTAGAATCATTAGAATGGAGTGATTGAACTTCAGTTTCACACGAGCTGGCATCCCGTGAAGTTCTTCCCTATGAGGCTAAACATCTGCCCAGGTATTTCCATGTTCCAGTTTGGCTGTGATGTTATATGGTATAAAATATATGTCCTGCTAAACTTGCTGTTAATGAAACAGCAGCTTGACAGCTGGGATAAGCAGACAATAGCAGTCTCAGAGTTCCAAGCTATCGTTTGCTTTTCTGCTCTTCGGTAGGAGAAAAGTTAATCCAACTGGGCAATTTTAATTAAGACTCAGACTTAAACATTAGTACACATTCACCACCTCTTAATTTTAGGGTCTGTTAAAGGAGTGTTATTGAGTACAGCCTGACATAAGGAAAAACAGGTTCAAGTGAGCAACCTGTATCGACATAGTTTATATTTTGGGACCAGGAATTGGGGCCATTGGTGTCAACATGATTTGACAGCTTATTATAGGAAAATAAAACCATAAATCAACATATTATTTTACTCTTTGCTTCAAAAAATCCTTGCCAACCAATTTATCCAGGCTAACAGTTTGCTTCTGTGGGCAATTTGCTTTCCTACTGGGACAAGAGATTGCTCACTTGAGAAAACGCCTCACTTTTCAGAAAACAGTTTACTTATCCAGACTTGCTATAGACTCTTCTCTTGCTGTATCCACAAATCCTAACTATTTATGTCACAAAGGTGTGCAATCCCACCATTTCCCTACCTTGAAAAACCTGTCTTCATTCACTTGAGCTCAATCCTCCAAACCATGTATCTCTTCCTGACTTCCTATATCTGATGTGCTACTGAGACACTTCCTTCCATCCATCCACTTATTATCTACCTACCTACCTACCCACCCACCCACGCAGGCAGGCAGGCATCGATCCATCCACCTACGTACCTAGGTCATATTCTTTCCCACTGCATTAGGTGGGACAAACTTAGTTCTGCTTCACCAATAGGTTTTTCCGGTGGCTTCCTTGGGAGTCTACAGTCAACAAACAATAGAAAGGGATTTTACTACATTATTGTGAAGGCCGGGTTATCAAAAACAACAAAAAACTGCTGTATTTTAACCACAATGAGTTCATGCTTAATGAATTGCTTTCTTTCATATGGCTTCATCTTACTAGTCATAAACATTTTGGATATTAAAAGTTGCTAGATATGTAAGCTTCACCCAGTTTTTTTGATAGCTTAACTGAAAAGGAAAGAAGCTATTTGATTCCATAGAAAGCATCTTAAATCGAAGGAATTGTGAAGGTGGGTCTTAATTAGCATGATTAACCAAAGAATAATTATGACCTTATTCAATTTTTTTACCACGCAATTAAATTACAGAATTTTTAAGAAAATGAAATCTTTCAATAAAAAAGGTAGTTCAACCTCAAGTGCAAACTTAGTTTTGAAATCCCACTCAAAACTGAAACAAACAAACAAAAAATTTATCTGTCAGGTAATAACGCATTAATGATTTAGTTTAACCTCCAAGAAATTGTGAAAAAATGAGAAGTATTATAAGGCACGTTCATTCCAGAAGTAATGAGACTTCAGTGACATCTTTTTTCCCATGGAATTCCAGGCTCAACTCTGGAAAATATTTTAAATCATTTCCTGTCCTCATTAATGTTTACACATTACCCAAGGTGTATATACACAACTCCAAACTAAAGTAGTCATCTAGTTGCTCATATATGTGATGGTACTAGGTCACGAGAAAGGTTTTGAATACTTCATACTGTTATGATTGAGAAAGGAAATCTTCAAGACATTAATTAACTCACTCCTGGTCTGGCATACATGACAGTAGATTACTGCTGAAAAAAGTTATTTTTAAAATTGGTCCCCAGGTCTCCATAACAACCTGATGGTCTGACCACACAGACACCTGAACAGTGCACCTGACATTACACCACTTGAAACTCAGGAGACATGTTAAAAATAATTTCTATTTCAGAATGTCAAATTTGTCAAGAAATAAGTCCCCATTAAAATCTTCTTTTGAAATGACTGAATGAGGTTTTTAGGCTCTCAAATAATGTTGTTTTGTGTTGATACTATGAAGCCTTCAACTATATTTTTAAAAACTAAAAGAATTTTGACTCAGAGGGAGATCAAGATGGTGGAGTAGAAGTACGCAGAGTTTGGGCTTCCTAGGTGGCACAGTGGTAAAGAATCTGCCTGCCAATGCAGGGGACATGGGTTCGAGCCCTGCCCTGGGAAGATTCCACATGCCATGGAGCAACTAAACCCGTGCACCACAACTACTGAGCCTGTGCTCTAGAGTCCATGAGCCACAACTATTGAGCCCATGTGCCACAATTATTGAAGTCCATGTGCCTAGGGCCTGTGCTCCACAACAAGAGAAGCCACTACAATGAGGAGCCTGCGCACCACAATGAAGAGTAGCCCCCGCTCAAAGCAACTAGAGAAAGCCCATGTGCAGCAACGAAGACCCAACGCAGCCAAAAAATAAATTAAATAAATAATAAAATAAATTTATAAAAAAAAAATAAAAGAAGTATGCAGAGTTCACCTCCTCCCATAAACACATCAAGAATACATCTACATGTGGAACAATTCCTAAGGAAAACCAACTGAAAGCTGAGAGATCTCTTATACAACCAAAGCTGGAAGAGAGAGCCCCACATAACCAGGTAAGATTAAAAAAAAAAAAAGGAATCAGGATGGGACCTGCGCTCCTGGGAGGGAGCCGTGAAAGAGCCCCAATGTCGGCATGTTCACCACGGGGCTCAGCCCCTGTGTGGTGGGCTTTGTGAGTGCTCATCCACTGGAGGTGGGGCTGATTATCTGGGCTCCCCTCAGTGGGGGCAGGTCCAGGGGTGGCCCCAGCAGTGGAGGACTTTTACAACACGATACCAGGTGTCCGGCAGAGTTGTGGAATCCCATGTTCCCATCCCCAGCGGACAGCACCTGGGCAAGAATACACAGTAGCTCCTTTCCCAGTGGGAAGGCACCAGTTCCACCTACCTCACACCCCAGCTTAGAACCAATCTAGGGGCTTCTACTCCACCAACTGGGGAACAGACCCTGCCCCAGACAGGGCTGTGACAGCCACAGAGCCAAGAGGAGGCTTGCCCAGTACCCCGTGCAGGCTCTGGTCACCAAAATACCAAACAAACCCCCAACAAGGGGACAATGACCAGCACGCTCTAAGGAAAGACGTGGCAGGCATCCACACCAGAAACAGCCCTTGCACCAAAAATACTGGACTCACACAGTCTACGCAGGGATGCTCCCACACAAAAACAGCCCTTTAAGACCACAGTAAGTAACTGTTTCTCCTAAGTTCATTGTCAGAGAAATTCAAGTAAAATGGGAAAGCAGAGAAATGACTCCCAATTACAAGAGAAATCCCCTGAAAGAACAAACAATAAAACACCTTTCCAGTCTACCAGAGTTCAAAAAGGAGGTAATACAAATACTAAAGAAATTAAGAACATAGACACAAAATCCTCTGCAAAATACTAGCAATCTGAATCCAACAATACATTAAAAGGACCATACACCATGATCGTGTGGGATTTATCCCAGGGATGCAAGGATTTTTGAATATCCACAAACAAATCAGTGTGATACACTGCATTAACAAATTGAAGAATAAAAACCATATGACCATCTCAATAGATGCAGGAAAAGCTTGTGATAAAATTCAATGTCTATTTATGATAAAAACTCTCCAAAAAGTGGGCATAGAGGGAACATACCTCAACATAATAAAGGCCATATATGACAAACCCAGAGCTAACATCACACTCAACAGTGAAAAGCTGAAAGCATTTTCTCTCAGGTCAGGAAGAAGACAAGGATGTCCACACTTGCTACTTTTATTCAATGTGGTTTTGGAAGTCTTATCCACAGCAATCAGAGAAGAAAAAGAAATAAAAGGAATCCAAATTGGAAATCACTGTTTTTAGAGGACATGATACTCTACATAGAAAATCCTAAAGATGCTATTGAAAAACTATCAATACTTGAGCTCATCAATGAATTCAGTAAAGTGGCAGGACACAAAATTAATACACAGAAAGCTATTGCATTTCTATACACTAAGAAAAGATCAGAAAGAGAAAGTAAGGACACAACCCCATTCATCATCACATCAAAAATAGTAAAATATAGTTAGGGATCATATTCATGATCTTGGTATCACTATCCTATTTATGACAAATGTCACATGTCTCACATGCTCCTGTGTAGAAATGAAGATAGAATGTCTGTCCAGGTTTCCTCTTTTACAGTAGAAACTATATATAGTCTTTTTTTTTTTCCACGCCCCACAGCTTGCAGGATCTCAGTTCTCCGACCAGGGATTGAACCTGGGCCATGGCAGTGAAAACACTGAATCCTAACCACTAGACCACCAGGGAACTCCCTGGAAAAATCATCTTAAAACAGTTCTGTTCTCTACCACTTTTCTCCAATTTGAAATATCTGAGATATAAACTACTCATTCTCTGCTGGATAAATAAAATAGCGTACTGCTTACAAGAACAGAGAATAAACACACACTGGTCCTTAGCTGTTGTCTCTCTCATGGTTTCTATTTTCACTTCTCTCTATTCATACAATTAATCAAGAAAAAAAATGTAAAGCACAATATCCAGCAAGGGTGTATTCTTAGACCTTTGTTTTTATAAATTATAATTTTAGGTCAACATCCTTTTCTGTATACTGGACAGAAGTGCTATTAGTCCAGAAACTTTGATGCTAATCACAGGTGTCTCCACATCCAAGGCAGACACTTTTTTTTTTAATCTGTCTTTGTTTATGACATTTGGTATTCTAATTGTTTTTAAAATCCCTTATTTTTCTAATTAAAAAATAATAAACACTCATTTTGGAAATATACAACAGTTTTTAAACTTAGAAAAATCACTTATAACTGTATAGCAATTACACTCCAATAAAGATTTAAAAAAAGAAATAAAAACAAAATTATAAATTTCAAAAAAAAAAGAGCTACTTCGTAAAAAAAAAAAATCACTTATAATCCCATCACTCTAAAATGACCACTGTTAATACATCAATGTACACTGAAGCCTTTGCTTTTACCCGCAAATACAAATGGTGATAACATTGCACATAGTCATATAACTTGTTTTTTCACTTAATATTGTCACTAGAGTTTTTAATTTTCATTGAGCGTCAACAATCATCAACATGTTGCCAATATTGTTCCATCTAATTATTCCACTTCCATCGGGTGGAGGGGTGGGGAAGCATGCGAGTATTTGAAAACAAATCCTACACATCTTCGCAATTTATCTGTAAACATTTAACAACTTAGCTCTAAGATTGAAGGTATTTAAAAAAACCTGACTACAATCCCATTGTCACTCTACCAAAAGAAATACATAATTAACACATTATAATCCCTTAATAGCAACTAAAATACAGCCCATGATAAACATAGCCTGTGGTCTCAGGAACGTCTTTTATTTGTATCAGAATCTAAACAAGTTGTATAGACTGTGTTTTGATTTGTCTCTCACAGCTCTGTAACGTAGATAACAACGTTCCCTTCTTTTTCTCAATGATATTTGTTGAAACGAATGAGTCATTTATCCTGCAGAATTTCTCACACGATGAATTTTGGTAATTGCCTCTTCATAGTGCCATAGAACTTGTTTTTCTGTCCCCTGTATTTCCTGTAAAGTGTAATTGGATCTAGCACAGTCTTTCTGAAACATTTTTCTGCAGTGATGAAACTATACTATATCTATACTATCCAAAATGTTAGCCACAAGCTACAAGTAGCTTTGAGTACATCAAATGGGGCTAGGATGAACTTTTAACACATTAAATTTAAATTTAATTTTTAATATTTTTATTCCATTCTAAAACATTATCATTTTAACTTTAATTATACCCTAAATTTCAAGCTTTCTTAAATGTTATTTAGACTACAAAGCAAAATTACTTTTAAAATTACTTACTTTCTTGTGGTTAATCATTTCTAAATTTATAATCATCTATGCTCCTTCGTTTTTATTATCTATGTTGCATAATGTTTCCATAAGCCTCTGTGATGATTTTTATTTATTCACCCTAAGACGAGGGAGACTTTCAAGGGAGGATATTTGTCCATTAACGGGATTGGTTGAATCCCTTGTTCCCTCTCAATATCCACAAAGATTTTTAATCAGGTCGGGTCATTTTTAATGCTAAACTGTCATTACCAGTTTAGTAAATCATATATTTCAAGGAAAGGGGATAGGAATCTGGCACTATGAATATCTGCAGTAGAACGTTATTTGAGAAATGGAAAGCTAAAGAAGACAAAGCTTATAAGACAGTTGAACTGAACAGAAACCACAACCTAGAGTGAACAAACCTTTAAAGTACAGCCTCACCTAGTGTCCCAAATGACTGCTACCTGGCTGAGGTTTCCCCATTGTAAAGTCAGGTTTCCCCACTGTAAAGTCACCACCCCCTTCTCCATGCTGTATGGTCCTTGGAAGGAAGTCGCTACATGCAGCCCATATTTGAGTGGTGGAGAATCGTGCTTCCCCTGCACAAGGACCATGTATCTACATAAATTACTTGGAAATGTTCTGTATGGGAGATTTGTTCCCCGCCCGCCTGTATCCATTTATCCAATTATTTACGTATATCCATATGGGCTCATGGGTATTTATTTTATACTTTGGGTTAAATTTATTTCTCAAATTATTCTAGCTTTGGACATTGGGGGTGCTTTTTGCTGGCTTCTGCGTCCCTTTGGCATGTCCCATCACTGTGGGCTTTTTTCCTTTTAGGATTTCCTTATTTTCAGGAACTCCAGGCTCATTTTGTATATTCACTGCTCTAGTCCTAGAATTAACCATTTCACCAAGGAGTCCTGCTTCCTTTTACTGGAAAGTAGTACTAGAAACCAAGATCTGGACACTAGTGTTCTTATTGCTACTGGACCTTCAGATGACAGAGCAAGGAAACACATATGTATTATCTAAGGTGTATATACATACATCTGCAAGTATTTCCATCTGTAACAATTTGTATCTACGTTAAGACAAACATGGATTTATACTGATGTCTCTAATTCTAACCAATTAGCACACAGATTATTCCAGCCTCTTCCTCTTGGCTATCTGTGAATTTTCACTCCTGAGGTAGCTTTTTGATCCATCATCCAATCTGTGTTCATGAGAGTCATGCCTGGTCTCTCTGCTAACGTTGCTACCTGCCACATGACTGAGCGAAATCATGACGACTTTCTACTGGTGTCCCTACTGCAATCCTGAGCCACTGCTGCAGTTGCTTTCAACAGAAACTGATTGCTAGTGTTAAGTGGATTCCATGTGACATGTTTCTGGCCCCTCTAGTTCCCAAGGAATCCTCATAGTAATGTCCTGTTAGCAAGTACTCTACTGATCTCTGTGACACCACTCAAATTCCTCTGGGGAAAAAAAGGTCCCTTAGGGTCTTATCTGTGGTTCAGAACCTTTAATCCTCTGGTTGTAGGATTAGATACCAGGGACCATGCTGTTACCATACTCAAAGGCTACATATATCACATATGTTATTAGGCTCAAAGCAGAAAGGATTCAAGCTGTTTTTCTTTTGTTTACAAGTGTCCAGATGCATGTTCCCCCTGGGATGGGCCACATTAAGAGATTAGGAATACAGGAAGAATCTCCTCTGTGATGACCTGGCATGTAATAATCCTAAATTAAAGGCAAATGTGTGCTGTTGAAGTATGAGGACCCTGACCTTGTAAGTGGGATAGGAAGGTTGGGCACATTTCAAGATTTATTCTGAGAAGCGACATTCAAATTCTGATCCAATTCCTACTTAATAAAGAGAAAAATGCAGGTGGGAAAACTCCATTTCACCCTATAATGTTGGTTGGATTTCTAGTTCTTGATCCTTTTGCCTCTCTCAGTCACTGGTTTCCTACTTCTCAAACTGCTTTTCTCTTTTTCTCAGCATATAATTACTTTTTTTTAAAAATAAATTTACTTATTTTTTATTTATTTTATTGGCTGTGTTGGGTCTTTTTTGGTGTGCACAGGCTTTCTTTTTAGTTGTGGTGAGCGGGGGCTACTCTTCGTTGTGGTGCACGGGCTCCTCATTGCCGTGGCTTCTCTTGTTGCGGAGCGCGTGGGCTTCAGTAGTTGCAGCACATGGGCTCGATAGTTGTCACTCACGGGCTCTAAAGCACAGGCTCAATAGTTGTGGCGCATGGGCTTAGTCGCTCCGCGGCATATGGGATCTTCCTGGAGCAGGGATTGAACCCGTGTTCCCTGCAACGGCAGGCAGATTCTCAACCACTGTGCCACCTAGGAAGCCCAGCATATTATTACTTTTATCACATGTCCCTCACGCTTCTCCAATAGAGCTCTGCCTCTACTTTGCTCATGTCTCATTTTCTGGTCTCTCTGATGAGCAGTGTCTTTCTTCTCTTTCCTCAGAATTAATTCTACCTTTTAAGCGAGAACAATTCCCATAGCCTCAAGGTACACGTGAGCAAGCCCTAACCATTCCTATTGCTTGGCTTCCTTTGGAAAGATTTTAGGTTCCCTAATGCTCTGCTTTGTTGCAACATACCATGTGGCGTTTGCTAATGTTGAAAGTAACAATGTGTTTTTAATCTAATTTACTAATGTGGAACAGCTTTCTTCTGAATCACAGTGGTGTAACCATTGACAACCAGGGCTTTGGCTCGCATTGAGTGTGAGTGCGTAGGATCAGGAAATAAAATTTTCCAGGATCTCACTATCCCCATTTAATCTTCACCAATCTTAGTGAATTAATGAGCAAGTAGTAACAGAGGCTACATCGGTAAATGTTTATGAACAATGCTGTGGTTTCTTTGAATGTTTATCATTCAAAAGCCATGCCATGGTGTTCAACCAGGCATTTATTGTTGTTCTCACTTCTTTTACTGGATTATTTTTACATTTTGTGTACACAGAGCAAGTGGTCATTCAAACCATTCTTCACATCCTCTGTATCACTCTCTAACAGCCAACATACCTTTATTCACCTGCAACTCATCTTTTCCCCTCTAGATCTGTGCTCTTGTGTTTCTTTTCAAAGGAGAGGTGCCTTACGTTCTTTCTCAAACGAATCCCTTCTATCTTCATTCTTTCTTTTATGAGTTCCCACCCACCCACACTTTGGGGGAACCAAAGTGCAATTCTTTCTGCTCTCTTTTCTGCTTCGAGAAAAGCTCAAGCCTTCCTTGCTTTGGGACAAAAAAAGAAAAGCATCCCCATTTTTAAGTTCCGGGCTACCATCTTATTCTCCTTGTGCTTGTTGCCAGGTTCTTACAGCCCAGTTTACATCTCCTTACCGCCCCTCTCTCTTTAACATCCTGAAATCTGGCTCCCCTCCCCTGATAAGGCCCCTGCAGAGATTACCAATGGCTTCATCATCAATGTCATGGCATCCTGACTGGCTCATTATCTTTGCCTTGAACTGCTTCTCTCGAAACGCCTCTCTTGGTTGGTTTCCATGACACAGGAATGCAGTGCTCCCTTTACCTCACTGTTTGTCCCTTTCCAGTTTCTTTTTTTAATGCCCCGGCTCCCTAACTATGGCTATTTACAAAATTAGTCCTCATTAACTCTGCTCTCCCTTATCTATACTTTCTCCCACATATAAACTCAGCCACATCCCACAAATTAACCATGGGGATAAGTTAAGGTCTATCTGTAGGCAAGTTCCATCTCCCAAGTTCCAGTCCCGGGTTACCTACAGGCCATTGTTATTCAGTTGCATCCCTTCATCTCAAACTCAGAATGTCTAAATCGGAAACAATTTTCCTTCTCTGGCCCCTAAATTGGCTCATTTTCTTATTTCCCTATTTCTGTTAGTATTTTTATCATTTTGCCAGATGTGCAGACTAGCCCACATCTCAGATTTTTTTGCGTCCTTATTTCTCTTTCACGCAGATCTCCTGCTTTCCAGTCTCATGGCTTCTACCAGAGCCCACGGATTGCTTCCTGGATGCCTGAATTACTGCCATAAATACCTAAGCAAGAGCCCCTATCCCAACTTCTGTGTAGAAATGCATTTGCAAACTGACACGATCCTAACTTTCTTAAAATAACACCTTTATCCCAGAACCAGCTCTTTTCAAAAAGAATGCATGTCTTCTTTATTGCCTATGGAAGACCTTGGATGACAAGATAAAAAACAGGGGAAGACTCTTAAGGGGGTTTATCCGGGAAACTACGTAAAAATAATGAAGAAAAAGAAATTTAATTTGCTTGAATTATATTGTGACAGACAGGTTAGTGAGGTTGAGCCTGGAGGCAGGAATATCATCTTAGAGTTTTTGCAGTTATCTTTGAATGAAATGATGGATAAGAAATTATTCTTCAATTTCTTAATATGGTGTATCACATTGATTGATTTGTGTATATTGAAGGATCCTTGTATCTCTGCGATAAATTCCACTTGATCATGGTGTATGATCCTTTTAATGTGTTTTTGGATTCTGTTTGCTAGTATTTTGCTGAGGATTTTTGCATCTAAATTCATCAGTGATACTGGCTTGTAATTTCCTTTTTTTGTGGTATCTTTGTCTGGTTTTGGTATCAGGGTGATGGTGGCGTCATAGAATGAGTTTGGGAGTATTCCTTCCTCTTCAATTTTTTGGAAGAGTTTGAGAAGGATGAGTGTTAGCTCTTATTTATATGTTTGATAGAATTCACCTGTGAAGCCATCTGGTCCTGAACTTTTGTTGACAGATTTTTAATCACAGTTTCAATTTCATTACTTGTGATTGGTCTGTTCATATTTTCTGTTTCTTCCTGATTCCATCTTGGAAGGTGGATAAGGAATTAGAGTGGCCTAGTGGAAGGACCAGCCTAAGAAAGACTGGAAGCAGAAATCATGAAGTGTTGGGGATTGTTTGGTGGTGGGGCTGAGGGAAAGAGAAAAACTAGAAACAACTTCCAGTTTCAAGGAGGGTGATTTGCAGGATTGTGGGAAAGTTACATATATAGGAGAATAGGTAAATAGAACTATTTGGGGACAAAGTTTATGACTTCCATATGAAATGTAGTACGTTAATGATTTTGTCAAGTAAACATGTGAAACACACAACTTGAGATACATTAGGAATTTTAAAATATAGGATTCCTTCTCTGGAAAATTTTTACGGTCTTCCCTGAAGGAAGTCATCATAGAGCCATATAAGGGCAATGGTCCTTTATACCTGGGGGGGGGGGGGTGATCTGCCACTTTTACAGAAAGTAGGCACCACAGATTGCAACCACGTATCGAGTTCAGAAAGAATAATCACGAACAATAATGTTATCAAAATTACGGTAAACCTAGAAAAGATTACCTTCTCTCTTGTTTCTTCTAGGGTGAATCAAAGAGGTAAGGAATTGTTAATTCATTCTCATTATTTATATTCTAAGAAATGTCAGATATATTTTTATGATATTCACACTCACCAGTCTTACTACCCACAAATTCATTCATTACTCCCCCCATTCACTCTGTGTTGAGTACAGAATGGGGATTTCAAGTTTTCTGTGTGTTGTTAAAGCAATGCTTTTTTCTAAAGACAAACACACACACACACACATAGATCTCTAAGGCCTACACATGCGGAGTTGTCACTCTGGTTTTATGTGCCCTTTTCAAAATCATTTGTTTCATAAGTAAAATTTAAACAATTTATACCTGCCCCACTCAAGCAGACTGGATCCTATCTAGGCCTTCAGATAATTTCAGCCCAAGTGCTAAACAAAGAAAACACTTACACATCTGGTACGAATACCTGATAGAAATGTAGGGCCTATGGGAAGAGAATGAGAGCCAGGACCCAAGGTCTTATGTCAAAATTAACCATTCCACTGCCCAGGATACTCACAAGCAGAAACATGTGCTCTACACTTGGGTCCCATGAGACTGGTCCTCCAGTCTAGGACACACTCTCTAAGGTGGGTAGACACTTATACACGATAACTCTAAGAGGCAAACATGTTCACTTCTAGGACCTTGAAGGCTTCCAATTGCCCAAATAGTTTCACAAAGGCCATCACATCCCTCACTGTCCAAAGCAGGCTTTCTGTAACGTGTGTCTTTTTGGGCAACATCACCTTATTTGCCAAACTTCATTGAAATGTCACAGATAGTCATTTGGAAACTTATCATATGCACATGCCTATAGATGTAGATACAGATGTATATATGATTCTATACCACACACACAGTATTTTTTACCTACTTCAAGGAGTAGCCTTACTTATCTGTTGTTCTATTTCTCTGATTTCTAACTACAGGGAGATAGTCCCCTTTGCATCTTATTGGACATGAAGAATAAAGATGAAAGAACTTTTAAGCGCTCAACACAAGTCACACTTCAATCTACACAGATTCATCCAAATGTCCAAAGGGGAGAAAACATTCTGGAGATGCAATCAGAATCATCTTTCAACATAAGGTATAATTCTTCAACAAGAATGAGTATACATTTCCTCTGAACCTCCTGCAAAAACTTAGCTGTTCTCTGTCCCATCTCTCAGGTGCCAACAAATCTAGTAACATAAAAGCTCTAAGATATTAATAGTTGATGATCATTCCTAGTTTATTCTTGGAAAACTTTATTCCTCAATTTTAATAGATCTCCCGTTTCAATTAATGAGTTGTATAGACATATGGGCTATTGCAAAAAATATTGGGTATAAAGGCCACAAATTCCTTTGCATTGTACTCAAATATTCCTAATAGATCAGTTTTATCAATGTTATTGACCTTCTTAACAAACCATCTTTTGATTTCATTGATTTCTCCTATTATTTTTCTGTTTCTATTCACTGACACCTTTCTCTTTCTTTAAATATAGATGACCTCCTCCACGTACATTTAAGTGGGACCATGCATCTGAAATTCAGCAATTGCCTTTAATTAGCCTGCTCTTCAATCCTGCATAAATTTACAGCTCATACTTGCACCATCAAATCTCTCTCCACTAGGCTACCGTCTGATGTGAAATGTAAATATAAGTATGAATACACTGTATAGGTCAAACTACACCGCAGCAAGTAAGTTCTTCAGCCTCTGAGTTCCCTCCAATCTGCTTCACTTTTCTCTTCCTCTAGCACCCTAGGGAGCTTTCGAATATGCCCACGAAAGACAAAAGGCTCTCTTACCTCTTTTCTTACAGGTTATGTCAAGAATGGCAGGAAAATGGGTCTGCATATTCCTTCCTGGTGTCACTGCTGGTGTAAAATTCAGTGTAAACTCTGTGTGAAAGTAACACGGAATAGCTATGGTCTTACCTCACCCTTTGGACAGCCAACAGGATCTCAAATCACCGCCAGGCCTTTTCAGGGTCAAGTTGTCCAGCATTTCAAAGAAAGCTGCAGGTCTCTTTCCCTTAAAGTTGAAGGAACAAAAAATGTCAACTTCAGGTCACTGCTCCGCAGCTTTTGAAAAACAGACATTAATTACATGCCTGTCCCGTGTCAGGTACGGCCTCACAACATGCATTATTTCCTCAATCTTCACAACTTCAGTGGAGGGAGACTGAGTCATCAGGACCCACTTTTCATTGTCAAGGCACTTTGTAATCTCTGAGTAATTCAAAAGAAAAAGACCAATGTGCCTAGAAATAACTAAGGAGGCTTTATTTTCTTTGAATAGCTAAAGAACCACATGCAAAGCTGTCAATGCTGTAGATTTTAATAGGACTTGTATAGACCACAAAACCCTTTCCTGTAGCAGAGTATTACTCAGACCGCTTTTCCCTTTCAGCTCTGCACCAAGACAACATCTTAACCACCCACAGCAAATGACAGGGCTGGAGGGATCACTAGGAGGGCCAGGTCGAATCACTGCCACTGCTCTATTTGCAGATATTCTCCTCGTGATTTCTTAACATCTTCCAACACTGTTCATCAGGACGTCTCAGTACTTGCATTTCTCCCCAAAGCCATCCTCCACTGATACAAATATCCAGAATCACTAGGTCCTGCCAAATACGTGAAAGGCAAAAAGAGTTTTAAGACCTAATACAGTATGGGTTACCCACTGAAGCCTTTATTGAATGAAGAAAAACAGAGGAATATACTATTATTCAAACCAGAAAGGCAGGAAGCTGGAGTGTTGCCTAAACCCAGAACAGTGAAGATTCTAGACTCAAACTGCTTATGTGGGGAGCACAGAACACACCCCCAATTGTGATGCAGGCCTTAAATCTGCTTCTACTACCTATATTATGACCATAAATGCTTATTGTAATGATAAAAATGCACATGACTTATTTCAAGTGGAATTTTGACCTAAAGAATGAATGCTCTATTTCTGGGTAGGAGCTCTCTCAATGAATAGTCCTACTGAGTTTCATACTGTTTTGTTCTGAATTTGAGACCGGCCGCACATAATTGTTATTAATGAACCTTTTTCTTTTATTCTAAGTGCAAACACCAGAATCCTTGCCCAATCCTTGTTGTCTTTCTCCAGTAAGCTCCACTGTATACCCGGCATGAGCTAATTTGAAATTCTCATTTGACCTGATAAAAAAGAAATCTGATCAGTTGCAGAGAATTTTTGTATCTTTCTTTCACTTCCTGAGGTATCTTTGAAAAACAGTTTCTCCTTTAGCTTCAGAAATGAGTTTTAAAAGGGTAAACGCAGTACCGTGCAGCTTTTATTTACAGTACACAGTTGTTCTGGGTTGGACATAAAATGACAACCTCTAGCTTTATCTATTTTGCCCTTTCCAGAACTTGTGAAAGAACCAGTTGAAGCCTAGTAGAATTTCTGTTTGTCATGGCCTGTGAGTAGTTGATATGCATTTGAAGATCTGAGTATGGAAAGTAAGTTGTGTTATAGCCAGTGTTCCAATCAAGAGAAGGTCATAAATGGCAGGTTTTCTGCATTGTTGGAATTGGTGGACACATCATGTCTGCTCAGTTATAGAAAACACTTTTTCAGTTAGAAATCAAGAGAATGTTGTTTACAGTTCAAATTAAAAAAAAAAAAAAAAGAAGCACTATGTTGGAGAATGAAATTCTACTCACCAAGTAGATCAATGACCTTGATGGAAATGATCATTTCCCTAAGATCTAGAAAAGAGAAATCTGGGATCCTAACTGAAGGTTTTTTTTCCTCAAATGTATCATATGCTTGATTAAATTAATGTCTGTTCAGATATTATTGAGGAGATTATAGGACTACAGTTCTTACCAGGCTTCTCCCTTTACTGGGTAGATGAACAGGACTGGTTTCTCTTTGTCTCCAAAAATAAGAGTTTATTGAATACTTAGTAAAGGATATGGGGGAAGAACAGTGAACCTCTCAGAGGCCCAGTGTCACAGGTATTTTTGTATATCTGGCACCTGGCACAGCATCTGACATAAAATATTACTTAGTGATTTTCTTTTAAATTGCTTTGGAATGACTGAGGAGAAAAAAAGATTTTTTTCTCTCATTTAGTCTATAATCTTACTTCATATATTGATCATGAACCAAACAAAGAGTTTGAGAATAATTGTAAGGAAGAAAGTATATTCTAAACAAAGCAGGAGGCATAATCCTCCCAGACTTCAGACAATACTACAAAGCCACAGTAATCAAAACAGCATGGTATTGCCACAAAAACAGACATAGGGATCAATGAACAGAATAGAGAGCCCAGAAATAAACCCACACACCTATGGACAATTAATCTTTGATGCATGTCAATCAGTCAAGCTGGAACACATCCTCACACTATACACGAAAATAAACTCAAAATGGCTTAAAGAATTAAATATAAGAGAAAACACCATAAAATTCTTAGAAGGGACCATAGGCAAAATTTCCTCTGACATAAATCATACCAATGTTTTCTTAGATCAGTCTCCCAAGGTAATAGAAATAAAAGCAAAAATAAACAAATGGGACCTAATCAAACTTATAAGCTTTTGCACTTCAAAGGAAACCATAAACAAAATGAAAAGATATCCTATGGACTGGGAAGAAATATTTACAAAGGTGACTGACAAGGGCTTAATTTCCAAAATCTACAAACAGCTCCTACAAATCAATAACAAAAAAACAAACAACACAATCAAAAAATGGGCAGAAGACTTAAATAGACATTTCCCCAAAGAAGACATACATGTACATACATGAAAAGAATTATATATTAAGATCAAGTGGGATTTATCCCAAGGATGCAAGGATTTTTCAGTATCTATAAATCAATGTGATACACATTAACAAATTGAATAAAAACCATATGACCATTTCAAAAGACACAGAAAACGCTCTTGATAAAATTCAACATCCATTTATGATAAAAAACTCTCCAGCAAGTGGGCAGAGAGTGAACATAACTTAACCTAATAAAGGTCATATATGACAAACCTACAGATAACATCATACTCTACAATGAAAAGCTGAAATCATTTCCTCTAAGATCAGGAACATGACAAGGATGCCTACTCTCACCACTTCCATAGTTTTTTACGTCCTAGCCACAGCAATTAGAGAAGAAAAAGAAATAAAAGGAATCCAATTTGAAAAGAAAAAAGTAAAACTGTCACTCTTTGCCAACGACATAATTCTATACACAGAAAATCCGAAGTATGCCACCAGAAAATATTAGAGTTCAATGATGACTTTAGTAAAGTTGCAAGATACAAAATTAATATACAGAAATCTGTTACATTTATATACTCTAAAGACAAAGTATCAGAAAGAGAAATTAAGGAAATAATCCCATTTCGTATTACAAATAAATTAATAAAATACCTAGGAATAAACCAAATTTACTATCTTAAATATCATCATACATGTTTTGATATGTAATATTCTTTACTCTTTCATTCTAATGGCTTTGAACTTTATTTTGTATCCTTCAGTTAAATGTTCTTAAATGTCAAAAATATGTGTTAAACATATTTTTATTATTAACTTCTAAATTAATTTTTACTACGGTTGAGAATGTGTTCTACATTATTTCTTTGTATTGTTGAGACTTTTTTGATGGTCTAGTAGACAATCACTTGTCATAGTATCCCTTGTGCTTGAGTAGAATGTGTATTTTACAGTATAAGTTCTATATATGACTTTGTTGATCATGTTATCAGATAATGCTTCATTAATATTTTTGGTGTCCTTGACCTAAAAATTGAATTATGTTAAAATATTCCATTTTCATTTAAGTTTCTTTCTGTATTCAGTTGTGGCAAGTTTATGTAGGTGGAAACTATCAATATGTTGGTAGAGGCAAAGAAGATGATTTATAATGACGTGTTTATCCTTATATATTTTTTTAAATTTTATTTATTATTTTTGGGGGGGTACACCAAGTTCAATCATCTGTTTTTATACACATATCCCCGTATTCCCTCCCTCCCTCGACTCCCCCCCACCCTCCCTCGAGTCCCCCCACCCTCCCTGTCCCAGTCCTCTAATGCATCTTCCATCCTCGAGTTGGACTCCCTTTGTTATACAACAACTTCCCACTGGCTATCTACTTTACAGTTGGTAGTATATATATGTCTGTGCTACTCTCTCGCTTCATCTCAGCTTCCCCTTCACCCCCCGCCCCCTCCCAAACCTCGAGTTCTCCAGTCCATTCTCTGCACTTGCGTCCTTGTTCTTGTCACTGAGTTCATCAGTACCATTTTTAGATTCCATATATGTGAGTTAGCATACAATATTTGTCTTTCTCTTTCTGACTTACTTCACTCTGTATGACAGACTGTAGGTCTATCCGCCTCATTACATATAGCTCCATCTCATCCCTTTTTATAGCTGAGTAATATTCCATTGTATATATATGCCACATCTTCTTTATCCATTCGTTTGTTGATAGGCATTTAGGTTGCTTCCATGTCCTGGCTATTGTAAATAGTGCTGCAACTTACAGTGTTTTTATTGTTCATTTTGTTTTGCTTTACCTTCTACTTTGCCTGATCTTAACATTCCTATACAGTATTATCACATTCTGTGTGTACCAGCACTTTTTTCCTTCTCTTCCTCTGTCATCTCTTCACTTTTTAAAATAAAAAAGAATACGCATATGCTTTTTAAAGAGGTGTATCTAAATCTCTTTGAGTAGGTAAATCTAATTTGTTCACATTGTGATTGATTACTGATACAGTTAAATTCATTTTGTGTTTTCTATGAATCTTATCTCTTTCTCCCCCTCATTTGCTATGATAATGCTTAAGTTTTCTGTCTGCCTTTCGTAAGCTGCAGCTTCATAATGATGAGTCTAGATGTAGATTTCTTTTTATTTACATACTTTTCAATATGAAGTTTCATGTCACTCTCCAATTCTATAAAATTCTCAGTCATTTTGCCTTTCTCTCACTAGTCTTCTGTCTTTGAGGACCTACCATGAGACTCACGTTGGAGCCTCTCTATCCTCTTCATCTCGTAATCATTTTTCAGGGCTGCATTCTTTTTTTTTTAAATAAATTTATTTATTTATTGGCTGTATTGGGTGTTCGTTGCTGCACATGGGCTTTTCTCTAGTTGCGGTGAGCAGGGGCTACTCTTCACTGTGGTGCACAGGCTTCTCATTGTGGTGGCTTCTCTTGTGGCGGAGCACAGGCTCTAGGCACGTGGGCTTCAGTAGTTGCGGCACATGGGCTCAACCGTTGTGGCACACGGGCTCTAGAGTGCAGGCTCAATAGTTGTGGCACATGGGCTTAGTTGCTCCACGGCATGTGGTATCTTCCCAGGGCAGGGATCGAACCCTTGTCCCCTACATTGGCAGGCCGATTCCCAACCACTGCGCCACCTAGGAAGTCCTTCAGGGCTGCATTCTGTATAACATCCTCCAATATGTATTCAAATTTACCAATTCTCTCTACAATTGTATCTAATTCACATTTAAACATCTAGCATTCTATATGTGCTTATTTGCAAATCTTGTTTGTCACAGTGTCTCAGTCTATCATTGTGATTTTAGTTACTTTCTTAATGTCCTATACATTTTCAAAGCCCTGTGTTCTCTTTCAGCTCATTCTCTTTTTTCAAGTCCTTGGGATGTTAATCCGCTTGTTTGTTTTCAAGGTGGCTGTATATGAGGGAGTCCCTGCTTCTCTAGGTTATGGTAACGTCCTAACAGAGTGGTTTTACACATGCTTCTGTCAGCTGCCCCAGGAATTTCACTGATCCTGAACCTGTTAAATGTCAATTTCTCACCTGAACTGTCAGGTGACATAAATGCAGACTCCACAAATGCATATGCCATATATTTGGGATTTCAACTCAAGGTATTTTATAGGTTTATCCAAAGTCTTAAGGCAAATTTTTTGATCCTCTAAAGTTTTTACAGTCTCCTATGCACAAAGGGGTACCAATTATAAGATTACTGAAGGGATATCATGTCCAGCTCATCACCTTGGGTGGGTTTAAAGCAATATTATCTAATCCCACATTGTCATTAAGACCTCGGACCCAGAACTTTAAAGCCTATTTCTATGTTTAGTACCCCATGGATTGTAGCAGCTTTCTCAGTTTGTGAGCCTAGTAACTTGATTTCCATTTCTTCTTAATAGCTAAAACACTGGCTTTTCTATTCTTTTTTGAGCTTGGTATATACAGAAAGTAATTATGGTTACTATATTTTATTCACCACTTCCATGTGTTTGGAGTGAGAGAGGAAGCAGTGTTAGCTAAGTATGCCTTATTTTAAATTCCTATTTCTTAGCATATTTCTACACTGTATTGTGTCCTCCTTTTTCACCTAACAAGTAATCTTGTGATTATTTTCTATCAATAACCATAATTTGCTTTTGTCTTTTTAATGGCTGCATAGTATTTCATTGTATTTATGCAGAATAATTCCTGTAACCAGACATGGAGTATTTCCAATCACACTTTTAAACTAACAAAAGAATGTTCTCACTGCACAAAATGTGCAAAAGATAGAATTTGTTGATGTGTATGTTTCTAGTTCTTTTTCTTTCATATATATTGAATTTCTATGCAAATTTATTATATGAGTTGGTAACCTGAACTATTATTTTAAAATAGTGAACACATTTTATCTCTTTATTCCTTAGTAACTACTATGATTATATACTGGTGCATTTTAGGTATACATAAAAATTTTACTGTATCACATTTGGATATTTAAGTGGTTCCAAACTATTCACTATACAAATAATGTCATAATGCACATCCTTACATATTAATATTTTTATGTCTCATTATTATTGCTGACTTAGAATTACTACAAATGGAATAATCAGTTCAAAGGTATAAATATTTTAAGACTTTTGATACATATTGTGAAATTGCCTTCCAAAACTGTATTCCAAGTTGCCTAAAATTCCTCCCAAGGAGTATAAATGCCTATTTCCTCATATCTTCTTCAATGTTTTCACATTTCAAAATTTTTGCAAAAACGGTGGGCAAAACATTGGCATTTGGTTGTTTTAATTTACATTTCTTTAGCGAAACTAGGGATCTTTTCATACGTTTACTTTTTTATTTCTTCTATGAATTGCTTGTTTATACTTTTGCCCATTTTTCTACTGGAATATTTTTTTTTCTTTGTCATACTCATCATCAGGTTGTATATAATACACCACATATTCTGGAAGGGTACACAGGTATTTCATTATGAACCTTTGCATACCTTAAAATATCTATTTTTATCATGTATAATTGACAGCTTGCTTGATATAGAATTCCTAGATCCCATAGTGAAGCAGGAAAAGTTCACCCCAACTTGGATTTTCCCACTTGCCAGGCAGGCAGATGTGTGCTCCCGGAATTCCCTCATGGTACACCCATTTGCAGTTATCATCTTCTATGAAATCTTAAACTGCCAGGCTAATTTACGTAATTTTCAACTCAGTCATCACTCAGCTTGTATAACTATGGATGAAGCCTGCAGTATGGGAGCCCGAAGCAGAGGAGTCACCTCTGAGCAGTTTTTCCTCCATGATTATTATCAAGTAGAATGGTTGGGCTGGTGCTCAAATTTTTGCCTGGGTCTTCACGGTGTCACTTCACACATCTGTACCCACATGGTGCTTTGTCTATGTCATGATGCCCTCATGCACAAATGACTTTCACCATGGAAACCCAGGATTCTCCACACAGGTGCGGGAGAATGCAACTTATCCAAAGTAGTAGGTGAGACTTCACCTCTTACATTTTGTGATATCAGTTCTCCCCGCTCCCATGCCAGTGGGCATTAATGGGGCTCTGCTATGATTTTTTTTCTCCTACTCACCCTACTACTGCACTGTTTTCTTAGAGGCTGAGAGGTCTTTTAACACCTTGCTCAATGAGTCTCATTGGCACAACATCTCACAAAAAAACCCTAGACATTTTTTGACATAGGGCTGAAATCATTCTCACTTTCCCAAATTAGATGCAGGTTTTAATTCGTCTTCACTCCTGTGGTCATTTGCTTGGAGATTTGAGAGGATGCAGCAAAAGTCAGACAACTGTTAATTTTATCATCTCACCAAGAAGTTCAGTCTTTGACTTCTTGAAGTCAATCAGTGTGGTCAGGTACTGTGATTTTCAAACTTTGATGACAATAGAAATTACCAAGGGTGATTGTGTACAATAGAGATGCTAGCCCCTGACTTCCTGAGATTCAAATTCAGTAACTGAGATGTGCCAATAACCTATATTTCTAATATGCACCCCCCAGGTGATTCTGATAGTCTGAGAAAACCCAATGTAAGAAAAAAAAAAAAAAAAACCCAAACCAGTGGTTTTCCAAGCATGGCCTGTAGACTCGTAAAGTCCACAGATCAGCTTCACCTGAGAACTTGGTGGGAAAGTAAAATTTGGGACCATGACCCAGACCTACTGAATGAGAAATACTGGGGGAGGTGCCCAGCAATCTGTATCTTATCAAGCCCTCCAGGGGTTTCTGATGTATGCTCAAGTTTGAGAACTACTGAACCAGCAGGTGAGTCAGAAATCCCATGTTCTGGACTTCCCAGGTGGCACAGTGGTTAAGAATCCGCCTGCCAATGCAGGGGACACGGGTTTGATCACTGGTCTGGGAAGATTCCACATGCCTCAGAGCAACTAAGTCCCTGTGCCACAACTATTGAGCCCACGTGCTACAACTACTGAAGCCCATGTGCCTAGAGCTTGTGCTCCACAAGAGAAGGCACCATAATGAGAAGCCCATGCACCACAACAAAGAGTAGCCCCCACTTGCCACAACTAGAGAAAAGCCTGCACGTAACAGCAAAGACCCAATGCAGCCAAAAATAAAAATAAATTTATTTTTCAAAAAAAGGAAAAAAAAGAAATCCCATGATCTAATCTGAGACTTGCCTCTAGCTAGCTCAGTGAGCACGGGAAAGTTATTCACTCTCTCTGGACCTCAATTTCCCATTTACAACATAAGGATGAGAAATCAAATATCTCAAGAATCTTTTAAGGCTTCATCTCTATTTATAATATCTTCCATGTTATTTTTTTTTCATGAAATAAATTACATTTGGTTGAGCTTTGGGTATCATGATTTATATTCCACAGGGATGCCCCCAGCATCCAACAGCAAGCATTTCTGTGGCGCTAGTCAGTTAAGCCCAGAACAATTCAAAATATATGCATATATGTTAAACAATAATCCTGAGTGTGGACTGCACAGAAATCCTCAGTAGTCCATTGGCAAATAGTTATTTTTCTTTGCTTTGCCTTTTTTTTTTTTTAATATAAAAAGGCTGGGCTCCAAGAGCATGTGGTTTTGTTCATCTCATTTTCTTCATCTAGCTCATTTGGTCTTAATTACTAGGGCTAGTTCTTGAATTGCAGCAGCTTGTTCTAAGTAGCATATGGAAGAAGGTGCTAAGCACAGGCAGCAGACAATGTGTTACTAAAAGGAGAAGAAATTTTCCTTTACATAAGAAGCCATATGCAGTCCAAATTTATCCATACTGTATCACTGAAATGTGTATGTATTTTAAAACTTCATCTATGATTCTTCACAGGTATTGTTTCCCTCCTTTGCACATTCAACATAAGACCTGCAAAGATTTTAAGAGTCCATTTCACAATAATCTCAGATTGTTTCTATCAGTAACTGTAGGGACCACCATCCATTGCCTCCTCTTGGAAGGTCTCACAGAAAACCTGACATCTCTTAGGGCATCCTTCTCCCCACAGCATCCTCAGCTTTCAGATCTCAAAAGGTCTTGATGTCAAGGTGCTCTTTCCTTGAAAGCAGCACAACTGTGAAAGTTGTCACACTCCTGCTTTATGAGAGGAAAGCAGAGTCTGCTCTTTTTCTCTGTCCTGACTCCTTTGTCTCTCTCAGTGAGAGACAGTGTGTCTCTGGAGCTTCTCCCTTTTATGCCTTAGAGCACACCTGTGAAGCATCAAAGCCATAGAACATGGCAGAGTGCCAGACATCTGGATGTGGTCTTCTGCAAATTGTGTTCATCAACACACTTCACCTTGGAAATCTTATCTTGAGGACTGCATCCCTATTCGCCTCACCTGGCTTCATCTGCTGTCACCCTACTTGAGCACCAGACCTCTGAGAGCACACATTAGACACTCGGTCTTTACTGAGATTCTTTTTTTTTTACAACAACTGCTCTGTCTCATCATCATCCTTGGAGCTTCAGATTCCCAACTGTGGCACCTCCAAAATCTAATTGCTTGGCACTGCGTCTCTGACATCACAGTCTGTTGCCATGGCAAGTGCCACCAATTCAGCACGATGACTTCCCTGCCAGAAGGAGAGGATGCACTGAGAGGGAGACAACATTTGTTTAAGCATAAATATCTTTGATATTTAGCAAAGAGGCAAGAGACTAGATGGAAGACAACAGAGGAAGCAAAAATTCCAGCTTATAGGATGCTTAGCTTTCAGGGTTCCTCTTTGGTAAAAGTCAGGTGCTCAGCTTTCTTCAGCTCTTTCCATCATACCTGAATTTCAAGGTGATTATTTCTTCGACTTTCAGGTTCACTGGGAATACTACTGGAGTTCCGAAGCATTTACAGTTTGAAAAGCAGAATATCCCTTCCAGTGCTACATCTGCTTCTTCCTGTTGTCATCAGATGATTATCTTGGTAGGAAGATGAGCAGCAGCCCATTCTAAATACAATTGCTCATCTCAGCAAAGCCTTTCCAAGGACGCCAGTTGACAGACAATTTAAGCTAGCTTCTCTCTCCTGCACTTCTGCTAAGACTCGGGCCCCAATTTCTGCTGGGTATGAACGTTCCTAATGTCTATGGTTGAACTTGCAGAGTTTCCATGAACAGTTTTGGCAAGGGCCTTGCCAAAATCAGAATCTGCTCTGATGCATGGATGTAACTATGAAACGGAAACCTGAGGACATTGTGTCTAGAAAATTACAGAAGTTATAGTCTACTTTTCACTGGTACTTAATGGTAACTTGTAATTTGCTGCTTAGGATTCTGAATAAAAGAGCGATTTTGAATGAAAATGTCTAACTCTCCGAGTCCCTTTTTTAAGATTCCTGTTAAAATAGAATTGTTAAAGGGGGTAAAAACTGTATTATTTGCTGGATACTAGATACTCCAGAGCCACGCCAAGAACTTTGAGAAATTCCTACAAGTGGAACGACATCACAGACTAGGACTATTCTGATCATCTATTGCCTGCAAGAGAAATAACAAGTCTCCTGAGAGGCCATACAGTGGATCTCCACTCACACCTCTGCAGTAAGACAGGCAGACTGTACACAGATGTGGGTTACCAATCAATCTGGGAGTTCCTCTTGGTCTCCCCAGGCCTGGGAATTGCACCAGGCACCAGAGGACGCACCTAACAGGAGACCCAAAATGATGCTTCCTCAATTTTCATTTGTATGAAAGGAGAAATATAGGGGACATGAACAAGGCAAGAGGGTTGAGTGAAGACTCTCGGCTGCCATGTCAAATATAGGAAAAACAAAAAATGTGAGGGACTTCCCTGGTGGCACAGTGGTTAAGAATCCACCTGCCGATGCAGGGGACACAGGTTCGAGCCCTGCCCCAGGAAGATCCCACATGCCGCCAAGCAACTAAGCCCATGCACCACAACTACTGAAGCCCACGCTCTAGAGCCTGCAAGACACAAATGTTGAGCCTGTGTGCTTCAACTACCAAAGCCCACGTGCCTAGAGCTCATACTCTGCAACAGGAGAAGCCACCACAATGACAAGCCCGTGCACTGCAACGAAGAGTAGCCCGCTGCTCACCACAACTAGAGAAAGCCCTTGTGCAGCAACAAAGACCCAATGCAGCCAATAAATAAATAAACAAATACAATAAATGAATTTATTTTAAAAAATGTGAGAAGAGAAGGGGAGCTTTGGGTTGCACATCTCTTCTGTTCTTACTCCTCACGTTTCTTCACAGGTTGTTTGAATATCTGAACTATAACACAACATGACAATAAACCCACAGCTCCTCTCTGCCTTGGTCTATTAGGTCTGGAGTATTCAAACAGGGTCATAAATTGTGAGAGAAACTATGTTGGTTGGCAAAGCTAACCAAGGATACATTGTCCCCAGAGAGGATTAAAGAGAGAGAAAAGGTATTGAAGTTCAGGGCAAGAAATTTGCTGAGGAATCAACACAAATGTCTTCTGTGAAATGGTTAACATGGAGAAATTAGAGATTTTCTAATTTACTTTCTCATGGAAATCCAAGAGAACTTTCACCTATTTCCAGGCAATGTAGAGGAATGGTTAAGACAAGTTCAAACTACAACTCTGCTGCATATGAGCTACTTGTGATCATCAGTCAATTTCTAAACCTAACTTGTTTCCCTAGTTTCATTCATAAAATGGGAGGACAGCAGTATTACCTAACAGGGCTGTGGTGCATCTGTAATGAAACAACTCACTTAATGTTCTTGAAAAATACATGGCACATATTACTTATGTAATAAAATTAATTATTAGGGAACTAGAATAAGGAGCAATCTAAAACCAGTAAAGAGAGCAGGAGATAAAAAAGAAATACAAGTGCTGTATTAAAAAAAAAAATAAGGAAAAAGGCAGGAAACAGCAGATTGAATGCTACTGAAACGAATTTGCAAATTAGATAACAAGTGATAGAGTTCCTTCCAAAAGTCAAAGAAAAGGATAAAAGCAGCAAATGATGAGCATATTTAAATAGTCACAATAAAAGGTGATCTAAATACATCATATAATAACCAGAAAAGAAACAGCAAATGGAGACAAGACACTTATCAAAGAAATTGTAAAATAAAAAAAATTTAACTTCTGATCAAGATTGTGCAGTAATTTTATGCTATGTGCACTCCCCCTCCAAACACCAGCAACAAAGCATAACAAGAGAAAACCGAAAAGGTATAGGTGGAGCTGAAAAAGCTACATGAATATCAAAATGAACACTAAATGGAGGAGAAATATTAAGTGGTAAGTTCTTTTAGAAGCAGGCAGTGGTGGCTTAGAGTTCAGCTCCTGAAGAGTAAAGGGAAACAAATATATTCCATTCGAGAGGGAGAACATTTATTCTTTCAACCCATTTATTGAATTGGCACCAGTGGAATAATTGGGGATACAGCAATGAACCAAAAAAATCCCTCACTACATTCTAGTGAGAAGACAGGCTTATTACAGGAAGTCACAGGATGAGTGCAATTTACCAGCTGTCCAATGCACATGGGGGACTTTATGACTAACTGATAGGACACATAGGAGGGAGGAGGAAGAAAAAGCTAATGGGTTGGCTCAGTATGTGACACAAGCCAGAAATGGACAGTACCTGCTCTACTGAAGCTGCTGTCTTTATAGAGTGATAGACTAGCCTGTTGAGAGCATGGCAAGGTGTCATTTTGGAGACAATACCATGCTAAGAGGGGTACCATCCTTCAGGATGGAGTATACACCCTAAATCAATGATGACTGTATGATTCCATGGCCCCAATAGGTAGAAAATATGGGTCAAGAAACAAAGGGATGGAAGGAGAAGTAGTATGGGGTAGCATCACTTCCAGTGACCTACTTGACAATGTGGGGTCTCTGTCCATACAACTCTGGTCTCTGCAGATATTGAGGACAAGATTCCCAAAGGGAGTCCCTGTTTTTCATAGGAGTGACAGCAAGAATATCACTGAGCTTTAAGCTACAGCAGCTACCTGGGCACTTTGGGTTTCTCATGCCAGAACATCATCTGGCAGGAAGAGAATTCAAAATCTGGGCAGCTGTAACCGACTGGGATCATCAGAAGATCCCCAATAAAATAAAACAAAGAAAAGGTCTAAATACATCAGTAACAACTGTAACATAAATGGATTCAATTAGTTTGCTTTCTCAGGATAGATTTAAAAGCCAAAAAAAAAAAAACAAAACAAAACTATCTGCTAAAGAGATACACCTAAAAAAAAAAAAAAGAAAACCTACAGCCAAAAGTTTAAATAAACAAAAATTGGTAAGACAGGGCAATCACTCCTGATAGTTCAGTGGTTTAAATCTTCTGAAAATATATTCCAACTGGAAAATACCAAAATGCCAAATAAAGTCTGACAATGATATTTAAAGCTGCAGTGTGGCATTCTCAACAATATGAGAAAAATATCCCAAGGATTAAAACAATAAAATTCTTGATCATCAAACCAGAGTGATAAAGGAAACCAATAATATGCTGAGAGCAAATGCCAAAATACAATTTAATAAACTCAGATGAATGTCCAATGAAACGTGGCATTGAACCCTTGCAGAGAAGGTACCTGAACTTGAGACCTCTGCATAAAGGTAGGAACTTTCAATGAAAGGGTTTCCCCTCCTTCCATTCAAAGAAACTGGGCTAGGGAAAAAAAGTCTTCATCAGGAAAACAAGAAAATCTGTCTCTGACATACCTCCAAAGGGAAGAGGGAAGCTCCTTCTGAGAAGCTATAACCATTGGCTGTTCTCATATGTGGATGGCATCACACTTATACTTCTGACAAGTCTAAGAAACCTCAAAAAGAGGAACTAAATTAAAGTGGTCTTCAATACTTGAAATCACTGTAATTCACCATCTTAACAGACTAAATGCATATGATGATCTCAATAAATGCAGGAGAAGCATTTGACAAAATTTTCATCCTTTACATATATACAATGGAATATTACTCAGCCATAAAAAAGAACGAAATAATGCTATTTGTGGCAACATGGACGGACCTAGAGATTATCACACTGAGTGAAGTAAATCAGAGAAAGACAAATATCATGATAATGCTTATATATGGAATCTTTAAAAATGGTACAAATGAACTTACAAAACAGAAATAAAGTAACAGATGTAGAAGACAAACTTATGGTTACCAGGAGGCGGGATGAAGGGATAAATTGGGAGATTGGGGTTGACATACACACACTGCTGTATATAGAATAGATAACTAATAAGGACCTACTGTATGGCACAGGGAACTCTATTCAATACTCTGTAATGGCCTATATGAGAATAGAAACTAAAAAATATAGGTATATGTATAACTGATTCACTTTGTTGTACACCTGAAACACAATGCTGTAAATCAACTATGCTTCAATAAAAATTTTAAAAAAATTTTTCATCCTTTCAAGAAAACACTCTTAGAAAAGTAGGAATAGTAGAGAAATTACATTAAGATGATAAGAAATATTATCCAAAAAAAATGACATCTAACATCACCCTTAATGATGAAAGATGGAATGTCTTCCCATAACATAAGTCAAGGATGTTCTCCTTCTTAACTCCTATTCAATATTGTACTGGAAGCCCTAAGCAGTGCAATAGGACCTGATAAAAAGGCACCCATGTTAAAAAGGAAGAAATAAAAACTGTCTTTATTCACACGCAATATGACTTCCTATGTAGAAAATTCCAAATAATCTACAAAAAGCTTCTAAAAGTAATAAGTGATTCATCAAGTTCTCACGACAAAAGGTGAATATTTTAAAATCTATTGTAATTCTCTACACTGGCAAATAAAAATTATAATTTGAAATTTTTTAAAAGTACCATTTAAATGTAACCAGAAAAGAACATTCTCTTAGGTAGAAATATAACAAAATATGTGTGAAACATGTAAGCTGAAAACTATAAAACAGCATTAAAGAAATAAAATACACAAAGAGATCTAGCATGTTCATGGGATGGATGAGTCAATACTGTTAGGAAATTAAGTCTCTCCAAATTGATCTATAGATTCAATGCAAACTCAAAAAATATCAGTAGACTTTTTAAAAAAATAACAATACAATTCCAAAATTTCTATAAAAAGAAAAAGAAACTAGAATATCCAAAATAATTTGGAAATGTAAGGACAAAGTTGGAGGACTCATGTTACCTGATTTCAACATTTACTATAAGACTACAGTAGTTAAGACACTGTGATATTGGCAAGTGAATAGACACATGGATCAGTAGAACTGAATAGAGAGTTCAGAAGTAGACCCACATAAATACATTCAACTGATTTTTGACAAAAATAATTAAGAGAGGACAGTCCTTCCAACAAGTGATACTTGAAAAACTGGATGTTCATATGCAAAAAAAGAAAGCAACCTTCACTAATGCATTATACAATTAACTCAAAATTGAACAAATGTAAAACAAAAAACTAATTATTTTAGAAGAAAATTTCAGAAAAACAATCTTCATGACCTTGTGTTTAGCAAAGGTTTTTTAGATGTAACACCTGAGTAACCATCTATAAGAGAAAAAGGTGATAATTTGGATATTATTAAAACTTAGAACTTTTTCTCAGTCTTAAGAGACTGAGAAAACAAGCTACAGATGGGGAGAATATACTTGCAAATTATATTTCTGACAAAGGACTTGTAGCCAGAATACATAAAGAACTGTCGAAATTCAACAATAAGAAACCAAACAATCTAATTCTTAAAAAAAAAAAAAAAAACAAGGATAATTTCTGTTTTAAGCCAAGATGGAGATATACATGTGCAACAATATATACAACACATACATACGCATATACATATCAGAGATTCCTGAACAATGAAAACAAAGTAAGCCCTACGATTGTCCAACTTACTTCTTTAAAAGAGTTTCCTGGCAGTTGCGCAGGGAGGAAGAACCTTGGTGGAGCCCATCTGACTCTTAATTTGAGGAGACAGAGTAGAAAATCCAGGGAGAATGAAGCAGTTAAGAGTATGGAGGACAGAGAAGGAATACAAAGATCTGCATAACATTCCACTTTGAGTATTCTTCAGAGTAGTGATTAGTGCACGTGTGAAAGGCCACTCCTAGAAGCTGGGGAAAACAAAAACAAAGAAACAAAACACACATCTACAAGGATCAGAGGAAACAGTCAGAACTCTCAGAACACCTGGCTAAAATAGTGCTTGTTCCCACCAGCCAGACTGGAAAACCTGATAATTCATGGGGCACTGGGTATGGTACTCAGATAGGCATTGTCTCCACAGTAGAGAATTAGCCTTAGACTAAATTAGCTGATGTGGTGCCATCTAACAAATCTTCAAAGCAAGACCCAAAAGGATGAAGCCATTTTCAAGTAACTTAACTGCATCCCAGATCAATGTACAAAACTATTTATAGGAATGCAAAAATATCAGCTTCTAGCAAAATAAAAATCTCAATGTTTGCATCCAATTAAATATTATCAAGTATGAAAGAGTCAAGAAATTATGACCTGCAATGAGGAGAAAAATTAATAAATAGAAACGAACCCAGAACTAATATAGATGTCAGAATTTTCCATAAGGACATTAAAATATAATTATAACTATATTTCATATGTTCAAAGAAAAGGCATAATAAATAACATTAGAAATACAAAAATAGACAAACAGCAGAGGTAATAAAGATAGTAAGAACATATAATGAAAAACATTATGTGAAAAATTTGAAAACTTAGACAAAAGAAATTTCTAAATAAAATATGACTTCTAAAACTGAATCAAGAAGAAACAGAATACCTTTTGTCCAGTATATCATAGTGGTTAAATGTGCAGACTCTGGACAAGATTACCTGAGTTCAAATACTGACTCCATTACTTACATCTGTGTGACCTTAGACAAGTCTCTTAAAATCTGTGACTTGTACCTTAATTCTAAAATGTGGATAGTGAATACTACTTACCTCATAAAGTAATTCTGAAAAGTTAAATGATTCTGTATCAGTTAAGTATTTAGAAAAGTGCCTAGCACGCAGTAAGAGCTCTGTAAGCGTTACTTCCTTAATAATATTACTATTGAAGGTCATCATGCCTGCTGCAAGGAACTCTCCTTCTTGGTACAAAACCTAGAGAAACTTTCACAGAAGACACATGAATGAATATTCATTGCAGCATTTATTTATATTTGTGAACATTTGGGAACTACCTAAATGTCCATCTACATAAAAATGGATAAGTTAATTGTGCTATATTTACATAACAGAATGAGGCAGCACATTAAAATGCGTAAAAGAGAGCTGCAGCTACCACCATAGCCGTCTCAAAAACATAATGCACACTGAAAAATGTAAGATTCAGAAATATAGATGCAATGATTCCACAGCATTTAAAATGAAAAGATGCAAAATAATATATTTTTTGAACTCATGTAGGCAAAAGTATAGAGAAATGTGTAAGAAAGATGGACACAAGAAATTAGAATAGTGTTTACATTTAGGTTTAAGAGAAGAATGGAGTAGTGGAAGGGTGCTCAAGAAGTTTTTTTAAATTTTATTTTCTATTTTTTTATTTTTTAAATTTATTTATTGATTTATTGGATTTTTTTTTTTATTGGCTATGTCAGGTCTTCGTTACTGCACACGGGCTTTCTCTAGTTGCAGAGAGCAGGGGCTACTCTTCATTGCGGTGTGTGGGCTCCTCATTGTGCTGGGTTCTTATTGTGGAGCATGGGCTCTAGGCACATGGGCTCAATAGTTGTGGCTCATGGGCTCTAGAGTGCAGGCTCAATAGTTGTAGTACATGGGCTTAGTTGCTCTGCGGCATGTGGTATCTTCCTGGGGCAGGGCTAGAACCCATGTCCCCTGTATTAGCAGGCAGATTCTTAACAACTGCACCAGCTAGGAAGTCCAAGAAGTTTCAACTATAGCTGTAAAATTTAGTTTATTACAAATTATTTGTGGCATATGTGGCAACCTAATATGATTTACTAAAACTGAGTGGTAAATATAGGGTCATGCATTATAAAGATTTTATTCACTCTTCCATATGTTTTAAATATTTCATAATAAAAAGAACTTTGGAAGGAACACCTGACTATTAAAATTGAAAGAAGTCAAGAATTACTGACAAAATTAATGAGAGGAGACAAGTGTCTAGACATAACTTGATAAAATTTTTAAATTTCAAGGATAAAAATTACTAAAACCATCCAGGCAGGATAAAAGCTATTTACCAAGGAAAAAATCTTAGGAGACCACAAATATCTCTCTATCACTAAATGGAAAAAGTCACTGAACAAAGTCTACAGAGTTTTGAAGGGAACCTGAGTACAAAAATATGCTCAAATCAGTTGGTGATTATATATGAAGGCAACAAAGATATTCTTGGCCACTGAAGAACCTAGAAATTATACCAACCATGAACTCTTCCTGAAATATCTAGTGAAATACATTTCTGCTGACCAAGAGATCAATCCAAATAAAACACTTGTAAGTCATGGTATAAGAATTGAAGATGAAAAAGGTAACTTGTGAAATATAGAGGTAAATCCAAATAATTGTGGATAAGTCTTAATACAATGTCAGTAATAAATTTTAACAAATAGATTTATAGTCCACAATTTCAGTAGCATTATATATCTAAACTCACAGTTTAAATCAACAAGAAGTATAAAAATGGAAGAAGAGAGAGAAGGAAATGTTTGGAACAGATAAGATTTCTAGAAGATCTCTTATCAGAAACCATGCAAGTGAGAAGAAAGTGGAGTGAAATACTCAAAGTCTTGAAAGAAAAAAAAAAGTAAAATTCTAGTGAAAGTATCCTTCAAAAGTTGAGGACAATAAATAATCCTAAAATTTGTATGAAATCACAAAAGTCCCTGAATAGCCAGAGAATTCTTGAGAAATAAGAACAAAGATGGAGGGATCATGCACTCTGGTTTCAAACTATATTACAAAGCTACAGTTATTAAAACAATATGATACTGGCATAAAAACAGACACACGGATCAATGGAACAGAATCAAGAGTCCAGAAATAAACCCACACATATATATGGCAATTAATTACAAAAAAAGGAGCCAAGAATATACAATAAAGGAAGGACAGTCTCTTCAATATATGGTGTTGGGAAAACTAGACAGTCCCATGCAAAAATATGAAATTGGACCACTATCTTACACCATACACAAAAAATTAACTCAAAATGGATCCAAGACATGAATATAAGAGCAGAAACTATAAAACTCCTAGAAGAAAATATAGGCAGTAAGCTAAACATAGTTTAGTACACATACACATGTATTTCCTTCTCTGTCAGCTGAGAAGGATACCCCAGTAACAATGAGCACACTCAGCAGGCATTTCTTGGTTTCTAAATTTCATTCTACAGTAAAAGGAACCAGAGCTCTTTGGGGAAATGACTGATTCTAGGACTGACCCTGGAGCATTCTGTAATGCCAAAAAGTAACAAAATGATAAAAAAAAAATTGCACATACAACAATGTGATAGACATGTCACAAGGGCTAACTGAAAGCATTCCCAGTGGTCAACGCGGGAACAATTTAGCAACAAATAAGATTAGTATTGGATTACAACCCAAAATATAAAATAAATATCTATGCATCCTTATTAATATAAATGATTAAATAAGTAAATAAGAGATAATACACAAATCACTAGTGCAGAAGAATTCAAAAATAATTTATGTATCTACTTCACACTTAAGGAGGTAGTCTCCCATGATGAAAGTGTGGCCTGTGCCTAAGTGACTTCCTTTTAGAGTGTAATATGGCAAGGGAGAAAGAAAAGAGTTAACTTCATGGTGGAAAAACCAGATAAACCCTATTTGAAGCCAGGTGATCAAGGTTAACCTCAACAGTGAGAAGTCATGATGATATTTATATCCTTAATATGAAGGGATGAGAATGACATGTTACTTCTGTGATCTCCCACTCCCAAAACATTATTCCAGGCTAATCATGAGAAAAACATCAGACAAATCCCAACGAAAGGACATTCTAAAAAATACCAGTACTCCTAAGAACTATCAAGGTCATCAAAAACAAGGAAAGTTAGAGAAACTGTCACAGCCAAGAGAAGCCTAAAGAAATATGACTAATAAACAGAATGTAAAACCCTAAATGGTATCTTGAAACAGAAAAGAACATTAGGGAAAAATTTAGGAAATATGAATAAAGTATGGGCTTCAGTTTACTTAATAGTAAGATAGAGATATTGATTCATTGGGCTTCCCTGGTGGCACAGTCTGCCTGCCAATGGAGGGGACATGGGTTCGATCCCTAGGCCAGGAAGATCCCACATGCTGTGGAGCAACTAAGCCTGTGCGCCACAACTACTGAGCCCATGTGCCACAACTACTGAAGCCTGTGCTTCTAGAGCCCACACTCTACAGCAAAAGAAGCCACCTCACTGAGAAAGCCTGTGCACCACAATGAAGAGTAGCCCCCACTCACCGCGATGAGAGAAAGCCTGCACGCAGTAACAAAGACCCAACACAGCCAATACAGAAAAATTTTAAAATAAATAAATAATCGATTCATTAATTGTGGCAAATGTACCAGACTAACGTAAGATGAGAGCAACAGAGAAAACTGGGTATGGGATAAATGGGAAGTCTCTGCACCATCTGAGATAATTCTGTAAATCTAAAATTATTCCAAACTTAAATGTTTATTTAAACAAACATAAAAATAACCTTCCTTTCAATAATATAAGTGGGGTTGTGTTGTTTTTAACAAAATTGGTAACACTCAGTCTTGGTGAGGAACACTCATACTTTGCTGGTGGAAACGTAAAATGATAGAATCACTTGACATGGTGATCCTATGTTTGCATCTTTTTCCAGAAGTGACAAAAACATATGACTGCAAAAAGGCTAGTACAAGAATGTTCACAGCAGCTCTACTCATGACAGCCAAAAGTTGAAAAGAGTCAAATGTCCATCAACAGAAGGATGAATATACAAGTTGCACTATCTTCATATTGATACAACAGGAGGTATTTAGCATTAAAATGGAAGGAACTACTTATATTCCCAAGCACATGGACAACTCTCAAGACACGCAGTGACCAAAAGAAGCCAGAGACACAGAAAAGGACACACTGTAGGATGCCATTTTCATGGAGTTCTAAAACAGGCAGAAGACATCTGTAGTGAAATGATTCAGGAAAGTTTTGTCTCTGAGTGAGAAGGGGTTGACTGAAAAAGGCCCGAGGGAAATTTCATGGGTGATGGATACATGCTCTATATCTTAATAAGGGGTATGGCTTACATGAGTGTGTGTGTTTGTCACAATTCATTGACCAGTATACCTAAGATCTGTACATACCACTGTACATAAAATTTTACCTTTACAAGGAACTGGAAATGAAGAAAGAGCAGTGTCAGTATACCCATTTTGGTTCAGTCCTTTAAATAATTAGCCTTAAACTACATTTTGATTATCTCACTAATGTCATTTGCTTCCAATAAGATTTGTGACTTACAATATGTTGCAGGTCAAAAGAATAATTTAAAATTCAGTACTTAGCATTTTTGAGTGTTTATTATGAATCATCACTATAGCAAAACACCTATGAAATAAGAATTATGACCTCACTTTACAGATAAGTAAATTAGGGCTTAGTAAAAGTGACTTGTTGAAGATTACTCAGCAAGGAGAGAACTAAGTTTCCCATTGACTACCAGTATCTTCGGAGCTTGCTCTTAACCAGGTGGGGGTGGAGAAATAGAAGCCAAGAGTAATAATGTAATTGAACAGAGAATGCAAGTCTGAGTTTTCAGGAGCCCAGGGCAAAAGGGACACAAAAATCAGATGTGTTGTTTTTATGGCTGTCAGGAATTATACCAGCTCACCAGAAGAAGACTGCATTTTTCTGACACTGAATTCAAAGAATGTAGACAAACAACCAAATCAAAAAATTGGTAGAAGCTCTAAACAGACATTTCTCCCAACAAGAAATACAGATGGCTAAAAAGCACATGAAAAGATGCTCAACATCACTAATTACTAGAGAAATGCAAGTCAAAGCCACAATGAGGTATCAACTCACACCGGTCAGAATGGTCGTCCTCAAAAAATCTAGAAACAATAAATGCTAGAGAAGGTGTGGAGAAAAGGGAACCCTGCTGCATTGTTGGTGGGAATGTAAACTGGTACAGCCACTATGGAGAAGAGTACAGCAGTTCCTTAAAAGACTAAAAACAGAGCTACCATATGACCCTGCATTCCCACTCCTGGGCATCTATCTAGAGAAAACCGTAATTTGAAGATACATGCATCCCAATGTTCACTGCAGCACTATTTACAACAGCCAGGACATGGAAGCAAACTAAATGCCCATCAACAGAGGAATGGATAAAGAAGATGCAGTACATATATACAATGGAATACTACTCAGCCATAAAAAAGAACAAAATAATGCCATTTGCAGCAATATTGATGGACCTAGAGATTGTCATACTGAGTGAAGTCAGACAGAGAAAGACAAACATCACATGATATCGATTATATATGGAATCTAAAAAAAATGGGTGCAAAAAAACTTATCTATAAAGCAAAAATAGGACTTCCCTGGTGGCGAAGTGGTTAAGAACCCGCCTGCCAATGCAGGAGACACGGTTTTGAGCGCTGGTCCAGGAAGATCCCACATGCCGCAGAGCAACTCAGCCTGTGAACCACAACTACTGAGCCTGTGCTCTAGAGCCCGTGCTCCACAACAAATGAAGCCACTGCAATGAGAAGCTCATGCACCACAATGAAGAGTAGCCCCTGCTCTCCGCCAACTAAAGAAAGCCTATGTGCAGCAACAAAGACCCAACTCAGCCAATAAATAAATTAAAAAAAACAACAACAGAGTTACAGGTGTAGAAAACAGACTTATGGTTACTAGGGGATAAGAGGGGGAGGGATAGATTGGAAGTTTGGGGACTGACATATACACACTACTATACATAAAATAGAGAACTAATAAGGACCTACTGTATAGCACAGGGAACTCTACTCAATACCCTGCAATGACATATGTGGAAAAAGAATCTACAAAAGAGTGGATATATGTATATGTATAACTTAGTCACTTAGCTGTGCACCTGAAACTAATACAACATTATAAATCAACTATACCCCAATAAAAGTTAAAAAAAAAAACCAACAAAGAAGAATATAGAATTTATTAGCCCATCAGTCCTTGTGTAAGAGCCATGGAAGAGTATCATGTACAATGTACTAAGTAAATAGCAGTTCTACAGAACATGCACGTGAGTTCTTAATCTGACTCCTTCTCATCCCCCAAATGAAAACTGAAAACCTTCTACAGGTGCCCTGGGCAGCTAACCACCTTACTTTGATACAGGCTTCCTAGGAGCTCAGTTCCAACATATCGAAGATCAGCCTATTAGTAGTCATGCTAATTGAACTATTTGTTGTGAGTTCAATCTGATCTGCTACTTAGGAAAATAAACATCTTGGTTTATCCATGACATGTGTTCTCAAGAAGTGCTTCGCTTAGCACCCAGCTGTATATCTGAGTAAAATTGAGAAGAGAAATTTCCATAGACAAATGTTTTGGCTAACTGTCTCTTTTGGCATTTCAACTGAAATCTTCTCTTTAAAAAATATAGCTGCCATTTGAACCAAGATTTCTTTAGTTTATTCCATTTCCAATTAGTGGCTCAGCTTTGCATTGGCATTTCTGTTTTAGCAGCTGCAGTGGAATCACTGGGCCAAATACTGCATCTTGCTTTTGCCTACATGCCACTTTTACTGATGTACGCAGGCAGAGCACAGGTACCAGGGGGCAAATCTGGCCCCGAAGGACTCCTGTCCTATTCATTAATGCCTCAGTAAGCCAATGACAAAGAAATCTGAAGAACACAGAAAACCCTGCGTATGGCTCAAACAGAAGGTCTTAACTACAAGTATTTTTTAAAGCAATCACACACTTGCAATTAAAGGAGAAAAATATTTTTTTCTCTACTCCCAGCATTGGGAAATTACATCTCATAATAAAAAGTCACATTATAAGCAAATATGAAGATTCCCTTTTAGAACATATGTTGAATCTATTTAGTAAGCATCTTTGAACTAGAGACTCAGCACTGTACTGGTCCTGCAGATGTAAATCAAAAGCAGAAGTTATGGGACGTCCCTGATGGCACGGTGGTCAAGATGCTGCACTCCCAATGCAGGGGGCCCGAGTTCAATCCCTGGTTAGGGAACTAGGTCCCACGTGAATACCACAACTAAGGAGCCAGCAAGCCGCAACTAAGGAGCCCTTGAGCCACAACTAAGACCTTGTGCAACCAAATACACAATTAAAAAAAAAATGCAGAAGTTATTCTTTTTTCATCTGCAGTGATGCTAGAAATATTGGCAATGACTAGATTTTGAAAAAGAAATGGAGTCAAAGCCTAAACAGTAATGGGCATGGCTCTAGCCCAAGGGCTTGAGGTATGATTCTGTCCTTAGATGCCTTTCTCTCTCATTTGAGAGCCTGAGGTTCATTTCAGAGGGTTCAGTTAATGACTGCAGAATACTCCCCTCTAATCTTGGGTGGGGGTGGGGGCTGTACTTTGCACTCTTAGGATATGACAATACCTAAATATATCCAGCAGGTAACTTCAGCTCTCCACTGCTCTATCCACTATGGTAAGCCACCAGCCACAGGTAGCTTAATTAATTAAAATTTAAAAAGTTAACGCTTCAGTTCCTTAATTGTACTACAGCCACATTTCAAATGCTTTGATGGCAGGAGATAGAACATTTCTACCATCACTGGAAGATTTATTGGACAACTCTACTCCATCTAAGAGAAAAGGCTCCTGAGGACCTATGGCAGACAATTCTGGTGCTGTTGAATTCAAGATTCTCCATTATAGAAGACCTTTACAAGATGGCCATCATTAAAAAGTCTACAAATAACAAACACTGGAGATGGTGTGGAGAAAAAGGAACCCTTCTGCACTGTTGGGGGGAATGTAAGTTGGTGCAGCCAGTGGAAAACAGTAAGGAGGTTCCTCAGAAAACTGAACATAGAACTACCATATGATTCAGCAATCCAGACAAAACTGGATTCAATATATATCCAGACAAAACTGTAATTCAAAAAGATACATGCACCCCTATGTTCACTGCAGCACTATTCACAATAGCCTAGACATGGAAACAACTTAAATGTCCATCGACAGATGAATGGATAAAGAAGATGTGATATATATACATCTATATGTATCTATATATATAATGGAATACTACTCAGCCATAAAAAATAAAATTTTGCCATTTGCAAGAACATGGATGGACCTAGAGATTATTATACTAAGTGAAATGTCAGAAAGAGAAAGACAAATACCATATGATATCACTTATGTGTGTAGACAAAAATATGACACACATGAACCTATCTATGAAACAGAAACAGAATCACAGAAATAGAGAATAGACTGGTGGTTGCCAAGGAGGAGGGGGTGGGAGAGGGATGGACTGGGAGTTTGGGATTAGCAGATGCAAACTGGTACATGTGTGTATATGTGTAACTGAGTCACTTGGTGTACAGCAGTAAGTAACACAACATTGTATATCAACTATACTTCAATTAAGAAAAAAAAGAAAAAGACCTTGATGCATGATAGAGGTTTTGGTCTGACTGCAAAGTCACTGATGCTCAATTAGGGTAGGTTCTTACATGTCACAGTATCAACATAATCATATTATCATGTTTAAAAGAAGAAAGCTGAAAACTTAAATCTTGACCTCAGGAAGCTTACAATGCGACACTTCACTGCCTCTTGTCTTTCTTTTTCATCTCTTTGTCCATGTATCTTCCTTCTTCCCCCTCCCTTTCTCTAATTATCTTTTCCCTTGCCTACTCAACAATGAAAGACTCCATGCTCATTTATACCGCCATAAGTAAATGATTCAATATGAAAAGACTTGTTGCTAGGGTTTGAAGACAAAAGTCTTGACACCATAAGTCTGCTCCTGAATGACTTCTTCACATATTACTATAATTTTTTTTTTCTATTTCCATTCTGAGAACTAATGGCATCCACCAAGATCCAGTGAAATCTTTGGGTCTGCTGCAGCATCCTGCCTGACGAACTGGTAACTGTCCAGGCTTATCAAAATGCTATTGTGATGTCAAGACAGCTGCAAGACTGTTTCCGGAAAGCCTAATGACAGTGGCTGGGAGATGAGCTTGAAAGGATAAAATGCTGTTCCTAAGGAAGATAAGCAAGTGGAACTTTACAAATGTATATTCCCGTCCTCTTTGTCTCCTCTGCTGCCACCAGGCAGTCACAAAGCCAGCAGGGTTCTTTCAAAGGCTGTCTTTCCATTAGGACTTCAGTGGCATTGGCACTGAAAGGTGAGACAGAAGGGCGTGCAAAACGGGGCCGAACACCACACTGCAACCACGTTTATTATGCTGAGAACATACTTGTTGCTATGCTAATGGGACAGGATTCTATTTCTCTGACTAGTTAAAATTTTCCAGCACAAACGAGGCAGTGTATAGTGGGGCTGTTACATCATGTAGCTTTCTGAAAGGGCTGGTGGCTCCTCTCCATTTACACCTCCTCCTCTTGCACATGGCCCCTTTCCTGGTGAGAAGATGCTTTTGCTTTTTACAAAGTGGTCTCATTTGCTTGGAAAACATTATGAGACTCGATTAGGATTCATAATAGCCAGATTTCTCAGGAACACCTTAAAGATAAAGATGTCTTGGCCATATTCCAAATAGATCCTTCAAGTACCACCCCTCCCTCCACATCTTACTACCCCATAACTGCTCCACCAACACAAGAAAGAAAAAAAAAAAAAAAACTGTAGCGTTCTACTGAAAAGAAGCATAGAGTTGAAAGGTCTGTCTGGTTTAGGCTTTTTTTTTTTTAACTCCTCCAAGTTAAATTGAGTTCCACTGTGTGGATAAGGCAACAGCAAAGCAAGATGAAGCTGGAGAAAATAGAAGAGAAAGAAGAGTCTTGTGTTTGGGAAGTTAATCATTTACTGAGGATAACGTTTAAAATAAATGATGAACATAAAGTACCTGATACAAAGAAGAACTCAAAACCAACACATGTCCTTTCGCGCCTCTAAAACCCATCCACTTTTCTTAAGGATTACCACTATCCTAACCTAAGCTAGCATCTTCTCACAACTGGATTCTAGAGTCTTCTTCCCAACTGGCTGACTGGTCACAAACTGGTCCAACTCTGCTTCAATGAATTAATGCATTTTCTTCTCTGCAGGCAAAGTCACATTTTAACTTTTGCTTGTATCGCTTCAATAGTCTATACTTCTTTTAAGATTAAAAAAACACCTTCCTTAACACAATTTACAGGTGCTCCAAATTCCAGCCCCTCCCTATCTCTCTGAGAAGGTTCAGCTGGTACCACCGTCTGGGGTTTCTCAGCCCTGGCCTCTCAGTCTCTCTCAAGCAGCATACTCCATCTAGTTTCAAGATATTTGTATGTGCCTGTCTCCTCTGCCTGGAATCCCTTTTCTTTCTCTCTTCACTTGTTTAACTCTAATTCAATATTTGTATCTCAGGGCAATCAATATTTCACCAGAGAGCCTTCTGTAAGCTAACTAGGCCAAAACCCTCTAATCTATTCTGTTTTATTTGTATTCTGACCTCACCTTTCTAATTGTTATCGAGATTTTGTTTTCATATTCATTGTGTGGATATCCAATCAGCTTTTCCCCTCAGTAGCTTCATAAGGTCAAAGAATACGTCTTTCTTGTTTGTAATTATATTCTTAGGGTCCACCTAGCACCTGGCACTTAGCAGTACCTCAGAAATACTTGCGGAAGTATGAAGGATAAGGAAAGAAGGGAGGAAGGGAGAGACTTGCCCAGACATAATACAACCTAGTCCCTGAAAGCATGGGACCCAGCCCGTGACTCTGTAATAAAGTCCTCCATAAACAACTGTTGCTTTATTGAAAGCAGTGAGCAAAGACGAACTGTTAGAGTAAAGTGGTGAATAGAGTAGGAGAAATTTTCCTGGGTACAGCAAAGGGCACTCCTAGGAGGAGGGAAGGATACCTGTGAAATTCATTAGTGGCTGGACGTGGCTTTCCTTTATTGAGTGGATTTTTGTGAGAGAAGCCAGACTCAATGTGTTCTAAGACACATGGCAGTAAGATCTTTCTTTTGAGGAAAAAGACCTTGCTGAACTTGCCTTCATCAGACATGAGAAGTAAAAGGATGGACTACATGGCCTCCACCAAGCTCTCAGAGCTCCAAATAAATGAGGCGAATACAATCAGTGAACTTACTGAAGGGCCAGTTGGCGAGTGTTAAAAAACACACCTTCCAAAAATTAGACAAAATATGATACTGACTCTATTATTATTTTCCCAAATAGAGGAAAATTTAGCTCACCAAATAAGGTAACTGCTATATTAAAGAGCCTAACACTTCGTCTGGTATATTATTATACAGTAATTACTTCCTCAATGTTCCATCTAGTGCATGTTATTCAGTGGTATTTTGTTTGGTATTTGCTGAACTGAAATGATGGCAGCTCCCACAATATGAATGGAAGGTAAGCCTGGATCTCAATCTGAAACAGTGTCCCCTTGGGACTTCCCTGGTGGCCCACTGGGTAAGACTCTGTGCTGCCAATGCAGGGTTCAATCCCTGGTCAGGGAACTAGATCCCACACGCTGCAACTGAAGATCCCGCATGCTGCAACTAAGACCTGACAAAGCCATATAAACAAATAAATAAATATTAAAAAAAGAAAGAAAGAAACAGTGGCCACTGTGCAACACTCAACCTGTATTTCGGGATGTATGCTCCAGTGTACCTATCGTTCCTTGGTGGCTATACTGACTCTGGGCTCCTAGTACAATAGATGTTACCTTGCTCTGCCTAGATACTCTTCTGAGTGTTACATTTTTCCATTGCCAAGTTGTTTCTACAGTGTATGAGCCCTACCAGATCAATAAAGCCTTAACTCACAACACAACCTATTATTAATCTTCCTTATTGCAATGCATGGCTAAAGCAAAATATATATATATATAGAAGCTTTTATTTAACAAAATTAGTGGCTGTATGTTCCATTTAAATTTTAGCATTCAGATAAACCACAAACTTGGATTTAATGAATAATTTTGTAAGCAAACGTGTCTAACTTAAGAAGGACTCATGTATTATACTCTTGGATTTTATTTAGCAATTTTGAAAAAACATGTAAAAAAATAAAGAGATGTTCAGACTTATTTACATCATTCTTAAGTGGTTAATTATAGTATAAACACCATGATTTTATGTACTGAAATAGAAAAAAAAAAATCCGTAGAGACATGTTTAATCATTCACATCTAGTAGTACAGTGTTTATTCATTCACTTTTAGTCCATTAGAGTGTAAATTAGATTTGATTTGCTTGCTGTGATTGGCTTAATTGCCCCAGTTACAGCTGAAGTACAAATAAAATTGTAATAAATTGAACAGATGTTTAACCTACTCTACCAAGATCTTTAATAGTCAATTCCAATCGCAATTTACATTCAGCAATTTAACAAGACCCTTAGGAAACGTACTTGATTATTAAAACAAGCTGTTTGTTTCTGTGTGTGATGGAAACAAGACCACTGTGTCACGTGCTTTGGTCTTTTTTTTTTTTTTTTTTTTTTTTAATCTTGCTTCTCTCCTTTTAGGGAAAAAGACATGCGCACGTTTGCGCACACACACTCTGAATCCATGGCTAAAGAAGTTAGTTTGCCTAGTTTGCTGGCTTAAAAAAATGGACATCACGTTCAAAATGATGATAGAAGGGAAATTTCCTAGAATTATGAAATATTTTGTAAATAAACAAACAAATCCTATTACATTTTCCACAAGCATCTTCACCAAGAGCTTTTTATAGCCAATGGAGACTCTCATCTTCATTAAATCAATTAGAAAACAAATAACCAATTCCATTATTCGGATTCTAAATGTCTTTCACCCACAGCCCATGTGGAAATAAAAAATATTCTTACAAAGCATGCTTGTTGGCATTGCACTGTCTCCTGCAATCTTTTCATTTTAATTTAATGTGGCTGTTAAGATACTGAATAATTTTGTGTGATCTGTTCCTAAAGAATCCTTGGCAGAAACTGCCACATTACAGCCCCTGTATTTCCTCAGGAAGGAATTTAAGATGGATTTTATGTCTAGTTCCATAAATTTATAATGTGAACCTCCAGATTCCCAGTTACTATATACTGAGGCCATGTTTAGGTAACAGGAAAGTTAGCTTACTAAAAAGATAAGCTTGTACTATGGTTTTAGAATTGCTGAATAGAAAATCAATAAATATTAAGAATCAGCTGATCCTGGAGCCAAAACTCAAATGCCTACCAAGAAGCAGGGACATAGCCTAAATAAGGGGGGACCCTGATGAATTACTGAGTGTCCATCTCCTCTAAAGGGACAGACCCACTTAGCTCCAGCCAATCACTGCATTATAGAATGCAGGCCAGGGATGAGAGATCCTGAGGTTTTATGAAAAACTCAGGATCCAGATTTTTGTGAAAAACTCTCTTGATTTAAAAAACGTTTGCACCTACTTCAAAAAAAATTATTTTTCACGTTAAACAGCAACAACAAATGCACCAGGTAGGTCCTCAGTTTATGAACTGCTGTTTACTCAGTGATCTATCCAATTCCAACAGTTTACAGTTGAGGATGCTAAGTTCCCAATAATTCAAGTGACCGTTATACCTTAGTGGTAAAACCATAAACTAAAACTCCTGTCTCCAGAAAGTTAAAACCACTCACTTTGGGTTTAAATCCCAATTATGGCCCAATGTAACTGTACAACCTTAAGCATATTAATTTCTCTAATCCTCTGTTTCCCAATTAGTAAAATGGAAATAGTAATAGCATCTATATCATAAGCTTGTGAGGTAATCTGTAAAGAGTCCTTAGCACAATGCCTAGTACCTAGTAAATGTTCAATAAATAGAAATCACCATCATTTTCACCAGCATTCTCATTTCAGATTTCTGAACAAAAAGGAAATAATCTTAATAATAAATCCTAACCTTACTGATAGGACATTTTATTAAAAATATATTTCAGACCAGAAACCATAAAACTCTTAGAAGAACACAGGGGAGAACAGCTCCTTGACATGGGTCTTGACAGTGATTTTTTGGATATTTTACCTAAAGCACAAGCAACAAAATAAAAAATAAACAAATGTGACTATATCAAACTCAAACACTCCTGCACAGCAAAGGAAACCATCAACAAAATGAAAAGGCAAGCTACTGAATGGGAGAAAATAGTTGCAAAGCTGACAAAGGGTTAATATCCAAAATATACGAAGAGCTCATATAAGTCCATAGCAAGAAAAAAATTAAACTTGGGTAAAGGATCTGAATAGACATTTTTCCAAAGAAGATATATGAGTGGTGAAAGGTGCTCAACATCACTAACCACAAAGGAAGTGCAAGTCAAAACAAAAATGAGATACCACTTTATGACTGTCAGAAAGGCTATTATTAAAAAGACAAGCAAGGGACTTCCCTGGTGGCGCAGTGGTTAAGAATCCACCTGCTGATGCAGGGGACATGGATTTGATTCCTGGTCCAAGAAGATTCCCACATGCCTCAGAGCAATTAAGCCTGTGTGCCACAACTACTGAGCCTGTGCTATAGAGCCCATGAGCCACAACTACAGAGCCCACGTGCCACAACTACTGAAGCCTAAGCACCTGGAGCCCATGCTCCGCAATAAGAGAAGCCACCGCAGTGAGAAGCCCACACACAACAAAGTGTAGCCCCTGCTTGCCACAACTAGAGAAAGCCCGTGAACAGCAACGAAGACCCCACGCTGCCAATAAATAAGTAAATAAATTTATTTTTTAAAAAAAGACAAGCAATAAACAAATCTAGCAAGGATGTGAAGAAAAGGGAACACTTGTATACTGTTGGGAATGTAAACTGGTGCAGCCACTATGGAAAACAGTATAGCGGTTGATTGAAAAATTAAAAATAGCACTATCATATGATCCAGCAATTCCACCTTTGGTAATATATCTGAAGGAAATGAAAACACTATGTCAAAGAGATATGTGCACCCCCATGGTCATAGCAGCATTATTCATAATAGTCAAGCTATGGAAATAGCCATAATGTTCACCAACAGATGAAGGGATAAAGAAGATGTAGTACATATACACACAATAGAATACTGTTCAGCTATTTAAACAAGGGAAATCTTGCCATTTGTGACAACATGGATGGACCTTGAGAGCATTATGAGACGTGAAGTAAGTCAGAGAAAGACAAATACTGTATGACCTCACTTGCACGTGGAATCTTAAAACAAAAGCAACAAACCAACAAAAAAAGCAGACTCAGAGAAAAAGAGATCCCATTTTTGGTTATCAGACGTATGGAGTAAGGTTGGGAAAGGGAAGTAGATGAAGGTGGTCAAAATGTACAAACTTCCAATTATAAGTAACCACCGAGGAGGTAATTAATATACAACATGACAACTATAGTTAATATTGCTCTATGGCTTATTTGATAGTTGTTACGAGAGTAGATCCTAAGACTTCTCATCGCAAGGACAAAAACATTTTTTTTTCTTTCTTTTTTTGTGTCTATATTAAATGAGGGATGTAACTGAACTTATTGTGGTAATCATTTTAGGACATATGTAAATTAAATCGTTATGCTGTACACCTTATATGTGTACAGTGCTATATGTCAACTGTATCTCAATGAAACTGGAAAAAACGTATCTTAAACTGTTATGAGAGGTTATTTTGAGGAAATGCCTCCATGCAAGGTCAGAAGTTAAAGAAGAGTTATAGGAAAAGAGATAAAGGGAAAAAAGGAGGCCCAGGAGTAAGTAGCACTATATTCACAGAAGACTATTTTAAGAATCTCACTTCCAGTAAATTAGGGGGCCTTGGGAAACATTACCTCCCTCTCCCCTGACCCCAACACCTTTGAAATAGACTATATGAAGAACCACTAATCCAAGGAGAAAATGTGGTGTTGTTTTTTTTTTAAATTATGTGTTTTTGTCCACCATTATGAGGCAAAGTGAAAAATAAAATACAAATAAAAATCTTTAAGCCAACCATTCACTTTTAAGGATACTGCTTCATTCAATCATGTTCCTTTGTTCCGTCTGAGTTCCTGGTGACATCACCCTTGCTCAGCCTGCCTTTACTATGCAGGGCTGTTTTCCACCATGTGAATATGACACACCATCTCTTGCCATGTGCAACCTACATGAAACCCAGAGGTTACTCCCTAGTTATACCACTCCAGTTAAAGGAGAGGAAAAAATAAGTGCTTATAACTGCAATATCAAGTATGATCCTCTGTTATTTTTCAAATGGTCAAGAAATACAGGGGTTGAGTAACTGTGAACCAAACGTGCAAAAAGAGAAAAATAAAGAGGATATTAGGGTTTTAAATTTTCCCTGTTAAATATTCCTCTGAACATAAATTATGGTATGCCGTAGTTAAAAGACTAAAATTGTGTACAAAATTGAATTCTGTGGAAGTTTAAAAGAGAATTTGATGTTTTCTCATTAAAAAAGGAATTACTGGACTTCCCTTGTGGTGCAGTGGTTAAGAATCTGCCTGCCAATGCAGGGACACGGGGTTGAGCCCTGGTTCAGGAAGATACCACATGCCACGGAGCAACTAAGCCCATGTGCCACAACTACTGAGCCCATGCACCACAGCTACTGGAGCCTGCATGCTCTAGGGACCACATGCTGCAACTATGGAAGCCCTCACACCTAGAGCCCGTGCTCTGCAACAAGAAGCCACTGCACTGAGAAGCCTGCGCATGGCAACAAAGAGTAGCCCCTACTCGCCACAACTAGAGAAAGCCTGCATGCAGCAACGAAGACCCAACATGGCCAAAAAATCAAAAAATTTTAAAAAGTTAAAAAATTTAAAAAAGAAAAAAGGAATTATTTTTAAAAATTGCAGCCCTTTTGCAAATAACATTCTAAACTTTTTAAGGTAAATATTTTCTACAATTTTTGCAAGTAATTCTTTTTGTTGGGTTTCACAGTATAGTAAAATGAACCAACAACATCACGTAAACAATGACACAAGATTAGATTTGGGGCGTTATATGTGATGGCTAACTTCAAAAGAAGCCTCTGTTGACCTGCATTAATAAGGAAGCATATGTTCTCCTAGAATTCTAAAAGGAACAGTCAAAATATAAAGCCATAGAAGAACTAAATCACATCCTGAGCAAATAAGCCACAATTCATGAAATTTTTCTTAGGCCCCACATAAAAATTCCTTTCGGTAAAACTTGAATTATGAATACTATGGTTATTTTAGAATATCAGGGAGTGAAATTCTGGTGAAATAGCTGAATTGGACTCTTCTTGGAAAAATCTGTTGGGCATCCCATCATACCTAAAATTCCCTATTAGTGAAAATACTGCCAAGTACCACTTAATTGTGCTTAGTATTTTTGACACCTTTTGATTACAGGCTACCCTATGTAGGACAGACCCAGAGAATGTGAGTGTTTTCTGTTAACAAGCAGACTCCACAGGTACACGCTTGGGATTCAGGCCAAAACAGTCTGACACCTCTGTATCTTCCCTTAGTTTCCACCAAAGTAGCTTAAGAATCCGTATCAAACAGACCCACTGTTCTTCTCAGGGTTCCACTAACCAAATATATACCTAGAAACCATTAATAAGTCCTTTTAAAAGAGTTCTCTACCTTTTTGTCACAATGGAGCTCTCATTCAATCTATTCCCATCCCTCTCCTTTGGACACTTAGTTTTCTACTGCAACTCCTGGAAACCTGGGAACTCAAGAGTGACAGAAAGCATTTTGTCTCTGTGGCTAAGGAGCGCATGTGAAGATTCTCAGGTATCCTTGACCTTGACACTGAGATACTGCATCCTTGCTACTCTGGAGGCCCACCCAGATAGTCAAGCCAAGTTGGAATCTGTGTAGTTTTTAAGACAAAATCTTCTAAGCCTAGAGTTCAATGAAAAAGCCAAAATACTTGGAGTCATCACCCGTTTATCAGAAAAGCATCCTAAAGTGTTCACTTCCTCACAAACGAAGGAGTTGCTTGTAGACCCCTTCAAACTCAGAAGAGTTAACAAAAATTTAAGTGTTGGCCTGCAAGTATTCCTGAGACATCTTAGAATGGAAATCTGTAGACCCCAGTGTGTATTTGTGTGTAAGAGCAGGCAGGTGGTTGGGTCTAGCATTTATTCCTTAGTTAATGTGGGCATGTATTATGTTACCACATTAATAATGATGAGTCTGCCACAAAGAAAGAGAATAGGCTTTAAGACTAATGAGAAGGTTGTATTTGTTTCCTGCTGCAGATGTAACAAATGACCTCAAGTTTTGTGACTTAGAACTACACAAATTTATTATCTTCCAGTTCTATAGCCTGAAGTCTCACTGTGACAAAATCAAGGTGTCAACATGGCTGAATTCCTTCTAAAGACAGTAGGGATATTATTGACTAAACTCTGTTCCCCAGAAAATTCTTATGTTGAAGCCCTAACACCTCCACCTCCAGGGGCCTGCATTTGGAGATACTGCCACTAAGGAGGTAACAAAGGTTAAATGAGGTCACAAGGGTGGGGCCCTAATCTAATAGGTCTGGTGACCTTGTAAGAAGAGGAAGAGGCACCGAAGATCTTTATTTCTCCACACAGGTACAAAAGGAAAGGCCATGCGAGGACAAAGAAAGTTTGCCATCTACAAGCCATGAAGAGAGACGTCATCAGAAACAAAGCCTGACACTGCTCTGATCTTGGACTTGTAGCCTCCAGCACGGTGAGCAATATTCTTTTGCCTGTGGTATTGTTATGGCAGCCAGAGCAGACTAATACCAGCAGAGAATACATTTCCTCCCACTTTCCAGCTTCTAGAGACTGCCTGCATTCCTATCTCATGTCTCTGCCATTATTTTCAAAGCCAACAGCACAGCATTTTTGAATCTCTCTCCCTGATTCTGACAATACCAAGAACCTTATGATCCCATTGGGCTCTCCCAGATAATCTAGAATAACCTATCCTTTTCAAAATCCTTAACCCAATCACATCTGCAATGTCTCTTTTTTCATGGAAAGTAAAATATTCACAGATGCAGAAGGTTAGGAGAAGGACATCTTTAAGGATTCCATGATTCTGCCTGCCATTATGCTGCAACACACAAAACCATCAACTCTGCAAGTCAGACATCTTCTTTCTGGTACAGATCCCTGAGTAGTGAGAGCAAGCATGGCTCTGAAGTCACCCTATAGAGGAGAAAATGGAATGACTTTATATCTGAGGCCAGTTCACTTCAGGCTGAATTGGAGGCTGGGATGAAGATAAACTTCTTCAGGATATAAATTAAAAAAGGCCAGGTTTTGCCCAGCCCTGGGAAGACTAGGCTGTGTCCACAGTGGGTCCCTCCATCCACAGCCTTGCTGAAGTGAAAGGAGAACTTCTTAAAAAAAAAAAAAAAAAAAAAAAAAGATCTTCTATGTACATAGGACCTTCAATATTGAGAGTGAGGTAGCTTAGTATGTCCTGACTCTTTAGTACTTGGATTGGACTATAATCCAGTCTTAGTACAAAACCAGTGACTTTTTGTTTCCAAAACTGTCTTGGTGTTGCTGCTTCACAGAACTTTTGAAGGCACGTGAATCAGAGTGTTTACTACTTTGGGGGTTAAGTACAATTCTTCTATAGTTTAGATAATTGTATTTCTGTTAATATTTCTCCCAAGGTCCTATATTCTAATTCAATTATACATTTTTTTATATTCTCCTTTCAGCCAGTCTATTTCTTTGCATCTCTTTTCTTTACAAATTGTACAAAATAGGTACCATAATATGCTGTCATTCTACTGAAATTATTTCACTGAGCTTTTTTCACTGAGAATTTTTTCTATCGGAGGAATGAATCTGTAATATTTCATCACATTCAGACCCCCTTTTTTCCAAGCTACATATTTGCTTACTAGAGATAGAGGAGAATTTAATGGCCATGGGTAAAAGCTTGTAAAGTCTGAACTATGACTTTGAGCCTCCTGCAAAATGCCCCACCCTTCTGCATCACGGCTGAGTATGGTTAGCTTCCAAAAAGCCAAAAACTATATAACGGTTCTTAATAAATCCATCATTAATACAGTCTATATATTCAGATGCAGAATTGAGGCTCTTTGAGAGGAAACTAGTCTTGACAGATCGGACTTTAATAATCATGGGTTGAGGACATAGAGAACAGACTTGTGGTTGCCGAGGGGGTGGGCGGAAGAATGGAGTGGGAGGTTGGGGTTAGCATATATAAGCTATTATATACGGAATGGAAAAACAACAAGGTCCTACTGTATAGCATGGAGAACGATACTCACTACCCTATGATAAACCATAATGGAAAAGATTTTTTTTAAAAAGTGTATATATATGTATTATATATATATATCTGAATCACTGCTGTAGAGCAAAACTTAACACAACATTGTAAACCAACTATACTTCAATTAAAAAGGATTAAATGATTACATATGCAAAAAAATCACGTGAAGAACTTTAAAAAAGGATATTTCTGATGATTCTATGCTATGGTAAAGCTTTCTAGCATGTATTTAGAGCAAAATAAATATGCACAAAGTAAAATGGAGCCACAAGACAGTTCATAACAATTCAAAATAGATTTCTTCTTTGATTTAATTATCTAGATTTTCTTCATTTTAAACATTTCATTGCATGTTTGCTAGAGATATGGTTTCCAGAGCTTTCTTCTTTAATACTTCAACTCTGAATTTTAAAAATATTTCACACACATTTCCTCATATTTTCCTCCTAGTTTATGTATCTGTTTATCATATAACAACTTTATTGAGATGTAACTCACACACCGTACAGTCACTCATTTAAGAGTACAATTCAGTGGTCTAAGTATACTCACAAAACTGCACAGCCATCACCACCATTAATTTTAGAGGATTTCGCCACCCTGAAAAGAAACCCCATACCATTAGCAGTCACTCCCCATTTCTCCCCAATCCCTCAAGCCCTAGGCAACCACTAACCTATTCTCTGTCTATAGATTTGACTGTTATGGACATTTTATATAAATGCAACCATACAATATGGGGTCCTTTATGATTGTTTTTTTCACTTGGCATAATGTTCTTCACTGCTGTAGGATACATTAGTACTTCATCCCTTTTTATTGCTACAGTTGACCTTCGAACAAGGCAGGGTTAATCTAAGCATAACTTATAGTCAACCTTCCACATCTACGGATCCTCTGCATCAGGGGTTCAACCAATCACTGATCCTGTAGTCATGTAGTATGGCTGCCGAAAGCTCAGCCTCTCTGTGCACCGGTGCCGAATCAAATCCCAGAGACAGAGTTTTGGGTGAAGTAGAAAAGGATGGCTTTATTGCTTTGCCAGGCAAAGGGAGACACAGGGCTTCATCCTCAAAAAACTATGTGTCTCACCCCAGAAGTTTTGGTGAAGGGTTTTATAACAGTGGTTCAAAGGTGGGATCTCTGACAAGGTTAGGGTGTGAGCAGGGCTTACACTCCCTTCATCTCATCTCAGGTGGTCTTCTCTCTGATGAGCTTCTCTGGTCCCTCTAACCTCGCCTCAGGTGGCTTCTTAGCTGCTCCTCCCTTGATCGGCAACTGTTCACTTCCGTGCTTTGGAACTCAGGGAAGGTCATGGAGGCTGGAGTCTTGCCTATAGAAATGGCGGACAAAAGGAGGCCTCTGTGCCCAGGTCCCACTCGGTTTCAGTGCCTGGGAGCCCCAGAGGGCCCCACTCTGTTTCAGTATTTACTACTGAAAAATATCTGCATCTAAGTGGACCCATGCAGTTCAAACCCACGTTTTTCAAGGGTCAACTGTATTCCATTCTATGGACACGCCATGTTTCAGTTATTCACTCATCAGTAGATGGATATCTGAGTTTATTTCTACTTTTGAACTACTGTAAATAATGCTTACACGAATATTCATGTACGAGTTTTCATTGCGGACATGTTTTCATTTCTATTGGCTATATAACTTGAAGTGAAATTGCTGGGTTATATGGTAACTTTATGTTTAACCTTGCAATGAACTGTCCGACTGTTTTCCAAAGTGTCTGCATCCTTTTATATTCCCATCAGTGACGTATAGTGGTTCCACTTTTTCATCAACACTTACTATTATCTGTCTTTCTGACTACAGCTATCCTAGTATCTCATTGTGGCTGTAATTTACATTTTCCTAAAGGCTAATGATGTGCGTTTTCCCCATGTATTTAGTGACTGTACCCATTCAGATCCTTTGTCTCATTTTAAAATGAGGTTATTTGTCTTGTTACTGTCATAAGCTTTTTTATATATTCTAAATACAAGTCCCTTATTAGATTTACAACTTACAAATATTTTCTTCCATTCTGTGGGTTGTTCTTTCACTTTTATGACAGTGCCCTTTAATGCACAAAAGTTTTCAATTTTGATGAAGTCAAATTTATCTATTTTTCTTGTGTTTTTATGCTTTTGGTGTCATGTTGAAGAAACCACTGCCTAACTCAAGGTAATGAAGATGTATGCCTATTTTTAAGTTTTTATAGTTTTAGCTATTATATTTTAGCATTTGAGCCATTTGTAGTTAATTTTTGTATATGGTCTGAGGTAGGAGTCCAACTTCATTCTTTTACATGTGAATATGCAGTTATCCCAGCACCATTTGCTGAAAAGCCTATTCTTCCATTGAATTTGTCCTGACAACCTTCTTAAAAATCAACTAATTATAAAGATGTGAGTTGATTTCTTGACTCAATTCTATTCCATGGATCTATAAGTCTATCCTTATGCCACAGTTAGGGTTTATTAAATATCAGCTCTTCCACAGAAATTATACTTCATGGAAACATTTAGTATTTTAAACTAAAAATACCACCAAAAGGAAACAAAACAAAACCAGCCAGAATGTTCAACATAATCCCTGCTCTACTGAGCAGTAAACGGCTTGTAAATGTTAAGTGACTCTATACTGAAAACGGTGAAACTAAGGCAACAAAACAGACTCACTAAATACTACATCTAGGCTACACGATCTCAAGATAATGAACTAATACCTACATGTGAGGTATTTTTAGCTAATCATCATTGCAAATTGCTCTTATTAAAATCAGTGCGTATAGTAAATTAGGCAGAAACCTTAAAACAAATACAAAATCTAAATTCGAATACATAGGGGACAGTAAAAATTCAAGAGCATATTGTACTCCAAGCCACGTTACCTGCGTTGCTACATTTAATCTTCATGAAAACCTTATGACTCAGGTAAAGGGAACTACCCAACTTACAGGAGATAAAAGTGGAAGTAGAAGCTAGTTTCTCAGCATCACAGAGGTAGTTAGAGGACAAATAGGGATTTGAGCCTAGATTGGGGGAAACTCAGGAGAACTGATAACCAGTACTCTTGTTTCTCAAGCCTAGCTGTCCAAGGGTTCCAACATTTTTCAACCTAAGGATTGAAAACTCCCAAACATTTCAAAATGAATTCCTAGTGTTATTTTAATCTACTCATCGTGTCACATTGTTCTGAATCATCATAATCATTGCTTGTAGTAAATTAGATAAGATTTTAAACACACAAAATCTAGGTTCAATTATGATTTAAGAGCTTCTGGATCTGTAGCTATCTGATAGCCCACCTAATCCAGCCCTTGGTTTTATACATGGAAGACGTGAGACTCGAGGATGAAATGACTTGTTCAAAAGCTCAGTAAGCTGCTTAGTAGTGAATCCCAGCCTAGATTTCAAATATTACATTTTTTCCAACCACTGCTTCCACTACACTTAGCATGTGTTATCAACCGCTGTTTGATATAACTCTGAGTCACATGTTTTAGAATCTAAAACCTTCCAGGTTATGCTTTCTCTTGAACTTCTTTGACTTCAGAGCAGTTACCATAGACATTGATGTGAACACTCACTGACTGCACCCCTACTTTGGATGACCTGTTTCAACCATCTCAGCTCCCAAGCCATTCTCTTTACCACTCAGAGAGACAGCTTTTAAATCTTCTACTCTTTTTCCAAATTATCATTATCTAACCCTACCTATTTCCTGTGGCTTACACGCTAAGCAGGTCTTCAATGTCTTCTGTTTCACTTACTTACCCCTTTGGCCAAAGCACAAAAGAAACACCATTAAAGGTGATTCACTGAGTTGTCATAATACTTGTTTCATTGAAAAGGAAATGTATATAGTCTCTACTTACATGCCTTTAGTTCTGAAGGTCAGAGCTAATTTAAGGTTTATTTAATAAATGCTAACATTGCTCCTTTAACAGAATTTTTTTTCTTTTGAAGATTCTCTATTCCGTTTTTGGTAGGCCAAAAAAAAAGTCTTGCTTAAGAGTCTAGGTTTTTGTGCCTATTATGGATAGAAACAAATTTAGAACCTAACATAAAAGCTATCAAAAAACACTTCACAGTATTACTTCATCAATTCACAAAGATACAAGAAAAAAATCCAAACTCTTCATTATTTCTACCTCTCTTGTAAACAAGAGTTAATAGTTAATCCTTTTTGTAATCAACATTTCTGCGCAGAAATTATTTTAGTTAAATCACTTTTGTATCAGAGTTAAAACATGGCATAAAACTAAGTAGTAATTTATATTTTCCATTGCCTTTTCGATCCTGCCTACTTTATTCTATAATCATCTGCACGCCAGGTGATACCACTTTAAAAGAAGCAAGCATTTTATTAAAGTGAGATTCCTACACGTGGGGAGCAACACGGAAAGCTGTGATCTGAAACGACAGTTGGTTTACTCTTACCATTTGATCGCAAAATTTCTATGCCATCTGTGGGAAGCCACACAGGCAAATGTGTCATCACATCTAATAATGAAAAGAAAAAACAGACAGAACGTGCTGGAGAAACAGACTGCTTTAATTACCCCCCTCACAATGCTCCTTGAGAATTGGGAAGAAAAGCATTGTGCATGCAAGCTATTTACACAAAGAAGGTAACCAGGGCTCAAGTTTCGGGTTTTTTTTGTTTGTTTTTTTTTTTAACATCAGCCTTCTAATTCTAGCCTGTCCAGTTGACAGCAGAAAACAGAGATATAGTAAAGGTTGAGGCAGAAATCTTGTCAAAAACAGCCTTGGTAGGAAAATAATTAGTACGGTTATTTTCTACAATCCATTATTGACATGGTGAAATCTCAAAATTGTTATATTCTTTCAATTAGAATGTAACCTTACTGTGGTTCTACAGCGGGAGCACGGGAAGAGCCTGGGGTACATGAACAGCTCCAAGACACAGGGACTTCACTTGACCAACATCTTCTGGTGAAATAGTCCTTGGTGCCCGACAATTACCTTTCTTCTTTCAAGCTAGACCAGTGACTCATGTTGTAACTGTTCCAGATCTCCCTAACTCAGGTGCTCTCAAAGATATGAGTATCAAGGTTCTTTGCTGTACATCTGAAACTAACACAACATTGTTAATCAACTATACTCCAATATAAGATAAAAATTTTTTTAAAATAAAATTGTAGCTCATTTTAAAAAAAGGATAATATGAGCTGTGTCTTGGGCAGGTAAAAAAGATGGGAAGGACCCAGTGACTCATGATTGACCCTCATCCGTGTAACTACAATGATGTAAGACAACCGTACCACTTTTCTCCATTTACTCTGAGATCGGTACCAGTTTTATATTTTCCTGAATCAAAAAAGAACCACTCCACTTCTGCTCACTTTGTATTCAACTTCTGTTCATTTTCCATTTTATTTCTGTTCGTGTTTACCCCAGCTGTCTTGGTACCTTGAGTAACCCCCACTCCACCTGCCACTGGTCCAGTAACTTCTACAACCAGCAATGGGCAAATCTTCTCATGACCTCATCTCTAACTGACCCTGGGACTGTAGTGGTGAAGTGAACAGGGAAGAAGAAACAGGAGATCAAGGAGTGACTAATGAATGGTTTCTAGATACAGTGACAGATATGCTAAGACATCGGACTTACAGCAAAGCTATTATAACATAGTCCCGTGTCTGCGTGCCCTGGGAGTTCATTCTCTCGCTAACTTGTGTTGGCCTCTCTGTGAAAGTTTATCATTGATTCATTCAGTAACTACTTTTGAGTACCAACTATGAGCTAAGTTCCAGGAGCACTAAGGAAACAAAGAAAAATAAAGAATGAATAAATATCATTGACCACGGAAACTCACAGTCTAATAATTAGAATCAAACATCACAACAATCCTTCCACTGAAAATGTTCCATAAGGGCATTTTAATTTTAAGATTACACAACAGCTTCACATCTCTCTCAGATCCTTTGAGTATTTCCATTTTGATTAAAGGTCTACATGGGGCCCAGGATGTGAAACAACTTTCTCCAAGTACCTAAACTAACTTCAGGCTAAGTCAGACAGAGAAAGACAAATATCATATGATATAGCTTATATGTGGAATCTAAAAAAATGATCCAAATGAACTTATTTACAAAACAGAAACACATACGTAAAGAATGAACTTATGGTTACCGGGGGGAAGGGTGGAGGGGGGAAGGGATAGATTAGGAGTTTGGGATTGACATGTACACACTGCTCTATTTAAAACAGAGGACCAAGAAGGACCTACTGTATAGCACAGGGATCTCTGCTCAGTATTCTGTAATAACCTAAATGGGAAGAGAATTTGAAAAAGAATGGATACTTGTATGGGTATAACTGAATCACTTTGCTGTACATCTGTAACTAATACATCATTATTAATCAATTATACTCCTATATAAAACAAATTTTAAAAAAATCACCACACAGCACTTTTTTTCAGCACTTTTCTCATTTGATGCACTTTGAGAGTAATATGTAACATTGCCACCTCCCCCCCAAATGATACAATATGAAGCATATGTAAAGATATGAAAAATGGAAAATGATACATAAATGTATTAGAGTAGAAAAATCTTTTCTTCTAGATTGGTACATTTAAAAATTTTTTATGGTACAGTTATAACTCTTTTTTCCAAAAACGTTTGCTGAGCTCCTGCCAAAGGCACTGTCCGAGGCACCACAGATAGAGCAGTGTCTACGGCAGGCAGGATCCCTGCCTTCCTGGAGCTGACATTCTTGTGGGAGAGATGGATAAGAAGTACACATTTTTTGAAGAGTAAAACTGATAATATGTAAGAAAGAGAAAACTGCTAAAGAGAAACCAAGACCCAGAAGGAAGATTAAAGGAGGGATGATAGGGGATGCCTTGTAACTTAACGTTGAGTGGCCAGGGATTTCCCTGGTGGCACAGTGGTTAAGAACCCACCTGCCAATGCAGGGTTCAAGCCTTGGTCAGGTAAGATCCCACATGCCACAGAGCAACTAAGCCCATGCACCATAACTACTGGAGCCCTCATGCCATACCTACTGACCTGCATGCCACAACTACTGAAGCCCGAGCACCAAGAGCCCCTGCTCTGCAACAAGAGAAGCTACCCCACTGAGAAGCCCGCACACAACGAAGACCCAATGCAGCCATAAATAAATAAATAAATAAATAAATAAATAAATAAATAATAAGTAAATAAATAAATAGAGTGGGCCAGGAAAGGCCTTACTGCAAATGTGACTTCTGAGTGAAAGCCTGAATGGTGCCATGAATCACACAGCTCTCTGGAGGAAGAGCATTAATAATATTCAAACTAAGTACAGATAAATTTTGACTTGTTTTCCATCTAACACATGCTGCAAATATTTCATTTCAAATTTCCTAAGAAAAAAAACAATCTGTCAACATACAAAATTAATTATGATGTTTGGTACAAGAATTAAATATATATTTAAAATGTAATATAAAACTTAACTACATGTTTAAGGCTGTTTTAAGAGGCAAAAACTGTTTCCAGGATCTGATACTCAGTAATTTTGCATTTTTGTGCTTTAAAAAAAAAAAATCAACAGGTTTCAGACTCCTATGTGCAAGTACATTTCTGTAAATAACATATTGTGAGTGGGGAGAGCCTTAATTCCCCAAAAGTAAAAAACAAAATTGGAAATAATCATCAGTATGGCTTCTTTTCAATTTTCGACTGAAGCATCAGTTTTATCTTGAAGTTCAGCCTAAGACATTTGATCACATGAGTGTGATCAATGGCTCCTATGAAGTTCATGTTGAAATGAATTTGTAGACCTAGTGTCCTTTGTATCTCCCTATTAATTTATTGAATTTCAAAACCAGATTTCCCTGTATCACATAGACTTTCTCAAGCCTGGGTATGGAGTTAAATAATATATGACTGATAATCACAAAAATACACACTTCAGAGCTGTAGAAGAGCCACTGCCAAAAGATGGGCAGCAAGGTTTGGCTGAAAGATAAAACATTCAAATTACTGACAGGAAATATGCAATGTAAGAGAAAGGAGCATCCACACAAAGGCACAGAGGCAAGAGGGCTCAGCAGTTTTAGGGAATAGCCAGGGGTCCAGATGTGAGTGAGAGGAGGCAGCAGAAGTTGAGGGAAGAAATGGCAGATCATGCGAATACTTTTTTTTTTTTAATATATGAATTTATTTTCTGCATTGGGTCTTCATTGCTGCATGGACTTTCTCCAGCTGTGGAGAGCAGGGGCTACTCTTTACTGCAGTGCACAAGCTTCGCAATGCTGTGGCTTCTCTTGTTGCGGAGGATGGGCTTTAGGCGCACAGGCTTTGGTAGTTGTGGCACATGGGCTCTAAAGCACAGGCTCAGCAGTTGTGGTGCACAGGCTTAGTTGCTCCGTGGCATGTGGGATCTTCCCAGACCAGGGCCCTGCATTGGCAGGCAGATTCCCAACCACTGTGCCACCAGGGAAGTCTGCAAATACGTTTTGACTTTACCCTTAGGTGATGGGGAGCCATCAAAGGGTTTTAGGGTGGAGATAAAGTATCTTGATTGGTGTGTTCAGAAAACCATCAGTGCTATGGGGAGGGTAAAGACCAGATACCAATAATACCTTGTTTTTATTCTGACAACTGTGTTATAGGAATTACAAAATTTAAGGAGATCCAGAAAAGGTTTGCAAAAGTAATGCCTTCTTCCTTTTTTACCAACCTCTTGTGTATGCCTCTTGGATGAAAGCACTGTCTTCATGCATTCTTGGTTAAAAATCACTTAACTCACCAAAATGGGATGCTAAGAGCTACCGGTCTTCAATATTTTTGTCTATTATATAATTTTTCTCCTACAGTAAAGAGAATAGAGTGAAGTAGACAGGAGGGAGAGTTTCCAGAGGCTTGGTGGTGAGTAGCCTGAGTTGAAGGATTGGTCTTTCGTAATCAGAAGAGAACAAGTGGTCCAGGATTTCTGGAGGTACTAGACTGGGAAAGAAGATACAAAAGCAAGGAAATCAGGAAGGCAGGAAATTGAGGCTGGTCATGGTAAAGTGGAAAGAATACAGGCATGAGAGTTTAGAACTCTGAGTTCTAGTTATGACTACTGTTAGAGTCAGGAACTATGCAGACTCTGAGACTTTAAAGAAGAGCTAAAATTTAACCTGTCGCAGTTACAAGGGTGCTGACAGAAGACATGAGACTCCTGGGTCAGAGAAAAAGGAAAATGTCTTATTAACAACAGTAGCTAAACAACATCGTTGTCTTGCCCCAATTTCCTGAGCCCCAGTTCCTGCAGGGCAACACAGAAAGGGCCAGGTGATACTCATATGTGCAGTTGGTTGAGTAGTAGGAGAGGAACCCCAAGCCTAGCAAACTCCAGTCTTTTATAATGAGCAGCAAAGTGACCAATCTTTGCTCTGAAAGAAGCATCATCTCTGTCTCCTGATACAGTTCACTATCTTTGAAAAGATGGTTCAGAACAAAAGACCCTGCCTACAAGACATGGAGAAATGCTAGAAAATCCTTGGAGAATTGTCTCCCAATAGTAGCTAACCACGTGTTCTTGGTCAGGTTATCTGTCTTTACTGTACTTGTTTCCTTATGGATAAAATGGGGAGATCATTACCCAATTCATAGGAGAGTCTGAAATAAAATATTATTCTGAACTCAAAGAGAGCCAAAATGATGAGTACTTAACTTTTTATATGTTAGAGCATTTTCTGAAAGCCCTGCTGGAAATGTAACTTTGTTGTTATTGTATTAATAACCCACAACTAATGAAAACACAGGTAATTCCAATCCAGTAAGATTAAAGGTTAACCTCAAATTGATGAGGTGTAAAAACTTAACTAATTGTATACCTACTGTCACAATTGTACTGATACAATCTTTTTCTGTCTTTACTAATCCCTGTTCCTAAAACATTTTTTGAGGCTGCTCTTTTGTCTTCTTACTGGTTGCCTCATTAGGGAATTTTAAAATTTTACAGATGCTAACAAATTCGTTTTAAAAGTTTGTAAGTTTCTGAAGCTCAAGATGGCAGAGTGGAGGACGTGCGCTCACTCCCTCTTGCAAGAGCACCGGAATTACAACTAACTGCTGAACAATCATCATCAATAGAAAGACACTGGAACTCACCAAGAAAGACACCCCACATCCAGAGACAAAGGAGAAGCCGCAATGAGACGGTAGGAGGGGCGCAATCACGTTAAAATCAAATCTCATAAATGCTGGGTGGGCGACTCACAAACTGGAGAACAGTTACACCGCAGAAGTCCACCCACTAAAGTGAGGGTTCTGAGCCCCACGTCAGGCTTCCCAACCTGGGGGTCCAGCAACGGGAGGAGGAATCCCCAGGGAATCAGACTTTGAAAGCCGACGGGATTTGATTGGAGGACCTCCACAGGACTAGGGGAAAAGTTTGTAAGTTTCTTAATGGGGATTAAATGAAATAATACATATAAACTGAATGTACCCAGAGCATACGAGGTGTTCAATAAATATTGGTTCTTTACTATTATAGGAACATTCTATGATTTCAGGGTACTGAGAATAAATCATGCCAACTTTATCACTGTGTAATTAAAACTACTAAGTCATATTGTTTCCTAATAGTTTTAAAATAATGATCATTTTCACTGGTTACCAATGTAATTTTGATTGTAACTACTCAACGAAAAAATGGTATTTAAATGCCACCATTAGCTAAAACACGTTTGCAGCTAGAGCATTACTTTTACTTATCTCCCTTCAGCTGGTTTCTCTCTCCCCCAAGTCGCTTGTTTCAAGAACAGAGAGGTAAAAAGAGCAGAAGGGCTCTTTTCCAGTTTTCTGTTTGGAGGAAGCCTTGGTAGAGAGGACACTGAGTTTTATTTCGGATGGTCCCAAAATGCTTAAGTGGGCATGCCAAAAAAGTTGACGATCAGGTTTGCTCAGTTCTTTGTTTCCTGTGTGGGATGGGCATTAGGGTGAAAGTCAGGGAAACTGTTATGGAGCCCACCATGCTCAGAGCCAGTTAACCCGCAGCTGAGGCTTTGGGGCGGGCAGCGTGAATTGGGGGCCAGATGAAAGATGTGGCAGTGACCCCAAGGAGTCTTCCAACCCTATGAAGGACAAAGGGAGGCTGAGTCACCAGAGAGGGTTTTCTCAGGTCCTCAGACCCCGATAAACCATATGCCTGTACCGTGAGTTTATCCATCAAAGACTTCGATAACAGATAAACAGGTTACCGAGGATCAGAACGGAACGGCAGGGAAGCTAAGTTCACATCACCTATCACAGCCACCCAGCCCTCCCAATTCCACAGAGTCTTGCGGTCCCTGCCTCATGTCTTCGCTGCCATCTTGGAAAAGAGTAAGGAGAACATGAGGGCATCTGAAACACTGAACGGTTATCCAAAGAATCAGGTTAAACGTACAGAAACAGATACATTTGCAACAATTGTGGAGGGACCAAAAGATTATCATACTAAGTGAAGTAAGTCAGAAAGGCAAATAACATATTGCTTATATGTGAAATCTAAAAACAAAAAATGGTACAAATGAACTTATTTACAAAACAGAAATGGAGTCACAGGTGTAGAAAACAAACTTATGGTTACCAAAGGGAAAAGGTGGGGGGTGGGAGGGAAGAGGGATAAATTAGGAGATTGGGATTAACATATACACACTACTATATATAAAATAGATAACTACTAATGACCTACTGTAGAGCACAGGGAACTCTACTCAATATTCTGTAATGACCTATATGGGAAAAGAATCTAAAAAAAATGGATATATGCACATATATAACTGAATCACTTTGCTGTACACCTGAAACTAACAATATTGTAAACCAACTATACTCCAATAAAAATTTTTAAACAATAAACAGATAAAATTATTTTGTCTCACTTTGTTTTGTATCAGACGAGACTAAGCTGCTTTGTTTTTTGTTTTCTCCTCTACCCAACCAGGTAGACACTTGATGAGAAAGATCAGTGTGAGTAAATCTGTGACCCTTTCACATATTTTTTTGAGCTGTTAAAACACTTTCCACTATTCCTGGGGGTGGAAGCAGTTAGAGAAGGCTCACAATGACAGAAGAACAATCTTGAGTTCTGCTTTTTTTAGGATTTCAAACTCTAGTATTGTGTTACTTTTTTTTCCATAAAACATCAGCCACAGTAGCTTCAGAGTGCAAACTTATTAAATAAAAAGGGCTATGAGTAGCTGTACAAATTGCTCATTAAAGCGGATCACTTTTTTTTTTTAGTACCAGTTAAGCTTTGTAGACTAGAGAATCACCCAGCTGAAGAGCTACAGGTGATGTTGTCCACAGCCCTAATAGCCTGGTAAATAAAGCCTTCACCTGTCAGTTCCCAGCATCAACCTAATCCAAATCAGATAAGTAAAAAGTGGATGTGACTTATGAGTGATGCAAAGCATGGCACTTGGGGAAATGGCAAGGTTTGTAGTGATTTAGAACCCGGTCCCTGGAAAACTTGATTATAAGGTAAAATATGCAGCAGCTCTAGGAAAGGCATAAAAATGTCATGCAAATAGGGGAGCAGTCGGGGAAGAGCTGAGATCAAATAAAATTTTCTCATAAGGTGTGCCCCTTTATTTTGATGCACTGAGAGGCAGTCTATTGTGACAGTCAAGGGCACAGGTTAGAAGCCAGGCTGCCTGGTCTTGAATCCTGCTCTGCCCTTTACTGACCTCCACAAAGTCATTCAACCTGACAGTACCTGGGTTTTCTCACTTCTAAACAGAGATAATGGTAGTATTGACTTCACTGGTCATTGAGAATTAAGTGCTCAGGTGTGTAAAGTTCTTAGACGAGTGCCTAGGATAGCAGCAAACAGTACATGAGTCTTAGATGTCATTATCACTGTTGCTAGTGATAATATTAAACAATGAGACTACCACCAGTGTGTGTGTGAGACACAGGTGATAGGAAGGGGGAGAAGGATTACCATGACCCCGCCCTCCCAGAGTTTGCAATTAACAACAGGAATAGGTCAGGCTGAACAGCCTTTGATGTTTTCCAGTTAACAGATCAATAGGTTGTAACATGACTATGAATTGCATTATAAATGCAAACTGAAACATACCTGGAGAAAATTAAGAACTACTAGTTTTCAGACTGGCTTCTGAGAAGCCCTGGGTTTTAAATAGTAATTGCTCTAAGGTGAGGGGGGAAAGGAGGCAGAGAAAGAGGACACTGGCAGGAGACAGGGGAGCTTAGTATACTTTCTCAAAGCTTAGCAATCAATAAATAAGATGTTTGAGAAAACAGCTTGCAGATGACATATGTAACTGCATCTAAAGTGCTTGGAAAGTTGAGTTTCTTAAACAAGCTAAGAATTTCCCTCTCACTCTTGCTACTGACACCATTAATTAACCAACCATTTGGATCTTGAGCAAACCATTTAGATCCTAAGAAAAAGAGTAAAAAGCTCAAACTGACCTTTCTCTATCCTGTTACAAATTCCTGAGGTCAAATTTACTTATACTTGATCCAACAGCAATGGCTCCAAAATACCTCTTCTGAGAGGTATTTTGTGATGTATCTTTCCAGAAAAATCAAGTAGTGGAAATCTCCTGATTCACAGAAGGAAAAAAAATGTAACAAACTTGTGTATAGAAAATTCTCATTTGAGTTTTTCATAAACTTTCTTCCCTGGTCGGTGCCTATCACCACTACTGAAAACAAGTGTGAACAATTAAATCAATCAATAAATAGTGAAAGAAAGGTAATGAAAACCCTGGAAAAGGACCACGCTTAACTTGTTATTTCACGGGTACTCAGGCGGTGATTTTATAGAGCACACATGCTCTGTTGTTCTATTTTTGTTCCTGGTCCTCTCAGCAAAACTGCACGTCTCAATATTTCATGAGTCCTGCACCCCTTAACTTTCAGGAGCTCAGACATCTGAATGAGTCTGAAACCACCAAAGTATATGCCCTTAATGCTTTAATACAATCAGAGAACCTATGTTTCCGTGCTCAAGAGGTCTCCTGCCAACCTCGCAGGCTATTTGAGAAGTTGATACACGACCATTAACATCAGCTGTGCTATTTGTGATCTGTGGAGACTCATCCACTGGGAACAAGGCTGAGAACACTGTATCCCAGAACATTGCATCCTTAGGCCCGAAATGAACAGCAGTTTGATTTGATTGCAAAACAGTGGGAGAATTTGGAAAAGCATATTGTAGCCCGAATTCCAGGGGGCCCGTCCACATCTTCCCAACCCGCTTTTAATTATTAGGAAGGATTTACCAAAGTTGTAGGAGTGATAGGCAGCCCATGGCATCTCAAGCACGAAAGCTTGCCTTCTGGGTCTGCACTGTGACCTTGGGGAAATTACGAAATCATATTCAGTGAAACATGAGAGAGAGTTGACAACGATGTCTTTCCCAAACATACCGTAGAGGAATTTGGGGAAGAAGGAAATAACATCTGGACTAAACTCCAGCCTCAACAGGCTGTGACAACAAAACAGGGTTATACCTCCTAATTTCCAAACATTTGCCCACCTTAAAAGGCTCCGGAGCTGTCTGGATCTTTTCCCAGGGATCTTCCTCTTGTGTGCCCAGGAACCAGCCCCTCAAGGCTCTTCAATTTTACCGTCTCTTGCTTTAGGCTTGCAAGATTATCACCCCCATGCACACCACTGCTGGCCACGAAAGACCCAGCCACACAACCAAGGCCAAGCTCAAGCTTTCGCCAAGAATTTACGACAAGCAGGGAAGAACTGAAGAGTAATGTTAAGAACCAGATACTCAAAGAGCCTGCAAACCCAAACTGGCCTTGGGTGCTATATAGATACCACTCATTGGTTCCAGCTGTTCTCCTGTTTTTCTCTCTGCATCTTCCTATCTTCTCTTTTACTGGGAGTTAATGACGGCCTCTTAAAGTGCCAACGTATAACTTACATCTCAGAAGTTCCGGAAACGGGAAACCTTGAATGTAAGCACCATGAAGACAAAACAAATGGGATACAGTATTGCAAAAAAAAAAATGCATTTCGAAGTATGTGAGAGAGACAGACAGACAGACAGACAGACAAAGGGGTGGCGGGGGGGAGAGATTGAGAATCATGGGTCTGTACGTATTCCAAACAGTATCCTACACGTAATATGTTTCGAACATCCAGGAAACCTGAGAGATGTCCACAGTCCTGCCCAGCCTTCTCATAAATTTCTGATCTTAAATAGTCTTTCAAAAGTCACAGCTGTGGATATGTAGATTCTGCAGTTTGCAGCTGCCCATTTTCTGTGGGTCTCAAACTCAAGGCCGATTTACATTAAGCTACAAGATCTGCAGCGTGAGCTTCAGAGAACATTACGGGAATAAGGGAAGTTCTACTGTGTCGGTTTCATCGTCAGCACTTGTGCATTTTATAATTTTTGTTCTTCTCGTTCATCGTCTGCCTCACTCTCATGACACTATAAGTTCTGCAAGGACAGAAAACACAACTCCTCTGCTTATTAACTTATACCCAGAAATTAGGTCTACCACATAGTTGGTACTCAAAAAAAAATGTCACTGAAATGATTGACTGAAGGATCTGTGGAGAAGGACACCATCAACAGAAAGAAAAATGAGTCCAGCTAGTGAGTCACAGCTGGTGAATAAACCAGCTGGCGGACTGGCCAGCACAGGGCAGACCCCCATTCTGTGACAAGTCCTCCCTGCTAACAAGGTAATGCCGGGTGTGTGTAGGAGCGATAACTTGGGCCTGAGGAACAATTGGGAAGTAGAGAATTTTCTAGTTGAAAGGGCTAGAAGATAGGCTTAGTGATTTTGGGGTGCTCCCAAAGCCAGGTTACTACCAACTTAGGGGAGAATCTCGTCTTCTCAACTTCTGGTTTTAAGTGCCACAGTCTTGGAAGCAGTGGCTGCAAACAGATATGTGAATGCTAAGATAATGTTCACCAACAGAGGAATGGATAAAGAAGATGTGGTACTTCCATACAATGGAATATTACTCAGCCATAAAAAAAGAATGAAATAATGCTATTTGCAGCAATGTAGGTGGACCTAGAGGTTGTCATACTGAGTGAAGAAAGTCAGACAGAGAAAAACAAATATCATAATATCATTTATATGTGGAATCTAAAAAAAGGGTACAAATGAACTTATCTACAAAACAGAAATAGTCACAGATGTAGAAAACAAACTTATGGTTACCAGGGGGTCAGTGAGGGAGGGATAAATTGGGATTGACATACATTATATATAAAATAGATAACTAATAAGGATCTATTGTATAGCACAGGGAATTCTACTCAATACTCTGTGATGACCTATATGGGAAAAGAAACTAAAAAAGAGTGGACATATTTATATGCATAACTGATTCACTTTGCTGTGCAGCAGAAAGTAACACAGTAATGTAAATCAACTATACTCGTAATAAAAATTAAAAAAAAAAATAGATGGACTGGAGCACCTGAATAGACCCACCAGCTTTCCTGTAGCTCCATAAACACATATGGCGGTCTCCTGGTCCAAAGGCTCAATTTAAAGGATGAGAAGAGGCAAAATGGATGATAAGAGGCAACACTGGCAGAGTTGATCCCTGAGCGGAACAAAGATGAGAGATGGGGGAATATATTGTCAGGGTGGGGGTGGGTGCGATGTCGGTGGGTTGGCAGGGAGGAGGGTGGGGGAAGGTTCTGGGCTTTGAGAAAGAGCATCCACAGAGAGGGAGAGCTGTTCTGTGTTGCTACAGTGGCAGCTGGGGAGCGTGGGAGGCGTGGAAAGAGATCACAGAGGGGGAGCTGCGGGAATGGCAGTGAGAAGCCCTTGGTCTTCAAGTCTTGTCTGCACACCAGCGTGGTCGCCGTGAGGCCCCAGGACCCCCATCTGGTCCCCGGTCAAAGGTTCCTGGCACCGTGGACCCTGGCCTCAGGATCTGGGGCACCTGTGGTTACTCCTGCCTTCTCCCCAGTCCCAAGCTGCTCCTCTCAGGGAACTTCCACCCCACTTTATCAGAAGAATAACTCAAGCATCTGTTCACATTATTTAATTTTTAACTCCCAAAGTTTAAAGGCTTCACACCCACTGCTGCTTCTGATCTAACAGTTGCTGCTTAACCTACAGCCAGAAAACTCTGCGATGAGAAGCACAGAACTTCCCTTAGGTTTAAAAAAATAAAAATAAAAATTTGACACAAAGTCTCTAAAGTATAAGGGTGAGCTAAGAGGACATTTCCACAGACTTTGCTTATACTTGCCCTATGACAAATGATCCTGCTAATCTAACCTTTAAGCTACAATTTCTACTTGCAAAGTGATTTGTAACCACCTTCGCAAACCTGATGGAGACAGTTGGGAAATGCGGCTGGATTTTGTGGTGATCCTTAGGTTACAAATAAGCTGTTTTTGTTCACGTGGCTGCATCCTATGGCATTTGCTCTATTTTGTAAACTGTGTCAGTACGATCTCTAATAGCATCTCAGATTTATCTGGCAATATTCTTCAGAAAAACCTCAGGATGTTTTTCACATATACCATTCTTTTATTCCTTTAGGACTTTCATTGAAAAGATTCTTAGAGGCAGGCATAAAATAAGAAATCTATTCTTCTCCTTCAGGAGAGAGCTATTAAGTGTTGCCTATTTCAATGAATTTCTCTTCACATTTACACATCCTCTTCTTAACCTTTCATGTCTGTGATTTTTCTCCCCAGTCTTCTACCTGCACCCACTGTTCTAAGCTTATTTTCTCGGGGGACAGTGTCTTTTTGGCTGCCGGGATTTCACTGTCACCCCCTTGCCAGGCTCTCATTCCTTTGCCTGAACACTACTGGGTGGAGAGTTCAACAAGTATTCTTATCTCTGTTTTTTGTTTGTTTTTCTGCCTTAATTTTTTTTCTCCCTTAATTTTTAAAGACCAAAATGTGAAAAGTGTAATTCCGAAGTGAAATTCTGGACTCATATTCAGAGCTAGGCACTGAGAGGCAGCTGGTTCAACATTTGAAACGTACCAACTTATTTCGGAAAAGCAAACGTGATAACTTCAGCAGGGATGGCATGTAGTTGCTTAGCATGATTTTTCAAATCAGACTTAAAATGATTTGATGAATCAAATGTTGTGCTACATGGAATTTTCTTCTTTTTTCTTTCTCATTCATGATCGTCTCCGAATACTTAATGGGAATCCATGCTCTATGTAGCGAATTACCTACGTAATAACTTAGGTTTGGGAGCTTTCCTTACTACAAAGAGTTTATAATCTGGTCATCTATATCGAACCTCTATGGGGGTCCTGTCACTTTTTTCTCAATAAGTTTGCTTGCATCCATTCTTTGCAAGCATTTAGCAAAAAACATTTGTTAGCACCTGCTGTATTTGATGCTAAAGTCTGGCAATACGGCGATGATCAAAACCACCCAGTCTTTCTGTTTCCATGTAGAGACTAATCCTCTAGTCACACTTTCAAATCTAAAACTACAAACTGAGAGAAGCATTCAAAAGGCAAAGAGACAGGGCTTGCTCTTTGAGATCATGAAACAAGCGGACAAGACCTGAAATTGGGAGCAGGTGGGAATCAGAGAAAGTATCAGTAAAGAATAACACTGGACTATAATCACTGTGCTGTGCATTACATCTCCAGAACCTGTCTTCTCGTTGCAAGTTTGTACCCTTTAAAAATGTATCCCATGGAGAACAGTATGGAGGTCCCTTAAAAAACTAAAACTGGAACTGCCATATGACCCATCAATCCCACTGCTGTACATATACCCAGAGAAAACCATAATTCAAAAAGACACATGCACCCCAATGTTCATTGCAGCACTATTTACAATAGCCAGATCATGGAAGCAACCTAAATGTTCATCAACAGATGAATGGATAAAGAAGATGTGGTACATATATACAGAGGAATGTTAGCCACAAAAAGGAACGAAATTTGGACATTTGTAGAGACGTGGATGGACCTAGAGACTGTCATACAGAGTGAAGTCAGAAAGAGAAAAACAAATATCATATATTAACGCATACATGAGGAATATAGAAAAATGGTACAGATCAACCACTCTGCAAGGCAGAAACAGAGACACAGATGTAGAGAAAAAACATATGGACACCCAAGGGGTAAAACGGGGCGGGGGGGTGGGCTGGGATGAACTGGAAGTTTGGGATTGCCATATATACATTACTAATAAGAAAAAAATATAAAATTGTACACTTTAAATATATGCAGTTTATTGTATGTCAGTTACATCCCAATAAAAGTCCTTAAAAAATGTATCCCCAGTTCTTCCATCCCTCATTCCTGGTAATGACCTTTCTATTTTCTCTTGTAGATTCCACATACAAGTGACATCACATGATATTTCTCTGTCTGGCTTATCTCACTAAGCATGATACCCTCAAAGTCCATCTGTTTTGTTGCAAATAGCAGGATTTCCTCCTTTCTCAGGGCTGAATAATAATATTCATATGTTGCGTGTATATATATAAATACATCTCACATATTTATCCATCATCCATTTGCAGACATTTAGCTTGTTTCCAGATCTTGGCTATTGGGAATAATGCTCAATAAACATGTGAGTGAAGACATCTTTTTGATAACGTGTTTTCATTTCCTGTGTATATATACCCTGAAGTGGGATTGCTGGATCATATTGTAGTTTTTTTTTGTTTTTGTTTTTGTTTTTTTTTTAATTTTTTATTTTTTTGGGGGGGTACACCAGGTTCAATCATCTGTTTTTATACACATATCCCCCTATTCCCTCGTAGTTTTATTTTTTTTGAGGAAAGTTCATACTGTTTTCCATAGTGGCTGCACCCATTTACATTCCAACCAATGGTGTGTGAAGGGTTCCCTTTTCTCCACATCCTCACCAACACTGGTTATCGCTTGTCTTCTTAATGATGACCATTCTGACAGAGGTGAGGTGACATCTCATCGTGCTTTTAATTTGCACTTCCTGCATGATTAGTAATGTTGAGCATCTTTTTGTGTACCTATTGGCCATTTGTATGTCTTCTTTGGAAAAATGTCTATTCAAAATTTCTAGGAGGCTAGGTCTTAAATGTTCTCACCACAAAAAAGAAATGGTAATTATGTGACATGATAGAAGTGTTAGCTAAAGCTACGATGGCAATCATATTACAATAAATAAATGTATCAAATCAACACATTGTACACATAAACTTGCACAATGTTATATGTAATTATATCTCAGTTAAAAAAGAAAGAATACCACTTGACCTCAAATCTGTAGAGTGGGAAGATGTTAAATAGAAGAAAGTAGGGGAAGGAGGTCCAGACAGATTGAATGGCTTACATCTAACTCCATGGTGTTTACAGAAGGACTATGACATATTTGAAGATAAGGGGGAAAAGCCAGTTTGTCTAGACATGGAGAGGAAGATGATCAAGTCTGAAGGACCAATCCACAGAGGCATTGGAGAGGTTTTTTTTTTTAGTTGCTGAGTATCCGGGTTCAGTTGTTCATATTGATGGTGGAAGGTTTTTTTTTTTTTTTGGCAGGGTCAGGTTTATATTTTCAAAACACTGGCTGCAGTGTGGAGAGGAACAGCAAGGTGGTCTAAAATAGATAAGTTGGAATCTGTTAGAAATCTATTAGGAATCTAGGACAGTGAGAAAGTCACATAATTACAATGGTTGAAGCTGAGATAGAAGAAAAAATGGATTACATTTAGAAATATGTAGGAGGTAACATTGAGAGAGACTAGTAATGACTGGATCTGAGAGTGAGAGAGAAGGAAACATCAAGAATGACACTTCAGCTTTCACAATTAAACAGTGGTCGCAGATGAGGGAAATGGGAATGTCTGAAATGTGTTTTTGTTTGAAGACTCTGAATGTCTGTGTTTTTGAGAGAACTACTAGTAGATACAAAATTGGATAAGATGGTCTAGGGCTCCTAGAAGTCTAGGATGGAGACATACATTTGGGAGGCATCAGCATATGGTCTGTTCTTGCTGATATTCCCCAGGAGAGAGTACTTGAGAAGCAGAGAAGATAAACTAAAACATAACTTTGAGAAAAAAATTAACCTTTAAAACTACAAGAAAATCTTAAAAAAAAAAAAAAATGCTGCAAGGGACCACGTGGAGAGCGAGGAGAAAATGAGAAGGATGTGGTTTCACAGAAGCCAGGGTAAGAGAATTTTTTCAAGAATAATGGAGTCCCTTACCTCACATCATGCACAAAAATTAACTCAAAATAGATCAAAGGCCTAAATGTACAAGCTAAAACTATAAACCTCTTAGAAAAAAACATAGGAGTAAATCTTTGTGACCTTGAATTAGGCAGTAATTTCCAGATATAACATCAAAAGCATAAGCAACAACAAAAACAAAATACATAAATTGGACATCATCAAAATTAAAAACTTCTCTGCTTCAAAGGACACCATTCAGAAAGTGAGAAGATAACCCACAGAATGGAAGAAATGTTTTTGCATCTCATATATTTGATAAGGAACTTATATCTAAAATATGTACTTCTTATAACTTAATTATGAAAACATAAATAACTAAAATGTGGACAGTCTAAATATGCACTCTTCAAAGAAGTTTTACAAATTACCAATAAGTACAAAAAAGTTGCTTTTACTTTAGTCATCAAGGAAATATAAATCTAAAGCAAAATGAGGTTACCACTTCCTATCCACTGCGACGGCTAGAATCAAGAAGTCAGATAGGGAGTTCCCTGGTGACCTAGTGGTTAGGATTCTGGGCTTTCATTGCCGTGGCCCAGGTTCAATCCCTGGTCAGGGAACTGAGATTCCACAAGCCTCTCAGCCAAAACAAACAAAAAACAAACAAAACAAAAAACAGAAAACAACCCCCCTCCCCCCCAAACACACACACACAAAAGAAGTTAGATAATAAAGCACGTGGTGGGAATGTAAAATGGTGCATCCCCTTTGGAAAACATTCTGCAAGTTTCTCAAATGGTTAAACACAGAGCTATCATGTGGCTCAACAATTTCAGTCCTAGATATATACTGAAAAGAAATACAAACATGTCTCCACAAAAACTTGTCCACAAATGTTCATAGAAGAATTACTAATAATGGCCAAAAAGTGGAAGCAACTCTCCATCAACTCGTGAATGGATAAATAAGATGTGGTACCTCCGTGCAATGGAATATTGTTCAACAATATAAAGAAATGAAGTCCTGATATTTAGGAATTTGGTGTCAAAGTTCCTTATTGGATTATTTTTTGCAGGATAAGCAAAGCAACTGAGGTACAAAGCCCAAGACAAGTCAAGTAAGTGGAATCTCTGACATTACTACCGGCTGGCTAAGTGGCTCTGCTTCTGCTCAAATATATAGAATATAACTGTGATATAAATAGCTATTAAAGGCTTTTTGAACCCAACATCCAAATGAAATTACATTGTATGTTAACTGATTTTAAAATCTGTTATGAAAGACAATGAAAATAACATTTATTTATGCCAAACACTCTTCTAGGCACCTTAACATATACTTAAAATGTAATCTTCATAGCAGCCCTATGAAATAAGAACATTATTATTCTAATATTATGCATTATGAAACGGAGCCTCTAAAAGGTTAAGTGAGTTAGTCAAGACTGTAGTGTTAGTAAATGGAAGAACCAGCATGAAAACCCAGAAACTCTGGTTCTAGAGTTTTCGTTCTATCACCACGCCTGCAAACAAGAGGAATACCGCCCACCCTATCTACATTCTCTTCGATATTTCTCTGTTACCTTCCACATTTGAACGTAATTGTTCTCCAAAATATAGTCACATATCTTTTAGAATGTTTCCTTATTTGTAAACGAGAAAAAAAATGATATTCACTTCACAGTTTGTTTTAGAGATCGAATTAGTGAACGTATATGAACACATTTTTTAAAATTCTTAACTGCTGTTAAATGCTAACAAACAAACAAACAAAAACAAAAAGAAAAAAAGAAATGAAGTCCTGATGCATGCTGCAACATGGATGAACCTTGAAAACATTACGCTAGGTGAAAGAAGCCAGCCACAAAAGGACCACATGTTGTATGATTCTATTTACGTGAAATGTCCATAGGCAAATCCACAGGGACAGAAAGTAGGTTGGTGACTGTCTAGGACTAACAGTTTGGGGAGAAATGGGGAGTGAATGCTAAAGGGTATGCTCTAAAATGGATTGTAATGATGTTTGCAAAACTCTGTAAATATGCCAAAAGCCACTGAATTTTACACTATCAATGAGCGAATTGCATGATATGCAAATTATAAATCAATAAATCTGCTATTTAATAAAAGAATAATGGAATCATCAAGAAAGTTCAAGTTTTGCTGAGGAGGCCAGTAGATGAACACTGAAAACTGTCCACTGAATTTCAGGCGCAAGCATCATACATGACAAGCCCACAGCTAACATCAGATTTGATGGTGGAAAGCTGAAAGCGTTTCCTCTAAGATCAGGAACAAGGCAAGGATGCTCACTATTGACACTCCTCTTCAACATAGCACTGGAAGTCCTAGTAAGAGCAATTAGGGGGAAGAAAAGAAACAAACGGCACCCAAATCAGAAAGGAAGAAGTAAAAGTGTCTCTATTTGCAGGTGACATGAACTAATATAGAAAATCTGAAAGACTCTATCAAAAAACTGTTGGAACCAATAAGCAATTTCAGTAAAGTTACAGGATACACAATCAACGCACTAAAATCAGTCGTGTTTCTATATACTAACAGCAAACTATCTGAAAAATAAATTAATTTCATTTACAAAACCATCAAAAAGGATTTAGGGGTAAATTTAACCAAGGAAATGAAAGATCTGTACACGGAAAATTATAGGACAATGATGAAAGACAAATAAATGGAAAGATATTCCATGGTCATAGATTGGAAGAATTAATATTAAAATATCCACATATCCAAAGCAATCTATAGATTCAATGCCATCCCTATCAAAATTCCAATGGCACTTCTCACAAAAATGGAACAAACAATCCTAAAATTTGTACAGAACTACAAAACACCCCAAATAGCCAAAGCAATCTTGAAAAAAAAAAAAGAACGAAGCTGAAGGCATCACACTTCCTGATTTCAAAATATATTACAAACCACAGTAATCTAAACAGTATAGTCATGCAATAAAAACAGATATGTAGGCATGTGGAACAGAAGAGACAGCCCATAAATAAACCCACACCTCTTTGGTCAACTAATCTTTGACAATGGTTCTAAAAATACACAATGTGGAAATGATAGTCTCTTCAATAAATGGTGTTTGGAAAATATCCACATGAAGAAGAATGAAACTGGACCTTTATCTCATACTGTATTAAAAAAATCAACTCAAAATGGACTAAAGATTTTAACATAAGAACTGAAACTATAAAACTACTAGAAGACAACAAAGATAAACATCCTCTTGACATTGATTTTTTGGATATGACCCCAAAATACAGACAATGAAAGCAAAAATAGACAAGTGGGATTGCATCAAACTGAAAAGCTCCTGCAAAGCAAAGGAAACCATCAACAAAATGAAAATACAACCTACTGAATGGGAGAACATAATTGAAAATCACATATCTCATGAGGGGCTAATATCAAAAATATATAAGGAACTCAACTCAGTAACAACAACAAAAATGAGCAAAGGACCTGCATATATATTTCTCTAAAGAAGACATGCAAATGGCCAGTATGAAAAGGTGTTTAATATCACCAACCATCAGGGAAATGCAAGTCAAAACCACAATGAAATATCACCTCAACCTTTCAGCTTGGTTATTATCAAAGAGACCAGACTTACTTACACGGGATGATCAGGCAATGGTTCCAAGAGAGTGAGGATGGGAACTGCAAAACCCCTTGAAGCCTAGGTTCTGGAACTCACATAATGTCACTCTTGCCACATTCTGTTGGCCACAGCAAGTCAAAAGTCCAGCCCAGGTTCTAGGAGAGGAGAAACAGACTGCATCCTTCGTGGGAAGAATAGCACAGTCATAGTGCAAAAAAGTCTGCCTTCAGAAGTGGAGGGGTTATGACACCCATTTTCACAAGCAATCTATCAGAGGCAAGTTGGATTTTGTCGTTAGGTTGGATCTGCAGTTACTACCCTGGGCAATCTAGGGTTGGTCCAAGTCATGTTTTCTCCAAATCTTTCTTATAGAGTCCTGTTTCTTTTCTTTGGAGTTCCTTTCTCAGTTTGAAGTTGTAGACTGGAAAGTATGATTATCAGGTGAATATCTCCCCTCCCTGTGAACAAAGACTGGTTGGTTGTTTTTATTCACTATTGTATTACCAGCACTTAGAACTGTGCGTGTAACTTAACAGCCACTCAATAAATTTTGTTGAATTATTGAATAAATGAATGAATAAGTGTCAAAGTGATGACAGAGGTAATATGTGAGCTGTATCTTGAAGGATAAATTTGATTGCATTGGCAGGGGAGAGTCAGATGAGTATATTAATTTGTATGAAAGAATCAATATGCATAACACTAAATGGCTTTCAACATGGATTCCAATGACAAAGTCCTTTAAAAATGATAACAGGGTATATTTAAATATATTAATATAATACGCTAGAACTAACAGAAAGTTATTAAAATAGACAAAACTAAATAACCTCTAAAAACAGAACATTATAAAGCATTAATGATAATTGCATACACAGGAAAAATATTTACAATAATATACTACAATACAATATATAATACATAAAATGAACAGCTGAAATATAAATTTTTAAACTTTGAGCATATATCAAAAGGAAATCTATCACAGAAATAAAAAGGAATTAAAATTGTTCTATTAAAATATGTATTACAGAAAATATCTACAGAAAATACATAAAAATCAGCAGAAATTATACTGTTACATTTCAATACATCTGTTAACAGCTATGTAAAAATCATCAGTGACAGCAAGTAGTTAGGCAGGAGTTTTGTTTCATAATTAGTTTGCATGTAAAACAGAGAAAATATTCCAGGATGGGATATATGGAAATAACAAATAAATGCACACACTTTCTTTTAAAGAAACTCTTATGAGGATTCTACCCAAAGAAATTCAAACAGAAGGGACTTCCCTGGTGGCGCAGTGGTTAAGAGTCCACCTGCCAATGCAGGGGACATGGGTTCGAGCCCTGGTCCGGGAAGATCCCACGTGCCACGGAGCAATTAAGTCCATATGCCACAACTACTGAGTCTGCATGTCACAACTGCTGTGCCACATGCCACAACTACTGAAGCCACGCGCCTAGAGCCCAAGCTCCGCAACAAGAGAAGCCAACGCACTGTGAAGCCCGTGCAACAAAGAGTAGCCCGCGCTCGCCACAACTAGAGAAAGACTTTGTGCAGCAATGAAGACCCAACGCAGCCAAAAAAATACAATGCAATAAAATAAGTTCAAAAATAAAAGCAATTCAAACAGAAAATTCCAATAATATTAAGGGTATCTTAAGACACAAAATATATTGCCATGCTGGAACCCAGGAATAGAGCTACTGATATATGTATGAGGATATTTTCATCCTCAGGGGGAAATATATTACACACAAAAAAATACATGTGACAGTTGTATTTAAATCTGGAATCCTGTATACAACCTAATGGAAAATAAAAGTTTAGACAAACAGCACAGAAAGAGTCCTCTTAGAGATATGTAAGAAGTTCTTTTTCATTCCTTCCTGCTAGAATTAAAAAGCTCAGAGAAGTCCTGTAAGCAGCATCTTGAAAATGACTATATGCACATCTGTATGTGCTCTAACTCAATCAGAAGAGAAGAACCAGAAGAAAAACCATCTTGAACATTTGTGGGACCCAGGGCAAAATTAAATATGGAGGCCCTCATATCATATGTGGAAATATTTAAAAGTTACAAATCATGAAAACAAAATGTTAAATGAGATTTCTATTCATTTACCTTTACAAAGTTCCCATTTTGCTTCTGGGATTCCTGAGAACTGTATATCAGAACATGGCCTACCTGTGGATGCCAGAGCCAGCTCCATCTGGTACCATGGGGACCTCATGTCCATGCATGGAAGTGCCCGAGCTCAGATGACGCGCAGTTCCACCCACATCACCTCAAAGGACTCTCCCTTGGCTATCCTTTGGCCCTGGGGGCACACCAACAACAAGACAGGCCTAGGGAAGAAACCTCCATACTTTCCAGAATCAGCCAGCCAAAAACTGGGGTACATCAGGCAGAGAACTTACCCAACCCCAAGGGAGGGCTGTGCTGTCCACGACCCCAACCCTGACTTCACAGACTCCTCCCCTCACTGGAAGGGCATCACCACAGGAGGGCCAGAGCAGGGCATGGTCTTACCTAATCTAAGGTGGAACAAAGCAAAAGGAAGGCTGAAATGTGAATAAACATTGTGGCATCGTGCACAGAATGTTCTACATCCTCTCACTACATCCTTTAGGGTTGTTTTTCACTATTTAAACTTAATTTGAGGTCTTAGAATTTCTGATGGTTAAAGTTTTAATACAGAAAATATCTGGTGATCTTATCCAATTGAAAAATATTTATTAAGGACTACTGTAGGCAGATGATGACACTAGTTGCTGGAAGTGAGTATAAAGGAATGAACAGGGACTTCCCTGATGGCACAGTGGTTAAGACTCCGAGCTCCCAGTGCAGCAGGCCTGGGTTCAATCCCTGGTCAGGGAATTAGATCCTACATGCATGCCACAACTAGGAGTTCACATGCCACAACTAAGGAGTCAGTGAACCACAACTTAGGAGCCCCCCTGCCACAACTAAGACCCAGTGTAACCAAATAAATAAGTAAATAAATGTTAAAAAAAAAATTAAAGGAATGAACATAACTTCTGCTTCAAGAAGCATATAATCTGGCACAGAGACTGTCGCATACATTCAATTAACCATAAGACAGGGTGATAAGACCAAAAGAACTCATATAAAATGGTGATACTACATGATGTCCCACCACTTGAATGTAACCTCCGCTAGGTCAGAGATTTCATTTCTTTTGTTTAACTGCTTTATATACCAACATCTATGCTAATGTTTGCCCCGAGTAAGTCATCAATAAATATTTGTTGAACGAATGAAGGAAGGGAAAATAGCAAATACTGGGCATTAGCTATGTATCAGGAACTTACATAAATCACAATGGCTATGAAAGAGCCGCTATTATCTCCATCTGGCAGGTGAGGAAAGGTGACATCAAGAAGTAACTTCCTTCAATTAAAAAAGAACTGGTACAGACTTCGTAGGTGGTGCAGTGGTTAAGAATCCACCTGCCAATGCAGGGGACATGGGTTCAATCCCTACTCTAGGAAGATCCCACGTGCCATGGAGCAACTAAGCCCGTGGGCCACAACTATGGAGCCTGTGCTCTAGAGCCCATGAGCCACAACTATCGAGCCTGTGTGCTGCAAGTACTGAAGCCTGTGTACCTAGAGCCCGTGCTCTGCAACAAGAGAAGCCACCAAAATCAGGAGCCCATGCACCGCAATGAAGAGTAGCCCCTGCTCACTGCAACTAGAGAAAGCCTGTGTGCAGCAACGAAGACCCAGCACAGCCAATAAATTAATTAATTAAAAAAAAAAAAAACTGGTAAGTGGCAGAGACTGATCTAGAACCCAGGTATGACCTCGAAGCTCATGCTCTCCACACCTCCACATCTCCATCCAACCCAATGCTCTCTTTCTGTAATAACTATTTTAATATCTCCTTTATTGTCCTGCTGTGAAATTGACAGTGAATATCTATTTGCCTAAATAAGTTCAGAAAAATCAATGCATTGCCCCGATTATAAAATAAAGAAGAAATAAAAGAAATGTAACTTAGGATAAAATAATAGCTACATAGATGCTCAGGTATGTCTACAGCAGGGGACACGGTGATACAGATACTAGCCCCCATGTACAGACTCTCCAGGACTGTGAAAACCGTGCGTAAAGAGAGAGGCGACGGGTATTGGGTCTCAAATGTCACAAGGGGTGCTACCACTGACTCTCGGTAACATTCCAAATAAGACAATATGCAGTCTTCTCTCAACTTATATGATAGCTGAACTCTTGGAAAAGTCAATTAAAAATGTGTAAAGATCTTAAAAAAGGGGGGGGGAGATATATGTACATGTATAACTGATTCACTTTGCTATAAACCTGAAACACAACATTGTAAGTCAACTATACTCCAATAAAATATCTTTTTAAATGTGTAAAAACACTGGGCACAGAATACCTTATTCTGTAGAACTAGCTCCCACCCACTAAATGCCAGAACTACCTGTTCTCATTCAACAAACAAAAACTCCTCACGAACTTCCAAGATGTCACACAAAGCGCCACCACCCCGGGAACCACCTCCTTACTGGTCCTCAGTAAAGAGCTATGAAAGTCCAAGGAGAAAACTGCAATTCGACCTTGCCTGGGCTTTGGAAGTCAGCAAAGGCTTGCCAGGGAAGGCAAAATGTGAGCTGGGGCTTGTCAGCTGCAGACTTCTCCATGCTAAGACCCTGGGAACACTTCCCCAAAGAAAGCCGGCAGGAAAAGGCTCCGACAGACCTCCTCCACAACCAACCTTGGTGATCAGAACTAGAATAGGATCCAAGGCTCCAGGCTATTATCAAACTCGTGTGGAGAAAATGTAATTATTGACTTGAATAAATTTTGATGACCTCAACAGGAACTAGGAAAGTCAAATTCTTAAGCCAGATCTCTACCAGGATTTTAGCAAGCGATTCTATATACATCAGGTGTTGTTTTTTTAAAGTCTCCTTATAAATCTATTCCGTGATATAGTTTGTCAGTAACATTTTGAGCTCCACACATATTAGGCTACAGATTTAGGAAAGGAAATATGACCAGCTATCCATGTGAACTGTGGTTTTTCATGATGAGCTGGATTCTGTCTCTCTCATATTTCTGGAACACAATTTCATTTCTCTGCTACCTTGGGCATATCTTAATCATGATGCTATGCTTAATAAACGTCTCTGTTTGATTTGAAGTCTCATCTACTGTATTGAATCAACAGAGCCCTGCATTTGTGCCTGCATGTGTTGGAGATGCTGTTCGAGCATCTGTCCAAATTAGCGCACTTAGCTTCATTTCCTTCCTTGGGGGAAGCCTGTAATTTTTCTTATTCTAGAGTTTCTAAGAGGGCCTAATTGTTTATAATTTTTGTTGTGAAGGACTCCCTTGGAGTTGCTAACAAATGACTCATAAAAAGTTGGACTAGATGATCTCGAAAATTTCCTCCCCATTCCAACACTATGATTTTATAAGTGATACATTAATTTCCCTAATTTCTAGAGAACTCAAATATCACAGGCAGATACAGAGAACGTAAAGCAGTTCTCGGTGAACCATTACATACTTGCATCATCTGAATACAAGGTGCACTGGGAAGCATTAAAGGGACAAAGGGACTACTCCAGCGCTGAGGTTATTAAACTTGGGTGGTGTTGGAAAAGATTTCACCCAGTAGGATCCTCTTGTAAAAGTTTAGAGCAGGAAGAATACCATGTATTGGCAAAGAGGCTTAAGGAAGTTCTACTGAGAAAGTGCAATAATCCAAAAGAGGAAAAGACAGCACAAAACAAAGATGTGTGAGAGGTGAAGTTACAGATTTACGTGGCAGACACTGGCAACTAAGCTCCAAAAAATAAGGTTTTTTGGTCCAAGTAATTTTAAATGAAAAAAAAAAAAGAAGAAATAAAAACACTTTTGATTGTTTGCAAGGACCCCAAAATGGACTAGCTGCCACTAAATCCATCTAAGAGCCTACAGCTGTCATCTTCAGAGGGTGTGGCTGCTGCACTATTCGAAGAGGATGCTGGTGACTGGGGAGAGGGACCATTGCTTCACAATGTTGCCGTTTTCAATTTTCATGAAATATATATACTGACCTGGGTTACTTGGATTTTTGTTCTTGTTACTGGAAAACAGAGGGAGCTAGTTTTACCTTTTTTGTCTTAATACATGTATATTGCAATATATATATATATATATAGCTGGTTTCACAGAACTATCTACCCTCATTCCTGAGACGTTCATTTTACCGCATCTTTCATTCCAAAGCAAATGAATAATGAAAATTCACATCTGTTCTTTTAATTAGGGTATTCCTCTCCAGTCCATTTTGCGAGTCTTCATTGGATTTCTACATTGTCTTCATTTCTAGCGGCATTTCCAATTTCCTTTTTCCTATGTTCATCTTCTGTCCTGTACATTTCTCTCCTTAAATGAACATGGGCTCAATCTGTTTCTGACTTTGTCATTTAGCCTAAAACAATCTTCTTTTCCATTGCTTTCTTATTTTTATAAGCATTCGGTGTGGGGAGGTTTGTACTGTTGCTAATCCCACTGGCTGTTTCAGGGTCAGTCACACCTCTTCTCCACCCTTCTGTGTCACAGTACTTTGCTCATGGAGTGTTTATATCGATTTATTCTGTTGATTTCTTTTCAAGACCCCTTTGCTGTTATCTTTCCACCCTCACGTATACACCCAGACACATCCACGCAGAACCACCACCACCTCCACGTTCCTCTTTGGCACTCCCCTTGTCACTCAGCTTATTTGCATCCTAGCATCAAGTACTCAGTCCTCCATGCTTACTCCAGTTCTCCAAATTTCATCTTTCCTCCTGCCGTCTAATCCAAACCCACACCATTTTACACCTACCCATTCTCATCTCTCTCCTGTCAGGAGAACGTTTCAGGAATGTTTATAAGAACAGACTGTTTATTTACCACTTCAGTGAAAACAACCCCCCCCCCCAACCACATTCCAAATTTGAAGACCCAGAATCGACTCCTACTTCTTCATTTAACAAATATGTGTTGAGTATAGCACTGAATGAACTCCATCTTTGAGAAAAAAGTTCAGGCTTGACACTTATCCTCAAGGAACTCTCACGTCATTAGAAATCATAAAATCACAAACTAAATCTGATCTCTCCAATATGTCTGAAACAGGCAGGGTGGTGGAGGAGGACTTACCAGTGAAGAGCTCTAAGATTTGTCCTCTGAACGTTAAAACAGCACAGAGGGGACCTCCCTGGGTATCTGGGAGTTTTCATTAAACATGCAAACATACAAAGGATCCCTGCATGAAGTCACTTCAGATTGAAAAGGAATGAAGTAAAATATGTCCAAGGAGGATGCTATGGAGAGATAATATAGCCTTTAGAAAAACAAAAAACTAAAACCCAAAGCATACCAGAGAGTCATAGAAGAGAGAGCAACATACCCAGAACATACTGACATAGGACAACATAAAAGGCTCAGGAATTGTAGGTGGAGAGGCTTCGTGTAACCTTATTGGATGAAACCAGAGCAGCTGGGTGTACTTCCTCAATGCTACTTGTCTCAAGTCTTCAGAGGCTCTACCAAGGAGAAAATGTGTTCACTGTGATTAGCTGGTACGGGCCACTATGACCTATCAGGACTGCCAGTAACTTGCCTTTATAAGTTCCCTTCCTCCTATATGACCTCAACCCATGTACAAACTGATGTTTTAATAGTGAACCAGTTTCTGGAGAAGGAGGTGATATAATTATTCAAATTAATAACTGCAGAGTAGTTACTTAAGGGAGAGTGTGGACTTAATTTCCCAAGTCTGTGGATGTGGAACTCTGTAACATACGAATGTATAGAGTCAGTCATGATCAATATTATTGACCACAGTGAGGTATCACCTCACACGTGATAGAACGGCTAGAAAGATAAGAAGTAGTAAGTGTAGGTGAGGATGTGGGGAAAAGGGGAGCCCTGAATACTGTCGGTGGGAATACAAAGTGGTACAGCCAATATGGAAAACAGTACGGAGGTGCCTCAAAAAATTAAAAATAGAACTACCAGATTATCCAGCAATTCCATGTCTGGGTATTTAAAAAAACACACACAAAAAAAAAACCCCCAAAATACTAACCTGAAAATGCAGCATTATTTATAATAGCCAAGATATGGAAAAAACCGAAGTGTCTGTCGGTGGATGAATGGACAAAGAAATCAAGCTACGTGTACGCCATGGACTATTACTCAGCCATAAAAAGGAATGAGATCTTGCCATTTGCAACGACAGGGATGGACTTTGAGGCTGAGGTCATTATGCTGAGTGAAGTAAGTCAGACAGAGAAAGACAAATACCGTATGATCTCTCTTACACATGGAATCTAAACAAAAACAAAACAACACAAAAAGCCAGGTTCAGAGATACAGAGAACAGACTGGTAGTTGCCAAAGGCAGGGGGTAAAGGGCGAGAGAAATGGGTGAAAAAAATTGTTAGTTGACATTTCCTTGACTTATGTTTGTATAGTAATAATTGTAACATATATATTAAGTAAAAGATTATTCATGGGATAAAACTTCTCTGTGCTTCAAAAGAATTCTCGGGAACCCTCCTGCACTGTGGTGGGCATATAAATTGATACAGCCACTATGGAGAACACTAAGGAGGTTCCTTAAAAAACTAAAAATAAAACTACTATGTGATCCAGCAATCTCACTCCTGGGCATATATCTGGAGAAAACCTTAATTCGAAAAGATACATGTACACCAACGTTCATTGCAGCATTATTTACAATAGCCAGGACATGGAAGCAACCTAAACGTCCATTGACTGAGGAATGGGTCAAGAAGATGTGGTCTACATATACAATTGAATACTACTCAGCCATAAAATAGAATGAAATAATGCCATTTGCAGCAACATGGATGGACATAGAGATGATCATACTAAGTGAAGTCAGTCAGTCAGAGAAAGACGAATATCATACCATATCACTTATATGTGGAATCTTCAAAAATGATACAAATGAACTTATTCACAAAACAGAAACAGACTCACAGACTTCGAAAACAAACTTATGGTTACCAAAGAGGAATGATGGGGGAGGGATAAACTGGGAATTTGGGATTAACAGATACACACTACTATATATAAAGTAAACAACAAGGATCTACTGTAGAGCATAGGGAACTCTACTCAATGCTCTGTAATAACCTACATGGGAAAAGAATACAACGGATGAAAAACAATGGATATATGTATATGTATAACTGATTCACTTTGCTGTACAGCAGAAACTAACACAACATTGTAAATCAACTATACTCTAATATAAAATAAAAATTAAATTAAAAAATTAAAAATACATATTTAAAAAAACACATTTAAAGATTTATGATTTGGAAAGCGAACAGCATTTGATTTGTTCCCTCTAGAAAAACAAAAGCAATGACTATAAAATACAAGGTGGCACATGCAAAGGCTTGGGGGGATGCTTGTGAAGCAAGTAGAAATGAAAAGGAAGCAGAATGAAACAAGGGAAGAACATGACGTGAAGAACGAGCTTGAGTCACGGGGCCAGAATGTAGTGAAAAACATTGAACTCTATGGCTGAATCAATATCACAGCTGTAATTATTATGACTTTAGAATAAGCTTTAATATCTGGTTGAGATATTCATCTTTCAATACTCTTTGAAATATTTTCCTATTTTCTTCCTTTTGATAAAACATTTTAAGATCTAACAAATAAAAACACCACTAGTAACTTTATATAAACAAAACATGAATTATTACATTTGAAGAGAATTTATATTTTTACTTGCAACTTGGTATGTATTTTGATATAAGCTTTATTTTTTTGCCCATTGACTAAATTGTATACCTTTTTTCCTGTCAGTCTGACACATTTTAATTAAATTTATCCCTCTGTACTGTAGTTGTTTACCTTTTATTTAGGACCCTAAAGCAAAACTCTCATAAAGGTGAAGCACTAGGGCTATTCATGTTAATGTCAGAATGGCCTCATCATCTTTACAGTGCACTTGGTCTTATAAATCTTATCCAATAAACTAAGACTTCTATGAAACAGTATAAATACAAATATTTAAAATAAGAAAATATATTTATAACAACGAGCAGATTCTTGGAATTCTACCTTCAAAAAAAGGTAGAATTCTACCTACCCAAACTTATACCTAACACAAGAGTTTTATAAGGTGGTGAAATGCAATAGGATTAAATAAGATTATGGATGTTAAACACCTGGAACAAATATTTATCAGTTTTTAATGTTATTTCCTTCGCTACTAAAAAGTATGTTTACCTGCTATAACAGTGCATGTTTGGAGAATGCCTCTATGTGCCTGGAAGAGGAATTGATAGGCCATAGCCTGTGCCCAATTTCAACGTTACCAAATATTGCCAAGTGGCTTGCTAATTTATTTGTGTATTTTAAACAAATCCACTTAAACAGTAATTTTCAAGATCACTCCAAAAAGTGAGACACCTTTGTGCGATGCTACCAGTTAAAAAATACTGTAATAAAATTCTCTATTTAAACATAATTTTTGAACAGAGAAAGTTATATTAACTGCTCTCTTCTATCAGAGATGAAAATTTATCAGTGTTCAGCATAACTCAATTGAACAAGAATAACTAAAAAATAATAAAACCCATATATTTTCTTGTTGAGTATGTCACAACTCATTAATATCAAAAATTATTGAGTACTATATATATTACACATATATTTCTATATATATAAGAGATATAAATAGTCTTTTTCTTATTTTAAGCACTTCACTCATGTATTCAATAAAAATTGAAGACAAAAGCTCAGGATTTCCATACCAAATCGTCTGGGGGAAGAAAATACAGGAACAAATAGAAAGGAATAACTTATAAGGTAGCCAAGTAGGGAGAACATAATGCCCATCAATATTCCAGTGAAAAAAACATAAATACCACAGAAGCAATATACAAACACAACAAGGAAAGTCCTAACTCAGAAGTTCATTTAATTTTTGGCTAATAAGCCCAAAACTTTGTGAGTAATTTAAGTACAATCAGAGTCCACTCAGCGAAAGCACAGTGGGTGGTAATCATCTTCCCTGAAAATGGAAGAAATTTTATCTCCGTTTCCTCCATAAGAACTTTGGGTTTTACTACACAGCATCTCTGGATTAGAAATGAGTACTGTGAAACTGTACCTGTGACCTGCAGCAGTTACATGGAGTGGCTTTCCGGGAAATTGCCCACACTTGAATAATGCTTTTGTGTGCACTTGAAGCAAGCAGTGTGCTAGTCTAACAGGAGGCACAGGTGGCCAACAGGGAAGGACAGAGCCTGGGAGACATGGACCAGGTACCTATGGGCACAGCAGACATCCCCAGTTAATTACAAATAGAGCCCGGATTCAAACCTACGTCCCCAACTTCCATCATGGTGTTTTTTCAGCTACACCTACGAAGCCAGGTTTAGTGAATGGTTGGACACTGGAGTCTGGGAAGAAAGAAGAATCAAAGATGACTGAGAGTTGAGACTGGAAAAAAGGATGGTATTGCTGTCATAATTACGAACATCAGGAGGTAGTCCTTACTAGAGTTCCTTGGTGAGAAGGTTTAGCTTTCACCAGGGAGTAAGCAGGCTCAGATCTTAGAGAAGGGATTTGTCTGTGCCTGGGGCAAGCTATTCTTAGAAAGCCAAGCTGGCTTAAAAGTTTACGTATCAGAGCGTGGGGACTGTTGGAATGCTGGGAAGCAAGCCTGTGCAGATAGCAGGGAGCCCACAAGAGAAAGAATACACAGGGATGATTAGCCTGCTCCGTAATGAGCAAAGCCTGTGAAAGGCAGAGTGAAAAGTGCTGCTGAGGACATGATGGCGTATGTATACTACATACTGAGAATGGTTCTGTATCATTTATGGGACATAAAGCAATAATTTGGAAATTTTTGTACCAGCAAATAAATGTATTGCTATTAAAATATACTTTTGGATCATTAGCAGAAATCAATGATTGCCATGGCCCAAGTAACAAGTAAGATGATTGACAGGTACGATGTGGTCCCGTAAGGGCAGGCAGATAAGAACTGAAGTGGTATGAACACATGAGGCCCTTTTCCATCAATTTGTGAGGTCACTACCAAATTACTCAAACTCCTCCAGCAAAAAATGGTTCATAGCATAACTGAGAAGGAAAGGTGGGGGAGGGGGCAGGGGGGACAGGGTATTCATAAGGGAGTAATTAGAAGTTAGTTTGGGGGGGTAGTTATTTGAGATATATTCAAGGTGTCTATATTAGATGTGTGTTCTAAACCCCTCAAAATGTCCTTGAGATGTCTCTGTGCAGTTCAAGGACTCAGAAAGCTGAAAAGTTCCCTAGACTACAGGAATCCAGTGAAACTATGAGCAGGAGTTGCACAAGAAAAGTGTCTGTGGTCGGTCTAAGCTGGGCTGTCTCAGAGATTTGAACAAAATGCCTCTACTGCCCTGTGGAAAGTGTCTGGTCCTCTCTATGGAGTTATGCTGCCCCCTCTGTAAGAAGAAACATGGCACCAGTGAACACAACTGCACTGAGGATACGATCAGGAGTATATACGGAAACCAGTTACAAAGGCTTCTGGAATCTTTCAAAATTCAGGAGAACCGAAGAGGGTTAGGCTTTATGAGTAATTAAAAATACCTATGAATCTAGTTATCTGTGACAAATCCAAAACCAAAATTGAATTAAATGATTCTTCACAGTTTGAAAATTAAATTAGAACCTAAAGAAGCACGAAAAATGAAATCTTAGATCCTTTAAAGTATAAATACAATAAAAATGGGGTTTCCCTGGAATTTAAGGCCCATCTCATAAATGTGTTAGAAAAATACCACTAACTTTAAGAAAAAAAGTTGTAAACTCAAGAAGGAAGATTAAAAACAAATGGACCTTTACTAAATATTGTAATGGACTTTAAAATACCGTAATTTTTTAATTCATAAAAGCTATGGTAGGACTTCCCTGATGATACAGTGGTTAAGAATCTGTCTGCCAATGCAGGGCTTATGGATTTGATCCCTGGTCTGGGAAGATCCCACATGCTGCGGAGCAACTAAGCCTGTGTGCCACAACTACTGAGCCTGTGCTCTAGAGCCTGCAAGCCACAACTAGTGAGCCCATGCACTGCAACTACTGAAGCCTGTGTGCACAGAGCCCATGCTCCACAACAGGAGAAGCCACTGCACTGAGAAGCCCATGTATCGCAATGAAGAGTAGCCCCTGCTTGCTGCAACTAGAGAAAGCCCGTGCACAGCAACAAAGACCCAACAGAGCCCCCTGCCCTCCCCCCCCCAAAAAAGCTATAGTAACAGATAAAACAGATTAAAGGAATGGATGAGAGAAACCCTAACTTGTATTTGCATAGAGGAAGAATTCACAAAACCAAAGCACACATATTTGCTTATGAAGGAACATTCTAGAATATTTCCACCCATGAAATACTAGAGCTCTTAACCAGACAGTGCAAATGTCAGCAATTTTTCTGTTATATTGCTTTGAATCTCCTTAAATTAGTATCATTCAGACATACTTAGGGAACAGAAAATCTTCACGGCCAATAAAATTGATAAAAAGCTTTTAGAAATCACTGTATACCTTTCTTTTTCACCCTTCAAAAAAGAAATATTCCAATACCTGATTCCAGTGACTGTAATCTGTGGCAAAAATAAATAAAATAAAATTATGTTAAAACAAGATAGTGAAGAAACATAAATTTCATAAAAGGTTTTTCTTAGACTTTCAAACCAGTCCCCAACTAATCAGGGTGTGCATCCTGGTCCTATAGAAAGGGTGCTTGTCACAATATTTTATAGTAGGCTTTTTAAAGACAGAAGCCTGCATATGCACCTATATTTAAGGACACAAGACAGAGAGTAATTTCAATCATGAGAGAATCTTTCTTAACTTTTCTGAATATAATTGCTCACCAACTTATACTGCCACATGGTTTTCTTGGAGTACTCAGTACATTTGGTCACGTATGTGCCTTTGCACATCAGACGACTCTGTGCTTCCACTGCAGGGGGCCAGGGTTCAATCCCTGGTAAGGGAACTAAGATCCCTTAAGCCACGTGATGTGGCCAAAAATATTTTTATTAATTTAAAATAATTTTTAATCACAAAAACTTTTTTAAAATGGCATACCGGGCTTCCGTTGTTACGCAGTGGTTAAGAATCCGCCTGCCGAGGGAGAAAAGATGGCGGTGAAGTACAGGGACGTGGAGTGCATCCCTCTCCACAGATGCACTGGGAATGCACGGAAGGACGCAGTAATTCCCACAGAGAACCAGCTGAACACCAGCAGACGGCCTCGGACACCAGAAAGGACCGCGGGGAGCTCGACGTAGCCGGTAGGGAGGCATCTACGAAGGCTCAAAAAGGGTGAAGCGGCGGAGCTGTGGCAGACGGGAGGGAGTGAGAAACACACGGAGGGTCCGAAGCACAGCTCAGCGTTCCCGGACGGAGACGTCGATCCGCGGCTGAACAGAGGGTCTGGGAGCGGGAGCGTGGGAACCGGAGAGCTGGTTCAGGGTGAGAAACATTGTTGCCGGTAGGGTGACGGACTGAGAGGACAGGAGGGAGGAGGTCTGCGGAGAGGAGTGCCCGCCCCTGAGAGCTGCCCGGCCATGATGGCGGCTGGAGGCTGCAGGCTCACGGGCGGGGGGGAGGAGCCGCGCGCATAGCCTCTCTCTCTCTTTCAGTGCCTCTGCAACAGGCAGTGGAGAGACGCCCTGTGGGCCACCTAAGGCGCTCAGGGATAACAAGCACCCTCAGGCACTCGGGCGGGGCTAGATTAAAACCCCTTGCAAGGCCAGCAGCAGGGAGGCTGCGGAGAAAAAAAAAAACAACAGCAACAACAACAACAAAAAACCCGAGAGAGGCCCAACTCTAAGACTTTCTGTTTACACCTGAGCCACCAGCATCCCTCTGCAACAGGCACCTCCAAGCCCGACTGAACCAACAGTGCGCCACTGCTCACTCACTCCCAGGAGAAGGAGCCACTATTGTAGCCTCTCCCTCCCCACACACCGACGCTTACAGTCGAACAATAAAGGAACCTCTGCTGGTCACAGAATAATGCAAAAAAACCCAAGGCAAGGAGAAGGACACTTACAGCTGAGACGCTAAGGAAACAGAAATAGTAGTATCAATACCTATTGAACTGGTCCATTCTGGGATCAGTTCTGGATTTTTTTTTTTCTTTCTCTCTCTCTCTTTTTTTTTTCTTTATTAAATATGATCTAAGCCCTAAGGGATCTACAAGTTTTATAACATAATTTTTAATGATATTTTTTATTCTTTTTTTTTTTTTTTGCCTTTTTATATACTTCTATATCTAGCTAAGTTTTTGGTAGTACGGACAATATATCTTTCATACTTTCCTTTCATCCCTATCTTTTATACATTTCTATTCCTTTCTTTTTATTTGCATATTTCCAACCACAATACTCACTTCTGTTCCCCTTTCTTCCAGCCTTTTTAAGTTTATTTTATCTTAACATACTTATAAGCAACACTATCGGTCTGCTCAGACTCCTTGCTCTATTCTCTAGGTGACGCACTGCCTTGGTATTTAATATTAGGCTTTTGTCTTTATCTTAGTTCTTATTCTTAGTACAGTTGTCTAATTACATTCTGAGAATCTCCATTCTCTCTGGTGGTACTCTGGCTCTTTTCTATATTTGATCCTAGCTTACAAAATCTCCCTGGATTAATGTTTGTATGTGTAAGGTGTTATTTGTTTGTTTGTTTGCTTTTGCTTTTGTCTCTGATTTGTTCTGTTTCACTTGTCAATTTCTGTTGGGTTTCTCTTTGAATATCTGATAGCACACTGGGGTTCTGTCAGGTCTTTCTAGAGCCTTATGTCCTAATGGATTCAGTAATTGTGAGTCTTATACATGTATGTGTTTCCTAGACTTAATATTTGTTTAATCCAATACTTGGACATTAGTCTGAGGCTTGGACAGTCTTCTATAAACACCTCTATCGCCAGGACAAGCAACCCCAAAAGTATGGACAACCATGAGGAAACAAAGAAACACCATGCAGGCAAAGGAGCAGGAAAAAAACCACAAGACCAAATAAATGAGGAGGAAATAGGAAAACTGCCTGAAAAAGAATTCAGAGTAATGATAGTAAAAATGATACAAAATCTCGATAACAAAATACAGAAAGTACAAGAAACAGTTCATAAGAACTCAGAAAAACAAACAGCAATGGATAACAAAATAACTGAAATTAAAAACACTCTAGATGCTATAACCAGCAGAATGACTGAGGCAGAAGAACGAATAAGTGAGTTGGAAGATAGAATGGGGGAAATAAATGCCACAGAGCAGGAAAAAGAAAAAAGAATAAAAAGACTAGAAGACAGTCTCAGAGACCTCAGTGATAACATTAAGCGTACCAACATTCGAATCATAGGCATCCCAGAAGAAGAAGAAAACAAGAAAGGGTCTGAGAAAATATTTGAAGAGGTTCTAGTGGAAAACTTCCCCAACATGGGAAAGGAAATAATTCACCAAGTCCAAGAAGCACAGAGAGTCCCATACAGAATAAACCCAAGGAGAAATACACCAAGGCACATATTAATCAAACTAATGACAATTAAACACAAAGAAAAAATATTAAAAGCAGCAAGAGAAAAGCAACAAACAACATATAAGGGAAAACCCATCAGGATAACAGCTGACCTTTCTACAGAAACTCTGCAGGCCAGAAGGGAATGGCAGGATATACTGAAAGTCCTGAAAGAGAGAAACCTACAGCCAAGAATACTCTACCCAGCAAGAATCTCATTCAGATTTGAGGGAGAAATCAAAATCTTTCCAGACAAACAAAAGTTAAGAGAATTCAGCACCACCAAACCAGCCTTACAACAAGTGCTAAAGGAACTTCTCTAAGTAGGAAACACAAGAAAAGGAAAACACCTACAAATACAAACCCAAAACAATTAAGAAAATGGTAACTGGAACACACATGTCAATAATCACCTTAAATGTAAATGGATTAAATGCTCCAACCAAAAGACACAGACTGGCTGAATGGATACAAAAACAAGACCCTTCTATATGCTGCCTACAAGAAACCCACTTCAGACCAAGGGATACATATAGACTGAAAGTAAAGGGATGGAAAAAGATATTCCATGCAAATGGAAGTCAAAAGAAAGCTGGAGTAGCAATACTCATATCAGACAAATTAGACTTGAAAGTAAAGACTATTAAAAGAGACAAGGAAGGACACTACATAATGATCAAGGGATCCATTCAAGAAGAACATATCACAATGGTAAATATCTATGCCCCCAATATAGGAGCATCTCAATACATAAGGCAAATGCTAACAGCTATAAAAGGGTACATCGACAGTAACACAATAATAGTGGGAGACTTGAATACCCCACTTACATCAATGGACAGATCATCCAAACAGAAAATAAAGACACACAAGCTTTCAATGACACATTAGACCATCTCGACTTCATTGATATTTATAGGACATTCCATCCAAAAACGACAGAATACACTTTCTTCTCAAGTGCACACGGAACATTTTCCAGGATAGATCACATCTTGGGTCACAAATCAAACCTCAGCAAATTCAAGAAAATTGAAATCATATCAAGCATCTTCTCAGACCACAACGCCATGAGACTAGATATCAATTACGGGAAAAAAACTGCAAAAAAGACAAACACATGGAGGCTAAACAATTCACTCTTAAACAACCAAGGAATCACTAAAGAAATCAAAGAGGAAATCAAAAAATATTTAGAAACAAATGACAACGAAAACACAACAACCCAAAACCTATGGGACGCAGCAAAAGCAGTTCTAAGAGGGAAGTTTATAGCAATACAGTCCTACCTTAAGAAACAAGAAAATTATTGAATAAACAACCTAACCTTACACCTAAAACAACTAGAGAAAGAAGAACAAAGAAACCCCAAAGTGAGCAGAAGGAAAGAAATCATAAAGATCAGAGCAGAAATAAATGAAAAAGAAAGGAAGGAAACCATAGCAAAAATAAATAAAACTAAAAGCTGGTTCTTTGAGAAGATTAACAAAATTGATAAACCATTAGCCAGACTCATCAAGAAAAAAAGGGAGAAGATGCAAATCAACAGAATTAGAAATGAAAAAGGAGAAGTAACAATGGACACCTCAGAAATACAAAACATCATGAGAGACTACTACAAGCAACTATATGCCAATCAATTGGATAACCTGGAAGAAATGGATACATTCTTAGAAAAATACAATCTTCCAAGACTGAACCAGGAAGAAATAGAAACCATGAACAGACCAATCACAAGTACGGAAATTGAGGCAGTGATTAAAAATCTCCCAACACACAAAAGCCCAGGACAAGATGGGTTCACGGGCGAATTCTATCAAACATTTCAAGAAGAGCTAACACCTATCCTGCTCAAACTCTTCCAAAATATTGCAGAAGGCGGAGCACTCCCAAACTCATTCTACGAGGCCACCATCACCCTGATACCAAAACCAGGCAAAGATGTCACAAAAAAAGAAAACTACAGACCAATATCACTGATGAATATAGATGCAAAAATCCTCAACAAAATACTAGCTAACAGATTCCAACAGCACATTAAAAAAAATCATACACCATGATCAAGTGGGGTTTATTCCTGGGATGCAAGGATTCTTCAATATACGCAAATCAATCAATGTGATACATCATATCAACAACTTGAAGGATAAAAACCATATGATCATTTCAATAGATGCAGAAAAAGCTTTTGACAAAGTTCAACATCCATTTATGATAAAAGCTCTCCAGAAAATGGGCACAGAAGGAAATTACCTCAACATAATAAAAGCCATATATGAAAAACCAAAAGCCAACATTGTTCTCAATGGAGAAAAACTGGAAGAATTCCCCCTAAAAACAGGAACAAGACAAGGGTGTCCACTCTCACCACTATTATTCAACATGGTTTTGGAAGTTTTAGCCACAGCAATCAGAGAAGAAAAAGAAATAAAAGGAATACAAATTGGAAAAGAAGAAGTAAAATTGTCACTCTTTGCAGATGACATGATATTATATATAGAAAACCCTAAAGACTCTACCAGAAAACTGCTAGCACTCATTGATGAGTTTAGTAAAGTAGCAGGATACAAAATTAATGCACAGAAATCTCTTGCATTCCTATACACTAACAACGGAAGAGCAGAAAGAGAAATTAAGGAAACTCTCCCATTCACCAGTGCAACCAAAAGAATAAAATACCTAGGAATAAACCTGCCTAAGGAGGCAAAAGATCTGTATGCAGAAAACTTTAAGACATTGCTGAAAGAAATCAAAGACAACACACACAGATGGAGGGACATCCCATGTTCCTGGATTGGAAGAATCAACATCGTGAAAATGTCTGTACTACCCAAAGCAATTTACAGATTCAATGCAATCCCGATCAAATTACCAATGGCATTTTTCACAGAACTAGAGCAAGAAATCTTACGATTTGTATGGAAACGCAAAAGACCCTGAATAGCCAAAGCAATCTTGAGAAGGAAAAATGGAGTTGGTGGAATCAGGCTTCCTGACTTCAAACTATACTACAAGGCCATAGTGATCAAGACAGTATGGTACTGGCACAAAAAAAGAAAGGAAGATCAATGGAATAGAATAGAGAACTCAGACGTAAGCCCAAACACATATGGGCACCTTATCTTTGACAAAGGAGGCACGAGTATACAATGGAAAAAAGACAGCCTCTTCTATAAGTGGTGCTGGGACAATTGGACAGCTACATGTAAAAGAATGAAATTAGAACACTTCCTAACACCATACACAAAAATAAACTCCAAATGGATTAAAGACCTACATGTAAGGCCAGACACTATAAAACTCCTAGAGGAAAATATAGGCAGAACACTCTATGACATCCATCAAAGCAAGATCCTTTTGGACCCACCTCCTAGAATCATGGAAATAAAATCGAGAATAAACAAATGGGACCTCAGGAAACTTAAAAGCTTTTGCACAGCGAAAGAAACCATAAACAAGACTAAAAGGCAACCCTCAGAATGGGAAAAAATAATTGCCTATGAAACAACGGACAAAGGATTAATCTCCAAAATATACAAGCAGCTCATGAAGCTTAATACCAAAAAAGCAAATAACCCAATCCACAAATGGGTGGAAGACCTAAATAGACATTTCTCCAAAGAAGACACACAGATGGCCAACAAACACATGAAAAGATGCTCAACATCACTCATCATCAGAGAAATGCAAGTCAAAGCCACAATGAGGTATCACCTCACACCAGTCAGAATGGCCATCATCACAAAATCTGGAAACAACAAATGTTGGAGAGGGTGTGGAGAAAAGGGAACTCTCCTGCACTGTTGGTGGGAATGTAAGTTGGTACAGCCACTATGGAAAACAATTTGGAGGTTCCTTAAAAAACTACAAATAGAACTTCCATATGATCCAGTAATCCCACTCCTGGGCATATACCCAAAGAAAACCATAATCCCAAAAGAAACTTGTACCGTAATGTTTATTGCAGCACTATTTACAATAGCCAGGACAGGGAAGCAACCTAAATGCCCATTAACAAATGAATGGATAAAGAAGATGTGGCATATATACAATGGAATATTACTCAGCTATAAAAAGGGATGAGATGGAGCTATATGTAATGAGGTGGATAGAACTACAATCTGTCATACAGAGTGAAGTAAGTCAGAAAGAGAAAGACAAATATTGTATGCTAACTCACATATACGGAATCTAAAAATGGTACCGATGAACTCAGTGACAAGAACAAGGACGCAGATACAGAGAATGGACTGGAGAACTCGAGGTTTGGGAGGGGGAGGGGGGTGAAGGGGAAACTGAGATGAAGCGAGAGAGTAGCACAGACATGTATATACTACCAACTGTAAAATAGATAGTCAGTGGGAAGTTGTTGTATAACAAAGGGAGTCCAACTCGAGGATGGAAGATGCCTTAGAGGACTGGGGCGGGGAGGGTGGGGGGGACTCGAGGTGGGGGGAGTCAAGGAAGGGAGGGAATATGGGGATATGTGTATAAAAACAGATGATTGAACTTGGTGTACCCCCCAAAAAAAATAATTAAAAAAAAAAAAAAAGAATCCGCCTGCCAATGCAGGGAACACAGGTTCGAGCCCTGGTCTGGAAACATCCCGCATGCCTCGGAGCAACTAAGCTCGTGCACCACAACTACTGAGCCTGTGCTCTAGAGCCCTTGAGCCACAACTAGTGAGTCCACGGCTGCAACTACTGAAGCCCACATGCCTAGAGCCCATGCTCTGCAACAAGAGAAGCCAGCACAATAAGAAGCCTGTGCACTGCATTGAAGAGTAGCCCCCGCTCTCTGCAACTACAGAAAGCCCACAGGTAGCAACAAAGACCCAATGCAGCCAATAAATAAAAAAATAAATTTAAAATGAATAAAAAACGGTATACTAATTTCCTTGGTCTACGAAAAAAGTAAATTTTTTTTGCAAACATTTATTAGTTTCATATGTAGTGGTTTAGAAGTGTTCTAAATTTGGGGAGATAGAGATGAATAAGACATGTTTCTTTCTGTCAAAGTCTTCACAGACTAGAGGTAAAGCCAAGAATGTAAACTCCATAGCAAAGGTATATAAGTCGCAGTGCTATAGATGTGTAATTCTCCAAAGAAAGTTCTCAGTGACCGGGAAGAGAACCTCCAGAGGAGGCAGCATTTGAAGAAGTCCTTTGATGGGAAGGAATGGGAGAGAGAGCAAAGAGAACAGAAAGTCTGAGTGTGTTCTAGGAATGGCAGGGAATCAAATGGGATGGACACAGAGAGGCCAGGTGGAAAAAAAAGTCTGAGAAGAGCATTGGGGGCTGATTGTTGTAGGGCTATCAAGCTCTAAGCTGAGGGCTGACACTTTGTTCTGTAGGCAACAAGGGGACAGCACAGGCTTTCTAGATCTGTATTTCAGGCCAAGCATTCAGACAGCCATATGTGCAGTAGACAGCAGCCAGGAGTGACTGCCTCAGGAGGCCAGTTCCAGAAATTGCTACAAGATTCTAGGTAAGAGGACATGAGAGCAGCGGGAACAGTAAGTGGGGTACGGCCAGAGGGAAATGATATGAGCGAATGGGTACAGATGACAAGCTAGAAACAACAGGACTCGGAGACCCTGTTGCTGTAGGGATAAAAGGAAGGGGTGGAAGTGAAGATGCCTGAATTTATTCTTTTTACTTCTTACTTGGAAGTGATTTCAGACTCATAGAAAAGCTGTAAAAAAAAAAAATCGTATAAAGAATTCCTAAGGCTCCTCACCCAGAATTCCCGAATGTTGCATTCTATCATTCTCTCTCTCCCTCTTCATCCCCTTACACATATCACTTTTCTTCTGAAAAAAAAAAAAAAAAAAAATCCTGACCTCTAAATACCAAAGATGATGAAGTTCTGAGCTTTCTGGTATTGCGAAACTTGTGACAAAAAGTAACCTAGAGTGTGAATGTGAAAAATGGCAGGGTGTGTTGAGAGCCATACAATGTAGAGAAACTAGGAAGGGACACAAAAATGCCCTGCAAACCTTTTCTTCATGTTTACCAGTAGGCGTTCCTCTTCTGACTAGATGTGTTACCCTTTTCTAGCGAGTGTACGACTCTGAAAGGGTCACAGCCACAGCACACACCAGAATGAAGCAGCACTCACCTCTCCAGCTGGTTCAGCCAAATGCATTCTGGTGATCAGATGCTGCAGCAGATCAAACCAGACATTAAACTAGATATTACTCCCTCCCCCTACTCTGAATCTTTCATTTATTCATTCACTCAATAAGTAGTAAGGGCTTAATATATCAGGCACTTTTCTACATACTGGAAATTCAACAGTGAGCAAAACAAAGTGTCATGCTTTAATACAACTTATATGCCCAATAGGGACAAAGAGACAATAAACAAACAAATATGCATCATGAGATGATAAAGGCTAAGAAAAACAGCTGAGCAAGGTTAAAACACAACGAGTGTCAGACCAGGTTTAGGGAGCTACCTTAGATTAGGAGGTCAGGAAGGGCCTCTCGGAAAAAGTGGTATTTGAGCAGAGACCAAGTGAAAAACGTGAGTGAGCCATGGAGTTACCTGTATAAGGAGAACATTTCCAGCAGAAGGACCAGAGAGAATAAAGGCACTAAACTGGGAACATGGTCAGTGGTCTGGGCAATACAAGGAGACTTCTATTAAATTGGATATAAACTTAAAGCAACCATCAAAACAAACAAGCAAAAACCCAAAGAATTCTGGTTAATAAGCCAACAGAGGAGATTAAATGCAACCATAAAAAAATCCTGAGAATTCAAATCCAAAGAAGGCAGAATAAGAGGAAAAGAGGAACCAAGGAAAATGGCACAGATACACAGCAAATACAGTACACCCTGCTTTTCATAATTTCACTTCATGCCATTTCACTTTTCTGAAGCCTTACGATAGTACCTGTTTTTGCTAGCCAAAAGAAATCCAAAGAGGATTTTCACTTTTATGAAAAGAGAATAGATAATTGCTTCCTTGCTTCACACCATTTTGGCTTAGAAAAGTTTTCACAGGAATGCTCCACTTTTGGATTGTAGGACAAATCTGATGTGAGATAAAAAGCTCAAACATAATCATATCACTCATCACATTAAATATAAGTGGTCTAAACACTGGATTAAAAGGCAGAGACAGTCATATTGGACAAACCCCAACAATGGTCTGCCTATAAAAAACACATTTTAAATAAAAAGACACAAATTGATTAAAAGCAAATGAGCAAAAAAATATAGTCTGAAATCTAATAAAAAGAAAGCTGGACTGGCTACATTAATATCAGACAAAGTAGATTCCAGAGCAAAGATTATTTTGCAGGATAAAGAAGGTCATTGCATAAAGAGTAAAGAATGAGGGATTGGTTCATCAAGAGGACATAGCAATCTTGACAAAATTGTAATAACAGAGCTTCAATAGAACTGCAGGAATAAATAGAGCCATCTGCAGTATAATCCGATATTTTAATTCCTCTCTCACAATGACTGTTGGAACAAGTATAAGTCGAGCAAGAATACAGTAGAGTTGGACAATGTCAATTAACTTGACCTAATTGACATTTAGAGAATGCTCTACACAAAAACTGTTGACACCACACTCTGCTCAATTACACACAGAACATTAAGCAACATTGGGTATATACTTCACTTGCATTACTTGCAGGAGCATTCAATGATCAACATGGTATCCTTCCCACTTTGGCCCACAATGAGCCATTTGCCGTCTGACATGTTCTTTTCTTTTTAGTTTCATGGGTAAAAACCAACACAATCACAGAGTTTCTATTCTGCTAAGAAAAATCCATGGGCCAAACCATAAACTAAAGCTCAGTCCACCCATCTTATTCTCCTGGGCCACTTGTTTGGTTAGCCAATAAAACCTAGCTCAATTTGTTTCTCCATTTAGAGAGAAATAAGAATAGCTTATTCTGTTCATGCTTAAATCAACTCCAAGTCACACTCTGAGTTTGTACCACATTGCTATGCTTGAAGAATGTTTAGCAGTCACTATCATGGGGTTGCAACAGAAACCACGCATTTGAAATAATCATATTTAACACCATTAAGTTAATGAAAATGTCATCTAGTTGTAGGCCTGCCAGATTTGGTAAATGAAAGCACAGAACAGAAACCTAGTTAAATTTGAATTTCAGATAAACAACAAGTAATGTTTTAGTGTAGGTATGTCCCAAATTTTGCATGGAGTGTATGTATTTTAGATAACCTGGAAACATCAATTCTTGTAGTGAAGGATTATAAGGCCACAGTGCCTATATGAGGTGGGAAGTGAGTAACTATGGGATCCCAAGCAAAATGAAAACAGAACAGAGGGACCACGAGAAGCACAGAATCAGTGCAACCAAAATCTGATACAGGAATAACCTCTCGGACTTTCCCCAAGAGGTGGCTGTTGGGCTCCATCCAGCATGAACACTGGTACAATTAGTCAGAGTGCAGCCCTTGAAAGCTACACACTACTGTGCCGTATTTGTCTGGAATCTTTCTTCTGCTTCTACGTACAGTAATTAAAATAATGCTGCTAATGCTATTTTTATGGCTGTATATTGCTCTGACTTTAGAAATGAAAGCTTAATCTATAATCGCACACCAAGGCTCTTGAGTAAAGGATACAGTCTTTATTCATAAAACCATTCCCTCAAGTAACTGCTCTCTGCATGGGTTAGATTAAGCGAGAGGGGGGAAAGGAGGGGGCCAAAGGAGGAGGAAGCAAGAGAGGAAATGTGAATAAAATTGCTTCTGCTAATAATGAACTTGTAGTTATACGAGGCAAGGAAAATGGATATGCTTTAAGAATTCCTCAGGGCCACGGCAATCGTTATTTTTACATTTTCAACCTCTAATTTGAGATTTTTCTTATAAAAAGAATAAAGCCATACGGTCTTAGAATAGCAGTAGGCTTACATAGCATGGAGCACAGTACATTAACTACAACAACCAATCCTGTTGAAAACAGAGACGTCAAAACATCAATGGACCCCTATCTTCAGACAAGACGATTCCTATCTCGCTCAGGCCAAAGAGAATGATTCTAATTTGGGGGGCAGGACAGGAAAAATTCTTAGGGGAATGAGCTTGTACATCTTCTCTGCTAAATTATTTTAGTCTCTCCTGCCAAAATAAGCAGGACGTTCTTTCCCATAACTCACCCCGATAATTCCTATTGTAGTTCAGGTTGACATCCTTTGAGATCTATTAGTATAGCCCATGGAGAAAAAGAAGCGCTAGTGACTCTCTTTCGGACCGTCCTCATTCGGGCACTGAGAAATCCTGAATAAAGAACTCCATCAGCCTTCTCCCAGATTTAATCATTTCAGGTCTTGTAACCTTTATTAATAAGCCCTATTTTTCAAGGCTTTGTTCATTTTTAATCATTAGTTACACCATTGCATAAAGATCATGCACAAACCCTTTGAAAGAGTGAAAACCTCAAATAATTCATTCCAACAAATGAAATGCTAATGCTGTTGCTATGCAGCAACGCTGGGTTCATTAGATGCCTTTGCTGGTTGTACCATCTGCAGTTCTCCTCCTTTTATCCCACCAGCTCTGGAACATTTTAAAGGGTGGAATGTGTCATAACCCATTTATTGTGACTAAATACCACATCACATCGTCTGTTTTCTAGAAGACAAAACGAAGCTTGTCACACTCAGACTAATAGTTCTTAATGAGGATGATGTTCTTTATGATTTTTTTTTTAACATTCCCCTAAGAGACACATTTTCAATTTGAGTAATTGTTTAATTAATGACTGTAAAGCAATTTGGTGAAACACAAATAGCATTTAGCACACATTCTAAATAATCACGACTGGTATTCTGAGCCAAATGCACTGAATTTTCATGGTAGGAGGCATGTCAGTAAGATAATCTCTGGTAAGCTTCAGCAAGACTCTGGGAAAACTTGTAACATAAAGCAAGCAGGTAAGTTTGCCCTTTTAGACTCTTATTACCCACCTATGTGTGCTCTACTCACCTCCTGAACTGTGCCCTCCATCCCCAGAACAGTTCCTCAGAGTTTTCCTGCCCCTTGTGGGTGTCAGGACTCCTCCGACTGCATCATCTGGTCTCCACCCTATCACCACCCCATGATTGATACTGTCTACTCTGGGACAGTGACCCAGATATTTGCCAAAATCTACCTTTCCTATAATCTATTCCCCAAAGACTTTTCCCTGCCAAGTGTTGAATAACTAATCCAATATATTCACCTGCTACAACGACTTTTAAATCCTTTAGGAGAAAATACTATAATTTGAGAGAGTAATTTTTTGTGTATTTTTTTACAGGTTAGCTACAATTATTTTAATAAAATATTTTCCTGGATGACATCTTTCCCAAAAATACTTTAGCATTCTGTCATACAAACGATGACTGTTTGGGGGGAATCCAGATCAAACTTCATTCAGAGTGAAGATTCTTTACGAATAACAAGTAATATAAATAAAAAATGACCACTTCAACTTTTTCCTTTCTTTTTTTTAAATTAATTAATTAATTCATTTATTTATTTATTGGCTGTGTTGGGTCTTTGTTGCTGCACATGGGCTTTCTCTAGAGCTGCGGCGAGCCGGGGCTACTCCTCATTGCGGTGTGCGGGCTCCTCATTGCCGTGGCCTCTCTCGTTGCGGAGCATGGGCTCCAGGCATGTGGGCTTCAGTAGTTGAGGCACATGGGCTCAACAGTTGTGGCTCACAGGCTCCAAAACACAGGCTTAATAGTTGTGCCACATGGGCCCAGTTGCTCCTTGGCATGTGGGATCTTCCTGGAACAGGGATCAAACCTGTGTCCCCTGCATTGGCTGGCAGATTCTTAATCACTGCACCACCTAGGAAGCCCCAACTTTTTCTATTTCCATTCATTTTGCCAAGCCACTTAGTCAATAGCTACCTAAAGTTTATAACTAGGCATTGCTCAAAATTCTCCATCTGATAAGGTGACTAAGTTCTGTTAAAACTTTCCCAAGTGGTATATGGCCAAAGAAACGGTACTAGTCCATCTTATCCAGTTAAATCAAATTTCCCCTTTAAACTTAGGCCTTTATAACAGATGGCTTCCGAATTGCATGGAAGTGGGTCTGCTGGAGGACACTGGCATCAACTGATAAGAGATGACTGTATGCCCCTCTGAGAGAGTAATTTTAATGATGGGGGACATCCTTTGACCATTAAAAGGAATATCAGGTGCTAGGTTTTTTAAAACTCATCTCACGAATCCACAAATTTACCTGCATTTCCATCTTTTCCATAGCTTCATCACACACTATAGGTATTATGTTAGTACCATCCAGAGTGGCCTTACATACAGGTAGGCAAATTTCCTCTTCCTTCTGCTGGGTGTACTGTATTATTTACTTATTAACATTGACGTCACAGCCAAGACACCTTAATTCATGCCTGCACAAAGCTTATCTAACATACCTATTTTCTTGGTAAGGTACATCACAGCCTTCTTGCACAAAGGAACATCAGGCAACAGTTCAGCATTATGCTTAGGGGTCACTTTAAACAGCAAAACACGCTACCAAAAAAAGCATAAAAACATGATAAAACTTGCCTCCAAATAGACCACCAAAAAGACACTTGTTTATTTTATGAGAGCTGAAACAGGAAGGTAGAGTATCGCCTTGCTCAGCCTCAGCTGAGAGGGGACAGGCACATTGGGCAACTCACATTACCTGCAGTTCTACAACCTCAAAACCTCTTAAGAAATGATTTTGGGGGTAATATGCATGAAAAATAACAATGTTTAGGTATAAATTTAACCAAGTAGGTGAAAGATCTGTACACCAAAAACTATGAAACACTGATGGGATAAATTAAAGCAGACACAAATATATGGAAAGACATTCAGTGTACATGGAATAAAAGATTTAATATTGTTTACAATGTCCATACTACCCAAAGCAAGCTACACAGCCAATGTAACTCCTATCAAAATTCCAGGGACTTCCCTAATGGCACAGTGGTTAAGAATCTGCCTGCCAATGCAGGGAACACAGGTTTGAGGCCTGATCCGGGAAGATCTCACATGCCTTGGAGCAACAAAGCCCATTCACCACAACTACTGAGCCTGTGCTACAGAGCCCATGAGCCACAACTACTCAGCACATGCCACAACTATTGAAGCCCATGTGCCTAGAGCCCATGCTCTGCAACAAAAGGAGCCACCACAATGAGAAGCCCACACACGACAACAAAGAGTAGCCCCCACTCATCATAACTAGAGAAAAGTCCACACATAGCAACAAAGATTCAATGCGATAAATTTATATAAAAAGAATTCCAATGGCATTTTTCACAGAAATAGAAAAATCAATCCTCAAGTAATCTTGACCAAGAAGAACAAAACTGAAGGCATTACACTTCCTGATTCAAATCAGATTACAAAGCTACAGAAATCAAAACAATATGGTACTGTGCACATGAACATATAGACAGATGGAAGAGAAATAGAGAGCCCAGAAATAAACCTACGCATATATGGTCAACTAATTTTTGACAAGAGTGCCAAGAATGTACGATGAGGAAAGGATAGTGTCTTCAACAAATGGTACTGGGAAAATTGGAAATCCCCATGAAAAGAATAAAATGGACCCTTTTCTTACACTATACACAAAAATCAACTCAAAATGGATCAAAGACTTAAAATCTGAAACCATGAAACTCCTAGAATAAAACATAGGAAGAAATCTCTTTGATATTGGTCATGACAATGATTTTGGGGGGGGAGGTATGTCACCAAAGGCACAGGAGACAAAAACAAAAATAGACAATTGGGATTAAATCCAACTAAAAAGCTTCTGTCCACCAAAGGAAACAATCAACAAAATGCACAGGCAACTCACAAAATGGAAGAAGATATATGAAAACCATAAATCTGATAAAAGTTTAATACCCAAACCATACAAGGAACTCATGCAACTCAACAGCAAAAGACATAAATAACCTAATTTTAAAATGGACAAAAGAACAAATAGAACTACCATATGATCCAGTAATCCCACTCCTGGGCATATACCCAAAGAAAACCATAATCCCAAAAGAAACTTGTACCATAATGTTTACTGCAGCACTGTTTACAATAGCCAGGACAGGGAAGCAACCTAAATGCCCATCAACAAATGAATGGATAAAGAAGATGTGGCATATATACACAATGGAATATTACTCAGCTATAAAAAGGGATGAGATGGAGCTATATGTAATGAGGTGGATAGAACTACAGTCTGTCATACAGAGTAAAGTAAGTCAGAAAGGAGAGGGAAAAAGATGGCGGCGAAGTAGAGAGACGTGGAGTGCATCCCTCTCCACAGATGCATTGGGAATGCACGGAAGGAGGCAGTCATTCCCACAGAGAACCAGCTGAACACCAGCAGACGGCCTCGGACACCAGAAAGGGCTGCGGGGAGCCTGACATAGCCGGTAGGGAGGCATCTACGAGGGCTCAAAGAGGGTGAAGCGGCGGAGCTGTGGCAGACGGGAGGGAGTGAGAAACATACGGAGGGTCCGCAGCGCAGCTCAGCGTTCCCGGACCGAGACATCGATCCGCGGCTGAACGGAGGGTCCAGGAGCGGGAGCGTGGGAACCGGACAGCTGGTTCAGGGGGAGAAATATTGTTGCCGGTAGGGTGACGGACCGAGAGGACAGGAGGGAGGAGGTCCGCGGAGAGGAGTGCCGATCCCTGAGAGCTGCCCGGCCATGATGGCGGCTGGAGGCTGCAGGCTCCCGGGCGGGGGGGAGGAGCCGTGCGCATAGCCTCTCCCTCTCTTTCGGTGCCTCTGCAACAGGCAGCGGAGAGACGCCCTGCGGGCCACCTAAGGCGTGCAGGGATAACAACCACCCTCAGGCGCTCGGGCGGGGCTAGATTAAAACTCCTTGCAACGCCAGCAGCAGGGAGGCTGCCGAGAGAAAAAAAAAAAAAAAACCAGCATCAAAAAGAAAAAACCCCGAGAGAGGCCCAACTCTAAGACTTTCTGTGTACGCCTGAGCCACCAGCGCCCTCTGCAACAGGCACCTCCAAGCCTGACTGAAGCAACAGTGCGCCACTGCTCACTCACTCCCAGGAGAAGGAGCCACTATTGCACCCTCTCCCTCCCCACACACCGAGGCTTACAGACGAATAATAAAGGAACCTCTGCTGGTCACAGAATAACGCAAAAAAAAAAAAAACCCAAGGCAAGGAGAAGGACACTTACAGCTGAGACGCTAAGGAAACAGAAATAGTAGTATCAATACCTATTGAACTGGTCCATTCGGGGATCAGTTCTGGATTTTTTTTTTTTTTGATTTATTAAATACGATCTTAGCCCTAAGGGATCTACAAGTTTTACAACATAATTTTTTAAGGATATTTTTTACTCTTTTTTTTTTTTTTTTTTTTTTGCCTTTTTATATACTTCTATATCTAGCTAAGTTTTTGGTAGTACGGACAAAATATCTTTCATACTTTCCTTTCATCCCTTTCTTTTATACACTTCTATTCCTTTCTTTTTCTTTGCATATTTCCAACCACATTACGCTCTTCTGTTCCCCTTTCTTCCAGCCATTTTAAGTGTATTTTATCTTAACATACTTATAAGCAACACTATCGGTCTGCTCAGACTCCTTGCTCTATTCTTCAGATGATGCACTGCCTTAGTATTAATATTAGGCTTTTGTCTTTATCTTAGTTCTTAGTACAGTTGTCTAATTACATTCTGAGAATCTCCATTCTCTCTGGTGGTACTCCAGCTCATTTCTATATTTGATCCTAGCTTACAAAATCTCCCTGGATTGATGTTTGTATGTGTAGGGTGTTATTTGTTGTTTGTTTGCTTTTGCTTTTGTCTCTGATTTGTTCTGTTTCAGTTGTCAATTTCTGTTGGGTTTCTCTTTGAATATCTGATAGCACACTGGGGTTCTGTCAGGTCTTTCTAGAGCCTTATGTCCTAACGGATTCAATAATTGTGTGTCTCATACATGTGTGTGTTTCCTAGACTGAATATTCGTCTACTCCAATACTTGGACATTAGTCTGAGGCTTGGACAGTCTTCTATAAACACCTCTATCACCAGGACAAGCAACCCCAAAAGCTTGGACAACCATGAGGAAACAAAGAAACACCATGCAGGCAAAGGAGCAGGAAAAAAACCCACAAGACCAAATAAATGAGGAGGAAATAGGAAAAATGCCTGAAAAAGAATTTAGAGTAATGATAGTAAAAATGATACAAAATCTCGATAACAAATTAGAGAAAGTACAAGAAACAGTTCATAAGAACTCAGAAAAACAAACAGCAATGGATAACAAAATAACTGAAATTAAAAATACTCTAGATGCTCTAACCAGCAGAATGACTGAGGCAGAAGAACGAATAAGTGAGTTGGAAGATAGAATGGGAGAAATAAACGCCACAGAGCAGGAAAAAGATAAAAAAATAAAAAGTCTAGAAGACAGCCTCAGAGACCTCAGTGATAACCTTAAACGTACCAACATTCGAATTATAGGCATCCCAGAAGAAGAAGAAAACAAGAAAGGGTCTGAGAAAATATTTGAAGAGGTTCTAGTGGAAAACTTCCCCAACATGGGAAAGGAAATAATTCACCAAGTCCAAGAAGCACAGAGAGTCCCATACAGAATAAACCCAAGGAGAAATACACCAAGACACATATTAATCAAACTAACGACAATTAAACACAAAGAAAAAATATTAAAAGCAGCAAGAGAAAAGCAACAAACAACATATAAGGGAAAACCCATCAGGATAACAGCTGACCTTTCTACAGAAACTCTGCAGGCCAGAAGGGAATGGCAGGATATACTGAAAGTCCTGAAAGAGAGAAACCTACAGCCAAGAATACTCTACCCAGCAAGAATCTCATTCAGATTTGAGGGAGAAATCAAAAGCTTCCCAGACAAGCAAAAGTTAAGAGAATTCAGCACCACCAAACCAGCCTTACAACAAGTGCTAAAGGAACTTCTCTAAGTAGGAAACACAAGAAAAGGAAAACACCTACAAATACAAACCCAAAACAATTAAGAAAATGGTAATTGGAACACACATGTCAATAATCACTTTAAATGTAAATGGACTAAATGCTCCAACCAAAAGACACAGACTGGCTGAATGGATACAAAAACAAGACCCTTCTATATGCTGCCTACAAGAAACCCACTTCAGACCAAGGGATACATATAGACTGAAAGTGAAGGGATGGAAAAAGATATTCCATGCAAATGGAAGTCAAAAGAAAGCTGGAGTAGCAATACTCATATCAGACAAATTAGACTTGAAAGTAAAGACTATTAAAAGAGACAAGGAAGGGCACTACATAATGATCAAGGGATCCATCCAAGAAGAACATATCACAATGGTAAATATCTATGCCCCCAATATAGGAGCACCTCAATACATAAGGCAAATGCTAACAGCTATAAAAGGGGACATCGACAGGAACACAATTATAGTGGGAGACTTGAACACCCCACTTACATCAATGGACAGATCATCCAAACAGAAAATAAATAAAGACACACAAGCTTTAAATGACACATTAGACCATCTCGACTTAATGGATATTTATAGGACATTCCATCCAAAAACGACAGACTACACTTTCTTCTCAAGTGCACACGGAACATTTTCCAGGATAGATCACATCTTGGGTCACAAATCAAACCTCAGCAAATTCAAGAAAATTGAAATCATATCAAGCATCTTCTCAGACCATAACGCCATGAGACTAGATATCAATTACGGGAAAAAAACTGCAAAAAAGACAAACACATGGAGGCTAAACAATTCACTCTTAAACAACCAAGGAATCACTACAGAAATCAAAGAGGAAATAAAAAAATATCTAGAAACAAATGACAACGAAAACACAACAACCCAAAACCTATGGGACGCAGCAAAAGCAGTTCTAAGAGGGAAGTTTATAGCAATACAGTCCTACCTTAAGAAACAAGAAAATGATTGAATAAACAACCTAACCTTACACCTCAAACAACTAGAGAAAGAAGAACAAAGAAACCCCAAAGCGAGCAGAAGGAAAGAAATCATAAAGATCAGAGCAGAAATAAATGAAAAAGAAAGGAAAGAAACCATAAGAAAAATAAATAAAACTAAAAGCTGGTTCTTTGAGAAGATTAACAAAATTGATAAACCATTAGCCAGACTCATCAAGAAAAAAAGGGAGAAGATGCAAATCAACAGAATTAGAAATGAAAAAGGAGAAGTCACAACGGACACCTCAGAAATACAAAACATCATGAGAGACTACTACAAGCAACTATATGCCAATCAATTGGATAACCTGGAAGAAATGGATACATTCTTAGAAAAATACAATCTTCCAAGACTGAACCAGGAAGAAATAGAAACCATGAACAGACCAATCACAAGTACAGAAATTGAGGCAGTGATTAAAAATCTCCCAACACACAAAAGCCCAGGACCAGATGGATTCACTGGCGAATTCTATCAAACATTTCGAGAAGAGTTAACACCTATCCTTCTCAAACTCTTCCAAAATATTGCAGAAGGCGGAACACTCCCAAACTCATTCTGCGAGGCTACCATCACCCTGATACCAAAACCAGGCAAAGATGTCACAAAAAAAGAAAACTACAGACCAATATCACTGATGAATATAGATGCAAAAATCCTCAACAAAATACTAGCTACCAGACTGCAACAGCACATTAAAAAAATCATACACCACGATCAAGTGGGGTTTATCCCTGGGATGCAAGGATTCTTCAATATATGCAAATCAATCAACGTGATACATCATATCAACAAATTGAAAGATAAAAACCATATGATCATTTCAATAGATGCAGAAAAAGCTTTTGACAAAGTTCAACATCCATTTATGATAAAAGCTCTCCAGAAAATGGGCATAGAAGGAAATTACCTCAACATCATAAAAGCCATATATGACAAACCAAAAGCCAACATCGTTCTCAATGGAGAAAAACTGGAAGAATTCCCTCTAAGAACAGGAACAAGACAAGGGTGTCCACTCTCACCACTGTTATTCAACATAGTTTTGGAAGTGTTAGCCACAGCAATCAGAGAAGAAAAAGAAATAAAAGGAATCCAAATTGGAAAAGAAGAAGTAAAATTGTCACTCTTTGCAGATGACATGATACTATATATAGAAAACCCTAAAGACTCTACCAGAAAACTGCTAGCACTCATTGATGAGTTTAGTAAAGTAGCAGGATACAAAATTAATGCACAGAAATCTCTTGCATTCCTATACACTAACAACGGAAGAGCAGAAAGAGAAATTAAGGAAACTCTCCCATTCACCAGTGCAACAAAAAGAATAAAATACCTAGGAAGAAACCTGCCTAAGGAGGCAAAAGATCTGTATGCAGAAAACTTTAAGACATTGATGAAAGAAATCAAAGACGACACAAACAGATGGAGGGACATACCATGTTCCTGGATTGGAAGAATCAACATTGTGAAAATGACTATACTACCCAAAGCAATTTACAAATTTAATGCAGTCCCGATCAGATTACCAATGGCATTTTTCACAGAACTAGAGCAAGAAATCTTATGATTTGTATGGAAACGCAAAAGACCCCGAATAGCCAAAGCAATCTTGAGAAGGAAAAATGCAGTTGGTGGAATCAGGCTACCTGACTTCAAACTATACTACAAGGCCATAGTGATCAAGACAGTATGGTACTGGCACAAAAATAGAAAGGAAGATCAATGGAATAGAATAGAGAACTCAGAAGTAAGCCCAAACACATATGGGCACCTTATCTTTGACAAAGGAGGCACGAGTATACAATGGAAAAAAGACAGCCTCTTCAATAAGTGGTGCTGGGACAATTGGACAGCTACATGTAAAAGAATGAAATTAGAACACTTCCTAACACCATACACAAAAATAAACTCCAAATGGATTAAAGACCTACATGTAAGGCCAGACACTATAAAACTCCTAGAGGAAAACATAGGCAGAACACTCTTTGACATACATCAAAGCAACATCCTTTTTGACCCACCTCCTAGAATCATGGAAATAAAATCAAGAATAAATGAATGGGACCTCATGAAACTTAAAAGCTTTTGCACAGCAAAAGAAACCATAAACAAGACTAAAAGGCAACCCTCAGAATGGGAAAAAATAATTGCCTATGAAACAATGGACAAAGGATTAACCTCCAAAATATACAAGCAGCTCATGACGCTTCATACCAAAAAAGCAAATAACCCAATCCACAAATGGGCAGAAGACCTAAATAGACATTTCTCCAAAGAAGACATACAGATGGCCAACAAACACATGAAAAGATGCTCAACATCACTCATCATCAGAGAAATGCAAGTCAAAGCCACAATGAGGTATCACCTCACACCAATCAGAATGGCCATCATCACAAAGTCTGGAAACAACAAATGTTGGAGAGGGTGTGGAGAAAAGGGAACTCTCCTGCACTGTTTGTGGGAATGTAAGTTGGTACAGCCACTATGGAAAACAATTTGGAGGTTCCTTAAAAAACTACAAATAGAACTACCATATGATCCAGTAATCCCACTCCTGGGCATATACCCAAAGAAAACCATAATCCCAAAAGAAACTTGTACCATAATGTTTATTGCAGCACTATTTACAATAGCCAGGACATGGAAGCAACCTAAATGCCCATCAACAAATGAATGGATACAGAAGATGTGGCATATATATACAATGGAATATTACTCAGCTATAAAAAGGGATGAGATGGAGCTATATGTAATGAGGTGGATAGAACTACAATCTGTCATACAGAGTGAAGTAAGTCAGAAAGAGAAGGACAAATATTGTATGCTAACTCACATATACGGAATCTAAAAATGGTACTGATGAACTCAGTGACAAGAACAAGGAAGCAGATACAGAGAATGGACTGGAGAACTCGAGGTATGGGAGGGGGCGGGGGATGAAGGGGAAACTGAGAAGAAGCGAGAGAGTAGCACAGACATATATATACTACCAACTGTAAAATAGTCAGTGGGAAGTTGTTGCATAACAAAGGGAGTCCAACTCGAGGATGGAAGATGCCTTAGAGGACTGGGGCAGGGAGGGTGGGGGGGACTCGAGGGGGGGGGCGTCAAGGAAGGGAGGGAATATGGGGATATGTGTATAAAAACAGTTGATTGAAACTGGTGTACCCCCCAAAAAATAAAATAAAATAAAATAAAAAAAAAAAAAAAAGTAAGTCAGAAAGAGGAAGACAAATATTGTATGCTAACTCACATATACGGAATCTAAAAATGGTACTGATGAACTCAGTGACAAGAACAAGGACGCAGATACAGAGAATGGACTGAAGAACTCGAGGTTTGGGAGGGGGCGGGGGGTGAAGGGGAAGCTGAGACGAAGCGAGAGAGTAGCACAGACATATATATACTACCAACTGTAAAATAGATAGTCAGTGGGAAGTTGTTGTATAATAAAGGGAGTCCAACTCGAGGATGGAAGATGCCTTAGAGGACTGGGGCGGGGAGGGTGGGGGGGACTCGAGGGGCGGGGAGTCAAGGAAGGGAGGGAATATGGGGATATGTGTATAAAAACAGATGATTGAACTTGGTGTACCCCCCCAAAAATAATAAATAAATAAATAAAGTTAAAAAAATAAAATAAAATGGACAAAAGAACGGAAGAGACATTTTTTCAAAGAATACATAAAAAAAGGCCAACGAATGTACAAAAAGGTGCTCAATATCAGTCATCAACAGGGAAATGTAAATAAAAACCATAATAAGGTGTCACCTCATACCTCTTCAAATGGCCATTATTAAGAAAAAGAAAAAAAAAAGGAGACAAGTGTTGGCAATGACACAGAGGAAAGGGAACTCTTAGACATTATTGGTGGAAATGTAAATTAGTACAGGCCATCATGGAAAACAGTATGGAGCTGCCTCAATGAATTAAAAGTAGAAATATTACATGATTCAGCAAACTCACTTCTAGGTATACATCCAAAGGAATTAAAATCAGAGTCTTGAAGAGATATCTACACTCCCATATTCTTTGCAGCATTATTCACAATAGCCAAGATATGGAAAAAACCTAAATATCCATCAGTGGATGAATAAAGAAGATGCAGTATATATATATACACACACACGTGTATGTATATGTATATATATATATATATATATACACACACAAATATTATTCAGACATGAGAAAGAAAGAAATCTTGCCACCTGCAGCAAACATGGATGAATATGGAGGGCATTATGTTAAGTGAAATAAACCAGAGAGAAATAATGTATGATCTCACTTATATACGGAATCTAAAAGAGACACTCACAGAAGCAGAGAGCAGAATCAGTGGTTACCAGGGGCTGGGGCAAACAGGCAATGGGGAGATGATGGTTGAAGGGTGGAAAGTTTCAGTTATGTTAGATCTGGAGATCCACCATCCAGCATAGTGCCTATAGCTAACAGCTAAGTGCCTTAGCTCCTTAAAGTTGCTAAGAGGGTAGATCTTACGTTATGTTCTTACCAAACAGCAACAATAAAGAGGGCAGGAGCAAACTTTGGGATAGATAGGATAGATACCTTGAGGGTAGTGACAATTTCACAGGTGCATACTCATCCCCAAACTCATCGAGATGTATACATTAAACACAGACGGCTTTTTATACATTAATCACCTCAAAAATGGTTTAAAAAATAAATACCTTTCAGTGAGTAAATGAATTTGGAAATTCAGAACCTGTGACTAATGAGGACTGACTGCCTTATCATCATTGAATGGATGAAGAAACAGAGGTAGACAGGGTACCTCTGCTTGCTTAACGTTCTGGATTCAAATTCTATATATAAGCTATTATTACACAGCACTTTCCACATGACTTTCATTATCGCACTGTCCTATTGGGTGACATCTTTTGTGTGGTCTTGGTGAAACGTGAAAACAAGCATTGATATTCCCGATTTATGTACCACAGAACACTGATTTCTTCACTTAGAGATGCATTCTACACCCTTCCTTCTCTACATGACAGAGGAAACCTGTCTTCTGATGAATCTAAACTGCTAGTAAGCTCAGAATTGGTGTTAAAATGAATTAGAGGGTATGGAGTCATAGCTTTGGTCTTCTTGTTTGTTTTTTGGCTGCGTTGGGTCTTTGTTGCTGTGCGCAGGCTTTCTTTAGTTGTGGAAGGTGGGGACTACTCTTTATTGCGGTGCATGGGCTTCTCATTGTGGTGGCTTCTCTTGTTGCAGAGCACGGGGTTCTAGGCACGAGGGCTTCAGTAGTTGTGGCTCACAGGCTCTAGCGTCAGGCTCAGTAGCTGTGGTGCATGGGCTTAGTTGCTCTGTGGCAAGTGGGATCCTCCCCAGATCGGGGCTCAAACCCATGTCCTCTGCATTGGCAGGTGGATTCTTCACCACTGAGCCACCAGGGAAGCCTACAGCTTTGGTCTTTAAATCAGCTCCTCTCTATAAGAACTGTGTGACCCAAACACTGTCATCATCCTCTGTAAACCAGTAATTGTAATGTTGATTTCATAGGATTAGCTTGAGGATTAAATGAGATACTGTAAGGAAGGTAGCTCATAGCAAGTGCTTGAAAATTAGCATGTATTACTCTTCAGTATTTGTTTTTCTGGAACTCCTCAAAACCTACTGAACAAAGGGACTTTTCATCACTGAGGTTCTGCACACAGGTTCTTAAAAATCAAAACCAAAACCAACTGTCCATGGCAATAAAAACAACAGCCACATTGCCCTTGCAAAACTCTACAGCTCAGCTCTAGCTATGCTCCCCTCTTTGTCAAGGTTAATATAGATGTGATACATATATAGTAGCTTAAGGGTGGAGATTCCAATATTCCATCACCAAACACAGCTTGAAAACGAACCCAACCCCACTTAGGATTAAAGCTAAGCCTGCCATGAAAAGTTGTTTCTAAACTTTCACCTCTCTAAAAAGCACTTGTGTTTTGATTTTCAATTCTAGTTCAGAAATCACTCCATCTGGTCTGGCCAATCAGGATGCACAAGAAGCACTGAATTTTGTTTATTTATATATATATAATACCAGAGGAGGTGTTGATATAAAAATGAAACAAGGTTTGAAATAATGCGAGGGAAAAGATGGAAAGATTTCACAAACACTTCTCTAAGCCCAGAGGGTTTGGGGGAGATGGGAGACCCAAGCACCTTCAAAAGAAAGGCCACAATAGCCTCTTAAGGTGATGCCTAAGAAATTTTCACTTTGTGGCAGGCAAGATTAAAAGTAAGAACAATGGGGACTTCCTTGGTGGTCCAGTGGTAAAGAACCCATCCTGCAATGCAGGGGACACAGGCTCGATCCCTGGTTGAGAAACTAAGACCCCACATGCCCCGGGGTAAGTCCAGGTGCCACAACTACTGAGCCCACATACCACAACTAGAGAAGAGAAAACCCACGTCACAACTAGAGAGAAGCCTGCATTCCGCAACTAGAGAAAAGCCCACGTGCCACAACGAAAAGATCCCGCATGCTGCAACGAAGATCTCGTGTGCTGCAACTAAGACCCAACACAGCCAAAAAATTTTAAATAAATAAGTAAATAAATAAATACACATAACAACAATGATGCTGTTTTAAAGTATGAACCAACTAGGCAAAGAGAGATCCCTACATTGTCTGCTTTACCCATGTCTTCTGCATAATGGAAAGAGGAGTAAGGCTTGGATTTGATGGCCACTCCTTTATTTATTGTGTGACCTCGGCAAGTCATTGGATCTCGCCGAGCCCAAGGTTTTATATAGAAATGGTGAGTAATATCACTCACAGCATTGTTGCAAAGATTAAAATTAAAAAATACACGTGACACTGAGTGAAGTAAGTCAGAGAAGGACAAATACCATATGATATCACTTATATGTGGAATCTAAAAAAATGGTACAAATGTACTTATCTACAAAACAGAAATAGGGTCACAATGTAGAAAACAATCTTACGGGAAACAGGAGGGAAAGGGGGGAGAGATGAACTGGGAGATTGGGATTGACATATACACACTACCATACATAAAACAGGTAACTAATAAGGACCTACTGTACAGTACAGGACACTCTACTCAATATCATGTCATGACCTATGTGGGAAAAGAATCTAAAAAAGAGCTGATATACGTATATGTATAACGGATCCACGTTGCTATACAGCAGAAATTAATGCAACATTGTAAATTAACTATACTTCAATTAGAGAACAAACTTATGGTTACCAGGAGAAGGCTGCAGGGGAGGGATGGTTAGGGAGTTTGGGACTGACATGTACACACTGCTATATTTAAAATGGATAACCAACAAGGACCTACTGTGTAGCAAAGGGAACTCAGCTCAATATTATGCAACAACCTAAATGAGAAAAGAATTTGAAAAATAATAGATACATGTATATGTATAGCTGATTCACTTTGCAGTACACCTGAAACTAATAAACACTGTTAATCAATATAAAGGTTTAAAAAACTTCTATATAAAAGTTAAAAAGAACTGGATTTCCAGAAACAGACTCTTATATAGAGAATGAATACACAACAAGGTTCTACTGTATAGCACAGGGAACTATATTCAATATCCTGTGATAAAATAATGGAAAAGAAAATGAAAAAGAATGTATATATGTGTATAACCGAATTACTCTGATGTACAGCAGAAATTAACACATTGTAAATTAACTGTATTTCAATAAAATCAGTTCTTAAGAAAAGCAAAAAAAAATTTTTAAACACATGGAATTTCCTACAACAGAGGTCTTAATAAATCTTAATTTTGTCCTTTCTAAAATGAAGAATTGTTGACTGTCAATATACATTTGAGCTGAATCTTTCATCAAAGCATTTCAATCATTTATTCACTTTTACTGGCCTTCTTCAGTATGTCAGCTACTGTGCTAAACTGTCTAAGTCAGAAATCCTTGATCCTTGCGTGCTGGGGGGCTTGGGAGAATGGGTATTGTTGGAAGGGAAACATCATATTATCCATGAATGTCTCTTCAGACATTTATAAATCTTGTACTTTTCTATACCATGAATTTGCTATATTAGCAAAGACTCCACTCTTACAATAATCTCAAAAGGAAATCAAATATTACTTTTTCCATAAACCTTTCACTCATCATTCCAAGCAGAAGCCATCTTTGTGTGTGTGTGTGTGTGTGTGTGTGTGTGTGTGTGTGTGTGTAATGGCTGCACTGCACAGCATGTGGGATCTTAGTTCCCCAACCAGGGATCAGACCCATGCCCCCTGCAGTAGAAGCGTGGAGTCTTAACCACTGGACTGCCAGCGAAGTCCCAGAAGTGATCTCTTTATACTCCAAGTTCTTACTACATCTCCCCCCTTATTCACTTAACAAGAAATAATGTATTTACTTTTTCATTTGATAAAACTTTTTCTCGGACTCCTACTCTAGGCGAAGCATAGGATAGACACCAGGAAGAAACAGCACACCAAACACTGCTTCCTGCCCTCCAGAACTTACCACTGAGTAGGGAAGTTAAGATATAAACACAAATAAATATTTTAATTTCAGAGAAGCAGTAAATAAGGCCATGAAACTACAAAAAGGAAAAGGATCATCTCTCAGTAGGATCCAAGACAACTTTTTGGAGGATGGACTTTAAAGGATGGATGATATTTCAGGGACTTCAAAACAAAACAAAAATGAGATACCACTTTATGCCTGTTAGAATGGCTATTATTAAAAAGACAGGCAAGGGACTTCCTTGGTGGTGTAGTGGTTAAGAACCTGCCTGCCAATGCAAGGAACATGGGTTCGATCCCTGGTCCAGGAAGATCCCACATGCCACGGAGCAACAAAGCCCGTGCGCCACAACTACTGAGCCTGTGCTTTAGAGCCTATGTGCCAAAAATACTGAAGCCTGTGCGACCTAGAGCCCACGAGCCACACTATTGAGTCCACGTGCTGCAACTACTGAAGCCCTCGAGCCTAGAGCCTGTGCTCCACAGCAAGAGAAGCCATCCCAATAAGAAGCCCTCACACTGCAATGAAGAGTAGCCCCCACATGCAGCAATGAAGACCCAACACAGCCAATAAGTAAATAAGTAAACTTATTAAAAATAAAAAGGATGGATGATATTTCAATAAATGGCACAACATAAGAGAAAAACAAAAGATCTTTTGGGCTCAACAGACACTTATTAAGTACTGCCTTGCGTAGTTCATTATCTATTCACGCTCATGTCTTATCTCTCCATCTCCTTGACACCACAGGGACTGTGCCTTACTCTCCTTCGCTACCCCCACGTAACACACAGGGTCATGTGTACATGTATCAAGAGGTTGAATTTTAAGTCCAGATTGGACTAGCCTGCTTCAAAGAATACTTGAAGGTGAGAATCTATGGTGGTTTCCAAGATCCAGGGAAGGGACCTCTCCAACACCCTCCAAGTCAGAGTACCTACACTGGTGGTCATACAGCTCCCTCCAAATTCTTAATTTTTTTAATTAATTAATTTTTTATTGGCTGTGTTGGGTCTTCATTGCTGTGCGTGGGCTTCCCCTAGTCGCAGCAAGCCGGGGTACTCTTTGTTGTGGTGCACAGGCTTCTCATTGCAGTGGCTTCTCTTGTTGCAGAGCACAGGCTCTAGGTACATGGGCTTCAGCAGTTGTGGCACGTGGGCTCAGTAGTTGTGGCTCGCAAGCTCTAGAGCACAGGCTCAGTAGTTGTGGTACACAGACTTAGTTAGTTGTTCCATGGCATGTAGGATCTTCTTGGACCAGGGCTCGAACCCATGTCCCCTGCATTGGCAGGCAGATTCTTAACCACTCCACCAGGGAAGTCCCACCCTCCAGATCCTAAAGGATTTAGTCACCAGTCATGTCCGCGTGCGGAGAGCAAAACATGTTCCTATGATAGATATAATCGTCTATGTTTTTCATGGCCTCCTCTTTCTCGAGTTCAACAAAATGCTTCAAAGGGATGTTGTCCATCCTTGGCCAGGAGATGGAGTCCTGGGCTTTGACACAAGCAGTGCTACTTATGTTCCTTTTTAGATTTGCTCAGAGGGTCGAATTCAATCCCTGTTTCTGGGCTAACTTCCTTTCTAAGGCAATATCAAGTCATGAAGTTACTACAGCACTGAATTAGCGTATGTTGTTGCAATTTTTTTTGGCATGGATGCAGTTTTTAATGTAGTTAGAAAAGTTTATTACTATGGTTTTTGGAAGGGAAAAATAAATGGTTGGGGAAATGTCTGATATCATTTTATCAAAAAAAAAATTATGTTTTCCAAACTCGCAGTAGGTATCTCAACACAGAAAATATGGCTCTGAATTTCAGTGTATTTTGAACAAGGGCCCCAGCTCTCTGCATATCGGCAGCCTTAATGTCACATCATCCAATCCACATAGGATGTGTTAAGACAATTGGAAAATCCTTTTCACATCTTCTTGGGATGCTCTAGGATTGTTTGATTGTTTTCACACTTTCACATTGCCTTTTGGTACCTCTTGGAGAGGCTGGAGGTGAGAACTGATTCCAAAACTTCAGGAAAATCTTTTATTGTGGAGTACACACCAGCCAACTCCTATTTCAAAGGCATGTTCTGGTTTTAAGAGAAGCTAATGTTCTCACAGAATAAATGCAGACCAAGTTTCCAGCAAAGTCAATGTTGGTCCATAGGCAGGCTGCAAAGGAAAACTCTCAGGCCAGAGTCAATGTCACCATGACTTGTGGTCCCACTGATATATCATAGTAACTCTGGGCTTGAATGTGTTGGAAAGATGTTGGTACATAATGTTCATATGTTTTGAATCTTTTCCACTGAAATCATAAGTAAATAACAGAAATTCTAGAACTTAAACTGTGTTTCCCAGGGAGGTAGGGGAAGGATAAGTTGGGAGGTTGGAATTGACATATACACACTGCTGTGTAAGAATAGGTAACTAATAAGGACTTGCTGTATAGCACAGGGAACTCTACTCAATACTCTGTAATGACCTATATGGGAACAGAATCTAAAAGAGTGGATATATGTGTACGTATAGCTGTCTCACTTTGCTGTACAGCAGAAACTAACACAATATTAGAAATCAACTATAGCCCAGTTTAAAAAATCAATTAAAAATCAATAATTAAAATGTTTCCCTTATCTATTAAACAAAACAACCACTGTCTGTGAGAGTCAGAAGAAAATTCAGTTTCCCTGGTACAATTCTTGCTTTACCAAGGTATCATGGCTGTTGCTGGTGGAGCTCTCAGAATCTATGCTGTCTAATTTAAAGTCCCTGAACTCCTAGATAATACCCTTCACCCTATAATGACAAAAGTATGAAGTTTGGTCTTTATAGAACAACATCCCTTCTATGTGCTAGGCAGAATAATGGCCCCAAAGATGCCAAAGTCTCAGTTCCCAGAACCTGCAAATATGTTATATTACATGGCAAGGGCGAATGAAGGTTACTGATGGCATTAAAGTTGCTCATCAACTGGAGCCTTGTACTGAGGAGATTATCCTGGATAATCCAGGTAAGCCTGGTGTAATCACAAGGTCCTCATAAGGGAAAGAGGGAGACAAAAGAGTTAGCGTCAGAGTGATGCTATGTGGGAAAGACTCAACTAGCTATTGCTGGCTTTGAAGATGGAAGGGGGCCATGAACCATGCAATGTGGGAGCCTCTAGAAATAGGAAAATGCAGGGAAACAGTTCTTCCCATAGAGCCCCTGAAGGCTGCAGCTATGCTGACATGTTAATTTTAGCCCAGTGAAACCTATTTTAAATTTTTGACCTTCAGAACTGTAAGATGGTAAGTTGGTGGTGTTGGGGTTATTTTTTTTTAACATTCTTTTTTTTTTTATATATTCTTTTCCATGATGGTTTATCACAGGATATTGAATCTAGTTCCTTCTGCTTTACATTAGGACCTTGTTGTTTATCCATTCTAAATGTAACAGTTTGCATCTACCAACCCTAAACTCGCACTCCATCCCCTCCTTCCTCCTCTCCCCATTGGCAACCATAAGTCTGTTCTCTAGGTCTGTGAGTCTGTTTCTGTTTTGTAGATAGGATCATGTTGTCTTAAGTTATTTAAGTTTGTGGTAGTTTGTTACAGCAGCAATAGGAAGCTAATACACTGTCCACAGGTGTATTCAGTTCAGTTTTCTCTTTGGCATATAGGAAGGCACTATATATGCTTCTTCCTATAGGCACAGAGGAGAAAAAAAACTCCATCAATTATTGCTACCAGCAAATCCTTTGTGGAACTCAGCAAAATCAGTCTTTAGGATATAAGGCCATCCTCGCTCCATCAGAGTCACTCGGTCTCTCTGAAACCACCGGAAGCAACAGAGCATCCAGACAAAAGGTACAAAACATCCTGTATCAGTCAGGAACCTAGCAGGGAACAGATGGCTCATTTGAAAAGGGCAGTTGAAGAGAGCTAATGAAAGTGACTATTTGCAAAAGGTTATTGTTAAGAGTGAAAAAGCAGGGCTGATGGAGCATCCAGGGACAAGTTATAGAGAGAAATTGAGCCCGGAACTGAAGAGGGAAGGCAGGGGGGCAGCTACTGGAACTCAGTGAGAGCTGATGCTGTGGAGAGGGAGTCAAGCAGGAGCTGTGGTCTTTGATAGAGAGATAGAGCCCGGACCAGCCTCAGACCACAGAGAGAGGGAGCCACGGAAATAAATACTTGGACCTTTCTCTCTTCCTACACTCTGACTTCCTGCCAGTGCCTCCCATTGGCTAAAACCTAATAGAAGTCAGACGGTAAGCAAGGGTACTTGATGTAGTCTACAAAGGTCAGCCTCCCAGGGCACAGACCAGGGGGAGGAGGGGGAGGCATGAACCTAGAGAAAATATAACATTGACTGCCTAACTTAAAAGACCCTTCTCCCCTAAGGATTAGAGGTCAAATAGGCTTTATCTTGTAAAAGATAATGGCTGATGATAAAATGAAAAAATATTTCAGGAGAATTTAATATTTTTCTATTTATTTATTTACTTACTTACTTACTTACTTACTGCGCCATGCAGCATGTGGGATCTTAGTTCCCTGACCAGGGATCAAACCAGTGCCTCCTGCAGTGGAAGTGTGGAGTCTCAACCACTGGACCACCAGGGAAATCCCATTCAGGATAATTTAGATAAAGCTCTTTCCACCTTTATGTATCTATAAAATGATTTCAGAAGAAGTAGATACTAATGAAACCTCAAGTTAAAAAAGGTTGGCACATTTGAGATTGACTTAATAAGGGTGACTACCCTACACTCTCCTCAAAAAATATTGGTTAGAATCACAGGCAGGGGTAAGATGCTGGCCGGCTGCACCACTGGGCTGGCCCAACATGGCATTTCTTATGCTGCTATGATTTAAGGCATTACGATTTGTTGGTCAAGAAACAACAGAAAATTAATGGCAATTTGTCTCCTTGGCCTTTTAATGTTGCAGTAAGACAGATTTCCATGGACTTTTCTCTATTACATTGACAGAAAAATAAAAGATAGACAATGAAATTGCCTAAGGATCAAGAATAAATCCAAGGCAGTAAGCTCAACGCATTTACTAGGATTCTTCAACTGACTAGAAGATATACATCCTCTCTAAAGAAATTTAGACAACTCCTTCAGTCAAAAGTACCATTGCTTTAAAGAGATTCCACAATTTCTGACCAACAGCCCGGGTCCACGTCTGCTGTTGTATATGTCGTGCCACAGTGTTGGGAGGCAGATAGACCAAACTCAGGATCATTGCAGATGTCGACCTGCTTTGAATGCATTGGGTTCCTTTAGTGTTACTGACCTGAGCTTCTCAAGAGGTGGGAATGTGAACTTAGTGCACGTGACACCTTCATGCTAAGACATGAACCTCAGAACGCAGTCCTTTCCTTTCCAGCTTCTGGATGGAGGCAGGAAGCTCTGCTGTCTTCAGTATCCCCAACCATCCCTTCCCAAGCATGAAGAGACACCAGAGAGAAGGAGCACTGAGATCAGCATGAGCCCTGAAGCCTTGGAAGCCTTTTTCCATCCGGTGGCCGTGGTTGTGAGTGAAGCCATGTCTTATAATGTGTGAACAGCCCCTTGTGGGTGGCAGCCAGTGAAAAGGGGTCATGGCTTCAGAGCCCTTGCAGATTACCCTCCAGTTTTCTAGCAGTCACTCATGGCCTTGGGGTTGAGGTGATACAGCATCAGATACATTTACACATAGTTACAAAGGACCCAGTTCTGGTGGTGAAAATTGTATGAGGGTCATCGAGGACAGAATTTGACTTTGTATCAAATACATACAAAGAGCCAAGTTTACCCATATTCAATTTTCTAATTGTCATTAGTTCCCAAATTGGCTGTATTATTTTCATGCTGTCTTTCCATGTAGAAAAACCGACAATACTTCTTGTCATATAAGTGCGACTTCTAACATTCCTAAATTTTCTTTAAATCTTGATTTGAGAATCCACAAGATATTAAATAATATTGCAATACTTTGTAGAATGCCTCCATTTCCCACTGCCAAAATATTTGGAGAAGGTACTCAGTATCCAAATATACAATGGAGTAAATGAGCCAGAAAAGAGTGTTTTTGTAATTAATACATAAGGTGATATTAACATTAATATGTTCTGAAGGCGTTTGGACCTCCGCTTTCTCCCACACACATTGGCATGGTTTCAGATATAGAAACTTTTGACATTTAATCCACTTAGTAAAAGTCTTAATTTTGCTACTAAAATCTTGGTAATCATTAGTGCTATTCACTTACGTTCATACTTATAGTTTTTTCATCCTGGGTACACAGCAGGCTTCATGTCCTCTTGAAGTCACATAAAACCATCTGACTTCCTTTAGCCAATGAAGAGTGAGCAGATGGCACAGTGGTTAAGAATCCTCCTGCCAATGCAGGGGACATGGGTTGGATCCCTGGTCCAGGAAGATCCCACATGCTGCGGAGCAACTAAGCCCATGTGCCACAACTACTGAGCCCACGTGCCGCAACTACTGAGCCCACGTGCCGCAACTACTGAGGCCCTCACACCTAGAGCCTGTGCTCCACAACAGGAGGGGCCACTGCAGTGAGAAGCCCATGCACCACAACAAAGAGTAGCTCTCGCTCTCCACCACTAAAGAAAGCCCATGCACAGCAACAAAGACCCAATACAGCCAAAAAACAATCAATCAATAAAGTTCTAAAAAAAAAAAACCCAAACAAACAAAAAAAAGAGTGAGTAGAACTAATGTGTATTGAGTCTGCGAAGAATGTATGCATCATGTGCTTCAGTCCCCACCCCCTGCCACAGGTCCCAGTGATACTCCAGTGGGTGGGATCTCCCTCCACCTGGGTCTCAGAGAGAGGACAACGTAAGGCAGGGCCTCTGCTGACCTGTGATGAACGAATAGAATCAGTGAGAACCACCCTATCGGCACCCAGCCTACTCTCTCTGCTCTTTCTGGAAAATGACTAAATCCTCAGAATCACACCAAAAAAATGACGACATGACCCGACGGTCTCAACATCCTTTCACAGCCCACATTGGTAATTAAGACACTTGGGATGACTGTGTTTATGACCACAGCACAGCCAGGCCTCACTTGACTGGTAAAAGAAATCTTTAAACTTGCACAATTTACATCTCTCACAACAAAGGTGCAATTGACAGCACAGTATGTCTCTGTGCATTTTAGTGAAGGAAGAATGAGTTTCGAAGTCACCTTGAAATCAAAAGTTTATGACTTGTTGCCTATGTGGTCTTATCGAGCCACTTAGAGAGTTTGAAGTTTACTTAATTCATCCATGAAATTGGATACTAGTGTATACTTTGCAGACTGCCACGAGGAATAAATGAGATAACTAATCTCAAGTAGCTAGCTCAGGATATGTAGTAACCATCAGTGTCTATATTTTTCTCTTACTTCGATCTCTTCTGGTAACAAAGTACTGGAAAAGCTGACTAGATCAGGGGTGGACAAATTACAGAGCACAGGCCAAACCTGGCTCACTGTCTCTTTTTGTAAGTAAAGTTTTATTGAAACACTACCACACATTCATTTATGAATTGTCAACGGGTTCTTTCACGCTACAAATGCAGAGTTGAGTAGCTGCAGCTGAGCCCTGTGTGACCCACAAAGTCTAAAATAGTTACTAAAATATTTCAGCAAGAGTTGGCTGACCGCTGGATGAGATTCATTCATAACCTGGACCATTCGATGTCTCATATGAATCTAGTCCTGGACTTATTTTCCCAGAACAGGTCAATTTCGTGTTGTGTACTAGTTGTAGGTTATGTTTCCCCTGCACAATGCTAACTGGAAACTTGAGGTCAAATAATCACTGTCTGGGTGACATCACCTAAGACTTTATAGTGAATTATGAAGCATAATAAAGGACCATTTAAAAGCTTGCTCTAGACAAATATATTGTATTGCTTATATGCACAATCTAAAAAAAAAAAATGACACGAACTTATTTACAAAACAGAAATAGACTCACAGGCTTAGAAAACAAATTTATCATTACCAGAGGGGGAGGATTGGGGGGGGAGGAGTAAATTGGGAGCTTGGGATTGACATATACACACTACTATACTTAAAATAGATAACCAACAAGGACCTACTGTATAGCATAGGGAACTCTACTCAATATTCTGTAATAACCTAAATGGGAAAAGAATTTGAAAAAGAATAGATACATGTACATGTATAACTGAATCACTATGCTGTACACCTGAAACTAATACAACATTGTTAATCAGCTATACTCCAACATAAAATAAAAATTTAAAATAAAATAGGTTGCACTAGTCTACTTCTTGAATGTCCTAAATGAGCACTTGTATATTCACTTAATAATTCATTCCACAAGCATTTGTTTAAATGCCAGCTATGTGCCAATGAATTGTGTCAGCCACTGAGGATGTGACGATAAGTAAGGTAAGGTCCTGTACTCCAAAAGCTCATAGTCCAGCAGCAGAGCGAGGAAATGTGTAAATAAAAAAATTATGACACAGACTTTCTTGGTGGCGCAGTAGTTAAGAATCCGCCTGCCAAAGCAGGGGACACAGGTTCGATCCCTGGTCTGGGAAAATCCCACATGCAGCAGAACAACTAAGCCCATGCACCACAACTACTGAAGTCCACATGCCTAGAGCCCGTGCTCCACAACAAGAGAAGCTACTGCAATGAGAAGCCCACGCACTGCAACAAAGAATAGCCCCCATTCACAACTAGAGAAAGCCCGCACAGCAACAAAGACCCAATGCAGCCAATTAACTAATTAATTAAAAGAAAACAGAGACACTTCAAAAAAATTATGATACAGTGAGTTAACAGCTAATAAATATATAAGCATACAAACATATGCAAACCATAGCAAGATGATGAGGGGAAGTGCTATCTGAGCAGAATATAGCGGACTCCCTGACATAAAGCATCCCAGGGTGAGAATCTCTGCATCCGGGCAAGTGGAAGCAAAAACTAGCTGGAGCATCGACCAGGCACCAAGCCGACCTCAGGGCAGGTGGAGTGTGTGATTCCCTGCTCGTGTTTGAGATTCCAGATAGTAGCCTGGTCTGGATCCTGCTTGGTTTCCAGCTTTCACTTCTGGGGAGTATCTTGACATTTCTCTTGACCTTGGAGTTTGTTACACAATAGCATCACAACTTGTTCTTTATCACCTGACTTGGTTCTTGTCTCCCAGATCTGGACTTGCCCAGAGCCAGGCTTTCTTTTCCATTTGGCTCAGAAACCCTCACCCCAAGTTTTAGACCTTCTCTTAACCTGCCTTGATGTGCTCATCCTCTTACCTCTGACCCAGATGTGCCAATGAACTTTGCCCTGCTTCCATGACCCCAATCCCAATTTGATTCTGTTGAGTGGAGCGTTACAGAAAAGAATTTTCCAAGGAGACAGTCATTCTAGTTGCATGGAACACAATGCTTGAAGTTGAAGAGATCTGAAAAAGCAAAGTGTGTTTAGTAACCCAGGTTTGATATGGTTATTCTATAGACTACAGATCAAAGAGTGGCAGAGATTAAACTAAAGAATAACAAAGGGCCAGATTGTAGGGGACCTTGAAAATCATGCAAAAGAACATGTATTTTATTCCGCGGTTAGCAGAGAACCACTGTTCTCGAAGGAGTCCAGAGTTTCTGAGTTGGATGACTAGATGGCTGGAGAAAATTTTAGTCGAAGTAAGGAACAAAGAGGTTGAGGATGAGTTCCATTCTCGACCTGTTATTCCTTTTTTTTTTAATTTATTTATTTACTGGCTGTGTCGGGTCTTCGTTGCTGTGTACAGGCTTTCTCTAGTTGCGGTGAGTGGGGGCTACTCTTCTTCGTTGCAGTGCACAGACTTCTCATTGCAGTGGCTTCTCTTGTTGTGGAGCATGGGTTCTAGGCACATGGGCTTCAGTAGTTGCAGCACATGGGCTCAGTAGTTGCGGCTCAAGGACTCTAGAGCACAGGGGCACACGTAGCATGTGGGATCTTCCCAGACCAGAGATCGAACCCATGTCCCCTGCATTGGCAGGTGGATTCTTAACCACTGCACCTCCAGGGAAGCCCTGGACCTGTTATTCTTAAAGTCCCAGTGGAAAAGACGGAGAAATCCATGCTGGCAGTTCAGCTTGTATACATTTCATGTGTAGCGAACGTCTCATACAGGGTAGGTTTTTTTTTTTTTTTAAGTGAGTTAACACAGACAGTTATTCTTTATTTTAAATTTTTGGCCACATCCTGCAATCATGTGGGATCTTAGTTCCCCGACCAAGGATCAAATGGACATCTCCTGCACTGGAAGGCAGAATCTAACGGGGGAAATCCCTAGGGTAGGTATTTAGTAAGGACTTTTTAATTTATAAATGGAAGCAAACTTCCCATTTAATGGTCTGCGAGGTAAGAACACTGTGCCTCTTGGAACAAGCAATGGGTAGGATATTGGGGGTAAATATCTAATAATATCTCTCAGGCGTCTGAGAAATTACATGACAATCTGAAAATCTGAATAGGACTTTTAAAAACAGAGCATGTGATGAAAAGTTGACTTTGCACAAAGGAAAAGTCATTTATCAGCCATTTCTGAGCTATTTCTGAGCCTTCCTTCATGCCTCCCTGATCAGGGTACTCCATGGACTAAGACCTTTTACCACAAGTGCACTACTTTTAAGTGCCTGAGAAATCATTCCACTGCTTCCTGCACTGCACTGTGAAGCAAGCCATTCAACCACCTCTGCCAGCAAATATCTTCTGAGTGTCCATTACGCTCCGGGACTTGTTCTAGACTTTGGGAAACTCCCGTAAACAAAACTGACAAAAATCCCTGGCTTCATGAAGCATGCATTCTGGGATGAGGAAATAAATAACATAATAAATAAGTCTAATCACATAGTATATTAGAAGTTGATAAGTGGAATAAAGTAGAGGAGGGTAAAGAGGAGTTAGGAGTGCAGGCTGGGGGTGGTGGTGTGAAATTTTCCCCAGGCTTGTTAGAATAGAGCTCACAGAGAAGGCGATACTTGAGCCAAGACTTGAGAGGGGTGAAGAAACTCACCAGGTGGGTAATAGGGGCAAGGGCGTTCCAGGCAGAGGGAACAGCAGGTGCAAAGGACAGAGGGCAGGGACTTCCCTGGCGGTCCGGTGGTTATGACTCCAGGCTTCCACTGCGGGGGGCACGGGTTCGATCCCTGATCAGGGAACTAAGATCCTGCCTGCTGCGCAGTCAAAAAGACATACTTCCTACCCACAAGGCACTCATGGGAAAACATGCAAATTTAATTTTTAAAACTAAAGTCTGCTCCAGGAATAGCAGGAAGGCCAGTTGTGGCAGAGGAGGGTGAGCAAGGGTGAGAAAAGCCAGAGATGCCTTCAGAAAGGCAATGGGGAGGGGTGGATTGGGATGGGCTTTCACTCTGAGCGAAACGGGGAATTCAGGGCGAGTTGTGAGCTCATGTGACCATCACAAAGGGACTGGTCTGGTTGTTACGCTGAGAACACACTGTAGGAAGGAGGATGGAGCAAGGTGACCTATTAGGCACTATTTTAGTAGCAGTGGAGGCAGACAGGAGTACTTGGATTCTGGATATATTTTGAAGGTAGAACCAACAGAATCTTTTGTTGGATTGGATACAGGGTGTGAGAGAAAGATGAGTCGAAGATGACACCAAGGTTTTGTCTTGAACACTGGAGGGTTGGAGTTAGCATCAGCTTGACAGGGCAGACTGTGGGCAAAGAGGTTTGTTGAACAACATCAGGCCCGATGCTTTTCCCCTGAGGCCATGTTTCTACACACCGGTATTTCTGATGCCAAATACAGTGCCTACTAGGTGGGGAGAAGACACACGCTGAGCAGACACATGAGTGAATGGGTGATTAAATACAATCCCCACGGGCCAGGCAACCTGAGGTCTTGCTGCTTCCTCAGGTTCTATCCAGGAAGCACAGGGCAAAATTCCTCTCTGCTTTCAGATTCCCCAAAACTATCTGAATTTTTTTTTATCCCGTGTCATTCCCATCCAGGAATTTTCAGTCCTGATAGGGGTAGAGTCATGTCCTCATTCTCAGAGACACCTATCCCAGCTCTCTTGCTTCTTCACCAACTACCTTCTTCCATCCCACAGTCCAGATAATCTTGATCTGTTTCCAGAAATAAGAAAAACTGCCTCATTGTGTATTTTTCCAAACCAAAAGATTTTATGCTTGGTTTTCAGCTTTTAAAACACCAAACTTAAGAATCACACCCTTGGGACTTCCCTGGTGGCACAGTAGATAAGACTCCGTGCTCCCAATGCAGGGGGCCCGGGTTTGACCCCTGGTCAGGGAACTAGATCCCACATGCATGCCACAACTAAGAATTCGCATGCTGCAACCATGGAGCCCACAAGCTGCAACTAAGGAGTCCGTGTGATGCAATGAAAGGAGCCCACCTGCCACAACTAAGGAGTTCACCTGCTGCAACTAAGACCTGGTGCAACCAAATTAAATAAATTAAAAAAAAAAAAAAGAATCACACTCTTCTTCTCTGAGTTCACATCAGTTGGTCCAAATGTGACTCGATGTTATTTTAATTTATTAACCAGCAGCACACCGTTGGCTGACTCAGGGTAAGGGGAGAGGTGCAGAGGAATGCCAGAAATGAAACACTCCAGTTAATATATCATATATTATGCTGCTACTTTTTGATCATTTTGATGAAACAGATTTGCCCCTGGAATAGGCTCTGTCTATACAATCATCTTATAATTGTTATCAGCTTGCCCATTGATCCAGAGTAAATTAGTCTGATGATATTTAAGTGAAATGGATTCTGTCCATGAAATTATACAAACTGTAACAATGTTGATATTGGCCATACTGCACAAGCTAATAATTAGACATCGCCTATGTCATTTTCTGAACTTTCCTAGAGAACGTTAAACAGTGAGGCATTTGTTAATGGTAGAACATTTTAAGGGAAAAATGGCTGGCAGGAGAATTGAAGGGAAAGGATCAACAGTACACTGTGATGAGAATCAAATGTGAAGGGGTTCTTGAGGAAAGAGCAGAGAAATGGATATTTCAACCATAGGACAGAGCATCCTCTACCTTTGAATTCTGCCAGCGTTAATATCCTATGTAATTAATTCTTTTTTGTAGGTTAATCTCCATCTCTTGTTTGTGAAGATGCCAACTCCCTGTGAGCTCATTAAATAACAGCAGATTCTGTAACTCAGGAGGGAGAGTTCCTGGAACCCTTGAAATGTCTCAGATTCATAAAGACCATCATAATCTATCATTTTCCTAATACAATGCAGTTTCATATATAACTGCAAAATAATATGCAAATGACCTAACGCTCACTTGATGATCAGCTTCTGTCCTGGCTGAAACACTTACTGAATCCATTTCACAAATTTTGCCTTTTCTAATTTTCATAAAGAACATATGGCTGCCTTGTTTATATCATAGATCCTAGTCACCAATGAATTTAACATTCCACTCTTTATCCAAAAGGTCTATTTTCTGGCTCAGGACTAATACTTTTTTAGTCTCCCTCACTTACCTCATCATTCTAGAAGTTGTCTTCATTTCAGGCATCGTTTATTTTCTGCAGAAGAAAAAATTTTTCATACACACATAAGATCATACGTTGAGCCCGCCCCGCCCCCATATGCACGCATCCCAGGCTGCACACTGGCTTCTGGCCACATGAGTCTCTAAGAGACTGAGTCCTGTTCACCAGCCTCTAGGATTCAAATTCATCTCTCAGCGAAATCACAAATTATTTAACGTCATGAACTTTCACATGCAAAATGACAACTACACATGCTAAATTCATGAAGACAAAGGTTCTACTCTTGTTTCCTTGGAAAACAGCACCATTTATCTGAAGTGCGCTTACCCAAAATCATATTAACACAGGCTAAATTTCAGGAGCTCTTTCATTCCTTGAACAAAAATTCAAGATAATCCCCTAGGTACTATGAATCAAGCAGAGATGAGTCTCCCAGGGCCCCTGCCCCCAAACAGAATATAGTCTGCCTTGAAATTTTACCATTCATTCGACAAGTGTTTGTTAAGCAACTGCTATGCGCCAACCACTCTCATAGGTCCCGGGCACACAGCAGTGAACAAAACAGTCAATGTCCCTGCTTTCCTGTGAGGAGGAAGAAAATAAACAAATACAACAGTAGGTAGTAATATCTGCCACAATAAAAATGTAGCAGGATATGGAACTTCCCTGGTGGCGCAGGGGTTAAGAATCCACCTGCCAGTGCAGGGGACATGGGTCCGAGCCCTGGTCTGGGAAGATCCCACAAGCTGCAGAGCAACTAAGCTGGTGCACCATGACGACTGAGCCTGAGTGCCACAACTACTGTAGCCCGTGAGCCTAGAGCCTGTGCTCTACAATAAAGAGAAGCCACAGCAATGAGAAGACCAAGCACTGCAACAAAGAGTAGCCCCCACTAGCGGCAACTAAAGGAAGCCCTTGCACAGTAATGAAGACCCAAGGCAGCCAATAAATAAATAAATAAATAAATAAATTTTTAAAAATGTAGCAGGGTATTGTGATTAAAAATAACCAGAGATGCTTCTTGAAATTAAATCAGAGGTCAGGCAAACTATGTCTGTGCCAAGTCCTGCCTGCCATCTTGTTTTCATATGACCCCTGAGCTAAAAATATTTTTCACAGCTTTTTCTTTTCTTTCTTTAAATTAATTTTTATTGGAGTATAATTGCTTTACAATGTTGTATTAGTTTCTACTGTTCAGCAAAATGAATCAGTCACACATATACATATATCCCCTCCCTTTTGGACGTCCTTCCCATTCAGGTCACCACAGTGCATTAAGTACAGTTCCCTGTGCTATACAGTAGGTTCTCATTAGTTATCTATTGATATTTTATACATAATGTCAACAGGGTATATGTGTCAATCCCAATCCCCCAATTCCTTCCCCCCAGCCCCCCAGCCCCTTCCCCCGGGTATCCATACATTTGTTCTCTACCTCTGTGTCTCCATTTCTGCTTTACAAATAGCACCATTTATACCATTTTCCTAGATTCCACATATATGTGTTAATATCCGATATGTGTTTTCCTCTGACTTACTTCACTCTGTATGACACTCTCTAGATCATGAGCTCTCCATGAAAACAGTGGCTCAAAGTGCTCAAGGTATCACCTCTGAGCCTGCAAAGCCTACATTGTTTTCACTATCTGGCTTTTAACCAGAAAAAGTTTGCAGAACCCTGGAGTGGGTGACCAGAAGAGGACTTTTTGCAGAGAAGATGCTCAAACTGAGGCATGAATGGCAGGAAAGAGCCAGCCATGAGCGATGTGGGAAGAAAAAGCTGTCTATCTTGTGGTTAAAAAATGGGATTGACATATCCCAAGAGGAAAAAGAAAGCAAGGCAGCTGGAGGGTAAGAGGTGGGGTGGGCAGTAAACAATGCAAACCAGGTGTGGGTGAGATGAGATAATTAAATTCAAAACACACAAGGTAGGACTTCCCGCAGCGAGTCACAACTACTGAAGCCCGCAGGTCCAGAGCCCGTGCTCTGCAACAAGAGCAGCCACCGCAATGAGAAGCCCACGCACCATAACAAAGAGTAGCCACTGTTCGCCACAACTAGAAAGGCCCGCACACAGCAATGAAGACCCAGCGCAGCCACCCTCCCCCCCTAAAACAACAACTACAACAACAATAAAAATACACAAGGTAGAGAATGGCTACAGGGAACTTCATCGTGCTTATACTTCTTAACTTAATGTAACAGCCTTCAATGAATGGACCGGTGCTGTGTCCAGATTCTCTAATTTACAGACAAAGCCCCTATAAAACCCTCAGGTAGGTATCTTGGCAAACTTTTGGAAGTAAATCATTCATGTAAATTCCTGGTGGTGGGTCAAATACTGCGGATATTTTTAAGTCTGACAGCAAAGTGGGTATTCCGGAAGATTGAGAGAAGGGAAAGAAGAGTGCCTTTGAGGTAAAAATGATGCGAGTGAAGGCTGGGAAGGAAAACCTCATTAACATGCACAGGGAAGACTGCCAACCCTGGGTCGACTGGAGATGAAGGAATTAGGGATAAGGCAGCTAACGGTGGTTTACAGCAAATGAAGAAGGTCCTATCCATGGACCCAATTCATATGGAGTAGAGTGGATGACCGTGGTGTTTTTACACTGCTTGTTTCTGCCACGGATCTGAGATCAAAAGGGAAGAAGCAGTCACTGTTTGTTTGGATCATCTGATGCTTTTCTTAAGACTTGTCATCAGAAGATACGGACTATGATGGTAGTGGGGGAAAAACGGAAACTGTTCTGATTAGGAGACTAAGTTGAAATTGCTTATATTGGTTATGTAAAACTTCAGTGATGACCTGCCTTGACCCCTGACTCCTCAATCAACTTCAACAGTTTAACACACACGTATTGGGCTTCTGTTGTGACACAGAATTGACAGTCCCAAAGGTAGGGGGAGAAATAAACTGAGCTGTTGCCCTCAGTGGACTTGTAATCTAGTTGGTTTCTCCGGGAAGAGTTAGTGACCTCCTTCTTGGTGTGGTCTCAGCCCACTTGCACTCCTCTGTTACAGCACTTCTCACACACATTATAGAACTAATTGTTCAGAAGATCACCCCCTCTGTGAGCATCAAGAGGGTCGTAATTCTGTCTTACATATATTGTATCCCCAGTGCCAAGCCTGGTTGCTGCTCTTTACAAGGTAGGAGGTACATACAGAATGAATACATGGGCAAGCAAATGATTAAATGTGATCCCATGGTCATTCTTAGATGCCATGGAGAAGATACACACACACTCACTCATTTCCTATTTATTAATCTCTGATTTTGAGGAGGCAATAAAATAATCTGTCAACACAGTTGATCCTATGGGGGGTCAGGGTGGGAGGTGGGGGAAATCAGTTCATCGAGTTTGTCAAAGTTGATCACTAACCCCATTTAAACTGCTCTTCTAGTTTCACCAGTAGATAAATCTCTCTGGGCTCCAGTTTCTCATCCTGAGAAGCTATAAGAGGAAATGTTTTGGAGTCAGAGGACCAGGACTCTGAACAACAGCCCCACCACCTAATTCAGGCAGCTTTCTATGCACCTCATATATTACATAAAATGAGGATAAAAACATCAGCCTCAAGAACTGTGGTCCAGATTAAGAGAGACTATGATTAACACAGAACCCAGAACACAGGCGGTATTGCATATATATTTACTACATATGATTTAAATACCCAACATGTATGCCCTTTCTCATTTCTTCTTTCTATAAATTTATTTATTTATTTTATTTTTATTTATTGGCTGCGTTGGGTCTTCACTGCTGCGGGCGGGTTTTCTGTAGTTGCCGAGAGCATGGGCTACTCTTTGTTGTGGCGTGCAGGCTTCTCATTGTGGTGGCTTCCCTTTTTGTAGAGCAATGGCTCTAGGTGCATGGGCTTCAGTAGTTGCAGCACGTGGGTTCAGTAGTTGTGGCACACGGGCTTAGTTGCTCTGCGGCATGTGGGATCTTCCCGGACCAGGGCTCGAGTCCATGTTCCCTGAATTAGCAGGCAGATTCTTAATAACTGCACCACCAGGGAAGCCTCCCACCTTTCCGTTTTTTAACTAGATTAGAAGCTCCTTGAAGGCAGAGCCCATGTGTTGATATTAAAACTTTGTATTCTATCTCAAATACAAATGAAAATGAAAGATGGTAGGTAATGTTTTAGCAAACGAAAGATGGTAGGTAAATATTTGCTGCATGGTTAGAAACAAGGATAAGAGTTGCATTTGTACATTTCTTTTAGAAAATATAATTAACCATCATTTAATCATAAAACTACCATGATCATTGAGACAATTTTTAAAATACCAATAAACATACAAAGGAGAATTTAAATTCCTCTTTATTCCAAATCAAGAAATAGAAATAATATCTGAAAATGTTTTAGCCTATTTACTTCTAGTCTTGCTTTCCTATACATTTTATGTATGTGTGTATATTTTTTCTTAAAACAAAAACAAAAACAAAAATAGACTCATATTCCCTATTGGCTTGTAACTTGATTTTACTTCTCTGTTTTGCATTATAAGTATCTTCAAATGGCTCTGTGTTTCGAAAGCATAATTTTTAGTGGTGGAATAATATTACCTTGTACCACAAATTCTTGACTGTTTTCAACTGTTGGACATTTCTGCTACCTCCAGTTTTTCACTATTTTAATTAATGCTAAATGACTAACCTTGTACATACGTAACCACATCTCTGATTATTCTGTGACATTCACGCATTCCTGGGAGGCCATCTACCACAGTGGCAAAAAAAATTTCAGATTCTGAAGATACCCCACCCTAAGTTAAACGTTGTGTCCTTGGGCAGTTATATAACTTTTCTGAGCCTCAGAAATGTGTAAAAGGAGAGGACATTTGTATGTATGCATATTTATAAGTTTACAAGTGTGTCATATAATGAAACGAAATTAAAAGAGTGAATGGATCACGTCTATATATGCACACTCTACCAGCCCTTGTTTTAAATACCAGGACACCTGTTCCTAGCACAGCTGAAATATAAATAAGCATGCATTCGAGGGGTTTTAGACATTTTCTTCCATGTGACAACTGTTTATATGTTCAAGTAGATGAAGAAAGGTGAGCAACAAGTGGTGTGCTTCGTTGAGTGCTGTTAATTGAGTGATTTTGCTAATTAACATACTACATCCTAACAGTGAATGGATAGAGATGTTAATTGTCCTCTTCATTATGAAGATGGAGTTAAGGCCAAGGATTTGAAACAGATAGCACTTAACTCCCTGAACACCGGATGAAGAAGGAGATGGATGTTTGCTTTTGAGCATTCTGGCCTTTTCATGATCTGAATCAATAAGTATACGCTTTATAACTTGGAGTCAGTCATGGTTCTAATTAGTTCTTCTGGCCCTGCTTTATAAAGGACCAAAATATAAATTTTGGTCAAATTATATAAATCAGATCATATTTGCAAATTCCCACATGCTTCCTGGGCTCGAGCCATCTCAATAAAATAGTTTAAATGCCACCTGCTCGTTAAAAATGCTTTTCCCTATGCCAAATAATTATACCAGCAAATTCAAATTACATTTGAAAGGAAAGGATATTTTTAAGCTATGAATACTTTACATAATGCTACTATAACTAATGGGCTATATGATATGTACATTCATAACACAATAGAGAAAATGTATCTGTATATGTTAAGAACTTCAAAATAAAAATCAATAGGAGAACGTGGTGATATTCAAAGGACAGTGTAGGTGGCATGTCTAATCCAGAAAAAAAATATTCACAAGAATAATCACCCACAAAAATCCCTGCCTTGCCAAGGTACAAAAATCAAAACAGCAAAGTGAACGTGGGCCCTGAGTTTTGCCCAAACATCTGCACCAACCACAGGAAGTTAAAGAGAACATTTTATTCCAACACTGTAAACTCCTTTATATTGAAACAGGGGCGTCTATACAATGGGCTGGCTTAGCTAGCAATCTTTCAGTTGGTTATTTGGTGTGTGGTAGTGATTGCCCTACTAGATCCTAAACCCAGTGGTCGTCCACCTCACCTCTGCACCTTCAGCATCTGGAACGGAATAGGTGCTCAGTACGTATGTGCTGCATGAGTGAAGGAGTGGATGAAGGAAGGCAGGCATGAAAGCATCAGCCAGTTGCGGGGGTGTCCCCTCCACTTTCTGGAAGTCAGTGAGAAGATACCTTCTATTTCCCGTCTCTCTCTCTCTCCGTACCCCCACCCTGCCCCCCCACCCCCCACCCCCACGCTGCATGGCTTTTGGGATTTTAGTTTCCGGACCAGGGATCGAATCCTGGCCACAGCAGTGAAAGCACCGAGTCCTAACCACTGGACCGCCAGGGAATTCCCGACTCCCTGTCTCTTGAAGGTTGCAAATTTAGATTCTTTTATTCTGAAATGGCCTCTTGAGTTTGCCCTCATACTACCCCACTTTGTAATGAGCCTGCAATCTGCTTCTGAATTGGGAGTCAGGAAGTGGATCAAAAAGATTGATCAGCACTTGGTGAACAATTTTTTTTTTTTTTTTTTTTGGCTGTGCCCTACGGCACACAAGATCTTGGCTCCCCAAGCAGGGTTTGAACCTGTGCCCCCTGCAAGGGAAGCACAGAGTCTTAACCACTGGATTGCCAGGGAAATCCCCTGGTGAACTTTAAAATATATATATATATGGGGTATTAGCATAGTGCACTGTTGGTAGTACCTGATAAAAATCACACTTATATTATATGTAAATATACACATATCTAATTGAACATACATAATCTAGCAACTCTGATTTGAGCGATTAGCATCTTATGTTTGTTTGGTATCCAAAGTGAAACCTCTAGAGTTCCTATAGGATCCTAAAGACTTAGGGATTACTGGGTGCTGCCTCCTCCCCAGATAAGAGAGATTTTTTCTGTAAGCAGGCAGTACCATACTACTGATTTGTGACTCTGGAGGCCCAGTTGTGGGGATGATTGGAGGGGACGGCTCCAAGGAGTCCCTAAAGCTGCACTAAATGATGAAGGAAACCCAGGATCCTTTTAAACAGAAATTCAAGTCACTACCATTCCAGCAGGAATATTGGCTTCACATTCTTCACAGACTCTAACCTCTTGATTGAACACACAGAATAATTAATATGAATCCTAGCACAACAAAACCATTATCAGTTCCAGACATTTAATGGTTCCCATTCTCTTGTGTCCTAGAGACCCATTTATTGCTATCAATGATTTCTTTTTTGATGTCTTTCTGAATGTAACTTCATTAGCCAAAACTGTGTAGTTATTTCGTAAATATGTACTGCTTTTATTTAAAAAAAATTTTTTTTAAACTTCACCAGTAAACAAAGATATTACAGGATCTGCTAGTTTGAAGTAAGAAACTGTTAGGAATCCAGGACCATTTCTTGGTGGTAAGGAGCATTACCTGGTTTTGTTCTTATTTCCTCCTTTTGACTGTGAAGTGGTGTATCACAAAATCACTGCATTCCTCTGCATCTCAGTTTCACTACCTCTCTAATGAAAATAAGATTATTCCCACTTATTTCACAAGGATAAGACAGAGTCTAGGAAGACCTACAGCAGAGCTTCCAGGGAAAGCTTCTCAACAGAGCTACTTTGTTTCTCTAAAAGGCACCCCATGGCCTCAGAGCCAAGGAACCCGCAGGGCTGGACAGTATCTCAAATTAAGCTGAACTTTTGCACAACTCTCCCACCTCCCACCCCTCATCCTCTTTTTTCAAGTTTCATAAAACTCTGGCTGTGTCATCTCCATCTGATCCTAAGGCTTAAGCTCTCCATTTCAGTGTATTAGATAGAGGAGGCTCTATGGTCTAAGCTTTGATGTTAGCTAACCCACGTTCAAATCCCTTCTCCTCATAACTTACTTGTCCTGTGACTTTAGACAAATGACCAACTGAAAAATCAGTTTTCTCATTCCTTAAATGAGGCTGCTAAGACTCCACAGGAGTATAGTGATTACTCAGTAAATGATCATTTAATATTAACATCCCTTAGCTAAGTGACACAAGCATAAATGATCTATTATTAGGAATAATGAAGAGTAAATCAAGGATGCTTTTGTTACTACCTGGGCCCATGTATACAGAGGTGTTCCCAGGTGAGTGGAAATAATCACATGCTATATCCTTACAAGTTAAAGTCAGCAACAATGGGAAAATTAAAACAGCAACTAGGGAAATCCCTGATAGTTCAGTGGTTAGAACTCGGTGCTTTCACTGCCAAGAGCCCGGGTTCAATCCCTGGTAGGGGAACTAAGATCCTGCAAGCTGTGCAGCACAGCCAAAAAAATTAAAAACAAACAAAGAAACTTCAACTAACAACTGGAAGTAGGGTTCTTTTTTCCTTAACTTTTAAAATAGTCGAATCCACTACCAGCTACATAGTAAATGTCTATACTATAACCTCCTGCCATGCTAACTGTAATACGGAAATAGAAAATGGCATAAGGTAGAGTTTCCCAAAAAGAGAATATAAGGCTGATATATAAGCTACAAGAAAAAAAAAAATAGTACCCAGGATAAGCTGGTTAAGATTTTAGAACAAATTATACTAATTGGAAAGGTCTCTTGGTTTTAAATTTGGCCATGAATGAAATCAGAGTGTTTTAACAAGAGAGAAAAAGTATCTTTAGGAGAAAGAACATTATGACCATAACCTTGGATAGAAGCACCAACGTGGCCTATTTTGGGACCTTGGGGTGGGGGAGTCTGACAGGATGTAGACTCCACCTACTGTTGCAAGGTTGTGGGGGCCACACATAGCTAAGTGGACTAGGGTATTGCCCTGGAGAACAGAGTATGCCTGCATCTGATGCCCCATTTGTTAAGAACAGGGAGCGACCTAGACACTTGGGTGGAACAAGAGAATAATCAAACGTTTTAAGAATTCTTCAAAATGCAGAATGGAGTAGTGGCAAAAGAGGAAGAAAGTTGGAAGATTTAGTAATGGAGCAACAATTTTTTAACTCACATCATGACTCATGTATGTACAGAAAATGTACTTCTAAATTTGGTCTTTATTTAATTTGGCCTTTCTCCTGCACCCACAGGTTAGTGGAGAAAAGAAAACCTAAATGTCTAATCTGGTTTACACTTGATCCTAGCCAATCATCTAAACAGTTCTTACAGCTATTGCTCAGTATCTGGGACAGTGGCACTCAATCTTTAAGATGGTCTCCCTCTGTCTTGCGTTTCTAAGATGATGTACATGTGTATGAAGAAGGGAGACCTATGTGTCCCCAAGGCACTGGAGGAGAGAAGGGCTTTGTGTTGGTTTTTGGGTGAGCACTGGCCACATCCACAGGGCTGAAGTCTCTTATCTATCTGTGGGCTAAATTTGCAGCTCAAGTCTGCCTTTCATGTGCCTTGTGATCTGATCTCTTTTGTTTTGCTCAAAACCCAGCAACCAGGTGTCAGCTGACACCAAGCCAGCTGACTAGGTGTCATTTCAGACTAGCTACATATTTCTGAATATCAGTCACACCATCTACCAATCTACTTGCCCAGTGACCTGCCCCTAACCTCTGCCCAGCCCCTTCTTCCCGCTGCGGTAGACCCAACAGCATGCCATGGCTTTCTCACCAGGGTTTGAACAAGGCTGAAACTGAGAGCAGCTATGGAAGGATGATAAAAAGATATAACACTAAAGCTCACATCCTCCCTCTTTTTGATATATCATGCCACCTAGTTTAATTTGTTGCTCTCCAGGTTGGCCCAAAGCTGCCTTGGCCTGTACTTAACTGTCAGAACCTAAACTAGAGAAAGTATTTGGATCTCAATTATTTTCCTTAATGAGGAAACTTATAAAACTTAATTGAGTGACATTAAAGAAGACTGAATAAATGGCATAGCATACCATATTCATGGATTGGAAAGCACTATCATAAAGATGTTAGTTGTTGCCAAACTGGTTCATAAATCAGTTTATACAATAAAATAAAAATCCAGATACACCAGCTATTTTGTGAAACTTGACAAGCTACTTCAAATTAAACTATCAATAAGATATTATCATAATCACCAGATTAGACAAAATTAAAATGTCTGACAACCTCTGGAACAACAGTAAATGCACCTACATTTGCATTATAGGGGTCCCAGAAGGAGAAGAGAGAGGGAAGGACCTAAGGAAATATTTGAAGAGATAATAGCTGAAAAATTCCCCAACATGGGAAAGGAAACAGTTACCCAAGTCCAGGAAGAGCAGAGAGTCCAGGCAGGATAAATGCAAGGAGGAACATGCCAAGACACATAGTAATCAAACTGACAAAAATTAAGGACAAACAGAAACTATTAAAAGCAATAAGGAAAAAGCAACAAATAACATTCAGGGGAATTTCCATAAGGTTATCAGCCGATTTTTCAGCAGAAACTCTCCAGGCCAGAAGGCAGTGGCAGGATATACTTAAAGTGATGAAAGGGAAGAAGCTACAACCAAAATACTCTACCCAGCAAGGCTCTCATTCAGATTCAATGGAGAAATTAAAATGTCTGACAATAATAAGTGTTAAAGAGGGCATGGGGGAATGGGGGCACACTGATGGCAGCGTTAATTGGCACAACCACTTGGGGAAATGTTTTGGCACCATCTACTAATGTAGATGTAATAGTATTGTGGGTCGAATGGTGTCCCTGAAAAAGATATATCTGAGTCTTAACCCTAGGTATCTGTGAATGTGACCTTATTTGGAAACGGGGTCTTCACAGGTGTGATCGAGTTAAAATGAGGTCATGTAGGACTAGAGGAGGCCCTAATCAAGTAACTGGTATCCTAATAAGAAAAAGAAGAATGAGATTTGGAGATAGAGATGCAGAGATGCAGGCACCCAGGGGAGAAGGCCACGTGGAGTTATGCTGCCACAAGCCAAGGAATGCAATGATTTCCAGTAAACACTAGAAACTAGGAAGAGGCAAGGGAGGAGTCTTCCCTAGCGGTTTCAGAGGGAGCGTGGCCCTGCTGACACTTTTATTTCAGACTATGAGAGAGAAATTTTTGTTGTTTTAAGTCCCCCAGTTTGTGGCACTTTGTTACAGCAGTCTTAGGAAACTAATAAAATCCACATGCTCTATGATACCACAATTCCACACTTGGGACACACAGTATAGAATATACTGATGCGTATATGCCAGGATACACTTAAAATATTATTCACTGCACATTCTTCATAATAGCACTAAACTGGAAATAACCCAAATGTTATTAATTAATATTAATTTCATTCATTCAACATGATGCATGGAGTGCTTACCATGTAGTAAGCACTGTTCTAAACCCTCATAGAACTTATATTTCAGGAAAAGGATAGAAACCTTAATATATGTGGATCAAATTATATACTATGGTACACATTGATCAAAATTATGGAAATAAAAGTGTAGAGCCACTTGATGGTGACTGGAAATGCCAGGTCAGTGCAAATTCACTATTATATTAGGTGGTCAGATGTTATCAACTGAATCTTGTCCCTCCAAAGTTCATTTGTTGGAGTCCTAACCCCCAGTATCTCTGAATGTGACTGTATTTGGAGATACGGCCTTTAAACAGGTAAGTGAAAATGAAGCTATTCTGACTGGTGTCCTTATAAGAAGAGAAGACTAAGATATACAGAGAGAGACACCTGGGATGTACAAGGCCAGAACTGATGCACACACAGGGAAAAGGCTCTATGAGGACATATAGAGAAGGTGAACATTCACAAGCCAAGAAGAAAGCAAACCTGTGGACACGTTAATCTTGGACTTCTGGCTTCTAGAACTATGAGCAAATACATTTTTGTTGTTAAAGTCACCAAGTCTGTGGTATTTCATTATGGCAGCCCAAGAGAACTAATACATCACCTTAAACCTTACTAAGAAGATGAGATTTGCACAAATCCTTGAAGGAAAGAATGTTTGAAGCAGAGGAAACAGTTATAACAAAGAACCATGAGTCAGGAGCTTGCCTCACGTATTTGAGGAACAGCAAGTAAAGCAGATGTATGAGGAGAGTTTGAATATGGGAACAGAAGTGGGGAGTTAGAAAGAGTTGAGGAACTAGGGTAACAAGTAACAGTCAACTAGGGCTTAGAAGACGATTACAAGGACTTTGGCCTCCGCTCTGCCTGAGATGGGGAGCCGTTTCAGGAAGACATGGAGGAATGAGATACTTCATAAACTGCCGACGGCTATGCAAATTGCTACAACTATTTTGATCTGACTTAGGTTTTAAAAGAATCATTCTGTTTTTTCTTCTTTCCTTCTCTCCCTGCACAGCTCAGTCCAAAAGCCATGAGGTAGCACAAAGCAGGGTAGTATCCATGCCAACAGAACAGAGGGATGGGGCCATGGTGACCCAGGATAGGGGTCAGAGACCAAGTGAGGTGAAGAGGGCATCCTAGTAGGAAGCCTGATCAGCACAGGGGTCAGAGAACAAGCAGGGTGAGGAGGGCTGGTCGGACTTGGGATACAGGAGCCAGAGCAGGATGAGGAGGTGAGGAGGACCACCAGCCACACAGGTGAACTGATATGAAGCATCGACGTCTGAGCGTCTACAGAAGACACCTTGACAGAGGGGTGGTCCGCTGTGGGGAACCAGAGCCCACGCTGGGTGAGCAGAGCATCTGGACATGGAAGGTACATAGTCCAGCCCAGAAAGTGCTATTACAGCCCAAGTTAGGAGACGAGGGTGTCCATACAAGGGAGTGGTTGGTGGTGCAGATGGGAAAGTGGTTACAAATAGTGAAATTATTAGAGATAACAGTAGCCAAGTTTCTCATGGTTACAGAAGGGAGTTATGAAAGGGAGAAAATTAGAACAAACCCCGTGGTGTTGGAAGCCAATTGGTAAAAGCTCTTGGTTTCCAATATATATAGTTATAAAAACACAGGCACGCCTCATTTTATTGTGCTTTGCTTTATTGCACTTCACAGATACTCCTTTTAATTTTTTTTTAAACATATTGACGGTTTGTGGCAGCCCTGCATGAAAAAGGTTGCATAAAAAACCCTATCAGCACCATTTTCCCAACAGCATTTGCCCACTTCATGTTTCTGTGTCACATTTTGGTAATCCTCACAATATTTCAAACTTTCCCATTATTTTTGTATTTGTTATGACGCTGTGTGATCAGTGATCTTTGAAGTTTCTATTGCAAAAAAAAAAATACAACTCTGAAGGCTCAGGTGATGGTTAGCATTTCTTAGCAATAAAGTATTTTTAATTAATTTATGTACTTTTTTTTAGACATAATGCTATTGCACATTTAAGAGACTATGGTATGGTGTAAACATAACTTTTAAATGTACTGGAAAACCAAAAAATCCATGTAGCTCACTTTATTGCAATACTTGTTTTACTGCCGTTGTGTGGAACTAAACCCACAATATATCTGAGGTATGCCTATAATCTTAATATAGATTTGTATATGTATACACACACACACACACACACACACACACACACACCCCCAACCCTGCCAACTGAGAGGGCTGGGAACAGTGACACTCCTAGTTCCTAGTGCTCCTAGTGAGCACTCCTAGTTCCCAGATCATGGCTTCTAAATACTATATTTCATTATAAGGAATTAGGGCTCTTTGGATAAATGACTGATTCCTAAGTTGGTGCAGGGAATGCATAAGATGAATCTAAAATATCTTCTTGTACTAGAAATCACATAAGTATTAAAAGAAAGATGTGTTTAAAGGACACAGAAGCTAGCTTGAAGGGATTCCCACTGACCAACTATGGGCCAGCTCAGTATTACAATATATAGTAATAGGAACCAATTATAACTCATTCAATAAAACAGAAAATTATAGGTCCAAGCAGATATAAATATATGAATAAATGGAAAGTTTGATCATAAATGAGATACTGACACAGTTTTACATTACGCTCTCCCTCTCCCCACCCCCCGGCAAAATTCTCATTAATTACAAATGGGAAAAGCATGCACACTTCCAGCGACTGGTATCATGTATCATCTGAGAGAACACAGCACCATCTCTATGATATCCTTGACCAAGATGTATAATCTGAATCTAAACACAAGGAACCATCAGACACTCCAAATCAGGAGACATTCTAGAAAATCACTGCCTGCAATCTTCAATCAGGTCAGGATTTCCCTGGTGGCGCAGTGGTTAAGAATCCACCTGCCAACGCAGGGGACACGGGTTTGATCCCTGCTCCAGGAAGATCCCACATGCCGCGGAGCAACTAAGCCTGTGCGCCACAACTACTGAGCCTGCTGCGCTCTAGAGTCCGTGAGCCACAACTATTGAGCCCACGTGCCTAGAACCTGTGCTCCACAACAAGAAGCCACCACAAGGAGGAGGCTGTGCACTGAACAGAGTAGCCCTCACTCGCTGCAACTAGAGAAAGCCTGCATGCAGCAACGAAGACCCAACACAGCCAAACAAACAAAAAAAACAAAAACAACCAAAAAAGAAAACCACAACTTCAAGCACATCAACACTATGAGTCAAAGACAGAGAAATTTTTTTTACACTGAAGGTACCTAAAAACGTAAAAATGACCTGACAGCTAAACACAACATGTGATCTGGCACAGAATCTTTTTGCTATAAGGAACATTATTCAGATAATTGGCCAAACGTGAATGAGGCCTGCAGACTGGATGGTAGTAATGTATCAATTCTAGTGGTTGTGTTATGGTTACTTAGGAGAGTGTCCTTGTTTGTAGGAAATACTTGCTAAGGTACCAGGGAAAGTTAGCAATTAATAGGCCAAAATACAGGGAGACTAGTGCCAAAAGTACTGATTAAATTTATTTCACCACAATGAAGAGCAGCCCCTACTCACGGCAATTAGAGAAAGCTCGTGTGCAGCAATGAAGACCCAATGCAGCCAATAAATAAATAAATCAATAAATAAATTTATAAAATAAATAAACAGGAGAGCAAATACAAAAGACTGCTTTTGTGGCAGATTGTTTTTATTTTTTTATTATTAATTTTTATTAGAGTATAGTTGCTTTACAATGTTGTGTTAGTTTCTGCTGTACAGCAAAGTGAATCAGTTATATGTATACATATGTCCCCCCTCTTCAGATTTCCTTCCTATTTAGGTCACCACTAGATTCTTTAGGAGAGTGAAAACTATTTTCTTTTTTTTAAATTAATTTTTGCTTATAGTTGTACTCAAAGAGTGTCCACCCCCCAAAATTCATGTCCATCATGAAGCTCAGAACGTGACCTTTTAAAGAAATAGATTCTTCCTAGATGTAACCAAGTTCAGATGAAGTCATACTGGATTAGGATGGGCTCTAAACCAAGTAGCTAGTGTAGATCTGAAGATATACAGAGACGCAGAGGAGACACATAGGGAAGAAAGCCACGTGAAGGAGAAGGCAGAGATTGGAGTGATGCAGGTGGAAGCTGAAGGATGACAAGTAACTTCAGGAACCACCAGAAGCTAGAAGAGAGACGTGGAAAAGATTCTCCTTCAGAGGCCCCAGGAGGCACCAACCCTGCCAACACCTTGATATTGGCCTTCCAGCCTCTAGAACTGTAAGAGAATACATTTCTGTTGTTTGAAGCCACCAGTTTATTGTAATTTGGTAAGGTAGCCCAAGGAAAGTAATATAGTATTTAATTCTCTCCTTTAACACAACCCCATGGAAGAAAAGCAAGAAAATGTGTCTCTGTTCTTCTCTTTTTCTCTCTGATATTGATAATGACTTACTGCATGGAGAAGATTTCTTGTTTGTATACGTCTCACACACACCTATAAAGAATCATTTCTAACTATGAAAACGTAATTATAAAAAGTCAAAGGTGATACCAAAGTGCTTTGGCTGAAAGAATGGTGGCAATAAGAAAATGTTCCAAAATATTAGGTAGATTGTTTGACAAGGAGATAAGCGGGTTGATGAATGTGCCAAGCTTGAGAGAGCAACATGCAGTGAAGAAATTGTGCATGTCTTTAGAAGTAACACAATTCGAAATTACTACTAATTACAATGATACCATTTATTGAGAACTGTACTGCACTCTGCGTTACATCGTCTACTATAAAACAACCCTATGCAGTAGGTATTATGATCCCAGTATTCAAATGAGAAAAACTGAAGTCCTCGAAGTTTAACATGACGCATGTCATGCAGGAAAGTGGCAAAACAAACATCTGAATTCCAAGTCCACAGGACTGCAAAACCTCTGCTCTAAATTCTAGTTTGAAGCTCCTATGTGCCACTACTTCATTCCAAGGGGGGAAAAAAAGAAATCTAGAGTATTGGTTTAGATGGAATTTTAGGATTCCTCTAATTTTCTTTGGAGAAAATGACAAATGATTTATATGATTCTTCCCTAATTCTTTCCTGAAGCAATATTTGACTTGATACTTACTTGGTAACCTCTAATTCTCTTAGAGAAATAGGAAGCTTTACTTATTATAGGACATAACCGGAGTGCTTGGTAGGTACATTCTTAAAGATAGGTAGAGAGGCAGAGTGAAGCTTATTTGGGAAAATTAAGTGAGTAATGACAAACTGATGAAATCAAACATTTATACACATATCTTTTCATCAGAGAAAAGTTTTTGTAAGAAAAAACTGCAGTACTAGAAGGCAAGGAAAGCCTAATTAAGATTCCATTTGTTGTGAAGCAGCAATTTTTGAAAACACATTGTTTTGGAAATCAGATATTCTCACTAGTAATTTTCTTATGTGGCCTGAAAAATAAAATAAAATGCAGCTAGAAAAAGGGCTCAGTTTGAATTCCTTTAAAAACTCTTGTCTTTTTCAACAGAGAAATACCAATGAACGTTGTACAAATTACAAAGTGTAATTATATTTCCTACCACTGAGTGTGAGGCCTGCTTAAGTTGGTTGAGGATTTCCCCCAGATGCCTGTCGTCACTGATGGTCCATCACAAGTCCTGCCAGTTCACTGATTCAGAGCCTCAATCGACCAGACACTGAAATCTGCCACCTTCCAGCTCTGACAAAGGGAGATAAATAGCCAAGGGTGGTCAGCGAGCTGATGATTCCATTGCCAACAACATTTCCTCATTTCTTAAGTGCTATCACAGCACATTTAACAGGAGACATGCTGGAAACAGATCCCCAAGGCACTCACTGAGAAAGAGCCCTCCAGACCAGCATTTCCATTGCCAAGTGTTATGATGTCCAATTAGCTCTGGCGCTTCCTCCAGAGTTGCTACTGCCGTGATGCTTAGGCAATTAAGCAATTCTAGTGGCATGAAGTCCTACCATTCTTCTTGTGTTTAAATAGATGACAGAATTGATTGTCTGAGGTCATGGGTGAGGTCAGTACTCAACAATCACTCCACAGATACTCTATTGTGCTTGTGATGAAGGCAAGTAAGGAGCAAACTGAAGACTACAAGTCTCTGTTTGTCTAAAGCTTCGTTTACACGTTGGGACAGACTTCTAATGCAACCCTTCTCCCTGGAAGCACAGAATGACAAATACAGCTCCAGACAATGAAAATGATAGTCAGCGAATCCACAGTTAGCTTAAAAAAATAATAATTAAAAAAGATATTATCAAGACCCCCTTTTTTTGTTGGTTCTTGCTATTTGCCATTTTGGTCATTTGAAGCTGCTAATCGAGACTTCATTTCACTTGTTGAACTCTTCATCTGCTTATTTGACTTTCATTGCGATTGATGTAAAAGCTGTTCGAACAATAGTCCGCAGTTGGTCTGCTTTCCAGGCATTTATATCTCTAAGCATTCACTTCACTGTAAGAGCAGACAGTTGTTGTGTAAAGTGTTAAGCTAAAATGATATGGCTGGTTATAAACTGATTATTAACTACTATTAAATGAATTTGAATGTGTCCATGAATTAGTTAATGACTATAAGTGAACGGTTTCGGATTAAGAAGAGCGCATTTAAAAAGACCACATCTTCCTATAGTGACTATAGCACCACTCATTTTTGTAGGGTTTTATTTAGAATACAATTTCTTCCATATTGGTCATTTAGGCAATTTCAGCCACATGAAACAAAGCACAACTCAGGGTGGCATCAACAATAAGGACATTTATCGCAGTGGTTAAAGTCCAGAGATCTTTCACAAAGTTGGTTAACTCAGCAGTTTGATGATATCTCCAAACACCCAGTCTTTTTTTTTCTAGGATAACCACCTTGTCCTGATGCGGTCGGCACATTCCTGGTTGTAGGATTTTAAGTCCAAAGTCACGGAAACACCCTTGGTCCAGACAACTGGGATGATAGGTCACCTATTAACCCTTCCATCCTTAGAGTGTTAACTTTAGTCCTCAGGCTGTGCTCTTGTTGCTAAAAATGATTCCATAAGCCCTGGTTCTCCTCATTCCAACAGAGGAGACAGAACAAGTTATTACTCTTCCTGCGCTTCCACAACAGAGCAAATAAACTGTCCTAGAACCTACCAACAGACTTCCCCAATATCCCTATCAGTCAGGACTGTATGACATTCTCTTTCCCCAGTCACTGGCAAAGGAAATGAAATTGGCATGACGGGCTTAACCTAATCTAGATTCAGCCACTTGGGGCTGGGAAGTCATCTTCCCTAAGTACAGTCATGAGGAGAACAAGGAAGAAAGGTACAGGGCAGTGATGAATTTGGGTAGTGTCTATGTAGCAGATACTGCTGGATACCTGTAGGTTTTATTTTGTAATGAATGCTTGCCTCCCTGCTCCTATAGATTCCTTGGCAGAAAAGGGATCTCTTCCCCATCCACATTTTAGGATGTTGGGAGAGGGAAGAAGTCAGGCCTTCCCAGGTGATGGACCTTCCTTCTCTCCTCTCTGCACTGTGATTAGAAGCCACAGTAACACAAGCTAGATTTCCGTAACTTCAGACAAGTGGTGCTAGTATTTCTAGAGTTTCCACCCTCCAGGAAAATCGGACTTCGGCTTTGCAGACCTGAGATTCTTTACAAATAAAAACCTGTTTGTTTCCTTACATTGCACCTATCTACAACTAAGGGCTTGAAATGCCACCACTTAACATGGTATCGGAGGAGGAAAAGCAAGGAGAGTAGGGGTGGAATAGGGGTCTTTCACATGATCTAGTGTTCATTTGGGAAGCTACCTTGCTATCTGTATCACAGAAAGCTAGTCAATCAAAGGCTGACTAGTAGAACCACCAATTTATGTATAAAATATCCCTCAGTTGGAAGGAATGTTCCGCCTTGTGTTCCAAAGCCAAGACGACTCATTTTAAATTCATTTTCTATTTTTTTTCTCATATTGTCAATAGCCGAAACATTGGATTTAAGCCTCAATGCTCTTTAGCTGTGACATTTCAAAGACAGACCGAAGTGGCTTCTAAATTACAGCTTAAAAAAAAAAAAATTTAACCAAAGGTGTCAAACATTAAAGCAAGCCATTTTTTTCTGCCTAAACTGGTAGGTATCTTGGTGAGACTTAAAAATGACTGAAGTAACACCTTCAATATTTTCAATGAACTGCAATACAATGACCCCGTTAGCTGCTCTTTCAGAATGTCTGTGCTGAGGATTTTTCTCTGCACTCACCCCCCTCCACAGAGGTCCTTATAAGCCATACCTGCTGATCACACCAACCCTTGAGGATGTCCTCTGCAAATGCAAATATTTGTAAAATATTCTCTGAGTGGGTAGGCACAGAGTTCGCTGATCGTTTAGAATAATTAAAGGGGCTCCGTGAGCAAATGTCAAAATAGAAAAAAATGTAGCAGAAAATGGGGCAAAGTGACAATACAAATGGCCAGGCCTCCCTATTATCACTCGCTGTACATCTCACAAGACAGCTGATTCCCCGCTAGGTATGGGTTCCAGCATCCCGTGATTTATTGGGTAATTCCGCATTTGCCAGTATGTCTTGTGCTAATTAAATGCATCGCACTCTATTCAGAAATGTCACAATTGATTTGTCTTCTGCAAGCACTGACTTTATTTCAATCTTCTGAAAAAGATTTTATGAGGCCCAGATAACTTATCTTGGCACCTTCATTTCCCAGGGTGGCTTCCGCATGTGAGGGCAGTAAGAGAGGAAACCCTCAGTGAACATTCGATACAAATACCTTTGCAGACATCTTATTTATCCATTGCGTGTCATATATCTGAGAAACAGCCTAGGTACAGCAAAATTACAAACCGCCCCATTAGCCTATAAAAGCATTTACACATGACAGAAGTTAATGCAAAATGATATTGGCAGGTCTCGTTGGATGATGTTCGATCAATCCCAAAACATGGGCTTTGAAAGTGTGTTATTTATTATGAGGTGTTTACTTATTCACAAATTGATTTGGACTGAATTTAGCTAGTAACTAACTTGCATACAAGAGGAAATCACATGATGTCATTTCAGGGGCAGGGAGAAGAGGGGAGAAAAATGCAGCACAGTGGAGTTTTTAGGAGACAACACAGCTCACGTTCCTGTAGAATAACAAACATCACAATGGACTACTAGCCGTTATTTAATTCCGGGTAGGTTTCCCCCATGGCCTGCCCCCCCCCCCCCCAAACCCGTTTAGTGTCTTCATTAAGGATGAGCCACAGGAAAATTATCCGCCTTAGTCTAGGGGAAATAAAAATTCAGCCCCAAATACCCACTGCTTATGAACTCATCATCTGTGCCAGAGAAAGAGAAAGAAGACCGTAAATATCCTATTGGAAAAGAGTGATCACTGCACCTACATAACAAGGAAAAGATTGCTTGAAGAAGAGACACAATGAAATCTTCAACAGGGAAATTTTAGAGGGCATTTTTTTTCTGAAAATTAGGAACTCACTAGCCTGTATTATCTATTTTTCTCCTTGTTTATATTAATTAACATTTGGGTGTGGGTGCAAAAATGCCTGATTGAATAGTAATAATATCAGTTTTCAGAGTCTACTTGGTCTTCTAGTCAAGACATACTTTTCCTTTGAAACTAAATGTAATGCTAATCATAAGGGCAGAGCTCTTTGTGGGGTTCAAGTTCAAGCTCTTCATGGGGTCCTATTGAAATGGCCATTACTCCATCTATTTTAGGGAAAGTCAAGTCTATGTGAGACTAATTAATTTATTCAGAGGTCCTTAGAATCAGCCATTTTACCCCACTTCTAAAGTAATGCAATCAAATAATTTTAAATCACTCCATGGGATTCAGTTTGTGAATAGCTGAAGTAAATCTGCAAATGACTACAGAAAGTACTTCAGCAAACACACAAAAGGAACGTATAAAGTAACAGTTTACCAACTAATTTCTTATGCCTTAAAACTTTAAGATATACTACTGTTTTCACAGGAAATGGAGATGCAAATTCGTTGTGACCCTACTGAAAAGTATACAAAGAGCTGTAAAATGACAGAACTGAAACTCAAAACCAGACTTCTATCTGCAAATCCCAACTCTTTCCATCATAGCACATTTGAAACTGTGGTGTAGGGCACTACATAAAGTCAAAACATTACCAAGAAAGATGGATAAACCCAATTCTAGATCATTTGGTTCCATAGTCTATCTTCTTGAATGCAGAAGTGTAACAGTTGCCATGGTGTACTGCTCAGCTCTCCCTTTCAGGATGGAGGCCCTCACTCCCTGGCTGATAGCAATCTCAGTGATTCAGTTCTTATCTTAGCCCCTCTCCAGGAATAGCCATTAGTCGGGGTCACATGTCCTTCCAGAGGGCTGCCAATGCCCTATGACTGGGAGAAGTACAAAATCTTGATCCTCCCGTCTCAAGGTAAGATGCCTCTGAACACCATCTCAGTTTTAGAAGTCCCTGTGGGAATCAATCAGGTCTCTGCTGCAACTGCACTGCAAGTTGACTTTTCCTTTGATCTAATTCCAGACTTCTCTCACTCCCTTACAGGTACAGCTCCTAATAAACCTTTTGTAATCTAAACTCCATCTCAAAGCCTGTTTACTAGAGGATGTGACCTCTGATGATAAACATCAGATTGATCTCAAAAGTCATAAAAAATTTCACATTTTGAGTGCACAAGAACTAACTATGCAGATGTATGTTTTCTAAAGATCATTTTTACCAGTTCTTAGCTCCCTATTTTGCTCACATATAGTTCACAGTTATTTTGTTTATTTGTTCTAAAATTAGGGGCAAACATTATTTGAGTTGGAGGTTCACAGAAAGTAAAACAACCCATATGGATTGTAAGAAATTGAAAATATAAGTAGGTTTGAGAGTTTAAACATACATTTTAGGACACTGCCCATAAAAAAAAAGCACGGAAACTAAAAGTGCTTTTAATCAGCTTATAAATGTTATAAAATGTGAATTATATCAAGAACTTTTTGGTTTTACTCAGGCACCATAATAAGAGTTTTCTCAAATTTTAGGGGAAATATGCAAATAAACATGAGAAAGTATGAAATTAAATTTTCCAAGTTATGATGGAGACAGAAAATAAAAGTAGGTTCTTAAAATACTAATAATCTACAAATAATTTTGTAAAAAAGTTATTGAGAGATAATTCCTTAAATAAGTTCCAGAAAAGCATTTGTGAAAATTCAGTCCCCATTCATGAAAACAAAGGAACAACTTTAAAAGTAAGAATAGAAAGGACTTCTGTAAGCTGATAAAGAATGTCTCCCAAAAATCCATATTCAAAACTTTCCCCAAAGTAAGAAAAAGACAAGGGTGCTGTTAATAATACTACTGAAAAATCATATAGTTCTAGCCAGTGTGATAAGACAGGAAAAAAATAAAGCCTAAGAATAACAAAGCAAGAAGTAAGTGTGTTATTTGAAGCTAAGATGATTTCTTCACATACAAAATGCAAAAGAAGATAAAACTATTAGAATTAATAAATAAACTTAGCAAGATAACTGATTTCGAGGTCAGTATATTAAAAAGCCAATTGTGTTTCCAAAGACCAGCAACAAATTAAAAAAAGAATTTTAAAAATTATGCCACTTAAAATACCATTAAAAAACATAAAATAAGTTGGAGATAAATCTAAGACAGCCTATGCAAGATTTCTGCTCTGAAGCCTACAAGACATTATAGGAAGAAATTAAACAAGATTTAAATAGATGGATACATACATTATATTTATGAATTATAAGATCAATATTATAAAGATGTCAGTTAATAAAGATAGACATACACCTGCCCTATGATCCAGCAATTCCACTCTTAGACACTTACTCAAAAGAAATGAAACCAAATATCCACAAAAAGATATCCAATAATGTTCATACCAGCTTTATTCATAAGAGTCAAAAACTGGAAATAACTCAAATGCCCACTAATGGATATTTGATGGCTATGGGTATTCAGAATGGATTAACGAATTGTGGCACGCTTGTATATCGGAACACCGCTTAGCAATAAAAATTACCACTGGCAGACACAACAATGTGGATGCATTTCAAAAACATTATGATAACTGGAGAAACAGACACAAGAGAGTACATATTGCATATTGCCACTTATATAAAACTCAAGAACAGGCAAAATGAATTTGTAGTGACAGAAAGCAGACTGGTTTTTGCCTAAGGCTGGGGTAGAGATAGACTAGAAAGAGACTCAGAGAACTTTTTGGGGTGGTTGAAATTTTCTTTACCTTGATTGTCAGGGTGATTACACAGTTTTATATGTATATAAATATATATATATTTCAAAACTCAAACTGTACACTTGAAATGGGTGCAATAAATTTCAAAAGTCAGGATTTTTTTCTTTAAATCACTAGCTACAAGGATAAAGAGAAGGAAAACTCATTCTAAATAAACTTAGTGTACTCATAAGACATATAGCAATGTGCTATCTCCAGGAACAAAGAGACCCTGGAAATTTTAGATGGGTATTTTAAACTCCCTATCAGGATTCCAGAAAAAAAAGAAAAGGATGACACACTTAGATAATTTAAGAAAAGCTTAATTTAAATTTTATTTTTTATTAAATAAAATAATTTATTTAAAAGACATGAGCAGGACTTCCTAGGTGGCACAGTGGTTAAGAATTCTCCTGCCAACACAGGGGACATGGGTTCGATCCCTGCCCCAGGAAGATACCACATGCCATGGAGTAACTAAGCCCGAGTGCCACAACTATTGAGCCTGCGTTCTATAGCCTGTGAGCCACAACTACTGGGCCCACGTGCTGCAACTACTGAAGCTCAAGCACCTAGAGCCCGTGCTCTGCAACAAGAGAAGGTACCACACTGGAAAGCCTGTGCATCGCAACGAAGAGTAGCCCCTGCTCACTGCAACTAGAGAAAGCCCGTGTGCAGCTACAAAGACCCAACACAACCAATAAATAAATACGTAAATTTATAAAAAACAAAACACAACAAAAGGCATGGGCAGAGTACAGGAAAACTACAAGATAAAGTATAGTAACTCAAAAGGTTACCTTAAGACCAAAAGGACAAGGAAGGAAGTGGTTATCAGGACATAGCAGACAATCCGATGGAGAGGCAGGCTTTGGGGAAGGAGGTCTCCAGCTAGAAACAACCTTCAGGGAAGGCTGAGGGGGAACAAATACCCAGACTCACCCTCATCCTTCCCTCTGCCTCCTGCTAGGGCCCCATTTGCTTAACACACCTGGAAGCCAGAAGGCAAGGATGCTCAGTCATGTTGTTTGTAAGGATCAGCCTCTTGGAACGAAGCAGAGTGGAAAAGACTGAAGCATAAATGTGGAATACAGCATATCTTCCAACTCCCCCAATCCTTCTCACTGCCCCTAATATTTATTTGGTAGGTCAACAGTGAGCCCAGGAATCTGAATTTTTAAAATCTGTACAGGTAATCCTGATCACCAGTAAGTGATTGGATCACTGCACTAAACTACTTCTCTGTGTTGATCATCAATAGGTAAAATTTTTAATAAGGACACAGAAATTTTATGAGATTCTATTTGCAATTTAATATTTAATATTCTATTTGCAATTTTTAATATATATTTGCTGGTTCCATTCACCTAAGAATGTAAAAAAAGCATTGAATATTTATAATACGTGATTTCTGGGAATCTGAGGAAGCCAATATCATAGGCAAAAGGTACTTCAGTGACTATTAGGAAACTAAGTATTGCAGCTATGACACCTGGAATAGTGGAATTGGGCTTCTTCCTCTCTGAGAGTTAAGGAACTACCTACCTTAGCCTTTACCCTTGAAGATTCCCAGAGAGGAGGCCTGAAGGTCACAAGAAATCAGCAAGTTCAAGGTACTCAACTGTTTAACAAGAATCATCAGTCATGGGGAGGGGCATCTTCCCATAAAGGGAGCAGCTGTTGGGTTGAAGGGATCCTTAATCTCAGTCATACTTTATCTTATTTTTGCAGAAGGAAGGGAGGGGGCTGTCTAGGAATAAATAAGAGGGGTCAACTCACTCCCCAGAGTTGTTCAATTTCTTCCTTATTTATTCAGATCCTTTTCATAGAAGGAGAGAATCAAAGGAGGAGGAGAGAAAGGTACTTGCTCTCAGGTGCTAGGCTAAAAAGCTCAAGACTCTTCCCTAATGGTGAGTCATAGGGCCTGCCCTAGGACTCTCTAGATTAATTTCACTGACAAAACAGAGCAAGATGAGAAAAATTCAGCAAACTTCAACACCAGCACAGACGCATTCCCATTTTCGCAGATGTATTTTTTTTGGTAGTACAAAAAGTTATGTTTTTACTTTTAAAGTACTTAAAGGGAAAAAAAATAGAACTGAAATTGTAATACAAATTCTGTAAAGAATGCATTTTGAATGTATTTTTATCTTGAACTCACGTAGTAACAGTATGATGCATACGTCGTATGAGAAGACAGTTACTAATGCTTCTATAATGCTTCCTTTTTCATTTAAATACCACAGCAAGTAGGTGCCTTACGTTTTTGTACAGGGATAGTACATAAATATGTTCATCTCCCAAATGACACAAAATGTAAGCATGATTTTGGGTAAAATGACGTTTAAGTGTTTCTAACTTCTCCTACAATAAGACATCAATTTCAGGTTTTTTTTTTTTTGCTTTTTGTTTTTTTGTTTTTGAAGAGTGGGTATTATTAATTCCACCCTCTGCTTTGCTTTTGCTCTCTAGATCAGTATTTGACACAGTTCTGAAACAGGAGGGAAGGGGGCAGGGTACGACCTTTGAAAGAATGACATAGCCCAAGGACACGACCTAAACTGATTACAACCAAATGGGTCCAAGACGGCAGACAAGTCAACTTTCATTAGAACTTGAGTCTCAGTATATGCTCATGGTAGCACCTGAGCATGTACTGAATGACAAACCCACAAGTGTCATGACACTTCCAAGGCCAACCATGAGGATCAAAAAAGTGGGCAGTGGCCCAATTCCTGGAAATCCCCGCCCCATCCTGAAATAGGTGGACTGCTCCTCCCACTCATTAGCCTATGAAATGATCACCCCTATAAAAACTGACAACCCCATATCCTGGTGCCTCTCTCACCTTCTGAGATGGCCTACACTCTGTCTGTAGAACGTGTTTATCTCTAAATAAATCCACATCTTACATATCACTTTGTCTCTCACTGAATTCTTTCTGTGAGGAGACAAAAAGAAACTGAGCCTCACTAAGTCCAGACACCAGGTTAGTGATTCTAAATTAAAAGACCATGGGTTCAGGTCCCAATCTGAGGTGCACGGTTTCAGTTCTGCTACAAAGGATCTGTTTCTATATACAACAGCTGCAAGACAGAGAGAGCAGCTATGGAAGTTTCTGAGATCAAGGCACCTGAATATGGGACCATAATTAACTGACACAGATAGATGCATGGGTCAGCTTCTATGAGGTCAGCATAGAGAAAGCAATTTCTGTCATGTGGCCATAAAGGATGTTTCCATAAAGTCATTTCTAGAACTCAGGAGGGGAATGAAAGTAATCATTTCCCTGTGGATGTTTCGCTCTGATTCAGTGTAGACCTGACCCTAATGTTTGTGAGACAGAAGGTTAAGATGACAAATTCAGGTATACATTATATTTGTCCAAATATTTACATGTTAAAAATCAGGCTAAAAACTATGAAAAAAATATGTTCTACCACCCACCTTAGCAAATATACCTTCATAATGACAAAATAGAAAAATGTATATAAAGCTGTGGCTTTTATAACACTGCAAATCATTAAAACAGCAAATGACTAAATTTAATTATTTTTGTATAGCTCAGAACATTTTGTTGATGCATAAGTCAGCGATAAGATAAAAACACATAACTCATAAATTATAAATAATTCCATGAAGTTTAAGTTTCATATTTTCCTTTCCACAAAATCAATAATTATGTTGTTATAATGAAGATGCATATATATTTTTTGTTCAATTGTCAGTAACTACCTAAAGATTTACAGTAGCAATTTTAAGTGACAAATTTTGACCATATTTTCATCCAAAATGTAAATTAATGTACATGTAAAAAACCCAAAGCATTTTACATAGTTTTTTTTTTTTTTTTTTTTTTGGGCACACGGGCTTAGTTGCTCTGTGGCATGTGGGATCTTCCTGGAGCAGGAATTGAACCCGTGTCCCCTGCATTGACAAGCAGATTCTTAACCACTGCGCCACCTAGGAAGCCCTTTACATAGTTTTTTAAAAGATATTTTCTTCTAAAATAGTTATTAATTAAAAGAAAAGTAAAATTACATTTAATGTTTATCAAAATTTTTATTTGATCAATTTCAGTTGCTTAATATAACAAAAATTGTTAAGCAAAACTAAACCATTTATTTTTTGAAATTTTAATGAAATATTAAATATATTTATATAAAGAAAACTATTTGTAATTCAAGGGTTCAACGTTCATCAAATTGCCAATGTAAAGAACTGATATCATGCTTCACACACCTAGACCTACATATTTACAAATTTAAGAGCGGTATGAACTATTGTAATGTCACAAAATCTTCCTCTGCCAACACCTGCAGCTACTGTGAATATTACAAAACTGTGGGAGTACTTCCAAAACCAGGGATTGGAAAAGGAAGGGAAAAACTGAAACCTGTGGGGCTCCCTGCATGGAAGCCTTTCAAACAGTTGCTAGTCGGTGAAGGGAGTAGATGCAGAGACAAGGGAGGAGAAGCCAGGAAACAACATCGTAGCCTTGGGGCAGGGTCCTCATTCCACCTCAAGGGATACAACAATATCTTTAAGCTCTTCTGCAGAACTAAAACCTCCACGAAAAGGAAGATGTTCCAGAGAGGTCACAGTTTGATAACCTTGAACCTCAGCAGGTGGCCACCTGAGGCCAGGTTACAGGAGTGCAGGCCCTGCACACACCCTGATCCTTATCAGCAACCCCGCCTTTGAACCACTGCCAGAAAACTCCTCACCAAATCCTCCCGGGTTGGGACACACAGATTTTCAGGGTACGAGCCTGCAGTGTCCCCCCTTTGCCTGGCAAAGCAATAAACCTATTCTTTTCTATCTCATCCCAAACTCTGCCTCTGAGATTCAATTTGGCAACAGTGCACAGAGGCTGAGTTTTTGGCATCAAAACTGGACTATGGGTTCTACTGGGACTATTCAAAGTCCATTCCTAGCCCCCAGCTCTGTCTCCAAAACACTCCAGGGTCAGGCATTCAAATGCAATCACTTTTGTTTCAAGGTGGGACAGCAGGAAGCCTTCCCTGGGGCCTGACAGGTGTTGGTCACCATTGTGGATGTTTAGATTATGGGTGCAGCTGCGCAGATGACCAACACTAGCACTTCTCTGTGGGAGGTCTTAGCAATTGTGAGGCAGGAGACAGATGGGCCCCCGGGGCAAACAGTCTGAGTTCGTTCCCTGTGGACCAATACTCTGAGACAGGAATAACAAGACAATTGAGAGAGAAGGCTGGGCACCGCCCAGATAAAAGATCAGAGACCACATACTCCTCATTCTCAAAGTCAGCAGACCTCCCCCGACCACACATGCGCAGAAAGCCTCCTTAGAGGTCAAAAGGGGAGTGATGCCAAGTGGCCAAACCTACCCATAGGCCTCTTCGCTGCAATCCATCTTGGCTAAGAGATGCGCACGCACACGTGGGAAAATCCTGAGATGCACCAAATATGGACTTTGAACCAGGCAAATCAGAATGACTGGTCAAAGGAAACAGGGAAGAAATGCCCCATAAAAGTGATTCAAACTGTCACGAGGGCGTGACTCTCTCTCTGAGCCCACCCGTGTGTCTACCCACACGTGTTCTGCGCATTTTTTCTCCTAATAAATACTTGACTTGTTCCACTACTGTCCGTCTTTGTGGGAATTCTTTTCTGCAAAGCCATAGGGCCAGGACCTTGTCGCTGACAACTGGTCTGGTGACTGGTGCTCTCACCACCGCTACCCGACCGCAATCACTGACCAGGAGCTGAAACTCGGCTTCAAGCTGCTGTGAGGCCAACCGAGATCAATTGTATGGGGCCCCCCTAAAGGTCAGGGCTGGGATTTATACTAGGGGACCCCACCTTACTACCCCATCCCCACCCAGAAAGTTTAAATTGATTTGTTTCACTAAACTCACAACTTATTTTTGTCTGAGTAGATCAGAGGTTGGACAAATATGGAAACTGGGTGAAGGCTAATGCAGTAGGAAAGCTGAGAAACTAGAAAAGTCAGGACTACCTAAAAGCATTCAAATTCAAAAGCAACTTGTCAACACTTAAGATTTACTCTAAAGTATTCTCAACACACACAGAGTAACCTATGTGAGGTGATACATGTGTGATTAACTTGATTGCAGTAAGCATTCCACAATGTACATTTATTAAATCATCACACTGCACCTTAAAAAAAAATCACATTGGACAATATAAATATATACACTACTTTTAATCTGTCAGTCATACCTCAATAAAGCTAGAAAAACAGAATTCCTGGCCAAATTGGGCCAGGTTTGAAACCACTGTGACCCATCCTATGAGACTTTTACTGAATTATACAAAATAATTTGTTCTACAACAACAAATATGTATGTTACAGATGCAATGCTTATAGGTGCGACTCAGGAAATAAGTCTCAGTCCCCACCCAGTCCCAATGGAAAACCACAATTCAAGCGAACCCTGATGCTTGAATTTTGAGATCAGAGTTTTCTTCTCTAATTCAGTAGATCTCTTATATATATCACACACACTCTCCCACTTTTTTTCTGGAATTATATATACATATAAATTTATAAATTATTTATATATATATATATATATATATATATATATATAAAATTAATTCCACTGGGGGGGGGAAGAAAACAGTGGACGTTTTTAGTCATTTGGTATATTTGAGTTCTCAATGGTATTACCCAGAGGCTATTACTTCTCAGAATCACTGTCCCCGAAATTCATGGTTATTATCAGGTGGGCAACAATGTCCAGCTTATGACTCCATGCTCCAAACAGCTCAACAGAGCAAATACAAGCTCTTTTTGAATTTCAACTACCCTGTAGTTCAGCTTACACAGTAGCAGGCCCTATTTAATATGCTTTATTATTTAGGCTAAAATTGAAATTTAAAAATATGCTTTTGGATTATTACCAAGTTCTGCTGATATTGACCTTGCTTATATTTCCAGATGTGGGGGGAAAGTCCTTTTCTGATTTCCTTTAAAACTTCTTTATTCAAGGCTAATCAAGGTTTTGCTTAGGTTAAATTTCACTTAGAGCTGATGAAGGTGATGCTTCCCCCTCCAGCTCAGCACTGAGTTGTCCCTGTTGTTTTACCCCTACCTGTGGGAGGAACTTGAGCCACATCCTCAACACCTAATGAGCGTTCTCAACAATCAAGAGGCTTTTATCTAGATTTTAAACATCAACAAAAGCAGAGAGTGAATAATAACCACCCTCCAAAATGTAATATTTAGTAATCCTATGTGCCAAGCGTACTGCTAAAATGCCTTGCTCGTTCATTTCCTGGAACCACCCTACAGCGCCCATGCGTATTCTTACATTATCACCTCCATTTCACATGTGAGAAGGACAAGACAGCGTAGTTAACCCACCTGCCCAAGGTCACACAGCAATTAAGTGGCTTAACCAGAGACTCCAGACCATGTCTCCATGTCTGCTAGATTTCACAGCTCAATCTTCTCATCTTTCCCTTTTTTTTTTTTTTCTTCTTTTTTTTACTTGCTGGGTATACCTGCGTATATTCCTATTTTCTATTCAGGGTTTCCCTCCATTAACTCCATGTCTATTTCAACTCTTCATCCATTCAAATAATTTTTTGTAACTTTTAATTTGACTACAATGTTTAAACCTATGTTAAAACTAATATAGCTTCATCTCTGATATAGATTGCTTAAAAAAAAACAACAGGATAATGAACTCTTTCTACATCCTAACATTTTCAGCACATAGCAATGGAAATTAACAAGGAATTTAAGCAGAGGTATAAACATATTTCTCCACAGACAAGACCTCATAACAACAGTTCATATCCTAAGAAGGCCAAGGAATGACTTGAAACGTTAATAGAATTAACTTTAAAAAGTGATGAAATATTCATAAAGTGGAGATTCGCATAAGGTACAAAACAAACATAAATATGATTTAATGAACTGTTAGACGTGAAACTTCAAGGCTAAAACTATCCTTAGTCCAAAGAATCCTTTGCAAAGAAATAGAAAAGCCACAGAAATAGAAATAAAAAGAAAAAAAAATCTTACTGGGGAATAGAAAGTTCCAAGATAACAGTAAACTAGTTTTACTTAATTGTTGATCCATTTTTTGACCTGTACGTTACTTTCTGCAGTGTGACACAACCAGTGGTTTAATCCAGACCAACTGGTTGACCTTTACTTGAGAATAATCATCTACAGAAGTTCTTAATTCAGAGATGACTCACAGGTGTCCGCTGTCCAAGAGCACCGTCCCGATGGATGGACACCTGTTTCATGATTAACCTCTGCTATGGCTTGGAGACGGAGTAAATGACTAATGAATGAAGCATGTTTTTTCCTCTGCAGCTTATAGTGTCTGCACCAAGACAGGATGCTATGGCAACCAGAATAGGGAGAAGTGATGGAAGGATGCTGCCGAGTGATGACAAAGCCTTTTGCGGGAAGAGCTCAAGCTATGGGCAAAGGACTATGAAACAGAAATGCAGTCTTGGGAAGGAAAAAATAAACAGAGAATGAAAGGAGAGGGAATACTCAAGAAAGCTGGACTTTTAGGAGGAAGAAGAAAACTTTACAGACATGAAACAAAATGAGGACAATTTCTGGGTAATAGGAAGTAAGTAATAGCCATAGAATACACAACTCAAAGAGTTTTGAGGACATCAACTAAAATGAGGCAATTTTTCAATCACATTCGAGCAGGTGTGATTTGTTAATCCCAAATGTCATAAACCATCAGCATCATCTTCTCAAAGCACCTAATCAATGTCAATCGTGCATGACTAGGGAGGTCCTGTTTGGGTGTTTTGGCAAGAATGTTCCACATGCTTAGTTTTTACCTAGCATGGCACTTTGGTGCACATTAAGTACACAATAGTTTGCTCGCTGTTGGGTCAGGCTGACAAACATGATCATGTACAAGAACACAGAATAGGACAGATATTAGAAATGGCCCAAAATATGTCCCCGAGTAGTTATCCAAATGAATGCATCTTGGCAACATGAATCTAGGCATATATAATGGAGACGGCATCAAGCAGCCACTGAGGTTAAGGTGAAATGGTGAGCTCGGTTCTCATCTCCGGGAGGCCTGAAGAAGAGAGGAGGAGGAAATTCAAGAGCATTTCTAGTGATGGATGAAAGAAACAGCTCAGTGTCCAGGGGAGGAGAGGTGCTAGGCAAAGCTCAGCCAGCTTAGGCAGGTGTGTGAATGACTGACCCTCTACGTATGCATGTGCCTGACAGAAGTGAAAGCTATGCATGGGCTTCGGTATAGAGAGGTATTATGCAAGATGGAGATAAGACTATTATGACTGCAAAAATCCACACTGAGGAGAAAGGATGCTTTGGCTTGGTAGGTTAGAATATTCTAGAATGTGGTGCTCTTCTTTGCTGACACTCTTATTTTCTTTTGCATGGAAATCCCAGTTGGGGGTGGGGGGTGGACACATAAGTTAGCATAGTTAGAAATATGTAACATGAGCCCAATCCACATTGCATTTGGAAAACCTGAACAGAAAAGAGCAACCACTGTTGACCATCAAGTGCATGTGGTTGAAGCCAAAAGAGTTTAATATTAATCTCACCCCCTCCTCTAATATGACCACTTAGGGCAAGTCACTGATAATTGTTCCTCAGAGCCGCTAGGTACAGCATAGAAGAGCATGCACCTTACAGCAGAGAAACTAATCAATCAGTCAAGCCTACCAATCCACCTAAACTCTCATCAACAGCTTAAGTACCCTCCCTGATATCACTGAAGACTGTTGCAGGAGCTCTCAGAGGGCTGTGGCACTCAAACCCACAATGGACTTGCGGGTATCAGAACAGAGTTGATTATGTAATGTCCGCAAAGATAGGGGCGAGCTTCCTAAGGTCCAGAAGAAGCCTCATGCATGGTCCGTTCCCTACGGCAGAATCTCAGCCAGAACTGAGGGAGGGAGGGAATATGCTCTCCAGCTGGGCTGATGCCCAGTAATTGGTCTCTAAGAAGCAACAATTACTTTTCAGGTGTCCTGTCAATGAAGCCCTAAGTACATGCTGCACTCTAAAAATTTCCCAAATATTCGTTATCTGCAAATCCATTACTTGCAAAGAGCCTCTAGCTTTTGGCCTAAAACACTGAGATTCACCTCCTTCCTGCTGAATATCTCAAAAGGCAGGAAAAGGACAATGGAGCGGAATATGACTAACCCATCTGTCAGGTCACTTCTGTGACTATTTCTGCAGACCCTTTGTCCCCTCTCAGTCAGTATTAACCACACAGTCCAATTAAACCTAGCGCTGGTTGTCCACAGGGATTCCTTTCATACAAAAATGCAGTTCGCTCCCAGATTCTCAGCATTACCTAATGGCCTGCATAGAATCAGTTGGATGGTCTCTGGCTGGTTCCCGGGGGACAAATTGATCACCATGGCAATAATCAGAGGCTCTCACCCTATAGAGGGGCAAGGTAGAATCCACAGCACCATGGAGGAAGCAGAGCTGATTATCTCAGAAGGGCTGTCTCCTTGGAGTAGGCTGTCGCCTCCGATGAGACTGCACACACACAAGCTCACACACGTACACACACACACACACGTACACACAGGGCCAGTGCCAGGATGTGGAATCAGGCATATGGTTGGAAACTGAGTGGGGGAAACATGCCAACTTCTGAAGCAGCCCAGCTGCCTCTGCCAGGTGGTCTGGGTCAGCTCTCTGTGAATAAGAACCGTGTAGCCCCGGTAAAGAGCACTGACGGATACTTGCAGAAATACAACTGGACTGACTCAGGAATCCACTTCGCCAGCCATACCGTAGGAGGGGAAAAAATTCAGGAAACGTGATCCCATGGAAACATTCGAAAAAGTCACATGAGCCTACACCCAAAGCCTATGATGATTATAAACTGTTCGATTTTACAGTTCTTTTGGAGAGGCTATAACTATTAAAGGAGGAACAAGATCTAATTCCAAAATCCTTTTCCTGCTATATTGCCTCCAACTAGATCTGCATCTTTTGTTGGAGACATCCTCTGAAAAGAATCTCATCAAAATACAGATGAGGAGAGACGTGAAAAAGAAAATACATATTCGTATCGTGTAACCGCTACAGTAACCAATGCCCAGTGGGCCAAGCAAGATCAACAATCTGGTTTCCTACCCTTATGCGAAGTTGGCATGTTCACACTGCACAAAAAGCTGGGGTAAAATTGTTCCAGGGAGAAGTTAATGTTTCCATTCTCATTACTACCTATTTTAAGTATCTCATACATACTTTTCCTAATTACTCTGTGCATTCAAAGGTCTTCAAGAGATACAATCACAACCCTTACTTTCCTTCAGTGTTGAGAACAATCTAGGGGCAGGTTTCTGTAGATAATCGACGGAGAGAAATATTTTCTAAGGCTTCATGGAAAGTTCGCGCCTTTGCAAGGTCAGAGGCCGACATCTAGCCCCATATGACAGGAAAGATGTGGGCTAGTAGTCAGACTGCTTCTCAGGGGGGTTGCCTGCAATCAGTTCTGGGTAGAAAGATGGGCCCTTACAGGACTTTAATGAGCTTGCTGAAAATCGCATTGAACCCAAACAGAATGATTTCACAATTAGAAGTTGGGACTGTCTAGCCTCTTACTTTTCTGTCACATTTTTCTACTGGGTGTTAATAGGTCCTTCAAACTCTTTTTAACTAACCCCTTAAATAGACTGCAATTAAAGAATTTCAGTGATGCTATACCATATAGGGTAAATCATATTTCAGATCTGTGAAAACTCATTTTTTTTCCTTAAGAAACCACTACCTTGTGTTAAATTAATTTGTATTAAAATACATGTGGATTTGACATGGCGTTTTGTACAAAGTTTCTTTCAACTACTGCCATTTAAAATAAATAGCAGCCTCTTCTTTGCTGTGAGTGTAATGAAGATTTAACCTATTAATCTCTGAGTCTGTTTCCTCAATCAGTGAAGAATTGAAATTTGTGTGTCTTATCCCATGGGTTTATGGTGACGATTACATACTTGGCATGTAATACTTCCTCAAAAAATAAGTTACCCATCTCCCGTTTACTAAGCATCTTTTCGTCCAGACTTTATGTTATGGGACTTCCCTGGTGGTCCAGTGGTTAAGACATCATGCTTCCAATGCAGGGTGCACGGGTTTGATCCCTGGTTGGGGAACTAAGATCCCACATGCCACGTGGCATGGACAAAAAAAAAAAAAAGACTTTATGTTAAATATCCTTAAATAATAAAGTTCTGTTTTCATTCTATTTGCTATTTCATGAAAAAAAAAAAAAGAGTACATTTTAAATCCTCGGACTCATAATTTAGTGAATCTTTGGGAAATTGATTAGAGGCACTGAGGCAGAACATACCCATCTGTAAACCTCATCACAGATATCTCTCTCTTCCAAATCAACTAAATGTCCTTTTTCACTTCAAATGTCTTCATTATTTTATTGTCCTCAATTCAGGGTGTGCAGAGACATCCTAAAACAAGATGTCACCCAAACCAAGTGGGGAGCCATAGGTGCATTTTATTTGAAGAGGTCTACTGTTCCTTAGAGGAGTGTAACCTTTGGAGTGAGGCAGAGCTGGGTTCAAATTCCAGTTCTACCATATTTGGCTGTTTGATCGCCAGCAAGGTGTTCAAACTTGCTAAGTCTTAGTTCCCTCAACTGTGATACCCATAGGTGGTACCCATCCATGTCTCAGTATTGTTAAAGACCCAGGTGGGTTTGCAGTGGAGCTAATGCAGCTTAACTTTCAGGACTGCTCACATATGGGTGTCTTCAAGGCCTTCTACCTAATACTGTATTTTTACTTTATATTCCTTTTCTTACACAGAGCTTCTCAACTTGTGTAAAGATCAGACCCCATAAATCCTGGATCTACCCTTGCATGATCATTAAACAGGAAAATAAACATAAGGTATTGGTCCACAGAAACTGTCCAATAAATGGTATTATTGTCGTCAGACTCACAGCCCCAATGATTGGATCTGGTACTAAGCTGATGCAGAGAAGACTACCACATAATGGTATTACTTGCAGGTTACACAAAGTTTAACTCTAATAACCTAAAAGGGAAAAGAATTTGAAAAAGAATAGATACATGTATATGTATAGCTGAATTACTTTGCTGTACGTCTGAAACTACACAACGTTGTTAATCAACTATACTCTGATATAAAGTAAAAATTAAAAAAAGGAATCAATAAATTTAAAAGAACATTCATTGATTCAAGAATCATTTACCACATGGAAGCAACCTAAATGTCCATCAACAGATGAATGCATAAAGAAGATGTGGTACATATATACAATGGAATATTACTCAGCTGTAAAAAGGAACGAAATTGGGACATTTGTAGAGACATGGATGGACCTAGATACTGTCATACAGAGTGAAGTGAGTCAGAAAGAGAAAAGCAAATATCGTATATTAACACATATATGCGGAATATAGAAAAACGGTACAAATCAACCGGTTTGCAAGGCAGAAATAGAGACAGATGTACAGAACAAACATAGGGACACCAAGTGGTGGCGGGGGGGGGGAGGGGGCGGGATGAATTGGGAGATTGGGATTGCCTTATATACATTACTAATAAGAAAAAAATATCAAATTGTACACTTTAATTGTATGCAGTTTATTGTATGTCAATTGTATCTCAATAAAAGTTCTTAAAGGAAAAAAAAAAGTCATTTACCAAACATTTACTGTGTACCAGGCTTTGGTACAATAAAAGCAAATAAAAAATAAAAAAGTTTAACTCATCCTAAAATATGCCACTCCAAGCCTGGTGAGATGCTGGAACCAAGCTCTAGAGACATGTTTGGGTTCAACATTAATACTAAATGTGTAACCATACTTGGGTATATTAGGAAGTTAGGCTTCAAGTTAATGTGTCACAGGATAGGTCAACTTAAATGTTGAGGAAGCAAATGTAAAAGTCTTAAGCAAACGATGCCTGGGGTTCTAGGGGGAGGGCTCGTCATGGAAGCAGCAGGGAGCTGATGAATGGGAGCCCAGAAAGAGCCTCTCCAAGGACACAGTATGACACTGTCTGTCCACATGTGGTCTGTCATCCATCTGCATCAGAACATTCTAAGTAACCTCAATGAAAACACAACTTCCCTGATCCTACCCGAGCCCACGAAATCAGGACCTCTGCAGGTAGAGTCCAGGAATCTGCTTTTTTTTCCTTTTTTAATTCTTAAAGTAATTTACTTAGATGAAATTACATAGAATAAAATTAACCTGTTGTGTGTGTGTGTGGCTGTGTCGGGTCGTCGGTGATGTGTGTGGGCTTTCTCTAGTTGTGGCGAGCAGGGGCTACTCTTCATCGCAGCGCACCGGCTTCTCATTGCAGTGGCTTCTCTTGTGGCGGAGCACGGGATCTAGGTGCGTGGGCTCAGTAGTTGCAGCACTCAGTCTCAGTAGTTGCGACGCACAGGCTTAGTTGCTCTGCAGCATGTGGGATCTTCCCGAACCAGGGATCAAACCTGTGTCCCCTGCACTGGCCCCTTAACCACTGTGCCACCAGGGAAGCCCAAAATTAACCATTTAAAAAAAATTTGGGGCCGTGCCACGTGGCATGCGGGATCTTAGTTCCCTGACTAGGAACCGAACTCGTGCCCCCTGCAGTGGAAGCGTGGCATCTTAACCACTGGACTGCCAGGGAAGTCCCAAAATTAACCATCTTAAAGTGAACAATTCAGTGGCATTTAGTACATTCACAGTGTTGTGAACCCCTACCTCTATATTGTTCTAAACCATCTCCATCACTCCAAGTAAAACCCTTTACCCAGTAATTAGTTTCTCCTTCTTCCCGCCTTGCCTCTTCTCAGCATCCGTCAAACTGCTCTCTGTGTCTGTGGACTTGCATATTCTAGATGCTTCGTGTAAATAGAAGCATTCAATATGTGACCTTTAGTGTCTGGCTTCCCTCATTTAACATAATGTTTTAGAAATTCACTCATGTGGCAAGTATCAGTTCTTCATCAGGATTCTCCTTTTTTAACAAGCTACCCTCCCCAGGTGATTCTGAATTCCAGTTAGTTTGCCAACACTTACTTACAGATTAAACATGAAATAAACAACTGATTTAGCTATTTTTCAGGATTCCGTATACGCTCCTGCCTGGCTCAGAAGAAGACCAATTTTCTACCAACAGTACCACCCTTCTCTTCCCCAGTAAGAGGCGAGTGGTTTGTACATTTTCTCTCTTGATGGGCTGACTACGATGGGAGATAAAGAATATGCCATTTAGACATATATCACAATTCCAGCAAGATCAGGTATCTCTTTACATACTTGTGGATAAGATGGTTTAGTGTTAGCAGAAATATGGATCTACTGCCCAGAGGAATAGAATCCTCCTGAAGACGGTGGATTAACAGCCACAAAAACCCGAAACAAAGTTTCTAGTGGCAGGACAAAATGCTCATTCTCTGGTTTTGTTCTGTTTCAACCCTGTTATCAACAAGGGATGGAAATCTACGAAGCATGTTTACAAATATGCAGATAATGTAAAATAAGGAAGGAATAAATGCCTGGAAAAGCATAATGATGAAGCGACAAAGCAATCCAAACAGGCTGGAATGAGAACCCGAAACAAGTAAGATCACGGAACTGATGCAAGCATGACTGAAAAGGAAAGCAAAGCAGGGGAACTTCCTTGGAGGCGAAGTGGTTAAGAATCCGCCTGCCAACGCAGGGGACTCGGGTTTGATCCCTGGTCTGGGAAGATCCCACATGCCGTGGAGCAACTAAGCCCGTGCACCACAACTACTGAGCAGGCTCTAGAGCCTGCAAGCCACAGCTACTGAGCCTGAGTGCTGCAACGACTGAAGCCCATGTGCCTAGAGCCCGTGCTCCCGCAACAGGAAGCCACCGCACTGAGAAGCCCGCGCACAGCAAAGAAGAGCAGCCCCCACTCACAACTAAAGAAAGCCTGTGTGCAGCAACAAAGACCCAACGCAGCCAACAATGAATAAATTAATTTAAAAAAAAAAAAGCAAAGCAGGACTGTCTCAGAAGGGTATTATTGATAACAGTTTTGTTCAAGTCAACAGTAAAATGCTGTTCGTTTAATGCTGCTGCTGCTACTCTTACATGTGCATATAGTTTTAGTTTTTGGAAGAAAATTGTTCTACTCTATTCTGTGCTGGTCAAAATATGTTTTTTGGAACAGATTCATTTCTGGGCATAACACTTTAGGAGGAGAAATCCTCAAGTTACCAGGCAGCCAAAAGGGGATTGCTCACATGGTGAGGAGTCTAGAAACTAATGTAATCTCCAATGACAGCTTGAAGGGAGAAAAGGCTTTTCTTGAAATCATGGATTATCTGTAGACTTACTGTGCTGGTGCTGGGCAAAATCATGATGATGTGAAGGCTGTAAGAAGGCCTATTAAGTTAACTATAGGAAAATATGATGAAACAGTTAAACATCTCCCCCAAATGCAATGGACAATCCAGAACGGAAGTGAGCTCCCTGTTGCAAAGGTAATCAAGCACAGAGCAAACAACGACCCAGCCAGAACTGCTACCAAATGGTTTCTCTCTCTTTATATTGCTTGGAAAGGAACGTGGAGAAACCTGAGATGCTTTCAACGCCATAGAAAAGTCTGTATTATTTGCTTTATCTTAGCCGGCTCAGGGTTTGGGCTGCAAGTTGAAACTACAGAATGAACAGGAAAAAACGACGAGCAGGGAAAAAATAAAAAAGGAAATATAGACATTTCGTAAATATGTATGGAGCACATACTAAGTGTCACACCCTATTCCAGGCAATGGGGATACAGCAGGAAAAAAAAAATCCCAAGCCCAATCCCTGCCTTCATAGAGCTTATATTCTCTCAAGAGACATTTATGAGTGGTGGTTTGGTGATTTCCTCCTGCTGTGAGAACCAAGAATAAAGTAAAAAGGACTGTGGGGAGTGAAAGGGAAGCATAATTGTGCCACAAGGGACTTAGCTGAATGAGTACTTTTCAGTCTAAATTAATCCCAAGATGGCTAATCAATGAACTCTATCCCATATTAAGATTTCACTGGCTTCTCTGAAACACTTCAGTCTATTCATTTAGAGAGTGCACATTTGGTGCCCCCACTCGCCTTTTAAACACCCCCAAATGACCATCTGACTCTATCAATACTGACTTGTTTACAGGAGGTCACCACCTACCAGAGGTTACATCCATCACTGCAAACAAGGACCCCTTGACATATTGATTATTTCATTTTTCTTGTCTTTTGGCCAGAACCTCCCTTCTAATGCATGTATTCTTGATTCTAGCAGTGTGTACATCTTTGATGTTCCCGAGATCCCTGAATCACCAGCTGCCTAACTGCTCTAGCTGCTGTTTCTCTACCTCTGGCTTAGTGATCTTCTTGAAGCTTGACTCTGTTTGCCTCACTTTAGGAGGACCTTGAACACCTTTTCAAATCCCAGTTCCAGGATTGCTTCAGTTTACACATGTACCTTCTAAGGTAGAGCCTTTCTTCACGACTCACAGGCATCGTTGGCACTGCACAGCAACGAAGAGCAGCCCCCGCTCACTGCAACTAGAGAAAGCCCGTGCGCAGCAACAAAGACCCAGTGCAGCCAATACATAAATAAATTTGGCTCTGAGTCTTACACAATCACATTCACCCCCTACTTTCTTTCTGCTTTTATTTCTGGTTTCTGCTTAGTTCTGTTCACCTTCAGGAATGGAGTTGTTGGGCTCTGGAGGTCAACGGTGAGGGTGTTGAGTTAATAACCTCGGCAAGCCACAATGCATTGATCTCCAGCCTCCTGGTGCACCCACATTTCTCTCCCTGGAATCAGATGCTCAGCTATCTGCCAGGGGACCTCTTCCTAGACAGTCTCCGATTTGAACTATCGGAAGACTCCTCATCAAGCTGTTACGGGAGAGTAACAACCCACATAGCTCATGCTCTGTGCTCCACTCCTGGGGAACGCTGCTGCATCCTTGCCATCCAATCAAACCAATACCTCCATCATACAAGATGAATGTCGCTTTGCTCATATCCTTGAAGGGGGGAAAACAGCTAATGTGATTCTCTCCTTTCTAAAGGCGTCTATGCAGTAAGTGGCTGGGATTCAATTATATAATCATACCATCTATCTGTTCGAAAGCCTGTCACTCTTATGCTGCATTTGCCAACGTGTCCCTTTGCAGAGGGGCTCAATACTGCGAGCGGAGGGAAAGGGAGCATTCTGATGCCGGGTGATATAATTCTAAATACCATCAAGGCCATAAAATGGGAAGTAAGTGATAAATAATTTATATTTATCAGAATGACTGAATCTTATTACAAGTTCGGCAATATGATATCCTCCCAGACAGCAAAGACACGGATGGAGAAAGAGACCAGAATTTCAATAGTTGGCCAGGGTCGCATTGAATTCTTGTTTAAAGCCCTAGGAACCTGGTGTGAACCTGACGGATCTTTCTTTTCACTGGTCCTTAGAGAAGAGGGTGCTAGTCTTATATCAAGGAAGTAAGCAAGTGGAAAAAAGAAATCCAATTCAACAAGATAATCTGGAAAAGATAAGAATATATGGCAGTAAGTAATAAGGCCAAGATACCAGAGTCGTTTCCCTTCTTTTCTTCAAGTTTACCTTTATTGTTAACTCATTTTTTTTCATTCATTCACTTTCTTAAACACCTAGAGTGTGAAAGATACTGTCTATAAGAATTGTGGGGACTTCCCTGATGGTGCAGTGCTTAAGAATCCGCCTGCCAGTGCAGGGGACGTGGGTTCAATCCCTAGTCTGGGAAGATCCCATATGCCATGGAACAACTAAGCCCCTGTGCCACAACTAATGAGCCTGTGCTTGAGCCCGCAAGCCACAACTATTGAGCCCATATGCCACAACTACAGAGCCTGCACTCTAGAGCCTGTGAGCCGCAACTACTGAAGCCCAAGCACCTAGACCCTGTGCTCCTCAACAAGAGAAGCCACCGCAATGAGAAGCCCATGCACAGCAACCAAGAGTAGCCCCTGCTCACTACAACTAGAGAAAGCCCGTGCGCAGCAACAAAGACCCAATGCAGCCAATAAATAAATAAATTTATTAAAAAAAAAAAAAGATTTGTGGAAGAGGCAACAATGTAGGTATGATTCTCATCTTCAAGAGGTTTATACTCAGAAACAACACCCTGGAATAAACCTTGGGAAGCCAAACAGCAGAACTCCATCTTTATAAAGAAGGGAGTACATGTTCAAGCTAAACACTAATACATTCTCTTTCTCCATCCTTCTATTTTGATGGTATCTGCCTAAATCAAAGCTGCTCCCCCTTGAAAAGTTTTCTCCTGGGATCACGTCCCTGGTTTGAAAAGTAAAAGTTCAAATCCACTTGCATTTCCTAAATAGGATACTCAGAGCAAGTTATTTCTCAATCAATTAGACTTTAACACATTTTTTAAGACAGAAACAACCAATGATCAGAGAGGCCTATCTCTCTGAAAACAAACTAATCTCTATACTCACGACCAAAACTCAGTACTATCTTTTTTTTTTTTTTGTGGTGGGATATATCCCATATATGAGCACAGTGTAAGGTACATATTTATTTTTAGTAACTACCTGATGGTGTGCTTGACGAAAAATACCAATCCCTTTTCACCTCTTCTGCCTGGAGTAAGAGTAGCAGTTCAGCTGTGTGAATTCTTCTCACCTGGCATCTGGCTATCTTTTCTTTCAGGGTAGGCACCCAGACTTTATTTTCTGGTCCAAAAGAGGTTATTAAACTAACACTAACATCAGAATACATTTTTTTTGGCAACCTTTCTCCAAATCCCCGCTGCTGCAAGCTACAATTGACAGACAACCAAGGTGGAAAACGGAGGGTCACAGCGGCAGCCTCTAGCTACCAAACATTGGAGACAGTGAGCAGAGGTTTGGGGTTAGACCCCTCTTCCAGCCACCATGATAGCTTACAAATGTATCCTCTTCTCCTCCACACACATCTACCCCATCCTCACCCCGTAGCCCTGCTTCAACAGAACCCCCACGTTGAATTAGCAAGTGAATAAGCAAATTCTCAAAACTGCCCAAATGCATCAAGCTCTTTGGAGGCTCTGAGTCGGTTCCTGCACTTGCTCTCTCTGCCTCGCACAGCCTCTCATTCCCCAACCCTCTGCTGCTCCAGAATTCCAACTTATCTTTCAAAACCCAGGTCAGGAACCACCTCCCCAGGATCCGTTCAACAGCCTCTCCAACAGCAGAGGAATTAACTCCTTCCTCCTGTTGGTCTCCTGTTATTGCTGAAACAAATGACCACAAACGGAGTGACTTACGACAACCCCAACTTATCGTCTTACCGTTCTGGATGTCAGAAGTCCTAAAAGCTAAGGTGTCAGCAGGACTGTGTTCCTTCTGGAGGCCCTGGGGGAAAATTGCTTCCTCGCTTTCTCCACCTTCTAGACGCTGCCTGTACTTCCTGGCTCATGGCCCCTCCCCAAACACTCTGACTTCCGCTTCCCTCATAACTCCCTCTTGCCAACTCTCAACACTCCTGATTCTTATTAGGACCTTTCTGATTACATATAGCCCACCTGGATAATCCAGGCTACTCTCCCCAGCTCCAGATCCTTAATTTAAAAAAAAAAAAAAGTTTGTTGTTTTTTTTTTCTTCTGGTGGGGGACTTCCCTGGTGGCCCAGCTTTTAAAACTTCGAACTTCCACTGCAGGGGGCATGGGTTCGATCCCTGGTCTGGGAACTAAGATCCCGCCTGCTGCATGGTATGGCCAAAAAAAAAAAAAAAATTTGTTGTTGAAGTATAGTTGATTTACAATGTTGTGCCTGGGAGTTTGGGATTAGCAGATGCAAACTAGTATCTATAGGATGGATAAACACAAGGTCCTACTGTAGAGCACAGGGAACTGTATTCAATATCCTGTGATAAACCAGAATGGAAAAGATCCTTAATTTAATCACATCTGCACAGATTCTTTTGCATGTAAGGTGACGTATGCACAGGTTCTAGGATTAGTACATAGACATCTTTGGGGGCAATTATTCTGCCTACAGCTCCTCCTTTTGAAGCCTCACTTCTCCTGTTCCAAACGTGCATGTTAGCTGCATTATATTCCAGTGTATTTAGTTTATAAAAGTCACCCTAACAGGCTACTGTCTCCCAGAAGGTATCTTGGGTCTTTAAGTATGTTTCTCCAGTGCCTAGAATTTTGCTTATTACCTAGCAGTTGTTCAATACATCGAATTGAATGTTTGTGGAAAAGAAACTCTGGGCGGGGGGTGGGGGTGGGGGGAAGTAAGGATGATTTAACTGTAAGGCTATTATTTGACAAGAAAATATAATAAATGAATTTTTGTACCTACACAGATGCCAAAACAAATGGTTGGAAAAAAACAATCAATTCAGCATTTTGCCATAAGGTCTCATAAATAATCACAGAACAACAAAACCCAACAGGTCCAGTTCAGGGGTTGGCAAACTACAGCTCGTGGCCACCTGATTTTGTAAATAAAGTGTTATTGGAACACAGCTGTATTCACTTGACGACATACTGGCTGCGGCTGCTTTTGTGAGTCAATGGCAGAGTTGAGCAGTTGCTACAGAGACAATATGCCCTGCAAGCATAAAATATTTAGTGTTTGGACCTGTAGATAAAATGTTTGCTGACTTCTGATCTAGATAATGAGAGAGATTAAATTAGAATTTTGTTCCAGGCAGGTTGGACTTAAGCATTTTGAAAGCCAGATTCACCTATTCAACTATTATGGCAGTCTCTTACCAATTAGATTAGCCGGCTGACATACTAATCCAGTCATGAAATTATAAAGCTGGTCAGCTGATATATTTTGAATATCTTAATGATAGCCAAGATAAGACAGTAGTGTATCCAACTTCTTATCCAATGATCAAACTTCAAATTTCCTAACTCCATCCTTATGAATGTAGATCAAATCGTCTTACCAATGCTTAAGAGTCGCACCCTTAGAAAATTATCTCAACATTTAACATGCATCATTTCTACTTCCTACTTGCCTCTTTTGAATGCGTTCACAGGCAATAGGTAGAAATAGCCACTCAAGTCTCTTTGATAAAAATTAACTTGTTTGTAAGAGAAAACAGAATGAGATGAGAAGAAAAGTCAGGAAGTTAAAAAAATTTTTTTCTAAAATATTACCTTTTAACAAAGAAAGCTTTATAGTTTTAAACAAACATGCCACTATTTGTGGTATTTGCATGAAGAACTTTTTGTATATTTGGTCTGAAAGAAAATACTTATTGGTCAACTCATTTTTGCCATGTCACTTTAAATAATACTCCTTTAATTTAAAAAAAAGTTAGTAACTTCCCTGGAGGCTCAGTGGTTAAGAATCCGCCTGACAATGCGGGGTACATGGGTTCGAGCCCTGGCCTGGGAAGATCCCTCATGCCGCGGAACAACTAAGCTGGTGCGCCACAACTACTGAGCCTGCACTCTAGAGCCCACGAGCCACAACTACTGAAGCCCAAGCACCTAGAGCCAGAGCCTGTGCTCCACAACAAGAGAAGCCACCGCAATGAAAAGCCCATGCACTGCAATGAAGAGTAGCCCCGCTCACCACAATTAGAGAAAGCCTGTGTGCAGCAACAAAGACCCAATGCATCCAAAAATAAATAAATAAATATTAAGCCAAAAAAAAAAAAATTAAGATTGAACATCAGCAACCACTACTATAAAACTGCTAACATTTATCCTAGTTTCTCATTCTCAGGAATTGAAATTAAGAGTCTTGGGTCCAGTTTTGCCATTAACTTGCCACGTGAACTACAAGTCACATACATTTCCACAGCCTCAATTTGCCCATATGTAAAACCATTATAACAATATCTTCCTCACCTAATTCATGGCACTGCTGTCATGATAAAATGAGGTAACGTTGGTGAACTTCTGCAAATTCTATACACATGAAAGATATTATCTGATTATTGCCATAACATCTTCCCAAATTGTCTCTGGTATTAAAAATGTTATGGTCATAAACATCTCTAATGGGTCCCCAAAGTTGCTATGAAATAATTCTCCTTGTGAATTTCATAGTTTAGTTTTTATTTTGATGTAATAAATGAGCACGATTAACTTTTATTGTGTGCATTATTTGTGGGAATGTTTTAACACGTTAAGGATAGCCATCTATTTCAACATTACGCAAGGATTACCAAACTGAGAAGTGCTTTCTTTAAAAACGGGGTGATTTCATTTGGAGATCTGAATTTGGTTTTATTGCTGAGATTAATAAAATGTTGTTGTTTAAAATGAAACTGTTTTCTTTCCAGAACCTCATATTTTTGCTTGGTTAAAGAAACAGCAGTAACATGATTCGATGTCAGTAATTAAATATCTTTACAGAACAGTATCTTAATAGCTTATATTTAGAACACAGCCATACCAAAAACATTCAATTACATAGATACAGCTTTAATATTTAACAGCTTGTTTCTTAACTACCAACCTTCTGGTGAGCTGATGTTGACTACATATAAAGGAAAGCAAGCAGCTTAGTGTCAAATTAAGGGAAGTGGAATATATTATAATGGTACTTTTTATGTTTTGCTATTCTTCCCGCATTCAGCCAAGTATAATGTTTTTACTTAATACGTTTAACTATCATTCATCTCTCTTATTTTTAGCAACAGGGGCCTTCAATTTTCTCTGAACACAATGAAGGTTTATCCAGGGACCAAAGTCGGGGGGGGGGGGGAAGTCATTTAACTTAAGCATCATGGGGAAATAAACAAGTGTAAGAAGCAACAGACTTTCCAATAAAATTCCCAGAAAACAACATGCTGAAACCACTGGAAAGGCATCTCAGGAAGGAGAGAAGACAGCTCCCTCATACTCTTTCTTAGAGATGGGAACAGCAAAGAAGCTGGGCTCCTGTTAGGAGCCTCTGTGTTACTCTTTTACCTAATGTCAAATGTGAATTTGTAAATAAATGGAATTATCCTTACTCTAGTAACGGTGTACTTTGTTTTAGAAAAGAACCTAGCGTTTTCCCTAAATTCTGACTTTGATTCCAGTTTCATGACTCCTTACAGTAAGTCAGGGCTCAGCTCTTTTTACTAAAAACTAAGGAACTAGTCATTGACTCTAATAGATGAGGTAATCTTCAACAACCCAAGAGGTAGGGACATGACAGACTATTTCTAGGTCCCCATAGCGATAATGACCAGGATGGTTCAGGGAGCAAGGCATCCATCAAACACTGACTCAATGTCTCTGGTTGCGTAGCATAAGCCAGTCTGCCAGCAGACACACTGAGTCTGAAGTTAAACCACAGGGGTTCAAAGTTCAGTAACACCACTTACTCCCTGTGTGACCCTACACAAGTTGCTAACTGTCCAAATCACAGTCTCTTACCTGTGCAATGAGAGCTACTCATGGTATCGACTTTCTGGGAATGTCAGAAGGTTTAAGCCAGGTATGCAATTAGTGCTCAATAAATATTAGAAGAACAAAGGTGAAACATTACTAGATAAAAATCAAGCAAAGGGAAAACAGTATATGGGAAGAGAGTACCTGTTTTGATTAGAGCAAATCTTAGGTGGGGGAGGCAGGGAGAGGGGGATGTAGAGACAGGTGGCTTTTACAGTAGCCAAAAGGAAGAGTAAATGAGACACCTCACCAGCGGGTTCTGGCTCCTTTATGTCAATCACAGTTCCTGGGGTTACCTGGAAATTGGGAAGTTTTGACTTAAGTGCCTTGGACTTCCTCTCGACCTTTGAGCCTTAAAATATTCACTGCCGCTGGCCTTTTGAACTTCATTATGATGACAATAACAATGTGTGTCAATCTGGAGCAGACCACAACCTTGGCATGTGAACCACGGGATGCAGTCCGCATTACTCTGGTTACTAGTGAGCACTTGATAACTATTTGTGGAATACCTGATCTTCCCGATAGTCTTCACGCTGAAAGCTCAGCTTCTCCATACACCACTGCCAAACTGAATCTCAGAGACAGAGTTTTGGGTGAAGTAGAAAAGGATAGCACTGTGACTTTGCCAGGCAAAGGGGGACACAGCAGGCTCCTGCCTCGATCAACGACATGTCCCACCTTGGAGAGGGTAGTGAGAAGTTCTATAGTCATGGTTCAAAGAGGGTGTGACCAGCTCGTGGACATTCCTCTGATGGGCTGGTGGTGAGGTACGTGGCAGTCAGCATCATCAACCTTCAGGTCCGACGGGTCTGGGGTCTACGTGCTTGTGGGCAGCACACCATCGTTAATCGTTAACGTCTCCCACCTGGAGGGGGGTTTCAGTGTCTGCAAAGCAGCTCAAAGATATTGTTGTGTGCATCCCTTGTTGGGAGACCAGGACCCTGCCCCAAGGCTGCACTATGGTTTCCCTGGACTGTTTGTTTCTCCCTGGTCTCGCGTCTCCTCCCTTCCCTAATAACAACTGCTTGAATCTGCCCCTTGGAACTCAGGGAAAGTCACAGTGGCTGAATGAAGGCTGTTTGCTATAATCAAAGAAATAGGGGACACAGAAAGGCTTTGTGCCACAGGGCCCTGCTCTATCCCATCGCTGTTCCGCACTGTTATCCGTAGAGTGTCAAGTACCTTGCATGGAGATGGTGGGGGTCAGAGGGGTGGCCTGTGTTCCTTCTAGCAAATGAGGGCACTGAGGCCCCCTGCCCCGCGAGAGGTCTGCTTTGTGAAGGCAGAGGCTTGTCAGAGGGAAAACGGGCAACGCCAGCGAGAACTGCTCCCCTCCGTCCTTCTGCTCCATCCAAGATCATCATCAATATCCTTTAGTGGTGAATGGCCTATCAATGGCTGAAATGGGGAGACAAAAATACTTTATTTCTGATTCATCTCTCTAGAACTCCAGCGGAGGGGATTTTGATAAAGAAGAGCAGTAAACATTCTCGGCAAACACTGCTCTCCTCCAGTCTGTCAGGAAGGGAAAGAAAACGCTACCATAGAAGCAATATTTCTATGAAATCCTCCCTGATTATTTCCACGAGGGTCTGCCCAGCTTCAAAGCCACACTATTTAAAAAGAAAGAAGAGCAGGCATTGCTATGAATAATGGGAACACGTAAAGGGAAAAGCATGGGAGAATAAGTCAGAGAGATAGCATTAAAATGCCTTTTCATATTCGGACACAGAAGAAACCTTATCTTCCAAAAGAAAAAAAAAAAAAAACGTCGGATGAATATGTAAGCTGCTAATACTTTGCTACATCTGAGATTCCATCTTGGAGGGAAAAGGAATGATTTCATTGTGGTGTTTTGAAAAGCAATGTACAGAGAATGAAGTGTCCCCAGTCAAAGATTGGACCCTGTGATATCACATTCTGAGAAGCTGTCTCCTGTCACCAGCTATAATAGCATCCCAGATGTCTACAGGGTTTGACACAAGTAGAAAGGGAGGGGTGTAGAGAAAGCACCCCCACCCCCGGCAGCCAACTTTTTCAACATCAAGTTTGAAAACAATGGAAAGAGTGAGGATGTTCCCTCCATCACAGACAAAGCTGAGGGCTGTTTTCAGTAGTTACTTCAACGTCATTAGAGATTAGAGTCAAAGGACATTGAGGGAAGAGAGATCACTAAAGACTCTGCATCTATAGCATAACAGCGAATCAGTTATCAACCCATTAGAAATGAACACACTTAAAATCGCTTCATTCATTTTGAAATAATTGAAATCACACTCATTGGAAATAATTAAATGAAAACGGTTGGCTCCACGAAGAAAAACCAATGGAGTGAAATAAATCAATCCATGCAGCAATATCTCACACTCTGATACCTTCGAGTCACCCTATCCCAGGGTTTCTCACTACTGACATTTGGGGCCAGATAGTTCTTCGTTGCGGAGGGCGATCCTGTGCGATGTGGGATGTGTAGCAGCATCCCTGGCCTCTAACCACCAAATGCCAGTAGAAAGCCACCCCCCATGTCTTTAGATGTTTGCCAAATGTTCCCAGGGCAGGGGGAGGGGGCAAGGTAAATCACCCCAGTTGAGAACCACTGCCCTAAACCCAGTCTTTTTTTTTTCATTGATCCATAGTCTGCTGTCCACTCAGTTACCCCGTAAGACGCATCTGACATCATCACCAAATTCTCATCCCATCCTTAGCTTATCACCCTTTATTTCCATTTAGATGGTCCTTGCGCAGACCACATTGCTTTCTTAGGCGCTGGGCTAACAACTCCACCAAACTGTTCAAAGGCCTCTAAAGGCACTTGTTGCAAAGTTGGCGAGCCCTGGGTTCAAATCCTGCCTCTGCCACTTGGAAGCTGTGAGACCTTCAGGCAAGTCATTTTCTTTTCTGAGTCTTGGCACTCTCTCTCCATATATATATGCATATATACTCAGAATAAATATTACCCTATAGCAATGTTGCTGATTAAATGACATTATATGCAAAGCCCTCATCAGTATCTGGATGTACTTATTTCATGATAGCTTACAAAGTTGGAAATACATTGCATAGACGTAAAGAAACAATTTGAGGGACTTCCCTGGTGGTCCAGTGGTTAAGACTCCATGCTCCCAACGCAGGGGGCCCGGGTTTGATCCCTGGTCGGGAACTAGATTCCACATGTCACAACTAAGAGCCCGCATGCTGCAACTAAGGTCTGGCACAGCCAAATTAAAAAAAGAAAAAAAAAGAAACAGATTGAGAGTAACAGCAGGAGGCCAGTTGGAGCTGAAATAGTATTTGATCAATTAGCACAAGAATGAGCATCAGCAGTCTTGGGAAAGAACGAGTGGTCAGAATGATATGCAGAAACACAGGTGGGTAGAGGTCACCTGGGCATCTGCAAGCATCTTAATGATTATGGGGGTCAGGGCCAGGAAATATCAAATTATGGCATACAAAGATGGAAATGAAAAGAGCTGGTGTTGAGAGAACACACTACATCTGCCTAAAATAGACACAAATGAACTAAGGGGACGATTGGTGATCAATCCTGTTTTTTTTTTTTTTCTCTTCCTTTTGTTTCACTAGCCAACTATTTTCATCTCTTTGATTTTCTAGCTAATTTGGAAGTTGTCACCTATATGTAAAAGAACTCCCTATTTCCTTTAGGTTAATTTTTACCTGCTCAGTGTTTCTCTGATTGATTCATCACGTCAAAATCAAAACAGATTATTAATGAAATATGACAATTCTATAGCACTTACTTTTCTAATACATGCAAAAAAAAAAAGTGCCTGAAAATGTCTTACTTGCACATAAAGTCATTTTAGACTATATTTTTAAAGAGAAGGTACGTTTTAAAAACCCAACTAGTTTAAAGAATTATATATCCAAAAAGAAAAATGAAAATGCATTGCATTGTAAAACTCATTTGTAGAGCGGATTTCTTTATGTCCTCAGAAGTATACTACCAATAATTAGGTAAGTTTGAAGATACATGCTTTCACAACCTTCCCTTTAAATCCAATATTACTATAAAATGGCACTTGCCTAATTGGAGGCTGAGCTGGTAGCCAATATATCCTTTTACGTAACAAGAGTCATGACAGAAATTATTGTATAGGATCAAAATAATAAAACAGTAGCTGACAGTTGCATTTTTCCATCAGAGGCATTCCTAATAGCTCTACACAATCACTATTAGACTAAGCCCCAGCGAGAAGTGTCAGGAAAATTAAAACAGACAGGCATCTCTTTAAGGTACTTGGTACAATTTAGTTTGACTTAATAGGGTCTCTTTCAGGGAGTCTGAATAGACGTATAAGCAGTTCCACCAAAATTTTCAGATCCTGTTTGTGTTAGAAACGTCAGCTGCTCTTGACCATGTTGATCACGGGGTCCTTTAACTCGACTTGCACATAAGGTGGGGTTCCTACCAGGTATCATCGTGCTCCTCCACACACTTAACTATTTCTCCGCTTTCATTTCAGTTTAAACAAATGCACATCTGGCAAGAACCCACCAAATAACAAGGTTCCCCAAGTCAGTATTCTGTGCACATCTTTTTAGGCATGTTTTTTCGGTTACTGTGTATATGTCTCTCTCTGTATCCATTTTTAGGTGTCATGTATGTTATCTCTGTTATATCCAGTTTTATCACTCTATTTCCAAACAACTGCAAAAGATATCTTGTCTCTATAAAAATTACAAATGAAGACAACTTATTTTCCATCTTAATAGAAGAGAAATCCTATAAATTTTAGTATCAAATGCTACCTCTGCTTTAAATGTTTAGAACAAAGATGAATTTCACTTTTATTGAACTGTCTATTCCACTTTTGAAAACAGTTTAGGGTGCATATCCCAACTGTGAAACTTTCCATAGCAACAAGATATGAGAAAGGATATGGCTTTCTTTTGCATTTTCTAGGCTCAATGGCTGTGAGCTACTTTGATTTTGGCCTTTTAAACACATTCCTGCAACATTCACAGACAGGACAAGCCCCCAAATTTATTGCGTGTGCCTTTAAATTAACTGAGTCAATTCTTTTTATTTGCAAACTATATTTTAATTATGACCAGTGTTAGGGACTAAATTTCAGGGAATTAAAATTATTTTACTACTCACATGAGATATGAGATTATTTGTATATAATCTGGGGGGTAGAGAAATGAGACACAATTAAGGAAGCTCATCTCTCTCTCTCTGTCTCTCTCACGTACATGCACACGCACACATGCACACACATACACACCTATAGGATCCCCAGGATCTGAATCATGCTGGGATTTGGTGGGTGAAGGCGGGCGTGAGGTAGAATGTGTGTACGTCAGGGAACACAGTGGCCACTGTTGATGGTGTTTAAACTTGGGAGAAAGCTCAAAGTTCTAAAATCTCAGACCTCACTGTCATGTTATTTTCCCTCCCTCACTAGACATTTTATATCCTATGAGCTAAGATGCCTCGCCAACTGCAGTTAGGGTCTAATGACTAATTAAACATTTTCTAAAGCCTGAAAAGTCATCCATCCACTAGCAGTAGACTTGTGGGTTCAACACTGCAGCCAAGAAGTCCAGATTCAACATTCGCACGACCTGGTATTCTTTTGAAGGATAGTTCTTGCAAAGCAGTGCCCAGATAATGATATTTTAAAAATAAGTAATTACATTTGTGATCAAGGAGACGGGGAGGAAGAGGAAGCCCGAATTTTCAATGGCTGCGAATAAAAGGAATTTGTGTTATTCAAATGTAAGGAGCTAATAATATCTCTAGAGGGTGATGCTTGAGAAATCTGGCACCGAAGTTCTCTGTCTGCAGAAACGCATACCTCACACTATCCACGTTTATACAGTTCTGGTTTAGCAAAGGTACCGGCTACATATTTGTTGATATTTTCTTACCTTGTGTTGTTGATGCTGTTTTGTTTTTATATGAAGAACTCCCAAAGTACAAGGTTCTGTTTCATGTTTCCTGTGAAATATCTATTTACTTCAACATGAAAGTCTGTTAAGAAATACAGAAAGAACATGGAAGCACACACAATAGAGGAGAAAAATTTACATCAACGTAGGTACGTTCTCAGCTTAGTTTTTTATATATATATATTCTACTTTTTTCAATAAAGTTATTTATTTATTGGCTGTGTTAACTCTGTTGCTGTGCATGGGCTTTCTCTAGTTGCAGAGAGTGGGGCTACCCTTCATTACGGTGCGCAGGCTTCTCACTGCAGTGGCTTCTCTTGTTGTGAAGCACAGGCTCTAGGCATGTAGGCTTCAGTAGTTGTGGCACGTGGGCTCAATAGTTGTGGCTCGAGGGCTCCAGAGCGCAGGTTCAGTAGTCGTGGTGCACGGGTTTAGTTGCTCCGTGGCATGTGGGATCTTCCCGGACCAGGGCTCGAACCCGTGTCCCCTGCATTGGCAGGTGGATTCTTAACCACCACGCCACCAGGGAAGTCCCTCAACTTAGTTTTAATTGTTTGCATTAAAAACTGAATGGATACAAAAATGTAATTACAATATGTGCATAAGGTATGGTGAATTACAATAACATTGACCACCGTGTGCCCACCACCCAAGGTGAGGAATAGAATGTTTCTGGCACCTTTGAGTGTCTCTGTGCATCACTCCATGATGTTATACTGCTCCTCCTGGAGGAAACCACCACCCTGAATTTTGGGTTATTCTTACCTTGCTTTGGCACATACGCTGATATTCTCAAACATGAGTGGTTTAATCTCAAATGTTCTGAATTGATATAAATGGAATCACTGTCTGAATTCTTCTGCAACTTGATTTTTTCACTCAATATTATTTTCTGAGATGCATCCAACTTGACATGTGCAGTGATATTTCATTCTTTTTCACTGATGTATAGTACTGTTACATTATTTTAAAAAGCACATAAGATGGAAAATTGGCTGTAAAAAAAATACATCTTCAGTATACGTTGTTGGAGGGAACTTCCACCTTTATTTCCATTTTAGCCTTTGACTCAACTTTATACTTCCCCTGGAGAAAAAGAATGACATATTATTTACTAGTGCATACAGAGAATTTGAGATTATTTTGCTCAATTATCTCACTTTATGTGTATGAAGTGCCTGAACCCGAGGTAGATGAAGTGACCCTTGCCAGATTACAGAACACTTAGGTCCTTGGGCATCTAACCTGAGCCTACATTTCATACTTCCTCAAAAGAAAAAAGGACTTACCCTCTGCCATTCTCTTGTACCTTCTCTTTCCTTCAGGAATAATTCATCAAGATACTAAAAGAGGGGTTGTGTCTAGACTCACTTCAAAGTGACTATAGGTCCTGATTTCCATAAAAAATACAATGATTTTCCTACACTTGGCTAATATTCAGCATGTGGGAACTGGTAGGAGGCAAAGCCTACTTGATACCATAGGACCCCCAAATACCAAATATTCACTTCCATCACTTCCCTTGCAGCCAGGCATTGGTACATAGGTGTCCTTGGTCTGTCAATACCTAAACTCTTGACTTTGAATTAGGAGCCAATGACTTAAATCCTTCATCATCAGTGGCAACAACATCTAATTTTCAATGGCAGGTTAGACATACATATATATAAATGTAAGAGAAACATGATTAATATCGCAAAATATTCCTCAGCTGCCGTGTACAACTACCACAAGTTGCACATTAACTCGTGGGTATCTTTAGGGCCACAAATTAGAATACGAAGAGAAGCAGGAAAAAGGACATTCAGCATTGTTAAGAAATGTTATTTCCCGATGCAATACTATATTGCCTTGATAGTATCCGAGAAGGCCTGGACATGTTAATTTCTCTCTTCTTGTACCTAAGCTCTTCGGCTGCCCGAATTGTCCCTGTGCTCTGAAGTAGTGTCGATCTCTCACGTTGGCAGAGACACCACCCACAAACATTCTTCAGGGATAGGTGCCTTTTGTTTCAAGGATGTAGAGCAAGAGATGTAAAGTGCTCTCCCACGGCCTGAACAGCGTTAGTGTCAAGAATGGATGTTAAGAAAAGATGCTCAACGTCACTAATCATTAGAGAAATGCAAATCAAAACTACAGTGAGGTACCACCTCACACCAATTAGAATGGCCATCATCAAAAAGTCTACAAACAATAAATGCTGGAGAGGGTGTGGAGAAAAGGGAACCCTCCTACACTGTTGGTGGGAATGTAAATTGGTACAGCCACTATGGAGAACAGTATGGAGGTTCCTTAAAATAGAGGATAAAATAGAGCTACCATACAATCCAGCAATCCCATTCCTGGGCATATACACAGAGAACACCATAATTCAAAAAGACACATGCACCCCAATGTTCATTGCAGCACTGTTTACAATAGCCAAGACATGGAACCAACCAAATGTCTATCAACAGAGGAATAGATAAAGAGGATGTGGTACATATACACGATGGAATATTACTCAGCCACAAAAAAGAATGAAATAATGCCATTTGCAGCAACATGAATGGACCTAGAGATTGTCATATAGAGTGAAGTCAGTCAGATAGAGAAAGACAAATAGCATATGGTATCGCTTATATGTGGAATCTAAAAAAATGGTATAAATGAACTTACAAAACAGAAATAGAGTCACAGATATAGAAAAAAAAACTTATGTTTACCAGGGTGGGGGGGAGAGATAAATTGGGAGATTGGGACTGACATATATACATTACTAGATATAAAATAGATAACTAATAAGGACCTACAATATAGCACAGGGAACTCTATGCAGTACTCTGTAATGACCTATATGGGAAAAGAATCTAAAAAAGAGTGGATATGTGTGTATGTATAACTGAGTCACTGTGCTGTACAGCAGAAACTAACACAACATTGTAAATCAACTATACTCCAATAAAAATGATTTTAAAAAGAATGATGTTTACAGTCATGGGTCCTGTACTGCCAGCCCTGAGCATCAGATCCCACATGTCAGGGATGCTTGGATGTTCCTTAACGTGTGTTTGTGTGTAGGAAGTGGGGCCCTCTAAGGGGCAGGACCTGGGGCAGGGGTTGCTCTGGCTTGGATCTTAAGGCAGCACTATTCATGACAGTGTTGAGCGTAAGGCAGCAGTTGTATAAAAGGCCACTTGCCTAAGAAGCAGCAGTGAGCGCGACTCCCTTCTCAGAGTGGGTCTGTGGTCCTGCTCATTGCTCAGTCTCCCTTTACCCCTTATTTATGGCCTTATCCGCCACCTTCCTGACAATCCTTATTGTTGGATATCCATTCACGTGCGTGGGGACTTTACTACTTAAATCCACCAGGGTTTCTGCACAGGTTGCATAACATCTCAATATTCCACCAATAAGACAGGCACTTTTGGATTTGCTAGATCTCAAAATCCAAGCAACAGAAGTACCTGTACTTCAGGACAGATCAGCTAGAAAGTTTCTCTTTCCTTTTCCTGCCAGGTAAATAGGTGTGGAGAAAGAAAATTCCCCTGGAATTTTTCTGTGTTTTCATAGCAATTTAAGACTCTTCAGGGGATTCTGATGTGTAGCCACACAAATTAATTTTGCCTAATTAATTGCCCTGAGCTGAAAGAGTACTAACTTTTCTTATCTTCCCAGGTGGACCAAATATAATAGTTGCAGCTCTGAGTAGGTCCCTAGGCTAAGTCCAAGATGTCTCGAAGACAGGGGTGCAAGCTCCCTAGATATTTGCATTTCAAAGGGGAATGCCCCCCCCAACTCCGGCACATGAAAAGATGCTCACCATCGCTAATTATTAGAGAAATGCAAATCAAAACTACAATGCGGTACCATCTCACACCGGTCAGAATGGCCATCATGAAAAATTCTACAAATAACAAATGCTGGAGAGGATGTGGAGAAAAGGGACCCCTCCCACACTACTGATGGGAACAGTGGTAAGTTGGTGCAGCCACTGTGGAAAACAATACGGAGGTTCCTCAAAAAACTAAAAATAGAGTTACCATATGATTCAGCAATTCCACTCCTGGGCATACATCCAGAGAAAATTGTAATTCAAAAAGATACATGCACCCCTATGTTCATAGCAGCACTAGTCCCAATAGCCAAGACATGGAAACAACCTAAATGTCCATCGACAGATGAATGGATAACGAAAATGTGGTGTATATATATATACACAAACACACACAATGGAACACTACTCAGCCATAAAAAAGAATGAAATAATGCCATTTGCAGCAACATGAATGGACCTAGAGATTGTCATACCAAGTGAAGTCAGTCATAAAGAGAAAGACAAATACCATATGACATCACTTACATGTGGAATCTAAAACATGACATCTGAATCTATCTATGAAACAGAAACAGAATCATGGACATAGAGAACAGACTGGTGGTTGCCAAGGGGGAGGGGAGTGGGGGAGGGATGGAGTAGAAGGTTGGAGTTAGCAGATGTAAACTTTTATATACAGAATAGATAAGCAACAAGGTCCTACTGTACAGCACAGAGGACTGTATTCAGCATCCTATGATAAATCATAATGGAAAAGAATATACAAAAAAAGAATGTGTATACACACACACACACACATATGTATAACTGAGTCACTTTGCTATACCGCAGTAATTAACACATTGTAAATCAACTATACTTCAATTAAAAAAAAAGAAAAAGGAATGGCCCCCAGAGCTTAGAGAGTTCTCAAAGTCACAAAAGCAGGGACACCCAGACTATCAGGCTTCTGGAGAGATTTATTTACATACAAGAGGATGGAGTAAGGAGAAGACCCTTTCTGGGTTGAGGGAGAAAGTGGGACAGGGGGCCTGACTCTCATCGTATCACCTTAGGGTTAAGACTGTTCCAAAAGGGATGGATGAAGTTACTACTTACTATGAGGTGATTAATATGAAATCTCTCTCTGATCTAGGATACCCAGTGTGCAGATTTGACAAAGACGAATATTAACAACCCAACCATGAGATACAGGCAGGGTCTGTCCAATGCATTTTCAGACCCCCTACATCGAAATCACAAGGAGTGAAGTTGGTGGTGAAGGGTAAGAGGAGTGGGGGTCGTGATTTTTTTTTTTTTTTTTTTTTTTGGCCACACCTCACAGCTTGTAGGATCTTATTTCCCTCACCAGGGATCAAAACTTGCCCTTGGCAGTGAAAGCGCGGAGTCCTAACCGCTGGACTGGCAAGGAATTTCCTGGGTCATGATTTTTAATTGGGAACATTCTTGAATCCTATCCCAAACCAACTGAATCAGAATCTCCTGGCATGGGACCCTAAAAATCTGCATTTCAACCAATACCCACCCCTCTTCCCAGTGAGTCCTTTGCCACCAAAATGCAAAAGGGACTAGACTTTTAACAACAAAGCTTATATGAAGACAATGGTTCTCAACCTGCGATCTAGGACACTTGGAGTTTCCTGGGTCCCTTTCTGCAAGTCCATGAGGTCAAAACTATTCTGATAAAAATACTCCGATGCTATTCGCCTCTTCTCTCTTATTCTCTTACAAGCCTGCAGCGGAGCTTTCCAGAGACCACATGCCGTGTGATGACTTCACTGCTCTGACAGCTCACAGAAAGTGTGTTAGGCATTCTCATGTCCTAAAAAAATTCCCAGTTTTAATTTCTAATATGATAAATGTTGAGAGAGAGAACCAACATAAATAAAGGCACTCTGGAATCCTCAGTAAGGTTTAAGAATGCAAAGGAGGCCAAGCAAATAAAGGTTTAACAACCACATTTCTAAGCCGCGTAGGACCTAAAAGTTCATCCTATCCAGAAGGCATTTCCACTCTGAGATTAGTTCAACCTGGTGAGCCTTTAATTTATAAATATACTGGGGAAACACTGTGTAACTTAAAACTGTTTAATGCCAGTGGGATACAGGCAGGCCGTGTTTCATTGCACTTCCCAGATAGTTACATTTTTTACAAATTGAAAGTTTGTGGGAACCCTGCCAGTCTATCAGTGTCATGTTTTCAAGAGTATTATTTTTCAATTAAGTACATTGGTTTTTTTTAGATATAATGCTACTTAATAGACAACAAGTATAGTATAACCATAACTTTTATATGCACTAGGAAACCAAGAAATTCGTGTGACTTGCTTATTGCAGTAATGACTTTATTGTGACAGTCTGGAGCCAAACCCACAATATCTGCCTGTACTCTGTCACCCCCTTCACTTTCTATCGTCAAACAAAAGGATGAGAAACTCCGTACTCCCTTTTCTGAAAGGTCACTATTCGCCTGGTTTAGAGTGAATGTTCACTGAAAGTCACTGTGGTCAGTTTCAATGAGTTTGGCAATTTTAAAACAACAATCAATCACTAATAACTTCTGTTTAATTCCAGGTTAAGCAGAAAATCTTTATATTTCAATCCTTTTTATTGACCGTCTTTCCAAAATGCAGCTATTTCTTTTCTTAGAAGGTAAACAAAATATTCTTTAGTTTGTTCTTATTAATCCAGGGTCTGCCAGTGTTTCAGCACATATGTTTAGAACTCCGGTTCTTTTTTTATTTTTTGGTCATACTGCATGGCTTATGGGATATTAGTTCCCTGACCAGGGATTGAACCCATGTCCCAGCAGTGAAACTGCAGAGTCCTAACCACTGGACCACTAGGGAAGCCCCAGAACTCCAATTCTTAGGCTGGAACACAGCTACAGAGGCATAGATGGGTTGGTGGTGGAGCTGTGGTTTTGTTCTGCTAAGTTTTTCTAAATAGAATAGCTTGCTCTCTTATAATTTTCCCCTAAAGGCAACAAATTAGAATAATAGCAACTTGATCTACTTTGTATTTTTCTATTATAAAATACTTTCACATCATTATAATCCATAAAACTTACTATATGCTCAGAATATATTCCCATCTACAGAGGGATAAAGTGAGACTCAGTGGAGTCCATTAAAGCTTTTAGTTACCTGAGTTCTGTACGCTTTAATTTAAATTTTGTTTTTAATAACTACGTTTTAAAAATTAAGTTATTTCTCTGGGGGGGGGAAGGGGTGTGGAGAGAGGAACTGGGAGACAGGGACTGACACATATACATTATTGATTATTGTTTTATACATAGAACAGACAACTGATGGGCACATACTGTATAGCACAGGGAACTCTACCCAATGCACTGTGGTGACCTAAGTGGGAGGGAAGCCCAACAAGGAGGGGACATGTGTATGTGTGTGGCGGATTCATTCTGTTGTGCAGTGGAGGCTGACACAACATTGTAAAGCAACCACACTCCAATAAAAATTCATTTAAAAAAATTTTTTTAAAAATTAAGCTATTTATCTAATCTACTTTTACTAGTAATATTCGAAATTTCTGAGCAATATTTTAAAAAATCATGCTAAAGGCGAAGGAAATACAAAAGAATATACTTTCCCATGACTTAGGACACATACTAAGATTCTAATGTGTATCTTTTTCTCTAATTCTTATTTGTTTTTAATTCCTTTTGCTCTTGGTTTGCTTTTGAAGGACAATATCTTTCCCTCCAAGTTCTTAAGTAATGCTCAAGAAAAGTACTATCTGATGGTGAATGTACTCTTCTTCAGTAAATTATTCCAGGATTATTCCCTTTATAAGACAGTGCATGCTCCTTACTTTTCAATAAAAATTATACATCCTAGAGTAGTTTAAACTGAAAACATTATGCTTCTATTAATGTTTCTCTTTCTAACAGCTTTCCAACTTAACTTACAGAAGAATAAAATTACTGCCACCATCTCAAGCAAGGTTCAGATTCACCAGGTGACACTAATCCCTTAGGTAAAGAATTTGAGTGCATTCCAGACAGAGGGGGGAATAAATGTGGGTCCTAAGTGAAAAGTGGCTCTGCTACTAATCTTCCAAAAGCACAGGGGAGAGATGTGACTTCCTTCACACAGCCTCTCCTTCCTAACCCCAAATAATGAAAGAAACTGCTGCAAACAAAAGCAAGCCATTTCACCTGCATGCGGACTTGGACAGTTCAGCTCTGAAATGGCAATTTGATTCCTTGAGAAGCTGCCACCCCATTATACACCACTGCAGTCCCCCTATATACCACCATGCTCACCCTATACACCACCACAGTCCCCTATATACCACTATGCTCACCCTATATACCACCACAGTGCCCCTATATACCACCATGCTCACCCTATATACCACCACAGTGTCCCTATATACCACCATGCTCACCCTATATACCACCGCAGTCCCCCTATATACCACCATGCTCACCCTATATACTACCACAGTCCCCCTATATACCACCATACTCACCTTATACACTACCACAGTCCCCCTACACTTGCCAATGCACGGTGAGGAAAATATATTACACACTTCAGTTATCCAGATTACAGCAATGATTGCTGGTCCTTCGGTCTGAGCTGGTGACAGCTCTATGCTCAAAGCAACGATCATTGATATCAGATTCCTTTACCCAAATGAACAGAAATGGTCAACGTTTGGCTGGGGGAAACCAGATAAAGCCTTTCTTTGTGGCTACACACTCTACCCACTCCCGTGTCTTGGATGAGCTGCTGCAGAGGGCTTTGAAAATCTGTGATGATGTAAAGGACATGTAAATGATGTGTGTGAATAGACTTAAACCAGAATTGGTCATCCATTAAAGTAAACTGGATAAGAAAATCAACTACTCATAGGTGGAAAAGACAGCAATTCACGCAGTGTGACTTCAGAAGTATTGAAACACTAATTCCAAAACACTTACTCAAGGTGCCACCACAGTATTTGAAATTTACACCATCAGGCAAATCACTGCTTTGGGTTAAGGAAGAGTACCTCTAAGTGTGTTCTCCATGGTGCATTAACAGGTGTTATTGTAAGGAAAGAAATACACATAGACTTATATATTCACTAATATTCATAAATGTGGGAAAATAGGTTTAAATGAATAGCTGTCTTTACTGTAGAGCTTACCCGTGCTTGGAGAAACTACAAAGAGTTCTGAATCTCCAATAATGGGACACAAATAAGTACTATTTTCCAAACTTGACTGGCCATGGGACACTTTTCTTTTTACAAAGTATCTTATTACATTGTTGTTTTTTTTCCTCAGATTAGAAAAATGCAACTTTCCCAGATGACCCCTAATAGCATGCAAATGTCCTAATTAGATGGACAAATTATAAAGCCATATCATTCATGAGTATTCGAGCCTGTTTTTTTTTTTTTTCCTATCAAGGTAATGAGCTGCAGAGAACAGAAACTTGCAGTGCCAAGGGATTTACATCCTGGTGTGACGGAAAAAGAATGGGTGATACCTAGAGGGTGCTGGCAACGGGGGAGGAGTACCGGTGAGCAGGTAAACTCAGGTGCAGAGCTACCCAGTAAGAATTACTCCAAATCTTAGACTAAGCGAAGAATACATAATGTGGAGTCCAGAGAGCATGATGGAGAATCACCAGACAGACTAAAATAGAAGCGAACAGGGAAAAATGTGGGCGGCATTAAAGGCAATTTCTGTTCATGGAAATCTTCTGCCTAAGACTACCCTTACTTACCAGGAAAGAAAAATCTCACTATTTCTTATTTCCAGAGGCAGCCAGCTATTGGAGCTCTCCCTGCCTGTAAGCCCTCCAAATGTAATCCTTTCTGCCATCATCTATAAATGAGTATAATTACAGTGTGCAAAAGGGTGGAGACTTTCAGGAATACAAAGTTAATGCCTACCATTCAATACACTGAGACTCTCCAAGACTCTGAAGTTCAACATCACCCACCTTTTAACTCTCCCTCACTGCCACGGAAAATGGATTAACTTGCTATTTTAAAACCATTCCTCAAAACTACACAATCTTAAACTCTGCATTTAGAATTTTCTCCTATAACAAGAGCTGAAGATTCACCTCCCAGGGGAAGCACCTATCTTCGTTCCCTGTAGGATATTAATTTCTACTTTAATTGATGTTCTGGTCAAGACCCTGAATTAATATGTGAGTACCATTCTAATTTTAAAATTAAGTTTCTCAAATATTTGAAACAATGAGGGATTCATTTGAGCCTAAAAGCAACTTTTCTACATTGCTCTCATTATAACTGAAGATAATTCAAAAGGCAGGGGTGATGGAGGTTTTATTTGGGGAAATGAGCATATCATGTTCGCACCATATTCAATGAAGACATGATGTCTGCTGGGACTGCTACTTTGAACTGCATCCTTTTCCTACTGAAGGAAAACTGTCTTGCCATAGCAAGAGTTTATTTTTTCTTCCACCCTCCTGATGTCATTTTCACCTTAATACATTCAATGAAATATTTTTATGTGAGGTTTCTACTGCCTGTCAAAAGGTGCAATCTGCCTGTTATACGATGTGCTAAGATACTTGTACCTTGTCAACTGTTAATTAGAGTAACAGCCGGCAACTTTTTTTTTTTTTAATTCAGAGCAGTTCTGGGTTCTAGGCTTAGGTTAAAAGTGCAGGCTGACATAACTACTCTCCTTTTAAACTTACTCCATGTTCCTTGGATGCTGACAGAAATATTTTTTTATGCTGATAAGTCAGGCTGTCCTGTTATCTAAAAGAGGAAAGAAGGCAAGAAACAAGTTAGGAAAATGAACATTTCCATGACTTCCCCCCGGGCCAGAAGGTAAATAATAATCCCATCTCTGAGGGGTGTAAGTGATATCTTATTCCCACATGATTTATTTTAAAGCATTGAATTTGCCTGATGTTAAATAACGCACCTTGTTTTCTATTACTATAATCAATGATGTGATGATGAGTAGCGTGTCCTTTTATATAAGTCCCTGATTAATGTCAAATCCTGTCTTCTCCACTTTTATTTCTCTTTGCCTGTCAGTCTGTCCCCCACTGATTAGAATAATCAAATAAAGCTGGTTTAGGGTCACAGCTCTCAGTAGAACCACAGGCATTGCTCACGGCTGGAGCATCTGCAAAGTCAGGTGTGATCAGTGAAAAGCCAGACTAGGTTTTCATGCAATTGGTGGGCAAGAAACAACTCCAGAACAAGGCAAAGGAGTTCTACGCAACCTGCTGACCAGGTAGAGCAATTTTACAGCACAGAAGAATTTTACGGCACATGCTCAATAGCACTCGGCTGCTTTTACACAAAGCATGACATAAACAACTGTCTTAGGGCAGGCACATAGAAACCACCAGCATCTCCATTCTGAAAACATTGCCGGCGTCATCACCGGAACATCGTTTCCAGAGCACACAATCGAATGCACATAAAAATGTATCAACTTACGCTGCAAAATAAGAAACAACCAACATTACACTTCAGACCACTGATACCAAAATACTGCTCCAATCAAATCAGTGAAACAAAGGCATTAACCTCATTGCCTTTTTTTTTTTTTTTTTTAATAAAAAAGCAAAGCCAGCACTCGCCTCCACGGTCTTCTTGTCTCTATTCCCAATCCATTCTTGACAAAGTCACAAACCTTCTTATCTCATATCCTCGTTGGGTCTGAATCTCTGGTTACCAGGTTTCCTTCTGTTGAATGACCCAGGTTAGGATATTTAGTTAGGAGAGCCCAAGCAGTATGAAGATGGAGCACTGACCATCCATGCTGTTCCTTGGGTACCATGGTATTAACTGGGTTCCACTGCAGTGGATCAGAAGTCTTTCCTGGTGCCCCTCCAGCCTCAGGCTCTCCAGACCTGCCCCTGCCCTAAGTCTGCCCGGGAAGCCAGTGAGGCCAGAACTGCTCTTATCAACTTGTTATTCTCTCTGCACAACTTCCTCATCCCACACCACACCTATAAAAGGGAGTCTTTGTGAGAAGGACCATGTACAGATTCACCAGGAAAAGCTTGGGATCTCTGATTTAAAGACCAGAGAAGTAAGCCAGTACATCTTCAGCCTCATCCAAAATCTGCCAAATACAAAACAGTCCTTCTTGCAAATACCTATTTTGTGACTCTGTTAAGCCTCTGTACACTCAGGCTCAGAATGTTATAGAATTCTGAGTGTTAATGTTAAAATAGTTTTCTCAATATGTAACTATTGCAGACATTATTCCCTGGGGGAATTATAACTCTTATAAGACTGAGACCAAGTCAAGGTCATTAACTGGTCCTGGAATTGAGCAGACTATGTGTTTAATTCTGCTTTTGAGGGAATTTTTAAAGTTGCATCTGCCTTATTTTGCATCTCTGTCAGAAGTAAGTACCATCATTAGCTAATTTTAAAAACAAGCTAAATTTGGGTAAAACTGTGAAACGTGGCATTTGCTGTCACTTTGCAACTTTGATTTTTAACAGTAATACTTTTCCTACTCTTTGGAATCCTACATCCAGGAGATGGTGATGGTGGGGGTGCCTGAAATACTAGGTGTCTCTAAGAATAGACAGGGAATAATAAACATTAAATTCACGAGAATGGCTGCCCCATGATGGGGGATGAGGGGTAAAGAGACCAAAGAAGAGGGTGCAAGGGACATCTATGGTATCGGCAATGCTGGGTGGTGGGTTCACAAATGTTTATTTTATTACTAGCCTTTTTACCTTCCATGATATTTATTGAATATATTTTTCTGTGTCAATTAAAAATACCGTGTGCCTGATATTCAAATAAGACTGTTAAAGCTTCCACACAACTCTGCACCTTATGTTAAAAAAGATAGTTCTTTATTAAAATGACCACACCATCCTCACATCCTATTACCACCTAAACACCAGGATAATGAAATGCTCTATTTTAAGGAACCTTAAGAAAAAGAATGCCAGCACCTAAAATAGAAGTTTCCTAATTACACCTGTTACTATTAACACATATTCTAACCTTAATCTCACACATATGCCGTGACGATGGATACTTTCTGACTCACTGCTCCTCTCAAGTCAAAACCTTCCTCTGGGACTTCAGACTCTTGGAGTTAAAAGCCCTTTTGAGTCTGCGTCTTTTTCAGCAGTCAGTGATTTTTTTTTTTAAAAACCCAGCGAATGTCCTTTGCCTCCTTCCGAAAGGAGAGGGGTGGATACTAGGTCGTTTTTAAGATCTTCTTCTGGCTTTAAACATCTCTGATTCTGCTATAATCGAGGCGAGTGTTAGCTTTCTTTCCCAGCTTCTCTGCTCTCAAACCACTGGTATCCTCCCCATACAACTGAAGCAAAAGAAGACTGCTTGGAATTAGGAATTACTTTACCCCCTGACTTCTCACTTCTCTACTCTGCAGGGTGACTTATGAGCAGAAGACCCCCTATGTCCTCCCACTTCCCCAACACTCTCCCCTACACACACACACGCACACGCATGCATGCACACACGCACACAGTATACATGGAGCCTGGACTCACAGACTCTTGAGCTCACATCTAATCCTACTTCTACCGACCTGTACCACATACTCACTCCCTTGTCTGGATAACAGCAACCAACACTTATGGCTCCCTTTGCTACACCCTTTGCTAAGAACCTGACTTGGATTACCGGGTAGTTAGTTCTTAGCCTTGGGGTTTTGGAGTCAGCCAGTCCTAGATCTGAATCTCAGCTTCGCCCTTTATTAGCTATGAGACTTTGAGTTAAATGATGTCACATCTCTGAGCCCCAGTTTCCACATCTGTAAAATGGGGATTATGTAAATATAGAATCTTACAAATACTGACAAAGGGCTGCCAGGAGAGAGACTGGCACACACACTGTCGATAAATGATAGTTATTTCTGTAACTATTATTAGCCATGTTGCCCGTGCCGCTACACTGGCCACTATTTCTAGGTTCTTGTGCCTAGGCTTCTGTCCCAAGGCTCTGATACTAGATTTTTCTGCCTCCAGCCTGGGTTTCAAATCCCTTCTCTGGAACCTTTGGTTCCTGGCCTTCTATCTGATGCCCCTACATGGGTGGTCTCTTAGAGTACTACACCCTGAGGCCCACCTACCCTTTTATCTGAAAACATACTATTTACTTCATTCTATTTACTGTTTTGTTTTTTCCCCCTTTTCCTAGTTTTATTGAGATATAATTGACATACAGCATGGTATACATTTACAGTGTAGAGTATAACGATCTGATGTACGTCATGAAATGAGCACAGTAAGTTTAGTGAACATTCATCACCTCGTATAGATACAAAATTAAAGAAACTTGAAAAATAGTTTTCCTTATAAATAAATCTTAGGATTTACTCTCTTAACAACGTTCACATATAACATTCAGCAATGTTAATTATGTTGTACATTACATCCCCAGGACTTGTTTATTTTACAACTGGAAGTTTGTACCTTTTGACCACCTTCATCTAAATCCTCCCCTCACCTCCCCTACCCTCACCTCTGGTAACCACAAGTCTGATCTCTTTTGCTGAGTTTGTTTTGTTTTTGTTCTTGAAGTATAATTGACCTACAACACTACTTCTCTATACTTAAACCCTAATTACCTCTCCTGTCTAGCAAACCTCCCAGTTCTGAAGACTCCAGATAAGACACTATCTGGTATAGGGTATCACTTAATCCACATACAAACTCTATGTAGACACAAGGTCTCTACCATCCTCAACACATAAGCTCTCTCTCTGGTCCCAAGACAGCTTCTTCAACTCCCATTTTCTCCCAGTGGGACAGGGCGCAAATCAAATCTGCTAAGTCACATGGCCTTGCTTAGCTGCAAGAGAGGCAGTAAAGAGTAATCTTTAATTGGGTGGCCATTACCCTGCTAAATTATTAATATGAAAGAAAAGGAGAACAGATCTTAAAGACAACCAGCAAAGTGCCCAGGGAAGATAATCATGTTTTCATTTTATATGAGGACACTGTGGCTCAGGGAAATGAAGAGGTCCCAGGAAATGAAGTCAGGTTTATCAGACTCCAAGGGCTACTGCTGATGATACTGGTTCATTCTACCTGGTTCCCTGTGTTCACAGAGAATGGAGATGCCTCCAGCACATTCTGTCTGGAGATTCATTCCAACAGAAGGCCCTGACTTCCCCCCTTATTCTAGCTAGAAGATGGAAGCAAACTCTTGTCTTCAGTTATTTTAGCTACAACATGATTTTTATATACCCTAGTATACTGTTACTTCTCTTAACAATATTTACTAAGCAAGACACAATTTTGCCAGCTACTCACAGGAAAGAGTTCTCTAGCGTAAGGTTGCACAGGCTGTGTTCCTTACATAGCACAAAATATTTAAAACCAGTATTTAAACAAGGTTTCTGAAAAGCAGTTTAAACTAACTCTGTGGCAAAAAACGACACACACACAATTTTAAAAGATCCTGAAATGAAAACACAGAAATTATTCATATTTCTTAAAGGGAAAATAAAAGCCGAGTTATTTGAATTATACATTCAAGTCATTCTTTCAATGTTTGCTTCGAATCCACATTGTTTTGTTTTTCAACACTGAGAAACTACCATTTGGCGTTCTTCACAGACACACATACTTGGACTTACAGTTAATGAATTCCTTGTTGAGTTTTTTTTGGAGGGGTGGGCTTTAATATCATTCTGTTTCTCATTCTGTATCTCTCAATGCTGTACTTAATATTAGAAATCAATAATCACATTATCATGTACTAACAGACACCTCTAACACTTAAATAATTTTCTCAAGGATTTGGAAGCCATCATGGAAGGCATTTAATATTAGTTATTAATGGCTGGCTAAAGGAGGGTGGTTTTCAATTTGAATACAGAATCACCTCATCCTCTCACCAGGACAAATACTACATTAATCAGGGTAGGCTATCAGCTGTAACAAATAATCCCCACATCTCAGTGGTTTAAGGCATTAAAAGTACATTTTTCACTCACATTTTCTCCTAGTTAAGGGTGGTGGGAGGGCTCTGTTTCACATGGCCATTCAGACACAGCCCCCTTCTTACCTGTGGCGCCATTATCCAGGTTCTAGAAACTCTCTCCATCCTGCCCATGAGTGGAGAAAGAGTGGAGGATGTTGGGCAGGTGGGAGGCTTTTCGATAGGCCAGTTCTAAAAGGCACATGTCACTTCTACCACATCCTATTGGCTGGCCCTCAGTGGCAGGACCACATCTAACTGCAAGGGAGCTTGGGAAATGTAGTATAGTGATGGGTCCAGGAGGAGAAGAGGAAGGAAATGGGTTTAGTGAGCACCTAACCACCAAACATCACTGAGTCTCTGTCACAAATGCCAAAAGAAATGGCTAGGCCAGGGGGAAAAAAAAAAGAAAACAATAAGTAAACACACCAAAAAAACACAAACAAACAAAAACAAAGCAAAACAAAACAGGCAATTCACTTTAAAAGAGTTTTTTAAAATTAATGATGATATAAATAAAAATTATGACCTTTTACTTATACTAGCAAATCTACTGAGAGTAACAGGTGAGCTAAATTCAAGTCAACTTTTACAAGTTATTTACAAACAGCTGTCTAAAGTCAAATCTTTTTTTTTTTATTGTGGTAAAAAATTCACAACATAAAATTTACCATTTTAACCATTTTTAAGTGTACAGTTCAGCAGCATTAAGTATGCTCACATCGTTGAGCAACTATCACCACTATCCATCACCACAATTTTTCATCTTCCCAAGTTGAAACTTGGTACCCATTAAACACAAACTCCCCATCCCCCTTCCCCCAGTCCCTGGTAACCACTATTCTACTTCCTGTCTCTATGAATTAGACTAGTCTGGGCACCTCATATAAGTGAAATCACATAATATTTGTCCTTTTGTGACTAGCTTACTTCACTTAGTGTAATGTTTTCAAGCTTCATCCATTATCAGAATCTCATTCCTTTTTTAAGGTTGTATGTATAGACCATATTTTGTTTATCCATTCATCAATGAATAGGTGGGTGTTTCCACCTTTTGGCTATTTTGAATAACACTGCTATGAACACAGGTGTACAAATATGTTTGGTTCCTTGCTTTCACTTCGTTTGAATCTATACCCAGGAGTGGAGTTGCTGGGTCATTTGCTAACACAATTTTTTGAGGAACTGATATACCGTTTTCCACAGTGGCTGTAAAGTCATAGCAGGTCTTGAAGGTGTACTTGTGATCAGCTTCTACAAATGGTTTCAATGACTGCTTTGTAAAGGTGTAGTCCCTATTAAAAAGTTCCCTGGATTTGGGCGGGGGGGATTATGTGTTTCCAAATTAGCTCTTTAAGAACTAGAACAGTTTTAATTTCACTTTTCCTTTGCCTCTAAGTAATAAAACACATTGAATATTTAGTTGTATTCTCTGGGAGGTCTAAATACGAATTTGATAGAAAAATGTGTGTTGAAAGCTCTGTCATATCTCTGTTGTGACACTGGTACCTAATAGATTTCCTAGAAATGATGGGACTAGTTTATCACACCATGACTAAAAATTAAACCGAGAAAAATCTCTGTAGCACTGTAAGTTTTAACTTCCGATTAACAATTAAAACCTGATAGGAACACCATTAAAGAATTGGTATCATCGGGACTTCCCTGGTGGTGCAGTGGTTAAAAGCTCATCTGCCAATGCTGGGGACATGGGTTCAAGCCCTGGTCCAGGAAGATCCCACATGCAGAGGAGCAACTAAGCCCATGCGCCACAACTACTGAGCATGTGTGCCACAATTACTGAAGACCCAACACAGCCAATAAATAAATAAATAATTAATTAATTTTAAAAAAAGAACTGATATCATCAGCTGTGTTTTTCCCCCAGTGCTTATCTGATAAGCACCTGGATTACTTTATATTTTGGCTTCTCCAGATTTTTTTTATAGACTATTTTTGCATGAATATTTAAAACAATTAACTAGGGGGATGAAAAAACCTGAGTGCCTTCCAGAAATTTAACCCAAACAGTGAGGGGTACTGGATGTTTGGGTTTCATTTTATTCTCTCTGCCAATTTAGTGTTTCTGAGTACAGGAATTGTCAAAATTCAAAGATACCACGAAAATGAAAAGCAGGTACTGTGGAAAATGAGAGTGCATTTGAACCAAATCCTTAACAGGGAGATTTGGAAAGCTTTGGTTCCTTAATAATATGATTTTTAACTCAACTATTTCATCACAGACATGACAGCACAATGATATTCTAAGTTTCAAAGAATATCTCCAAGTTAAGCTTTTTCAGGAAGAAAGGCTGGAAAATGACACTGGGTACGAGGCTTGTTGGTACAAGATTATGATTTTTGACGGCAGGACATCATAAAAGACCCCTTTCATCTGTTCTTGTCTGCCAATCATCAGGGCTGGTAGATTTGGGGGCCAGTTCTGAAGCATGTTTAATTATTTTTAAATAGGATAGCATTTGATGCTTAACCAACAGTAATGCTTAAATCACGTGTGATATGAAATGGAATTATAGTCTATACTCAAATGCCATACACTATCAAGGTTTTTCACTGTTGTACATTGAACTTGCATGAATTTCTTTACCCGTGTTTGAACACACATGTTCACAACAGTTTGATAGAGTTCCTGAAATAAAACCCCTACCTATTAATTTGAAGCTACTTCTTTCAAAGAGAAATAAAATCTAGAGTAGTTTCTCTTTAACACTATCTTTTTAAGGTGTAAAGCCCTGGAAAGAAGAGCCTGCATGTGAAATCCATCACAAACCTTGCACAATGGGTGTAATGTAGGCAGTGGAGAATTTAGTAACTTCCATAAAGGAAAACTGAAGTCATTTTTTAACATGAATCTTGTGTATAATTTCATATCTGGCAGCACGGACTAGTAAAATACATAACATTATAAATAATGGACTTTTAGTCCTCTCCTTAACAACCATTGTCAGGTACACATTTATACGGCTTCATGATTGCAGTACAGGCGATCAAAGTGCCAGGCAGCACTGAAATCACTCTAGAAGCTTCCCTTGATCCATCTATTCATTATACAATCTCAGTACAAGCCCCTGTTATTCCTAGGAATAGTCAACTCCCCCAGTACTCATGCCCCTGAAGTTCTTAACCTCTACATTTATTCTTGTCTCTCCCTGGGTGCTATTTTTAATCCCCTTCCCTGTTCCTAGGATTTAAACAGCCACCACCTTTAAGGACCACTGCTTTCCCAGTATTTTCTCCCTGCCTATCTCTTGCCAACCAACTTCTCATACTTTTAACCCTCCTGGTAAAACAAAAGCACCCCCGCTCTCCAAAACTTTTATTTCCTTTTCTCCTCTTTTTCTGACTTAAGTATATTAATGTATTTCCTAGCATCCTATGGAAGTGCCCCACTCTCTACTAAGAAGGTAGGTGCTGTGACATCACCACACTGGGTTCTATCCCTGGCCTTGCACAAGGCACTTGTCCGTCTGTTTTCTTATCTGTAATCGGAGAAGAAATTGACCCTCCCAGATTGTTCTCTATTTTCAAATAAAAGAGACAGAGTATCTAGAATAGCAGAGGTGGCCTCAGGAACATCCCTGAGGATGTTTAAACATCCTATTATTATTATTACTCTTATAATTATTAAATGTCTTCCTCTATGGGACTTTCCTGGCAATTCGGTAGTTAAGATTTCACACTTCCACTGCAGGGGATGTGGGGTCCATCCCTGGTCAGGGAATTAAGATCCCGAATGCCACGGTGCTGTTCCCCCAAAAAAGTCTTCCTTTCAAGTGACACCTAGAGGTTCCTCCCATCTGAGTACGCATCTTTTTCTCAGAATTCAGGATAAAATTAATTAAATACACTTAAATACATAAATTCTGTCCTGTGGCAATTGCTCCCAGCTGACTCACAGGTATTCACTTAGCTTATTTGCCACATGAAGTGCCGGGGCCAGGGCTCATAGTGTAGACTCTCATTTGAAAGATGAGAAGCATCAGGCCCAGGAACATGAAACAATGAAGGAGTAAACTGACGCCATACACTGTGAATTTACTAAATGCCACCTAATTGTACACTTTAATACGCATAAAATGGTAAATGTGATATGTATTTTACCTCGATTTAAAAAAACTTATTTGGGAGGAAGAAAAAAAAAAAAGGAATAAACAGGGAGTTGCCTGTATTCAGGATGGTGATCCAAATCCTATTCGTGCTACCAAAGTGTCAGGGCACATCCTCCGACTTGTTATGGGAAAGGAAAATAGCTACTGTAGCCACCACGTTCCAGGCTTTTCCCCCGGAGAACTGAGATCTGGGGAAAATGCAGCTGCTTCCTTTCTCCCTGGAGGGATCTAGCCTCTCATCCTTTTGACTCAGCCGAACTAGAAAGAGAAGAGAAATCTCTCCTTCCAGGATATTTGACGGGTATCTATAACAAGCTTGCGCAGAGGAAGTGGGTTCTCAGCCCAGCCGCTGAGCGGATCCTGAGTCTTCAGGCCTTCTGCCCGCTCAAGGGTAGGCCAAGCAGCCTGAGCCCGGCGCTCAAAGAGCCTGGACGCGGGCGGGGCAGGGGCCCGATGGGCGTGACCTAGGACCGAAGGCGGGGCCCGGCAGGAGCCCATTGGGAATGGTTTAAGGTCGGGGGCGGGGCCCGACGGGCGCCCGGTGGGCGTGGCCTAAGGAAGGGGATGGGGCGTGGCCGGGGCCCTTCGGAAGCGGCCGGGAGGCCAGAGGGCGGGGAGAGCACTAGGAGGGGAGGGCACCAGCCGGGAGGCTGAAGTGGGAGGAGACCGGGGAGACGTTCAAGGCCCGGGAAGTTGGCCCTGCAGAGGGTCCCAGGGGAGAAGACGGTGCGCTGCGAGTTGAAGGGAAGGCGCCCGGGAGCCGGAGCGGGCGCGGGAGCTGTGGGCCCGGTAGGAAGGGTGGGGTCGCTGCCGAGCTGGGCGCGTTAACTCCCGCGGGGGTGCCGGTGGAGGTCCGCCCCGGGGAAGGAGTCTTACAGCAGTCCCTAAGGCTTTGGCTTGTTGCTGCCTGTCCCCTAGCGCTCGGGGGAAGCTGCAAAGACGGGGATCGCGAGGCCGCGCGAGGCCTGGGAGGCTGGCCCGGGCTTGCAGGTGGCTGGTTGCCCCAAAGTCTAAAGTCCTGCAAAGCCTGGCTTGAAACCCGAGGCTCGGAGTCCGGCGCGGAGCGAGGCCCGAGGGCCCCGCATGGCTCGAGCTCAGGGTTGCTCGACAGAAATGCTCCCGGGGTCGTTGTTGCGCAGCTGTGCTATGATTGGGGTTGGGGGGGGGGGAGGTCTATTTCCACGCTTGTCCTCCCTTAATAAGCTTTCAAATCATACCTCTAAGCCTTGGGCCTCAGCTTTCCCCTTTATTTTACCGTCATGGTCCTTTTATCGTAAAGATATTCCAAATACACTTGGGTGCGGATATGATCGTGGTGTTTACAGCCACGATGTGATGTTTGTGAAGAGGCCTCCGGTGCAGTGACACCTGGGGTAGGCGGACGTTTAGAGAACTTCCTTCTTGTGTAGGAAGGTCCTTAAATCACCTCTCCAGTGGGGGAAACTGACAAGCATTGACTCTTATCCTAAAGGATCCTCACACTCATTGTCATATAGAATGAACGTCAGTAAGAAAAAAGCCCTAAGACTTATCACTCCTCCTTGGCCGGTTACATTTTATGTTACATAGGCATGAGGGGTGTACAGCAGTTATCCTGAAGGCCTGATGTAATTCCAGAAATAACCAACCCCCTTCAAAAAGAAGTCTCAGTGCACAAGGCAGAGAAAAAGAGATCGGACAACTTACTGACTGTTGATAGCAAGATAGCAACTTAATTTTAGAAAGGATAATTTGAACAAAAACTTCACATAGTGCTACTTTATGAAATTCTGTATTCATTTCTGGAGGCTAGATGTTGTTTTATTGTTATAAAAGTGCCTAAAATGTATACAATGTAGATTTTTGGAACAGAATAGCAAAATACGTTTTATTTCCACTCCTTGATCTTAGAATCATAATAGAAACATCCAAGCCTATATTTTTTGACAGTAAAAGCTAATCACCAGGGGTCTTCTCTGAGCTCTGTACATTCTAATACTAACTTAATGCAATTGGCAGTGTGCATAGTTAAATTTTGACCCAAATAGGAGCAAAGAACAACAGATCAGAGTCTTGAAAAATCTATGCACCTGTACTTAGTGCCTTTTCAGTCTGGGGCTTGGCCCTAAGATCCCTGGAATTACAGTAGGTAGAGGACCACTGTTTAAGGCTTGTAGAGGTTGCTCTCAGAATTGAGCCTGAAGACAAAATAATGAACTACAGAAAATGGGAGGAGCTACTGAAAATAGAATGGAAAATATCCATTCTTGCTTCCATGCTTTAAAAAATTACTATATGAGGAATCTTCCTTCTCACATGTCTTAAATACCCAGTGCACCATACAGTAACATTGCTGAGAAGTCCTTAAGCTGTGTTCTGCCCCATGAACTTCACTGTCAATAGGAGAACCTGAGATGGTTGTTGAATTGAATATGCTTTTCATACACCAAAGATGTCCTCGTTCTTCTGTTCTCAGTGGTTCATATTTTTCTTAAAAAAAAAGTTTCATTTACAAAAGCCTTCTCATTCATAGACATCCCTCCTTCACTTTAAAAAAAAAAAAACAAGGAGAAGAAGAAAAATAAAATATCTGCTCCCACCTAGTCATCTGGAATAAACTGGCTCTGTGGTTCTGATGACCTGTTTCATGAAAGCATTATCTCTCTCAGTACAAATGCCTGCCTGCACAGCATGGGAGTCATGAGTGTTATCCATTTCTCTGTCCCCTTCCAATGAGGCATGGCCATGTCGCTTGCTCTGGTCAATGAAATACAAGTGGAGTGACCTGTGTCACTTCCAGGTGGAAGCTTTAAAAGGCAATGAGAGGTGTGCCCCACTCTCTTTCCCTCTGCAGAGTGACCACCAATTTTCTAGACAGTGGCTGTTTCATCAGCCTAGGTCATGGAAGGAAGACAATCTGCAGAGCCCCATCACTCTGTGTTAAACATGGAGTGTGAGCCAGAAATCAGCTTTTGTTGTGTTTAGACCCTGGGATTTGGGGATTTGGTTGTTAAAGCAGCATAACCTAGCCTATCCTGACTAACACTCAGGTAGGGTCTGAGCCACATGCCTCCAAGGATTACTCGTTTCCCTGGGAGCCTAAAAGAGAGAAGGTGCTATAAGAAGTGTGCCCTGGTGACCAGTGTTCCTCTTACTGTCAGTGAGATAGCAGGTGGACTTGTTTCCAGAATGCTCACGTCAACTTCGTGATTTTAATCAAAGGTGGCAAAAATGGCATTGAGATGTTTAATTACATTCTATAAGGGCAGCCAGTATTAAAGTGTAAAGTACATAAAGATTCAATGTCCAAAAGGGATAGGAATTAAGGCTCTCATTTTCATTTTGAAAAACTATCTACCTATATTTAAATTTTTCAGCATCCTTCCAGTTTTCCAATATAAAGGTGTGTTCACAGATTCATTGTTAAGAGACAGTTCTTTCCAAATGTAGTTATATCAATGGATGCATTTCAGAAATTATTTTGTCATCAAGGGACACTTGAAATGAATCATCCATTCTTACCACTGACTAATTTCTAATTTTTTTTTAAAACAACTTCAGAGTACTTTAAATATGATTTCCTGGCTTTCTTATTTTGGATCTAAGAGTCGGACCTAGGTTTTGCTCTCCATATCCTGGAAGCAGTGTGTTCCCTCTTTTCCTCTGACTTAAACAGAAGTGAAGCAGAGAGCATTTTGCTTAGGGCAGAGCCATGCTGCATTCTTAGGGATGTTGGCTATAAATCCACTCTCCCTAGAGGTTAACAATCAAAGTTCTCCCCCTCTCTCACTCAGACGAGTGATATGATGATGATAAATTGCTTGGACATGACTGCCCCGAGCACTGGTGTGATGAATTATATTGTTCAGGGCATGACCAAAGATTCTCCATTGTCAGTCGGCAACACCGAATATTGGCAGTTTTCATAAGTAGCTTTCTGCCAATTTCGGGCTCTGCTTTGCATATTAAATTCTCTGTTTTCAGAGGTCATGGTTCTTAGTTCTTAATCGTCTCTGTCTTCCCCTGAATTCACTTAACTAATCAATCTTTTGTTTTTTTCTGCTCCTTCTTCACTAAAAGGCTGGGCTCTTCTCAGTTGTGTTCATTAAACATTGAGTCTTTCTTCACAGAAACTGTTAAAATAATAATTATTTGTCTTTTCCACTAAATCCAGAGTAATAACAGCTTATCTTGCAGTGGCTTAATTGGGTAATTATTTAGTGTTTGAAAAGCACTTTGAAGAGACTATTGGTAAATATTATTATGAATTTAATGCTCCGTGTAATTGAAAGTCCATTGCAACCACAAAATCTTTACTATTACTGTGTACCAACAAAGGTGTCTTTTTTTATATTGCTTACTATTTTCAAACCTGTATATGTGTTGATTTTTGAAATATTTAAAATATTTTCATACACTCTCAAAATTATCATGTTCATACTGTCACATTTCTAGGTCTCATCTGCTACATCTCTTATGTCTCTGGGAAGCTAGATGTCATTAGTCTTGGTCTCTAAAAGTCTGCAGGAAATACAAAGTGGATTCCCCATTTCAGGGGTATTTCACATCATAGAGCTGCCACATCTGTTGTGCGTGGTATCTGCTTAACTTTTCAGCAAGCTTTCCTATTAAGCCCTAACAAAAAACCTGCAATAATGATTTATTTACTCTGAGTCCATTCACTGAGCTGTCACCTCACTGGCATCAACATTTGTCAAAAAGGATGAGATTATATCACATATGCCCGGCCAGACCCTTCGACAGATTTTCTACTCGCTTTATAGACCCAGAGCCCCCTGGTGTAATTAAAGGCCACTTCCATGGCTTCGACTGCATGACCTCCATTACTGACTGTATTCGTTTGCTAGGGCTGCATAACAAAATATCACAGGCTGGGTGACTTAAACAACACACACTGATTTTTTTCACCATTCTGGAAGCTAGAAGTCCAAGATCAAGGTGTTGGTAGATTTGGTTTCTTTTGAAGTTTCTCTTTTTGGCTTGCTGATGACCTCCTTCTCCCTGTATCCTCACGTGGTCTTCTCTCTATGTCCTAATCTTTCCTTATAACTACGGAAAACAGTTGTATTAAATTAGGACCTACCCTAATAAACTCATTTTAATATAATTACCTTTCTAAAGACCCTATCTCCAAATACTGTCACATTCTGAGATACTGAGGGTTAGGACTTCAACATAAGAATGTTCAGAGGGGTACATTTTAGCCCATCATACTCTCCTACAATAATAATGATCTCTAGAAACTACCATTTTTGGAGGGTTTTGTGTGTGTGTGTGTGATTATCAAATTTGAGCAATCAAGTGATAATTACTAATCTTTTGGAAAGTCAACTCAGTTCAGGAACTTCTCCTTAACATTACTTGGAGGAGAGCTTTATGCTTGTGACTTAAAAGACAACTAATTAGGGACTTCCCTGGTGGCACAGCAGTGAAGAATCTGCCTGCCAACTCAGGAGACATGGGATCAGTCCCTGCTTGGGGAAGATCTCACATGCTGCAGAGCAGCTAAGCCTGTGTTCCACAACTACTGAAGCCCACGCACCTAGAGCCCGTGCTATGCAACAAGAGAAGCCACCGCAATGAGAAGCCTGTGTACCACAACGAAGAGTAGCCCTCACTCACCACAACAAGAGAAAGCCCGCACACAGCTACAAAGACCCAACACAGCCAAAACAAACAAACAAAAAAAGATTGAACTAATTTAATTAGATTAAAATCAAAGCAACATTATTAAATGAATTCTATATAGTTTATTAAGCTGTTAACTATAAAATGCATATAAGCAAGTATACCTTGCTGTCTGAACTATAACCATCCAAATATTTGTTATGACAACTCGCAAATATTTTTTACCTAAAATATTCTCTCTGAATCAAAAAAGTGCCATGAGTAGTCTGCACACTTATGCCATTAAAAAGGGCACCAGGATATAAAATACACTCTGGTCTTATCGCACATCTTCCCCCTGGAGGGTGATACCTTGTGCTCCTGCTGTTCAGTGTGTTCTGAATTCCTGCCTCCATACTATCAACTGAAAATGAAAGCAGAAGAGTCTCTGAAGAAAGATGATGAGCCCAAGAGGAAGCTAGATAAGCTCATATATTTGAAGAAATATTGGGAATGTGAAAGCCTCAAAAGACCTCAGTGTGACCTGTCCGCATCTACCATGCATACTAGAGCTGATTCTGGAAAACTTTACAATGTTCAGCTTCGGAATAGAATCGTAGTCTTTATTTTTAAAAAGTCTTTTAAAAAATGTCTTTTGCAGTCAACTGAGAGCCAGAAATCCTTAGAGGATTGTTATGTGGGTTTATAAGAGTATGATAGTAATATTTGGGATAGTTGGTTGATGGTTTTAAATGAGCTGCAAAACATTATTTTTCCCTTCAAAAACTGTTTTTAGTTGGAATTATAGTGGAAGCTGGGCGATGGATACAGAGTGGTTCACTATACTACTCTCAACATTTGTGAACTTTTAAAAATGTCCATATTAAAAAATTTAAATAAAAGAATTATTTTTTACAAAAAGAAGAAATGATTATATGTAATTATATAAATATGATTATGTAATATAATTATATAAGTATATATAAAATTCATTTCTTTATATGTAATTATATATATAATTCTTTGATGTAAAATTTGATACTATCACATTTAGAGGGGCAGATTAAATTTGAATAATAAGGGATGCATGCATATAACATTCAAAATAATGTCAAATAATGAATTTTATATATAATTATATAAATATAATTATGTAATAAAATTATATAAGTATATATAAAGTTCATTTCTTTTTATACATGTAATTATATATACTTTTGTGATGCAAAATTTGATACCATCGTATTTTCAGGGACAGATTAAACTTGAATAATAAGCAAGTAAATTTGCATGCATATGTAAGAGAATACACATGTAAGTAGGAAGTGGTTTTCACTACCCGTTGCTCCACAGAAAATTACTGTTGAAACCTTTACCCGGGAAAGGCTACAAGGGCGTCTTTGCTCGTTTTAACCTAGATTATCTGACACATGCTTTTATTTATCACTCCCTGGCCTGTGGCATGCCTATCATTTCATGAGTCAGTGCTTTTCTGGGCGTTATAGAGTTTCCCAGGCTGCAGTTTCTCCAAGTTTAGTCTTTAACTTCAGAGACTTTCCATTTGCCACTACACAAATCCATTTAATACAGGAATTCCAGAAGAGGCCACTGGCTTCCAGTGCAAATCTAAGGTCTGACATTGATTCCCTTTTTCTTCTGTGTTGCTTTGAACTTGCCCCCTCATCAACCCGAAAAGGAGAAATTCCAAAGTGTTCCTCTTTCTCCTGTGGAACTAAATATTTGGGAGCAGCTAAGTGCATAAGTAGTGAAGATGCTGCTGTTTTAAATATAGACGTTACTGAGACTTTGACCTTACAGCCATATTTGACCTCTTAGGTGTCCAGGGAGAGAGAAGGTTCCAGAACTCCAGTTGCAGTGCTCCTTTATGACTTTCTTCATTCCTCCCAGGCACTGCCTTTTCACTTCTTGTCTAGCAAAGTATTTCAGTAGAAAAATTAAAATATTTCAAGCTAAGAGATGCAAGTTTAAAATGGTCTCTGTGAAGAATCTATATAGTTTTTTTTATATATTCTTGTCTATTGAATGTCATTTAATTGTTAGATTTAAAATATATAAAAGAACATATACAGTTCCTAGCATTAGGGATACCTCATGGGCCTTTGCTATTATTTATTCTTGCTACAGTGAGGTCAAAACGATTAGTTTCTAAATTCCTTTGCTTCCTGATAAACCAAATCAGAATTGCAAAAGATTTTTTTTTAATGTGGTATATTCATAATGCATTATGTAGGGACACTGTTTTTTGGTGAAACATTTTCAGCTTATTTATTTTTATTTTTGTGTTAGTAATACCTTGGCTAAAATAAGTTTTCATTAATTATTCCTATATAATGTGATGATTTTACAACATTGGCACTAAAGGAGAGTTTGTTTTGTTTATTTTATTTTGTTTATTATTTTGTTTCTCTGAAAAGAATGATGTATTAAACTTTAGAGTTTTAGTCTATAAAAATTGGAAAGCTTACTCAGGAGTTGTACTATGTCTGACCACAGTATCTCGATTCATATTCTTTCACACCATATAATATCATATTTAGATTTTTAAATCAACATCATTTAAAGTAATGTCAACAATTATAGGATCAATACGGTCTGAGAGTTAAAACTGGGTAATAATTTTCTCTGCCTAATTAGAAGTCAAAATTATATTTCTGATGAGTTGTGGGATGTTACCCCCAGAACAGGAGTTAGTTCCTTAATTAGGCCAGAAAGAATAAATGTGTTACAAGACATTGCAGAGATGTTAAATGCCTTTTAGTTTTCGTAAACTCAGTGTAATATTCATCAGAGTGAATGAATAAATTCATCATTCATTAGTAGTATTCATCAAATTTGTCAAATTTGATTCAGTCTCGTATCATCTTTACAGAGTGTTTGCTATGCCTGTGTACTACCTTCACTACTAATTACTTAATATTTTTCTTTAAAATCAACCCACTGTTTTCCTTCAGGCTCATCCTAAGCAAAAATATCCATGACATCACAGGCTTGCAATGTTTATTACTTTTTTCCTGACACATTAAAATAAATAAATACTTGTTTAAGATGTTTTTAAATGCCCATATAGCACCTAAAATCAGTTTGAACACCAGTGGAATGTATATCACACCTTCTGAAAACACTGACAAGAAACAAGCAGACTGACTTTTTCTACTTACATCACTGCCCGCTAAAAAATAAAATAATTCTTGGTTGTGAAGTTGGCACAGAGTCATCTTCAGAATAGTTTCTGAACTTGTGCTGTGACGATTAGAAACTATGAAAACACTAGAAAATGTATGTCCATATGGATGTATATGTATCTAGGTACACATGTACGTAGATAATGGATCATTTCAGCTGTTATTTGGGAAAGAGCCAAGAGTTTTCAGTTGTTTAGACAGTCAGCATCATGAATGTGAGAGCTAATTACCACCATTATTTTATACTAGTGCCTCTATTGTACTCTTACTCATAAGCAGTATAAAGGGTGATCACAGAAAAGTAATAATCTGGGTAGTGAAGTATTTTTCACTCATCTACTAGCAATAATTTGAAGTTAATAGGAGATACTGAAAGGGACTGGGTGGTCTGGTGGTTAAGACTTTGCACTCCCAAGGCGTGGGCCCGTGTTCAGTTCTGGGTCAGGGAACTAGATCCTGAATGCCACAACTAGAGAGCCCACATGCTGCAACTAAGACCCGGTGCAGACAAATAAGTAAATAAATATTTTTCAAAAATAGTGAATACTGTAATATGGTTTGTTACAGGATAGTTTGCCTTGATGGGAGATCAGAAAAAGAATTAGAATGATATCCGTAGTTTATACATTCCCTGTACAGCAATATTCTGGATGATTTTCTGCTACACGTATATCCCCATTTGTTTAACCTCTAAACACAGCGAACTCAAGGGGAGTGGCCGCAAAACCAGTTTAGAGGTCATTTAACACTTCTTCCCTTACAATCAAAGAAGTTGTATCTGGAAAGAATGTTAGAAATCACCTTGCTTATTAATTCCTTTGTTTTATTAATGAAAAAACAGGCCCACAGACTAAGTGATTTATACCCAAAGACACACTCTGAGCATATCAACTTTTTTTTTTTTTTTGGTAACATTTATGTAGTTGGTAAACTTCTAGTTTTTCCTCCTCTTGGGGAAATAGTGATATTTTCATAAAGTAGTATGTTGTCCCATCTGTGTGCATTCTTCCCTTTTTTGAAATACAGAAAGTTAACATTAATTTTTGGTGGCACTTAAGATATTTTATAGCTTCTAACTTTTTTAAAATTGAAGTATAGTTGACTTACAATGTTGTGTTAATTTCTGCTGTATAGCATAGTGATTCAGTTATAGATATATACGCATTCTTTTTCATATTCTTTTCCATTATGCTTTATCACAGGATATTGAATATAGTTCCCTGTGCTATACCGTAGGACCTTATTGTCCATCCAGTCTACATGTAATAGTTTGCATCTGCTAATGTCAAGTTTCCAGTCCATCCCCTGCCACACCCCCTCCCCCTTGGCAACCACGAGTCTGTTCTCTATGTCTGTGAGTCTGTTTCTACTTCGTAGATATGTTCATTTTTGTCATATTTTTGTCATATTTTAGATTCCACATATAAGTGATATCATATAGCTTCTAACTTCCGTTTGTATCAGATAAAAGATCAACCTATCGTATATTATCAAGAATGATGTCTGTTGCCTTCAACACATTTGAACAAGAGAGGGAAATTGATATTTTTTAAGCAGTATCAAGATATATTTTCCATATTAAATAAAATTTCTGTTCTTATGGTTAGTGGTCTTGGATTCAAACCTCCCCAATTTCTGGATTTTTAATCTATGTATAATAATAAAATAATAGAAAACTGATCATCAAATGTAATAAAAGTAAGTTTCAATATGAATTCACAATGAAAAATGTATGAAATGAATTACTGTGAAGAACAGGCCAAGAAGTGAGAGTTTAATTTCATGTGATGCCCAAGCAAGAACTCACGGAAGACTAGGGTAGCAGGGGCCATAGACTTTACCTAAGAAATTAAACATCACTTCTAAAGGAAGGACAACTAATGCTGTTTATGTAATAAGTTTCTATTGCTCCACAGCTTGTCGGTAAAAGCATCTCTGAGCACTTAGAAGGCACATCTGTATTCTCACTGTGTTCCAATTAAAAAAGTGTTATTACTTCGTTTCAGAAACTGAGCCACGGCGTAGTTCTGAGATCTCCCAGGCACACATAATTCGAGAAAGACAAAGTTAGCGACCATTACCCTTCGGAATGCTGTGATTTGCCATCACCAAGAAGGCAGGCAAGTCTTTAATGATACAGAAGACGTCGCCAGTTGGTAATTCCTCTGCCGTTAATGCTACCCGAGAGTCCGTATTCCAAATCTACTCCCTGCGTTTTCAGACCCACAGCAGCTCTGAAGACTGTGCCTTCTCCCCAGTCATGTTAATTGACTCCTCCATCCATAAACATTTCCAGAATGCCTGCCACGGGCCAGTCAGGATGCTAAATGCTGGCTGTGACACGGTTCTCACTTAACATTGAGCAGAGAGGAGGATTGCTTGAGAGTTAGGATAATCCGTTTGCAATTCTCCTGCGGTGTCTCCAGAGTCTCAGAGGATGAGAGGCCCCTCCAGTGATCACAGTGCCCTGCCAGGCTCTGTGGCCCGTGCCATTTGTCATTGGCACAACACAGTCACTTTACACCGTGGTTTCAAACCAAGGAGAGTGTCAGGGGCTGGGCGGTGCTTTTCTGAGCCTTGATCTGATGCTTGGCGAGAGCATCTCTGCTTATTCCTGTCTCGGCAATAAAGGTCAAGGTCCAGCTTCCATGCTCTGCTCAGATCCAAGCAGAGGAGAGGTTTCCTGCCCATAACCTCTTTCTGCTTCACCCTTGGGTGGGACTGTGGCTGTGTCCCCTACTAGTGTCTTTGGTGACCTTTCTTCCTCCCAGAGTTGGGGACTACAAAGATGCCAGCCAGGCTCTTAGGAATGTTGAAAACCTGGACTCCATTTCTGCCATACGGGCTTTGTTTGACCCTTTATTAATTGGCAAACATTTTCTTTTCAGGAGCACCTTGTTTGGCTGCTCGCATAGCTATGTAATGCCAGTTACTTCCAAATTTAAGAGTGTTAATTGCGTGTTGCCTACATGCTCCATATAATCTGTCGTAAACCTGACTAAATTATAAACTCCTTAAAGACAGGGACCACGTCTGCTTTTCCTTTCTATACCGCAGAGAGGGACTGACCTCCTTTCTTACTGTTGTGTGAGTCCTAAACAAACAAAGAGGAAAACAAACCCAAGTAAAAACCTTCATATCTTGTGAAAGGACATCTCTTCAATTAAGGGTCATAAAGCAAACCTGACTGCAAAATGCACTGACTTTTGAGACGTGAAATGCCTTCTCGCTGAGCATCACTTTTTAAAAAATACTTTTTAAGCTTTCATATCACAACAACATGACTCCATCACAATTAATCTTATATGGTAATGCAGTGACAATGAGATGATTTCTCCGGAGAATCTATGCTAATACTATTAAAATGCTCTTACAATGTCAAAACGATTGCAGTGGAAGCATGTGGGGACTGTGCTTATGTGATTATGATATTCTAGTGATGGGTGATTACCATAGGAAACTACTAATTCAACTCTGCAGGGACTTGCATTATGAAGCCATTATAACATGAGATTATAATGACACAATAACTTGGATGCACATTCGTGATGTGAAAACTAAAAGCTAATTTGAATGCGAGTAGTGTTTCCATTAAATGGTAATTAAACACCGAAAGCAAAGCTTGTTTAAATTTAAGACAGAGACGTACAATCCAGAAATGAGAATGGTGGGAAAGAAGGCATGCCAAGTATAGGCTTAGGAATGGTTAGAACCGTCTACAGCTCTGCCCTCTGGTACTTACTAGGGTGACAGCTCATCTCAAAGTGGCCTCCCCAGACTTTCACCCGCTCTGCTGGTCCCCTAAAGTAACCCAAGACTGTATCGGGACACAAGAACCCAGGACCCACCTCCCACTCCTATCACTGCATCACTTAACATTTTAAGCCTGTGGTTTCATTTTTGAAGTGGGCACGATTGTACCCTGCCTGCCTCCACATAGGAGACTAAAGCAGGTTTTTTTTTTTTTTCCATTAAAAGTAATCTTTTAAAAAAATAAGACAAAATTAATCTATATTCAAAATCCAGCAAAACAGATAAGCACAGAGGAGAAAAAGAAAAAAATTAAAAAAATTCTACCCCTAGAAATGACCTCTATTAGCATCTCTGGGCATTTTCTTTCAGACTATTTCCTATGCATAGTATATACATTTTTTTTTCCTTTAAAACTTTGTATTATACAGTACTTTAAAAACCTACTTATTAATTCTCCCCATCCCTCCAAGTTGCAAGATCTATTTCTTATCCAAGAGAATCCAGTTGATAAGTTTTTGTTTTTTAAAGGTCAGCTCAAGTTGGACGATTTTACATGTCACCCAGAAAACTATGTCTTCCTATTAGTGAATAGTATTTGGCAGGGTTTATGCTCTGCATATATCAGTTACAGGATAGTTACAGAGTAAGTATTTCAGATTCTTAGCAACACCATAAATGCTTTTTAACACGTCTATTTAGTAATGAGTAGTGCATTTGATAAGTCACAGAGTTCTAGTTTGTTCTTAACTGATAATTACTATATGGCTTAGGTCAACATAAAGACAGATTATGAAAAACTAGGAAAATTCAGGAGCTGCTGAACTTGTTAGATAAACCCCTGCATTAGCTTGTTCAGATGGCATAAGGACATGTAATAGCTAATATACACTCCCTCCTAATCATGACTCAGAGTGGTTATTACTCCTTGGTTTAAATATAGTTAAGGGACTTCCCTGGTGGCGCAGTGGTTAAGAATCCACCTGCCAATGCAGGAGACACAGGTTCGAGCCCTGGTCGGGGAAAATCCCACATACCGTGGAACAACTAAGCCCGTGTGCCACAACTACTGAGCCTGCACTCTAGAGCCCATGAGCCACAACTACTGAGCCCACATGCCTAGAGCCTGTGCTCCACCACAAGAGACACCACCACAGTGAGAAGCCTGTGCACCGCAACAAAGAGTGGCCCCAGCTCGCCACAGCTAGAGAAAGCCCGTGAGCAGCAACAAAGACCCAACACAGCCAATAAATTAAAAAATTAAAATAAATCAAATACAGTTACGATGAGTTTTTTGTTATTAAGTATTTAGCTCACACTTAGAGATGCTGTATGCTTTATTGTTGTTTTTATTCCCACTTCTTGCAGCAACCAATTTAGGTAGGTACGTTTAAATTACTCCAGTCCTCATTTTTATATTGAGGAAAAGGGAAGTAGAGTGCACTTAAATGGCTCGCTTCACGCCATGCAGTGCACCGTAGAGTTGGCATTTGATTTTCTGGTCCTGAGTAATGGTGGCTTTTTCCTTAGGCCAATAACTGATGTTCCCTCTGAATAGTGTATCCACATAAACGGACACCAGGATAACTCAATGTTGTGTTTATAACAAATATCTACATGGTTAAATAAAGTGAGCACTGGACTAACAAGTTGGGAGACTGGGTTCTGGTCTAGGTTATCTGGCCTTCAGAAAAATAAGGATTCAGGGACTTCCCTGCTGGTCCAGTGGTAAAGAATCTGCCCTGCAATGCAGGGGATGCGGGTTCGATCCCTGGTCAGGGAACAAAGATCCCACATGCTGCAGTACAACTAAGCCTGCACGCCACAACTAGGAGAAAAGAAAACCTTCATGCCACAACTAGAGGAAGCCCACATGCCACAACAAAAGATTCCGCATGCCTTAACGAAAGGTCCTGCATTCCCCAACTAAGACCTGATGCAGCCAAAAAATAAATTAAAAAAAAAGATTTAGTTTTAGCATCTAAAATTGAAATCTTTGAATTAAGTGATCTCTGTATCCCTTCCAGCTCAAAAATTCTGAGATCAAACAGTATTTAACATTAATTGAAACATTCATATTTTAATTACAAATAGTATGCATTTTAATATTTAATAGTAATAAAAATATTTATTTTACCTGCTTCAAAACCATTCATCTAAATTCAAAACCATACCTTATTTAGATGCATCTAATAATTTGACATGCTCTAGCAGACTTGTAATTTGAGTTAAAAAGTCTTTTAGGGACTTCCTAGGTGGTGCAGTGGTTGGGAGTCCGCCTGCCAATGCAGGGGACAGGGGTTTGATCCCTGCTCCGGGAGGATCCCATCTGCTGCGGAGCAGCTGGGCCCATGCACCACAACTATTGAGCCTGCGCTCTAGAGCCTGAGAGCCACAACTTTTGAGCCCACGTGCCACAACCACTGAAGCCCACGCGCCTAGAGCCTGTGCACTGCAATGGTGGAGCCCTCACACTGCGGTGGAGTGCAGCAGCGAAGACCCAATGCAGCCAATAAATTATTAAATAAGTAAATAAATAAATCATGTTTAAATTTAGGAAACCGAAAATTATTAAAGTTGCAGATATAAATCTAATCCGAAGAAGAGATTAAATTTATAGTGCTTTGGTGGGCCCATACTTCTTAAAGTACAGTTAGAACTACAGTGAAAGGAAATTCTGCTTTCATAATTGCACAGGTACATAGATAGTGTGTTGACTGTTGAATAATATTTAAAATATATGACTTTCTGTGAATTCTTCAGAAGCAAGTCATAGCAGTGACTAAGGCACCAAGTTAAAAGATAATGCTAGACAACCTTTCTAAATCTTTCAGGGTACCTTATTTCGGTGAGGAAAATAAATAAACATCACATTCCTCTTATACTTAGACGCATATATGTGACTAGGGATTAGTTAATTAAAAATGTGTTAGTTGGCTGTAGGGAATTTTCCTCATTTCGTGAGGCTTGTTCTCTAGAGAATTTAGAATTCCATTAGAGCATTTTTTTCTGCTGTCTCAAAGATTAGGAAAGAGCGATTGTTGCTCTATGACATATGTAGTTATTACAGACTTGCCCTTGGTCCCAACGTAGTAAATCAGTTTTCAGGAGTAGAAATAAGCTGTTGGTTACTTTATTTTTAGTACATCAAATACCAGTCTTTCCCCAAAAGAGGTTTCTTGTCAGGTACCACAATCCCTTAGGACCAGGCAAAATTTGTTATCTTGCCTTCTTTCCTAGACCCATCAGTAAAGATTATCTCTAAAGCAATTTTTCTCAAACTTAATGGTCCACAAATTCTCAACAAAATTTCTGATTTTGTGTGTCTGTGTTTATGATAATCTAACCAATTGAAAGCATAGTCTGGACCACTGTAACCATCTTACAACCAAATATTGCCATAAGATTTCACTATTTGTATCTCCATTTGTTTTTTAGACTTCAGTGATAAGAAATTATTACCTAAAACCACAGACAGCATCTGTCTTTTTTTCTGATTATTTCCAACCCCCAAACTGGGATCTCTGTTTCCCTGGGAGCCATGGCTGCGTTTTCTAGGATGCCAGGAGGTGGTAAGATCCAGACAGTGGCACCATGGTCTGGTTCAAGTGGTTTGGGCCCTTTAATTTCCTTCATAAGAAGTGGATTTGGCTTATACACTAGGTCATAAATGATAACTGCATGTCTGTTTGTTTTTCAGAGTCTTACTTTAGAATCTATACCACTATCCCAAGTGTAGAACATAGAATCAAGGCTTACTGTTTTCCAGTTTTCATTTTTCCTAGCTCTGGCAGTTTGTACTGTGTCTTTAACATAACCAACCTCCTTAAGACTGGTACCCACTCATCTCTCTATTGCTGAGGGGAAGGATGGGGATACAGGGAAGGCAGCTGTGAGAGAACTCAGCCAAGCTTCTGATAAACCAGCCAAAGCTAAGAGATGATACACTGGGGTTCTTGTCCTGTGTTCTTTTGCAAGAAAAGGGCGATGTCTACTTGGTGTACATTTTAGGTGTTCATTAATAAGTGCAGGTTGACTATACAGGAATAGAATCTTAAAAAGTGGATATATGTGTATATATATATAACTGACTCACTTTGCCATACAGCAGAAACTAACCCAACATTGTAAATCAACTATACTCCAATTTAAGAAAATAAATAAATAAAAGAGGGGGAAAAAGTGCTGATTGAACCTCAAAGGAGAAACCTCAGAAGTCTTCATACTATTTTTAAAGGCCTCCCACAGGCTGCCTGCAGAGCCTAGAGCAGTGCCTTCTGCCTTCAGTGAAAATGGAAGGTAGCTCATCATCCTTGTCTGAATAAACCCCATTTCCTCACTGGTGAAACGGGAACGATAATAATAAAAGTGGATTTCGTCCAAAAGCATGTCCTCTGGTCTAGTCTTCTACTTTTCGGTGACTCACCTTCTGCTGATCCCTTGCTTATTTCGCCAGGGCATGAGGAGATTTAATTAAAGTGTAGAGAGCGCCCTGAGCTCTTCAGAGAAACACACGACGTTATTATTGTAGATCATACATTTGATATTCCATAATCTCTTGAAGGTAATGAAACCAGCAATACAGAAAAGCTGGGGCTTCAATACAGTTAGCGTTTTATGAAGACACATTCATACCATGTGATAGTCACAGTGGTCATCGTTGTGGGTTTGAGAGTTCAGAGTTCACCCACTGTGACCTTTCCAATTGTTCTCAGTATTGATATTTTGATTTAATTTTTCCCATCAGTAAGCAACACGTTTGGGAGGTCAGTGGGTATTCAAGTCATGCTGTGTTCAGTCAACGTTTAACACTTTCCAATTGTGTTTGCAAACTATGATTGGGAAAAGTACTTCACACAGCTATCATTTTAACACTTTTGTAAATTAGAGGGGAAAAAAAAAGAGAATGCTCATCCAGGAGTCCTTTCCCCTTAAATGTATTCCTGCTCTTAAAATCCCTGAGGAACAGTGAATAGTTGCTTTTGTTTCCTAACTCATCCTAGCCTCCAGTCTCCAGCATTCAGCCTATACTCACGCTGCCCATTTAATTACCATCCTAATACAGGTCTCATGCCCTGGAGCCAGCCCATGCATCAGTATTTTCTACTATAGAACTGCCATGTCATCTGTATCTGAGCCTCCGAAGACTGCTTACAAACCCCAAAACATGCCCTCATTGCTCATGCCACCCGAATGCCTCTTTGCTAAAATCCTCTTAATGTTCTGCAGCATTGCCTAAATGCCACCTCCTCCAGGAAGCCCTCCCAGACCCTCCAGTACTGATGAATGTTGTTCAGATAATGCTCCCCAGAGCATTTGCTTTGTACCTCTTTTCTAACATTTACTGCACTCTGCTTTAAATCATAGCTCTCCCCCTAATACACAGAAAATATCAGTCTCACATTGGAAGCTCACCCTGTGTCAGGCACTTGTGTTGGAACTCTTTAGCTTCCTGGCAGGTGTATTCCTGTTTCATCTTTGTTTCCCATAGTATCCTCCTGTGGACACAGTAGATCCTCAGCAAACATTTGTTACATAGAATTGAAACATACTCAGGTGAAATCTGTGGATCTCTGGAAAGCAGGCTCCCTTATGTTGCCTTCCTGTGCTCTGAGAATTGAAGGCCCAAGTTATCTCCTCAAACCTACAAATCAAAGTTGCTTTCCTTAGTATTTCGAGAAGAATACCAGTACCTGGTTACAAGCCTAGAAAAAGGCCACAGTGCCATGGGGACATCAGATTGTTTTTGGCTGAAGTTACAGTCCAACATCAGTGTGGAAGGGAAGGGTGGATAGAACTCAAGCTGTTCACTGATTGAACAGACACTACTTGAGCATCTGCTTCTTGCCCGTAAGTCATATAGCTCAGAGGTGGTACCTACTTCTCCGTGTGTAGGGATGGAATTAAAGTGATTAAAGTTATATGTGTAACTCCTCTTCCTCAAGCAGGGGTGGCATTTCGCATACAGGTGTCCGGGTAGACAACAGATCGTGTTTTGGAAATCTCTAGAACGAGACAAGGAGGGCTAGCATCAGGTGAGACATCCTCTGGCTCTCTTGACCTTTTTCTGCAGGACTACCATTTTTTACACCAAACAGGCTACATGTGACAATCTAAAAGCACGTATGTCATACTGATTCTTTTTAAGTCTGAATGAGCTAAGCAGGCTAGCGAAAGTCAAGACTTTCCTACGACAGTCTACTCTGTGGTCTTCAAAGTAAAAAACCTGAGATGATTTTGTGGGAAATGCCTTTTAGACAGATAGTTTAGACAGATAGTGATGCGTGCAATAGAAAAGCTTTCTGGGATTCCAGGAAAATTATTTTGAAATTAAACTCTCTTAAAAAGAAATTAGTGTGGATGGTCTGTACATTTAAAAAATTAGCTGTAAGAGTCGTTATCCAGTTTTACTGCTTAGAAAGGAACGGTTACTGCTATGAATCACCTGCATTAATTTTCCTAAGTATTTTTTGTTTTCAAATGGATATTTGGTGTCTACCAATTCAGGTAGGAACTTCCGTGAAGATGAAGTCACTTGACATTGTTTTTGTCTGCTCAACAGTCTTGCTCTTATTTCATAAGGGAAATTTTTTTTTTTAAAAAGAGCGTATGTCTTCCTGTGTAGTATTGTGCTGGGTGCAGAAAAAGGATAAGCTACAATGGAATGTTTACTATGTTCGGAGAGCTTGGAGTGCAAAGATACAGGAAAGTTATAAAAACAAACATGGCATCAAAGTCCATAACCCCCAAACTTTTGGGAAAACATTTTTCCATGCTTTTAAATACGTTTTAGTGGTTTTTATTTAGGGAAATAATGTGATTTGCCATAAAGGGGCCATGCTATGACCTCAGAATTATTTATTATCAGATATATATTAATAAATATTCCAGGAAAAAAAATTAGCCCTTTTCTAACAACCATGAACCTGTTCTTCTTTTCTGGTCCTGATTCTACTTCCATTTCTAATTTCCTTGCTTCAGCTTTAATATTTGTTTTCTTTATGTTATGTATCTTTTGTGTAAGTTACCTCAAATCTTTTGTGGAGTCCAGGGGCTCAGGACTGAGAGATAAGACACTGAGTCTCCCTTCAAGGAGCTCAAAGTCTGATGGAGAGACATTAACACAAGAAGTGAGTTTCAAGGGTAAACTCAGAGACATGCGAGCACCTAGAGCGGCCATCTTACCCAGACTGCTTGAGAAATAGGGAGGAACATCAGGAAAACCTTCCAGTTAGAAACGATGCCAAAGCCCCATCCTAAAGGCCTAGTAGCAATTAGCCAGGACAGAGAGTGGATTGAGGAGATGGAGTGGGCGTAGGCTGGTTTGTTAGCTCAGAAAAGAGGCAGAAACACATTCAAAGACCTTGAGACAGGTGCAAGCATGTTGAGTATCTCCCATAGACTCTACCTGCCAAGCACAGGGTCTTACTCTTAAAGGATGCTCGATAAATATTTATGGAATCTATGATAACTGGCTTTTTTTTTAAGGCTGGAAAAGCTGGATGTGAAAGGGTTAATTTGTAGCGCTTTCTGTGGAGAGGCAGATGGGGCTATGGGAGAAGGTACCTAAAGTCCTTTGTTACAAGGATGGGGCTAGGAGAATGTACTTAGGACCAAGTCTCAGCTGCCCTCAGGACCACACATGCCTGAAAATAGTGAAGGTTTCTGAGGAAACGACACTGTGTTGAGAATTTGGCCACAAAATCAGTAGGGGAGAAAACTACACAAACTTTACAGTTTGTAGGAAGACCTTGGGGTGAAGAGTCTGGCCTTTTTGAGTAACTGAAAGGCCAGGGAGGAGATGGGTCAGTGAGAAAGGGTTTAGTGGAGTGAAATGACTGGAGAAGGAACCAGACCATGCCATGCTTTACAGGTTATGCCAAGAATTTTGGGCGGTATCCCAGGGCAATGGGAAAATTCTAGGGGATTTTTAAGAAGAAACATGATCACGTTAAGAAACATGATCAAATCTATGTTTTATCAGGATCTCTAGTCTACGGAGAATAAGTTGAAGGGGGACCCAGTTGATAGGTAACTATGTTTATTTCATCTTATTGTTTTTCTGCTCACCTGCCAAAGGCTATTAACCTTCCTTTAAAAAAAAGATTATTTTTATGCTTTTGTCCTTACATGGTTTGTCTTTACTTAAAATTTATATCATTTGATCCCTCCTTTTCACTTATAAATAAATGATGACCCATATTGCATAATTTCTGACACTTCGCTATGAAATGTCTCACTGACTCCCCCCGTCCGCATCCCTAACCGCACATAGGAGTGTATTCAGTAGCGGGATTGTTGTCCTCGAGTGGCTTGACTCTGATAACATTTACTCAGGCTGCTGAACCTCTTCCAAAATTCTCACTGGGATCCAGGACTTCAGCGAGAGTCAAGTTCAGTCCATGAAGGACTCGGTCAAAGAAGATGAATATAATCAAAGTGAATCACAGCCACTGCAAAGGCATGTAATTTGATCAGAAGTATTTGAAAATGAACAATATCAAATCTCAGGCTTCAATGGCAGTTAGCGATTCTCTGATAATAAGGAAGAACTTGAAATAACTCTTGAGTTCATAAATCCTTGTGTGTCTTGGTTGGAGGATTCAAAACCTATGTTCTATCAAATAATGCCATTTGCAGCATCATGGATGGACACAGAGATTATAGGTATTACAAATGCCATATAATCACTTATATGTGCAATCTAAAATATGACACAAATGAACTTATCTAAGAAATAAAGAGACTTGCAGACGTAGAGAACAGACTTGTGGTTGCCAACGGAGAGAGAGGATGGGGGATTGGATTGGAAGTTTGGGGTTAGCAGATGCAAACTGTTATATAAAGAAGGTATAAACAACAAGATCCTACTGTATAGCACAGGGAACTTATTCAATATCCTGTAAAAAACTTTAATGGAAAAGAAAATATATATATATTCTTTTTCATATTCTTTTATATATATATATATATATATATATATATATAAACTGAATCATTTTGCTATATACCAGAAAGTAACACAACATTATAAATCAACTATACTTCAATAAATAAATAAATAAATAAATAAATAAATAAATAAATAAATCATAAATAAATAAATACACCAAAATCTAGATTCTATTGTTTTATAGGTGACAATAGTATAGTTATTGGTTTACACTAGTATTGTTGACCTTTTCTCATTTTACTCCCTTTTACTGATATAAATGAAACAAATATACATAAAAACTTGAAAATAACACTGAGTTGTAAGGAAGAAAAAAATTATCTATCTTTACTATCTACTGACCAAAGATACACAATACATTTTAGTATTTCTAGTTAAGCGCTACGTACATGTAGCCACATACACTTGCCATAAATTTACAGTTTTGTATTTTTTTTCACGTTATAAAAGCATTTTCTTCTATCACTAAATATTTTTGGAAAATATAACTTGAAATTTTGCATACTATATAGGGAAACATTCCTATATGATTAGATATTTTGGTCACTATTCTAAATAATGCCATAAGGAAACCTCTGTGCAGAAATATTTTTTACAGGTATCTAAATATTTCCTTAAGACAAATCCCCAGCAGCACTAACATTTAAAACCTCTAGCTAGGGACTTCCCAGGCAGTGCAGTGGTTAAGAATCTGCTTGCCAATGCAGGGGACATGGGTTCGATCCCTGGTCCAGGAAGATCCCATATGCTGCAGAGCAACTAAGGTGGTGCGCCACAACTACTGAGCCTGTGCTCTAGAGCCCACGAGGCACAAATATTCAGCCCGTGTGTGCCACAACTACTGAGCCTGTGCTCTAGAGCCCACGAGGCACAAATATTGAGCCTGTGTGCTGCAACTACTGAAGACCCAATGCAGCCAATAAATAAATAAATTTATTAAAAATAAATAAATAAATAAAACCTCTAGCTACATATTGCTAAACTGCTTTTCAGAAAAGTTGGGCAAATTTGCATTTTGCCAGGGTTACGGATAGGAGGGCCACATGTCACCATGTTCACTGTGATGCTACTCATCTTTCACAACCCGGTCACTGGATAAGCCAGCTTTTTTTTTAACCATCTCCCAACTGATTACTGGATCCCCAAAAATGTGCCCACTTCTGCTGACTTTTAGGACTCAATTACCATTCAGAATGGAAAGTTTTTGGTTTTTTCTTTAATGTGACACTAGATTTCTATCTACAAAAAATTCCAAATGGTTATTTGTGTTTCCTGTGTGCAAATATAAGTTCCTTAAATGTCGTATACATTTTAAATACTTTTATTATTAAGCACTGTTCACACAAAATTGAAATCAAGCTCCCGTCTCTACCATCATGTTTTGGAGCTCATCTGACAGCAGTAATTCCAAATAAATGTCTTAGTTATTTGGTATTTGGACAGCTATTTGAAATTTGGACAGTTTTCCATTGTGTTGTATCCGCTGGAAATTATTTTTTTTAAATACATCATGCTTGAGGTTTAGTTTGTAAGCTTGAGAATTTTATGTATGTAGCCACTGCTCTCTTCATTTCTCATAAGAAGGCATGATTTAAATTAGACTGTCACATTTGTTTGTATAGAAAAGAAAAAGTAATTATTGGTGGGATAACCCACTGGGATGTGGAGCCTAGGTCTACATATTACGTACTCTTCCCAGTTGCAAACTTCAACAAAGGGGGGGGGGGTTAATCTTATTGGAATTATAGAGTTATAGTAAATTTTCATTTATACACTTTAGGATGAAACTTTTTGCCCTTTCACTCACTCTTTAAGGCATAAACAAATGGCTTTCTCTCTATTTAGTTCAGCCCAGTTGCACAGGTGCAAACCAAATGCTAGATACTAGGTAAGTATAGGGGATAAAAAAGAGATTTCCCCCTTTACTCTACTACACACACACACCAACACACACACACAGGTACACAGGTACACACAGAGCACATAGTCAAATGGAGACAAATCCTTTAATAGATCAATTCAGTACAATGGGACATTTGCTGGGATATGCTTTTGAATTTCATTCTATGATATACTCACTATGAGCACCCCTCCCCACTGTTAACAGGTATAGATAAACCACATCTATGCACTAATGAACTGACTGTTCAAAAACTAGTTCCCATTTAAGCATTCCTATTTCCTTAATCCTAATTTCTGTTCCTGCCTAGCATCTGAGTATCTTTTTCTTCATCTCTGCTGACTGCTGTAAATAGTCATAATACCAAAGGATACGATGCAAGTAGATTGCAAAGCAAAATTGAAAATTAAAAAAAAAAGATGCAGTTTGTCATGAAATTGAGGAAAGTGATATTGGAGGAATGCTATAATACATACAAACCCAAAATAAGGATGTGACAGAATTAGACCTTTAACAACCCGAGGAGAAATTAGCATGGAGAGTATCAGAATCCATGCTTCAAAAGAGAATATGCAGCAAAAACTTGGTTAATCTATTAACTATTAATCTATTAAAAAACTTGATAAAGTCTTCAGAAATATTTTGGCAAAAATAGCCTTTTTTCATCACTGGGGTACCAAAGTCAAGTAAAGGATGTCATATCACCTAATTTCATCAGAAAAATTATACCCCCTCCCCGCAACATCCAACATTCGATTAATTTTTTCTTCTAGGAATTAGGACCTATTTATAATTTTGACTTATTTTTATAATATTTCATTTTTATAATTTGAAATTTTAATCAAGTCCTTTAAATATGACATTATTCAACATTGGTCTCTGTATATTTCAATTATCCACTGCTGTGTAACAAACCGTCCCCCCAAAACAAAGGTTGCAAATAACAGCCATTTTATTACCTCCCTTAATCATAACCTGTGGCTTGGCTAGACTCTTCTGGGTTGGCTGCAGCTGGGCCTGCAGTCACGTGGGATCTTGGGTTAGAATGTTCAAGATGCCTCACTCATTTGTCTGGTACCTTCCCAGCCAGGGATGGCCACAAGGCTGAGCTCAATGGGGTGAGTCCAGAGGGGGAGGTCCTCTCCCACTGTCCATGTAGTCTTAGGGTCTCTCCTTCTCCACATGAGAGGATAGCCAGACTTCTTACATTGCAGCTCAAGATTCCCCAAAGTACCAAAGCAGAAGCTACTTGCAAAAGTTTGGGCCCCCAACTGACATAGGTGAAAGCCAGTCACAGCTCAAGTTCAGCCTGAAAAGAGGCTTCACAAGGACAGGAATTTTGGAAAGCACAGTTCACTGAAAGCCAGCTGCGGAGACCAGCTAACACAGTGTTTGAAGCGCTTTCATTTAAAAAGGCATTTCCAGGACCAGTTATCAGTGGATAATGAGGACCTCCTGTAGCTGTAATCACTTCAGTGGGTCATTTCCAAAAGCCCAATGAGTCGCGATGTCAATCGCAACAGCCAATCTGCTTTTAAGAATCACAGGCCTCAAGTGAAGGAATTCCTTTCTAAGCAAATTAGAGTCTCAGTTGGATTCATCAGCTCCAACCCTTATTGATTGTTAGTTTTCTTTCTTAAGAGAACAAGTTTAGGTTCATTTGCCCAAGGATACTCGGCAAATATTTGGAAAAGGATTCAAAGTTTGGCAAATAATCATAATTCAGGACATTTGTCTGGTGCTTTATAATTTAGGTAATGCTTTTGGGTACCATCTTGCTTGCTTTTCATTTCAAATCCTAAGCGGTAGATCAGGTGGATCTACTGCAGTTTTCAAGTGAGGAAACCAACTCATGAAATCACTGTAAGCTTTAAAATTTTCCACAATTACACAGGTAGGAAACATTGGAGCCAGAGCTTCAAGTTTGGGGTTCTTTCAAATTATCCATCACGCCTAGCTTCCTGGAGAGCTCTTTTAAGCTTAGAAGTAGCTGAAACTGAAATTAATTAGTTAATTAATTCTATGTATATAAGTATTCATAAAAAATGCACATTTTTTTTTTTTTTTGGCCACTTGGCTTGCGGGATCTTATTTCCCTGATCAGGGATTGAATCCAGGCGCATGAGGGTGAAAGTGTCCAATTCTAACCACTGGACTGCCCGGGAACTCCCTAAAATGTACATTTTGAAAACCATTCTTAAAGTAACGCTTTTATTCATAGTTAATGAATGAAATGGATACTTAATGAATGAAACTCATCCTTTCACTCTTATTATGTGTATATGTATGTATGCATGCATATCTACATAAAATATACATTTTAAAAACTGTTCTTAAAGTACAACCTTCACTGATAATGATCTCTAGAAAGTTAATAATACCCATTTCAAGTTAAAGGCTATCACAGAAGCATGGGTGTCATCTAGAATCATCTGGTCAACCCTTTCATTTCACAGATGGGAAAACAGCCTCAGACTGTTATTTGCCCAAAGTCACACAGCTGTTTAGTGCAAGAGCTAAAAGCTTTGACTCCGACCAGACCATCCTTCCAACTAAACCAAGCCACCTCAAGAATAGCCTCCCACATGAAATTGTGTGAGGAATATAGATATTTTGTGGTTAAGACATTAATTTGATTTGCCAGGAATGAAAAGTAACACAAATTTTAAGATTCTTAATGACTAAATACAGTTAAGGTCCAGCTGTGCAATTTGCTCAAAATATTATTGCTTCCAAGAGACAACCTATTGCTAGGAATCCATGGAAGTAAAAAAACAAAAACAAAAACACACCCTCTAGAATAAGCTGAGAACTAACTTCACCTCAGAGGGTTCTTTAGAAAGAAAACGTTCTAACTATTGTATCCAGTAACTTGGTGTATATTTCACTTCCAAGACTGTATGTTGGCAAAACCAAAAAGTTCACACCAAACATTCTCACAGCACTGAACGTGGAACCTTCTTCTGAGAATAGAAGGGCTAAGATGAGCTAAGATCTTAGTTTTTCAAATGAAGAAAAACGTGAAGGTCTGTTCAGTTCTGCAGACTGTTACCATTTTGCCAACACTGTACAACTATTACTTATGTTACTATGATAATCAGTAAGCAATATTGTATTTTGACCTAAATAGAAATAAATGTTGTTTTTTCCCTCTTTTCCTCCCCCTTCCCCACAGACTTCACTCTTCCTTTCCTTTACTGAAGAAAAAATATTTCCCATTTGTTGACTAAAGAGGTAACAGATTTAAGTAGCCAGCAGTATGATTTACCAAAGCTATAGTGTGTGTGAGACTTGAAGGGTTGACCAGTTAGCACATTTGATTAAATTAAAGTCAGTGAAGCCACAAGCTCCATCCCTTCTGTCAAGAGCCCAATGTAATTTCTGAGTTTAATAATCACTTGAATGACTTGACCTATCTGTTAAATGGAACTGTTCACATCAAGGAGCATGGGATGGGGAAGGGCTGAGCTGACCCAGAGGAGTGCATCTTTCCCAAACACACCCGCCTGTGACTGCATTTTTCTAGGAATGTCACTTCCTGGGGACATCTCTGCCACCATCTTCATATTTGTTGTTTGAGATTTGAAAATATCCCCAGTTTGTCTCTCTTACTTCCTTAGTCAAATAGAAAAAACAAACAAAACAAAAAACAAAAAAAAACACAAGTTAGGGACGAAACCCACCATTTTCCTCTGAATTCTACATACTGTACAAGTTGCTCATTTGTATCTGAGTGGTTTTGCATTATTTATGTCACAGTTTGAAGAGCTTGCTGGGTCTTATTGCTCTATATACTGAGGTGGCTGGATTCTTTTCTCTTTATTCAGTCATGGCTATTGATCGTGGACAGCGTTTAATAGGAAAAGTTACAAATCTCCAAGCAGTAGAGCCACTTAGCCATAAATATTTGGGCAAGTGGACATGTGGTGACTTGTACAAGGAGAAATTCCTTGTGTCACTTGTTCAGCCACCAGACCAATACTACTGGAGAGAAGGCATGTCAAAGGCTTGAACCGGCACTTGATGGAAGTATTCAAACAAGCTTTAAAAAGTATTATGCAGCGTTTAATATATTTTATTCACAAATCAAATGTCAGCTTTAAGGGCAGCATTTATGGAATTTCTGCTGCTCTGCATGATGTCACCCACAGAAAAACAGAAGTGCCCACACACGTCCATCAGACGGCACTTTTTTTCTAAGGAGCCCATTTATTTGGGGGATGCTACTTTCATAGCACCAGCAAGGCCAGTTAGAAACTTCCACCTGCTGTACTTCTTTCTGCTTCTGCTGTCTCACCATCCCCACTGGCATCAAGCTCAGACAAAGCCATCGCCAGATTTTGTCCAGATTCTCCCAACACCCTGCTGGTCTCTGCAGGCACACTGGCCCCCCTTCTGTCCATTCTCCACCCGGTTGCCAGGTTATATTCAGATCATATCTTTTCCTGCATAAAACGCTGAAATGCTTTCCCATTTTGTATCCGTTAGGGTTTGATTAGGGAAAGGAAACAACTGTAAGTGAAGTGGACCAAGGGATTTAGTACGGAGCTCAGAACTTACACAGTTGCTGAACGAGTGACCTGAAAATCAATTCACCAAACATCAACTTGCCAATTTCACCATTGCTTCTAAAACTGTAAATCGTGTATCTCCAATCTGGGTTAGGACCTGGTGCAGCAGATGTAGGGGCAGGAAGAGGGCTTATGTCTTATGAAATAGAACAGTATATTGCTGGTAAAGAAATTCCATTCATTCATATGTAAAATATTCAGAGTTCCAGAAGTCCTACTCTCTGAAATATGAAATATAAGTGAAATGGATCTTCACCTAGGTAGACAGAAAAATCTTAAGCATAATGGAGAGGGTGAAATAGCTGTGGCACGATTTCAGTGAAACGATACTAAAATTGCTCCCAAACTTCCCACTCACCACCCAGCTCCAATAATTCAGGCAATTTGCTATATATTTTATAAAAATTCATTTACACATATATTTTCCAAAAAGACCAATCCTATATATTGTCTCTGGTTTCCAGCTCAGTGGTGCTGTGCTGTTCCCTGATTCTGTTCCTTTTTTTTTCTTTAAAAATCTGTGTTCTTTTTCTTTTCTTTTTTTCTTTCTTTTGTTTTGTTTTGTTTTTGATTCTCTACCTACTGGAATCAGAGGAGCTGTTTCCTTTGACCAGGCCGTAATAGTAATTGCAGACTGTCCTCAGTTTCTCTGACTGCTAAGATTTCATGTTTGATGTACAACAAAGCTCGTGGCAAGTGTGTTTACAGCTCTGACTGACCCTTTTCCCACTACCTTCTGTGCAGGTGTATGCCAAGCGCTGAAGTTCACCATGGATGTTGTGTAAAATGCCTGAAGCCTCCCTTTTGCGTTGGGGGGGGGCACTCCTGTTTGCACCATCTGCTTTCATTGTCCGCCACTCCTGTTTGCACAGAACTGCTTTCACTGTCCGCTACTGTCCTCTGTGTTCTGTGCTCTATCTATGGCAGAAGGCCATTAATAGTCCCTTCCCTGCCGACTGAGAAGAGAACAAGTTCCAGGCTGAATATAGACCCGAAAGGGCTCCCTCATTGCACAGGAACTATGAAATCTACCTGAGTATTTTATTCCCACTAAAAGGCACATTCTAGCTTGGAGTGGTGTTGGCTATAGTTTGTTCTTAGTCTTTTCTTATCTTTTAAGTGTGGGTTACATTGTACGTGATCACAGGAAGCACCAGCTAGTTCTGCCTGAGAGTGTTAAGAGGAATTTCCCAGAGGAGATGTTTTGTTTTTTTTTTCCCACAAAGACTCACAGCTTATGAGCTTGAAAATTACCAACACTGCTCTTTCAAATCTACATCAATTAAATATGCAGTGTGGCACTTTTCTAGTAAAAGTGATAGTGTTTGGTCGATTTATCCATTTTCCTCCAGGAACACACTGATAAGACCATCAGCCAGAAGGAAGGAAAGAGCGAATGAACCCATATGGGATATTGAGTCTTATATTGATGGTACTTTAATTTCATCAACAGAAGGAACTAGCTGCAGTAACAAGGAATAAGGCATTGAACAGTGAGTTCCCAGACATCATCGATGGAAAATAGTGCCCTCTGTAGTGACTGGCAGCTACAGAGTGATTCTCTAAATAGATACCAACTTCTTCCGTTATGGCCACTACATGAAATATTCAGCTGTTGGAAGCCTGGCATGCAGAAGAGCACTCTCAAATAAAAATTGTGCCACCTCCCTGGTGGCACAGTGGATAAGACTCTGCACTCCCAATGCAGGGGGCCTGGATTCGATCCCTGGTCAGGGAACTAGATCCCACATGCCACAGCTAAGAGTTCACATGCCACAACTAAGAGTTCACATGCCACAACTAAGGAGCCTGGCTGTTGCAACTAAGGAGCCCCGGAGCGGCAACTAAGGAGGCTGCCTGCTGCAATTAAGACCCAGTACAACCAAATAAATAAATAAATAAATGAAGGAATAATTAATGGCCATACTAGCCACAAGCCCTAAAGTTCTCTGTCAAACAGTCTAAACCAATCATTTATGCATTGCACGCCAATACATATCAAACACCTGCACTCCAGATAATTGCAGTGGCTTGATGTAAAGTGCCCCCATAACTCAGTATTCCTCTTTCGCCACCCTTGATTTATTTTCACCTTGTCTTATGTATGCATTATATCCATTACAAATCTGTCCTATACCCATTGCTCCTCCAAATGATCGCTTCTCTAATCAACTACTTCCTCTAAAAAGAAATAAGCCAGGACATATATAATAGTTTCTAGAACGAGAATAACAGAGCTACTATTTCTTAAAGGTGTGTGCTGGGTGCCAGATACCTTTACAGGTCTTTTCACCTGTGCTATGTAATTTACTTTAATTCTTATGACAGTCTATGAAATGTGCATTGTTGCTCTGACTTACACATGGGAAAACTGATGCTCAGAGTCACAGAAGACTGTCAAAGGGATGTGGTTCTCCTGTCAAAGGGAGAATATGGTTTCAGAATGTCTTTTAAAGGAACAATGTGAAAGAACAAATATTTAATGAAATATAATATCTAAAAGAGGTAAATTCTTAGGGACAGAAAGTAGATGAGTAGTTAGCAGAGTCTTGAGGAAAGAGAGAATGGGGAATCATTGCTTAATGTTTATAGAGTTTCTGTCTGGAGTGAAGAAAAAGTTTTGGAAATAGATACTGGTGATGGTTATATAACATTGTGAATGTAATTAATGCCACTGAATTGTGCATTTAAAAATCGTTAAAATGGCAAATTGTATGCTACACATATTTTACCACAATAAAAAAAAAAGGGGAGAGGAGGAAAAAAAAAGAACAATGTGAGAGCTTTGAAAGACACTCTGCTTTACGGTTTCCAGCAGATTTTTTCCACCTTCCTCTGGGTGTGTCTGGTTGGTGCTGCAATGGGACACTGTCTCTGGCTGTGGTGTTGCCCTTGACCACGTACCTTGCACCAGTTTCAGGATCGCCTTTTTTCTTTCCAAGTGAAATCCCTTCATTTAGGAAATGAAAAGTGCTGGAATCGGGGTCCTTGCTGTCACTGATAGAAACTTGGTGCACACCTAACTTGTGTTACAAGCGAAAGTAAACAGAGGAGAAACTGAGAGTTATCTGCTATTTTTAGAGACAACAGATTTCAGGTTCAGTAACTCCTAGTTGCTTCCAATACACCTAAGAATTTTTGCTTTTAAGTTTTTGAAGTGTATTTCTGACCGTTTGCCCCAGGCAAAAGAAAACATCTAGAATGGAGAGGTTTGTTTTTGTTTTTTGTTATTAAACCTAGACATGCTCCTCCCACCTGTTTTGGGGGGAATAATCTGTGAAATCATCATAGAGATTTTGTCATGTTCCTTTTTCTCTCTCCAATTTCTACACAGTGGACCGTCAAAAGAAATCTGTTCATTTGGCTACTGAGTGAGTCATGGCCTGATCAGTCGTCTCAGTATATTTAATTTAGCTGAAAAATGACAAATGAAACAGCTCTGATACATGACTGTTTTTGATACAAGTTATTGATTATGAAGAGGTGTTTTTTTTTTTAATGGAGATTACTGTTGAATTATCCAAGGCAGCATAGCTATGACTAATGAGATAAAATTAAGCAAAAGAAAAATGTGAACTGAATATCAAGAAATACCAAGTAGACGAGTTTGGGATTAAATCAGGCAGAGGAGTCCCAGTGGAAGTGGCTGGGGGACATTTAACAGCATGCATGTCACTTAGAGCTGCAGTGAACTTAAACAATTTACAAGCGGCAGACTCTGACTTTGGCAGGATGATAAGTGAGATCGTATCTCTAGTTTCATTGATTCTCTCTCTTACACTGGTATACGTTCACAGCCTCACATCCCCTATGGACAGAATTTATGTGTGTGTTAAATTTTCTGATTATAGTTTTCTTTTTTCCAGAAAACAGTCTTTTTAGAGCATCTTCCGGTCCCATCAGAAATGTCTTCCTTAAGTGGGAAAGTCCAAACTGTTCTGGGCCTTGTGGAGCCAAGCCAACTGGGCCGCACCCTGACCCACGAACATTTGACAATGACCTTTGACTGCTCTTACTATCCACCTCCTCCGAGCCACGAAGTGATCTCCAAGGAACCTATTATAATGAAAAATTTATTTTGGATCCAGAAAAACCCTTATTCCCATAAAGAGAATCTGCAGTTGCATCAGGAGACAGAAGCCATCAAGGAAGAACTGTTGGATTTTAAAGCCAAAGGTGGAGGGGCTTTGGTGGAAAATACCACCACTGGGATCCAACGAGACGTGCAGACCTTGAAGTGGCTCGCGGAAGAGACCGGCGTCCACATCATCTCCGGAGCTGGGTTTTATGTGGATGCAACTCACTCTTCAGAGACCAGAGCCATGTCAGTGGAGCAGGTAAAAAGCCCTTATTTCTTGGACAATATTTGCATGTAAATTCAGAATAGTGAGAACTTCAGACCTTGGATTATCCCTACGTGCCATCTACATTTGGAAATGTCACTGGCTCAGAGGCATGCTATAGAACTCTGCTAGCTAGCAAAGGCATCTGTCAATGGGACCTAAATTAGGAACATTTCATTTTATAAAGAAAAAGTGTCCAGGAAGGACATCTTAACCCCCTGGTCACCAAAAACCCCAATGTGTTAACACATAGATTCATGTATATCGTTATCTGTGCTCAGTAGTGGTGGTACAGTCTGTGTGTAAACCTCAGTTTTCCATTACAAGCTTCAGTTATGCAACCTCAATTTTCTTTCCGGATTTTATAATCACCAGCAATAAAAATTCACTGTAGGGTGAAACTTGGCAGGCAGAGACTTGGCACATTTGCGAATGTTTCCTTCTCCTTTTATAAAACAGGAGGGGTAGAAGAAAAGCCATTTTCCTGTTTTTGTCATAATACGATCTTAAGCAAGAATGGGCAGAAGGAAAAGTAAATCTTTCAGGGACGAAAAGAAAAGATAAGGCACAAAGTTTTTTTGCACGTGTGTGTGCTCTCTTTCTATATATACATATGATATACATTTATATGTGTTTACACATATATGTACATATTTATACGTATCTTCCATTGCCTGCTTCATAGGCATAGAATGTCAGCTGCAGTCTTTGCAAAGAGTCAATCTTTAAAACACTTTATATTTCAAAATTTTATCTGCATTTTTTTTTCCAATCAGGCCTTTCCCTTTTTATATGTTTATATTATTTGAAGACTATCCTGATATCAGATTACACATTCTTCTAACCACTCTCAGCAGTAAATATAAATCGGCGCCCCAAAATGCCATCTTAGTATCGTGTGCTGTGAATCTGCTTTGCTGTATAGGACAAAGGACAGAATGAATAAGAGAAAATTAAAGAATTACTTGATACAGATTGACATAGATTCAGAGGTAGTCTTTTTACATTCTAAATGCCCCTGAGGTTAAATTATAGATTTTTATCTCAATGAATGAATGTAAAATGAGTGGACACTCATTAAGTCACCCTCCCCCCCGCCCCACCCCACAGCTTCCTAAAGCCATGAATTTCTTGAGAAATAATCACAGTAAGTTACTATTGACTCTCTGATTTAGAGTAACTTGGTTTTTTGATTTTTTTTTTAAAATCTTATAGTGGAGTACAGTTGATTAACAATGTTGTGTTACTTTCAGGTGTACAGCAAAGTAATTCAGTTATACATATACGTGTATCTATTCTCTTTCAAATTCTTTTCGAGTAACTTGTTGAATTTGAGATTTGGCCAGTCAAATGCCTTTCTCATTGACCAATACTAATTGAATGAACATTGGATGCATTTTTAAAAGAATGAGTGACTGAATAAATTCACTCACATAGTATGGTGACTCTATGTTGATAAAACCCAGTCTATAAATTTTTATTCTCACTCTTCGTTAGCTTACTGATGTCCTTGTTAATGAAATTCTCCACGGAGCTGATGGAACCAGTATCAAGTGTGGCGTTATTGGGGAAATTGGTTGCTCCTGGCCTCTGACCGAGAGTGAAAGAAAGGTTCTACAGGCAACAGCTCACGCCCAGGCTCAGCTTGGCTGTCCTGTTATTATTCACCCAGGAAGGAATCAAAGTGCCCCATTTCAAATTATCCGAGTGTTGCAAGAAGCTGGAGCAGACATCTCCAAAACAGTTATGTCACACGTTGATAGGTAAGCAGACGACTTACTAATTAGTGGCAAGCGTCACATGATTAACGGATGATCAAATAAATAGCATCATCTGATCAATAAAGCACTAGAAAAAACTACTAACTACTTGAAAGATAGTATTTATAAAGTTTTACCATAGATGGTAATAAAAGTCACTGATGCCATTTTTGTGTCCCTACCGGATGTCAGTATCCTAGGTATTTTGCATAAGGCATTTCTTTTAACTTACTTAATTCTTCGTAACCTTTCATAGTAGGTATCACTGCTTTGTCTCAGGGTATGATTCCCCAAGTTCAGTATGTGCCAGTAGTTAGAGTGATAAATTTATCTGCAAATCTAAAAGGAAGGGGAAATGAATGGTTTCACTCTGAGAATAAAAACACACATAGAAATGTTGAGGCGTGCTGTTGGGACTGGGTGGTGTGAATCATCTGAATTTTGGAAAATGTAAGGCAAAAAAAATAATAGTAATAAGTATATTATTTGTTTGCCAGTATTATGTCTTAGTTTCCTTTGGCTTCTGTAACAAATTATAAGAAACTGGGAGGCTTCTAACAACAGAAATGTATTCTCTGACAACTCTGGAGGGCAGAAGTCCGAAATCAAGGTGTTGGCAGGGCTGGGCGTCCTCCAAAGATCTACAGGAGGAGCCTTCCTTGCTCCCTCCAGGGTCTGCTTGTTCCAGGCTTTCCTTGGCTTGTAGCTGCCTACCTTCAATTTCTGCTCTGTCTTCACATGGCCTCCTCCTGCCTGTTTGTGTCTCCTCTTTTGCTTCTTAGGAGGACACCTGTCATTAGATTTGGTGCCCACCCAGACCATCCAGAATGATCTCATCTCAAAATCCTTAACTACGTCTGCAAATAGGGTCACTTTCAGAGATTCAGAGGGTTGAAACATGGACATGTCTTTTTGAGGTCCACCACTCAACCCCCTCATATTGTATTAGACCTGTAGGGCTCAGCAAAATAACTGACTATATAAACAGATGTTGGCTGCAGTGATTTGTATGAAGAAGCCTAACAATGTTGCGAAGGCTAGACATCCGAGCTTTACATTGAATTGATGAAAGAGTTAACACAGTGCCGATGAGACTAATAATACAATTTCTTCTATCTTGCAAAGAGGAATAAAGCCATATCAGCAGACTGATAAATCCTGATCATCAGACCTGACAGTCTGCTATTTAATAAACTAATCCTCCTACGGAATGTATTGGTAAAATGCTTCATCTTAATAAAAATACTGTAAAATTCTGCGCAGAAAAAAAATAAAATACATTACAACTGTGGCAGAACAGAGAAGCCAGTGTTAACGGGGAAACCAAGGGACGTCAAGGTAAAGGCAGTTGCTTGTCCTGGCAGCTGGGTTGCTATCGAGATCAGTACCTGGCTATCTTCAGGAATCTTATGGTTGTACTGATAAAATACAGGGATGCTACTGGATACTGGTCCTAGAGGTAGTGCATCACAGTGTGAAGAATAGATTCTTTGGAGCCAGACACATCCTGCTTTTAAATCTTACCTCTACCATTTGCTATGCAATCTTCGGTAGCTTTATTTGAATTTAAAATAATGTATTTGATAATATACTTTTGTATGATATGGAATATATGTAGCACCTTTAATCAATAAGGATGATTTTTAATTCTATTTATTTATTTGTTTGTTTGTTTATTGGCTGTGTTGGGTGTTTGTTGCTGTGCGCAGGCTTTCTCTAGTTGCGGAGAGCGGGGGCTACTCCGCTGCAGTGCTCGGGCTTCTCTCATTGCGGTGGCTTCCCTTGATGCAGAATGTGGGTTATAGGCACGCGAGCTTCAGTAGTTGCAGCATGTGGGCTCAGCAGTTGTGGTGCATGGGGTTAGTTGCTCTGCCACCAGGGAAGTCCCTTAATTCTTTTTAAACAGGGTGAAGTATATCAGGCATTCAAAGAGTATAGATAATATATATTTTAAAAATTTAAAAATATTTATTAGGTTCTGGAAAACACTGCATTCTGCTGTTATTATATAAATCCTCTCTATATATCCATTAGACTACAGTTGTTAATCATGGTGTTCAAATATTCTATACTGCTACTGATTTTTTGACTGCTTGGCCTATTGGTTACTATGAGAAGCATGTTAAAATCTCTCATGGTGGATTTTTAGTTTCTGATGGTACACATTTCAGTTTTTGCTTCACATATTTTGAAGCTATGATATCACAGGCATACAAATTATTATATCTTCCTGATGAATTGAGACATATCAACATATATTGAGCTGCTTTATCTCGTAATGTGAGTACTAGCATTTTAAAAGCTGTTTTTATCTGATGTTAACGTGACTGTACCAGTCTTTTTGTGTTTGTCTTTATACTTTACATGTGTCTTATATAAAAAGCACATGGCTGGGTTTGGAGTTTTACCCAGTCATTCTCTTTTCCTATATGCTAAATACCATTTATTTACTTTGACTGTACTTACTGATATGTTTATTTCACTTTTTTGTCATAGTTATTGTTAAAATTTCTTGATTTCTTTTTATTGTTTTTTTCACCTCCATATTCTATTTTTGCCCTGTACTTCTTTGGAAGGTACGTGTATGATTTATATTCTATTAGTAGTTATAATAGAAAGTTTAACATGTATATTTAACACATCAAATTTAAACATTTTAAAATATAGTAAATATTTTTACCTTCCTTCCTGTTAATACAATGACTTTAGAATACTTCCACCTCAATTACTCACCATCTAAGTTATAGGCTATATTTTCTAGGATGTGGGGTCTACTTGATTTTTTTTCTTTTTTTTGCAACGCCTCATGGCTTGTGGGATCCTAGTTCCTGGACCAGGGACCAAACTCGGGCCCTTGGCAGTGAAAGCGTGGAGCCCTAACCACTGGACAACCAGGGAATTCCCAACTTGATTTTTTTTTAATCCCAGTGATGACATTATTTTATTATTAAAAAAATGGTCAATGTATAATTAGATTAACTTTTTCTGCTTTTTTCTTTGCTTACCATTTCCTCTCACATCCCAGATCTTCTTCCTTGAATTATTACTTATTTCCTGAGGTACATCACTTGAAGTTCCTTCACTGAGACTCTGTTTTGGTAATAAATGCTTAGATTTCATGTGTCTGAAAATGCCTTTATTTCTTCATTCATAAGAGATCATTTAATATGATAATTTAAAATAGTGAATTAGAGTAAATAATTCTATTTAAAAGTTATTCTTTCTAAGCCCTTTAAAGATATTCCATTTTCAACTGACATGTATTATTACTGTTATACCACCTCAAAGCAACTGTGCTTCCTTTGAAGTAATCTGTCTTTTTTTCTAATGACTTTCAGCATCTTTGTCTCTGGTATTCTGTATCTTCCCTATGATCTATCTCAGTGTGAATTTCTTTTGTATTTTGTATACTGGAATTTCTGAGTAGAAGGGTGTTTTTCATTGTTTCTGGAAAGCATCAGCCATTGTCTCTTCAAATATTGCTTCATCCATATTTCCTTATTATTTGCATTATAAACTACATATGTAGGATCTTAATACCAGTACTTCATATTTCCATCCATTTGCATCTTTGGGCTATAATTTCTTCAGTTCTATCTTCCTATTTACTACTTCTCTCTCCAGTGGAATCAATCTGCTGCTTAGTCTATCAATTTGGTTTATAATATTAAGAACTACAGTTGTTTTTTTCTTCTATAAGTTCTATTTGGTTACTTTTCAAATCTCCTTGGTTAATTTTGATAATTTCTTTTTCCTTCAATATGCTTTTAGCTTCACCTTTAAAAAAATTAAGCATACAGTGTGAAGCTTGTAATTAATAAATCTAATTTCCACTGTCTTTTTATTCTGATTTTATACTTTGTTGGTTCTTCTGGCCCTCATTCATTATTTCCTTGTAGAATATTACTGTGATCTTAGATTCCTCAGAAATGGGTTGAAGGGATTTTTCCTGGTTTTTTGTTTCTTTGCTTTGTTTGTTTTTTATAGGCATTAGGGACCATAACCAACCTGAGACTACTCTAAACTAAATTTTTAAAAGTTAAAAAATGATTTTTGCTGTGGTAAAATACATATAACATAAAATATGCCATCTTAACCACTGTGAAGGGTCAAGTTCGGTCATGTTCAATACATTCACATTGTTGGGCAACCAATCTCTAGAATTCTCTTTGTCTTACACTGCTGAAACTCTATCCCAACAAACAACAACTCCCCATCCCACCCGCCACCCCTGGCCCATGGCAACCACCATTCTACTGTCTGTCTCTATGAATGTGACTACTCCAGGTACCTCATATATGTGGAATTGTACCACATTTGTCTTTTTCTGGCTGCTTAAACATTTGGGGGTTTTAGAACCACACAGGTGCTGTGAATTCTGGCCCCTAAATTCAGTATGTGCAGGCTTGTGGTTATAGTTCATCACGGAGGACTTTTTTCCCAACTGCCGCCCTTCCACCAGAAGGCAAGACTGAGGAAGACATATAATCTCTGAAGACTCCTTCTGTGGACCAGATTTTTACTGAGTCCACCCACATGGGTGTTATTTTTGGATGAGAGGAGTACTCCCTTCATGTGCTGGAAGAGGCTATGTCTCCAATTCATTTATTTTCAGCCCCAGCTCTTTCTCACGTCACCCTTTAAACCTCCCCAGGCATCAAAAAACAAACCACCCAATTAAGAAATGGGCAGAAGACACGAATAGACATTTTTCCAAAGAAGACATACAGATGGTCAATGGATGAAAAGATTCTCAATATCATTAATCATCAGGGAAATGCAAATTAAAACCACGAGATATCACCTCACATCTGCCACCATGGCCATCATCAAAAAGAACACAAATAAGAAATCCTCATTGGTGAGGATGTGGAAAAAAGGCAACCCTTGTACACTGTTGGGGGGAGTGTATATTGGTGCAGCCACATGGAAAATATAGTATATAACACTATGTTGTGCATCAGAAACTTATATAATATTGTACATCAACTATACCTCAATTAAAAAAATGGGCAAATGGTAGCTCTAGGTATCCTCTTAAGCCTCGTTTTCTCTGTTCTCTCTCTTGTTTCTGCCCCTTGAGCAAGTCCTTTACTTTCCTACCAGCTTAGCCATACATTTAAAAATATGATATTTTGTCCCCTTTCATTTTATTCATTATTTTACATGTACTATGCTGGGAAGGTATCCTATGAACGTTTAGCCTGCCCTACTGCTTGATCTGGCTCATGCTAATTCTTTTTTTTTTAAGCTCTTTATTGGAATATAATTGCTTTACACTCTTGTACCAGTTTTTGAGGTACACCAAAGTGTATCAGCTGTATTTATACATATATCCCCATATCCCCTCCCTCCCGCGACTCCCTCCCACCTTAAAGAAGAATCTTTCTAACTCTATTTGTTTACAGTTAGCCATGTAGGTAAGTTAGAAAATGATGCTTGGCATTAATAGAACATAAGCTTTCACTGGAAATTGTGAAATAAACTGTAACTCCTAGAACAGTAGGACTTTGCCAATAAAATCAAACCATACACACACACACACATACTTTTTCCTTGCTCATAAAATCAAACAACATGTATAGGTGCACATATATGTATATAGACATATGTATATGTACTTTCTTTTAAACAATAAAGCTATATTATCTGACTTTCATTGGCTGCCATTTCAATGCCTCCTTTTAAAATGGCCCAGGATGGAATGGAGAGCTTGACCTGACATCAGACAAATTCAGAGCACCCCAAAAATCCTGAGGCCAATTCTAGAACAGCCACCCATTCTGTATCTATATTTGGGATTATTTAGGGTTCCAGTGCCTGAAATACTGTACCTAGAACTATGAACATTTCAGAGGACAGGCAAATAGGGAAAATGGCCTTAGAAAAAGGAGTGCATTTGGAAAAACAAACCAAATAAAGTAACAGAAAAAAAAAATTCAGGGAGGCAAAGGCAGGCAACTTTAGCTTTATGATGTGAATGTTCACAGCAAGACAGTTGCCAGGCTGGCGTTTGACTAGGTCAGCCTTTCACAGACTCCCTGAGGTCTGCCGAGCTGCACACACAATCTGATCTGTACTGAAAGGGCAAGGACTTCAGCTTCTATAATGGGGACAAAAATCACAAAAGAACATGGATTTCACGCAGCAAAATGCATAGACAATACACACAAAAAGAAGACCACCCTGAAAACAAGGCCTCCGGGAAAATAATAACAGAAATTTTTAGGCTTAAAGGAGAAGGTCTGAACCCACAGGCTGTTGTGACTGCAGGTAGCAAGTTAAGTGTCCTGGGGCCCCTTTTAGGACACTGGGCTGTCTAGCAGAACTGCCGCTCAGCCTGTATTACCTGTAAAATTATTCATTCATCCCCTTAAAGGTAGGATTTCTATCATTTGAGAATACAAAATAAAATATCTCTGGGTGAATGGACTTGAGGACATGGGGTGGGGGTGGGGGGCGAAGGGGAAGCTGGGATGAAGTGAGAGAGTAGCATTGACATATATACACTACCAAATGTAACATAGATAGCTAGTGGGAAGTTGCTGCATAACACAGGGAGATCAACTTGATGATGGGTGATAACTTAGAGGGCTGGGAGGGAGGGGATATGGGGATATATGCATAAATTCAGCTGATTCACTTTGGTGTACCTCAAACACCAGCACAACAGTGTAAAGCAGTTATCTTCCAATAAAGAGCTTAAAACAAACAAAAAAACAAACAAACAAAACCCCAAAACAAAACAAACAAAAAATATCTCCAGGTGTCCACAATCCATTGAAGCAATTAAATATTTTTAAAGATATATAAATCTTCACTAGGATTTACGCATATGGTATTTTACCTTAAAATACATGCGCGTGCGCACACACACATATACACACACACACACACACACACACACACACCAACAACAAGAGAACTGTTATACGGCTATCCAAAAGAAGCAGCTGGGGCCCTGAGAGAGAAGAGTTAACGAATGGTCATCACCTTAGAACACCCCTGAACAAACTGGTTGTCACGTGGCCATTCGTGACCTGCTTCAGGTCATCTACCTGGAGAAAACAGCCTGACAAGATAAATCTGCTTCTGTGTCTAGGCCCCTCCCCTAACCATCTGTTCTCTTTAAGAAATACAGGCCTGTGGAAGTGCCCGTGGACTGCGGTGGATGTAACCCTAGGGAACGTCACAGGGAGCTGCCCTGGACCGTTACAGCCACCCAAAGTCAACATTTTTCAGAAAATAACACCAGCACTTACGTGTTCCTGTTTGGGCTTTTAATCCACAAAGGCTTCATGCCTTTTAATCACTTATTAAAACCTGAGTACCTGTTAAGACTCAAGCCACGTTTCCAGGTGGCCTATAATCACAGCACTGCCTCTGCCCCGGTCTAATACAGAGTATAGGGGATTGAGGAAGATAACCCATGGGGAGTCTTTTTGCCATCCGCCTCCAAGGAAATTTTGTCTGCAATGTACTATAGAGTAGCTGTAGGTATTTTTATGACAGCAGAATTCTTTCATCACCAAGGAAAGTTGGGTAGAGCAACACGGCCGGAAGGTTTTTGGGTACTGTTTACTGATTAAACTTGGAGCCCCTGGGAGGGCAAGAGACAGGTGCTACGCCTCAATCTTTTTTCTACTTGATCATCTATTTAACAAACCAAACGGCTTTGATGGAAGTCCAGGGCCTAGAGTTTGATCAGGGGCACAATGATAATTAAATGCAGGAACATAGCACATCTCTCTTTGAAAATTTCTCCCCATGGAAGGTAGAGGAACTTGACCTAAGGGTTTCTGAAAGAGGAGAAGGCAGAGCACAGGGGATGGGCTCCTTACCCCTGATTATTCATGCCAAATTTGCCCACCTCTTTAAAAGATACAATTTGATATATTTTTTCATGCTCTTAATTAGATGAAGTAATTGAGTGGAAAATCATTTCATTTATTCATTCATTCATCAAATATTTGTTAAGTGCCTAATTATCATATACCAGACACTAGGATGTAGCAAGGAGCAAGACATCTTCTGCTTTCAACATGATTACTTCATTATAATTATGGTGACTTAACCTTAAGGGTGTCTTCGTAAAGCCAACAAAAAATAATCACCTGGTATCCTGTGAACTGTACACTTTTAATTCCTATGAATACTAGTGAATTAGTGTACAATTCCAGGCAAAAGTTTGGCAAACTTAAAACTGACCAAAATATTTTTATATATTTAAATAGCATGGAAGTACTTTAAAAAAAAAGAATAATTAGAATGTTTTGCACATGAAATAGTTTCTAACATTTAGAATCCTCTGCATATAGTGCCGCACTTCTTAACAGTTTCTTGTTTGGATTGTGTATGCATGCATTATGTGTAAAATGTACAGTATGTGGTGACAGGAATGAGTATGTCTTGTAGAGTATATACTTTGTACACATTATATATAGTAAAGATGACTTACTTAGTCATATCAGCTCAGATCCAACTATGGAGGGAGAAATTAAAGAAATTAATTCAGGCAACAAAGTAGGGGCCTGATAAGCACATAAGAATTTTTAAAAGAAAATAGTTATTAATAACACTGCCCTTTTCTCATTTCCTAATATGCACTGACATTTCTTCTGTTACCACTATGGCACGAGACAGGAAAATATAAGAAAAATTAGATGCTTTTAAACATATCATCATGGCTACTAGTATAGATTTAGATATGACTGTAGCTAAATTTTACATAAAAATCTACACTGCAAGCCACAGAATGGGAGAAAATATTTGCAGACAAATTGACAGACGAGGGATTAATTTCCAAAATATACAAACAGCTCATGATCAATATCAAAAAAACAACCCAATCAAAAAATGGGCAGAGCTTCCTAGGTGGCACAGTGGTTAAGAATCCACCTGCCAATGCAGGGGACACAGCTTCGATCCCTGATCCAGGAAGATCCCATATGCCACGGAGTAACTAAGCCCATGTGCCACAACTATTGAGCCTGTGCTTTAGAGCCCGTGAGCCACAACTATTGAGCCCATGTGCTGCAACTACTGAAGCCCACGAGCCTATGCTCCACAACAAGAGAAGCCACGGCAATGAGGAGCCCACGCACCACAACAACGAGTAGCCCCTGCTTGCCACAAGTAGAGAGAGCCCACGTGCAGCAACGAAGACCCAACAGAGCCAATAAATAAATTAAATTAATTTACATTAAAAAAATGGGCAAAAGATCTAAATAGACATTTCTCCAAAGAAGACATACAGATAGCCAAAAGGCACGTGAAAAGATGCTCAACATCACTAATTGTTAGAGAAATGCAAATCAAAACTACAATGAGGTATCACCTCACAATGGTCAGAATGGCCATCATCAAAAAATCTACAAAACAATAAATGCTAGAGAGGGTGTGGAGAAAAGGGAACCCTCCTACACTGTTGGTGCGAATGTAAATTGGTGCAGCAGCTATGGAGAACAGTATGGAAGTCCCTTAAAAAACTAAAACTAGAGCTACCACATGATCTAGCAATCTCACTCCTGGGCATATATCCAGAGAAATCCATAATTTGAAAAGATAACATGCACCCCAATGTTCACTGCAGCACTATTCACAATAGCCAGGACATGAAAGCAACCTAAATGTCCATTGACAGAGGAATGGATAAAGAAGATGCGGTACATATATACGATGGAATATTACTCAGCCATAAAAAAGAATGAAATCATGCCATTTGCAGCAACATGGATGGACCTAGAAGTTGTCACACTGAGTGAAGTAAGTCAGACAGAGAAAGACAAATATCATATGATATCACTTACATGTGGAATCTAAAAAAATGGTACAAATGAACTTCTTTACAAAACAGAAATAGAGTCACAAATGTAAAAAGCAAACTTACGGTTATGGGAGGAGGGGGAAGGGATAAACTGGGAGATTGGGATTGACATATACACACTACTATATATAAAACAGATAACTAATAAGAACCTACTGTACAGCACAGGGAACTCTACTCAACACACTGTAAAGACCTATATGGGAAAAGGATCTAAAAAAAGAGTGGATATATGTATATATATAACTGAATCACTTTGCTGTATTGTAACACAACACTGTAAATCAACTATACTCCAATTAAAAAAAATTTTTTAAGTCTACATTTGTAGAGAGCACTTAGGACATAGAAACACAAACCTTGAGCGCATTTCAGTGTGATGTCATGTGCTGACACTGGCCACAGCTATTCTTTCATGAATGCATTGCCTATTCTATGTCTGCCTGGGACAATGGAGAAAGAGAGCGTGCTGGGGTCACAGTGTCTGATTCTACTTCTGACACCAGCACTTGCTGAGTGACCTTGAGCAAGTCATTTAAGCCTCCAGTCTTTTGCTCACCCGTCAAAAGGGGTTAAGAACAATTATTTTTTAACCCTTAATGTGTTAGGCAAATTTCCCCCTGGTTATTGTCTATCATGGTTTTCCTTTCATTGCAAAACTTATTTAAAAAGAAATAGAGGGACTTCCCTGGTGGCACAGTGGTTAAGAATCCACCTGCCAATGCAGGAGACACCAGTTTGATCCCTGGTCCGGGAAGATCCCACATACCACAGAGCAACTAAACCCACAAGCCACAACTACTGAGCCTGTGTGCTGAAACCACTGAAGCCAGCGTGCCTAGAGCCCGTGCTCTGCAACAAGAGAAGCCACTACAATGAGAAGCCTGCGCACTGCAACGAAGAGTAGCCCCAACTCACTGCAACTACAGAAAGCCCGTGCGTAGCAACGACGACCCAATGCAGCCAAAAAAATAAATAATAAAAATTAAAAAAAAAAAGAAAATCCAGGCAAATATTGGACAAACTGAAATGAAGCACAACTACTTAATATACCTAAAAGTGCCAAATAAAATACAATTAAGTTATGCTGGTAATTGGTATGTGTTGAGTATCCCACATTGCACTCTTTAACACAGGCACTTGGGTGATTCAGCCCAATGTCAAGAGCAAATGAAGACACTGGTCCTGTATTCTCTCCAATACATTATACCCACCACAACCTTCCACAAGTAATTTTTTTCTTCTAAAGCCATTTTTCATGACTCTGACACCATTCCCATGAAATGTGACATTTTAACAAATAGGATTGCCGTGTCTATGAGATTTATCTTCACTCTCCTCAAGACCATCATTCCCTGAACTGTGTATCGCCTTACATGAAAAACGCCACCTCTTTTGTGCTCTGTGGCAGCTGGAAAGTTCATATGGTAAAAAGCTCTTCCTAGGGTGGATAAACTGTGAAATGCATTTTAAAACGAAGTTTTAATTACATTTTGCAATTCAGAGCCAACTTCTGGTTTTAGTGTAATTTAAACAAGGGTTTTTCTCTCTGGCAGCCATCTGTTCCTTTTCCTTAAGCCTACACTTATGTCATAATATTGAAAATGTGACGTCATTCCCTGCTATGACGTCATTAAACATCTCTGTATGATAAGGACCCAAGCGGAGAATTGAATCACGTGGGCGGAAGATGCTTGTTTAAATACAGATAATGCGGAATACGTAATAAATACATGACAATCTGAATTATTTTTCTATTGCTTTTCATTGCCAGTTACTCTCTACAGTTGAAAAGTCTGTCCCATAAAAGTAATGCTTTATCACAAAAAGAATCCTCTAAAAAAAGACAAAAGAATCTTTAAAATACCTACATATATGCAAATAAACCAGTATATTAATGCGAATAAACTAGTATATTAATGTGAATGCACCATATGAATTGATGGTTTTTAGTTTGTGTGAAACCAAAGTCCCTGATAAATATTTAATTGAAGTAATAAATTATACTTTCTAGCCATAGACAATGTTTAGACCATACATGAAAGACGTACATCATTCTATTCAGTTTCTATTTTTGACATTAAAAAATAAATTGAAATTCATCAATTAAGAATTTTTCAGATTTTGTACGTTAGTTGCAATTGCCATTAGTAGTATAGGAATATATATGAATAGTGTTTTAGAATGATATTAACATTGAATTTATTAGATTATAGTAATTTATACATTAATTTCTTTTAAACATTGTATTATAAATATTTTAAAAATTATTTTAGGTTATTACATCAATATTTCTAAGTGAGTTTAGTAATTCTTTTAAGCAGTTTTTGAAGAACTCATAAAATTGTAAAGAATCTCACATGACATTATCTGTAAATATTCACTGGTTTTAAATTAAGAAATTCAGTGAAGAGGGAGACAGATTTTTTTGGAGATTCTTTTGTGGTAAACAATTTTTATAATAATCAGTCATTGAAATTTAACATTGTTTTAAATAAGTCAGTTTTCTATAAGCATCCCCTTATTACTGTATTTTTAAATTAGAAAAAAATTTTTAAATTACCTGGTCAAGTTCGTAAGTTTTGGCACTGAATATATTCTGTGGTTACTGTATGCGTCAGGCCCCGAGCTAGTCCAGTCTCAAAATAGAGCGACACTCATGGTGCTCACCCTCCAGGCCCCAGAATTCACAGGTGGGAACGGTTGAGATGGAAAGTGCACTAGCCTAGGAGTTGGAATTCCTGGGTTCTCAATCACTTAAAAGACCCAAATTTAGTTTCTTCATTTCTGCAGTCATGTTACTATGCAGCATCAGTATTTCACCAGTTCATTAGGAGTTTCAGAACCTGCCCTTTCCATGCTCTTGGTAGCATTTAATGATGCCAACATCTAATGAACTGCCTACGACAGGCCCTGGATTCTCCTTCTCTACTGCCGTCACTATGTGGACCGTGTCCCATCACACACTCTTCCTTCTTATTCTGGTCAATGACAGCATTATTTGCCCAGATATTCATCTAAATTCCCCTCCCCTCTGTACCCCTACACTAAGATCTCCAAATGCAGCCCCACTGATCCATTCCTCTGCTGTTAACTTAATTCAGGTCCTCATTTGTCACCTGAACTACTGTAACTGTCTCCAAACAGGAATCACTCCCTTGGCTTTGCTTCCTAATCTAGCCTCCACATTGCCACCATTTGGCTCTTTCCAAACACAAATCTGATTACATTCCTCCATCCTAATTTACAATCTTTCAATGGTTCTGCATCACCTTCAGTGCAAAATCCAAACATCTTGGTCATCTGATCCCCACCCATCTCTCCATCTCGTCTCCCATCCTCTCTAGCGCAAAGACAGAATCTGGGCTAAAACCACACTGCCTGTGACTTTAAGTAACCTGTGCTGTGGGTTCTTACCTGCTTCTCACACAACCTAGTCCCTTTGCCGTGAATACTCTATTCTCTGGTCTACTAGGCAGAGTCTTTCTTCAGCATACATCTCATCAGAGATTTTTTTTCTCTATGAAGCTTTTCCTGAACAAGCCAAGCAACGTTTGATATCTCCTTCTTTATGTCAACCCAGTCCCTAGTCACACCTTCTTAAACTCGGTAAGGTCTGAAAAGCCATGTTTCCATGTCTCTTTTCCCTAATAGACACTGATCTTCTTGGAGAATGAGACTCTGTATTATTTGTCTTTGTTTTTCCAGCTCATACTTCATAGTAAGTAGACGATCAGCAATTTCTTATTAGATGGATGGATGGATGGATGGATGGATGGATGGATGGGTGGATGGATGTGTCTCCCCTCATGCACTTTAGCTCCAATAAACTGCAGCCTTACTTTCTAGAAACAACAAGCTCTGTTACCTCTCAGTAGGTGTTCTTCTGGATTATTTATCCTTCACCTGATACTTGAACCCCACCAACCTACATCTGAATAGTTTTCTTCAAGACTCAACTCCAATGAGTCGCCTCTTTCATAATACTTTGTATTTTTACTATCAAAAGCTTTCAACATGTTTAATTGTAATTATTAACTTAAATATCTGTCTCCTTCCCTAGACTTTCAGTTCTTTGAGACAGCTTACATTTCTTATTCATAGGAATGTTCCCAGCACAAAGGCTAGCACGGGGTAGGTGATAGTACAAGACAGTAAATGTTTGCTGAATTAATTCATGAAGGTGTGCTTGAATGTATGAGATGGAATCATGTATTTGGGAGTTCTTTGAAACTGTTAAAAGCCCAAGACAAATGTTAGGTAATGTTATCATCTTGATCACACCCACGTGTTACATTCTTTCCTCTGCTTCCTAGTTCTTTCTTCCCAGAGAGCTCACAGACCCTTGTCTAAATTATCACTTCACACAGACTTCCTTGCTCCCACTCAGAGTGCATTCTGACATTAAACTAAACCCCTCAGCTCTTGGATAAGATCTAGAATATAAAGAGGTTTGAAAAACACAGAATCAACTGTCTTGCGTTTTAGTACCGGCCTTAAAACGCAATATGTGATAACTGTATTCTGAAATGAAGATAGCCAAATAGTGTCAGAGAACTATTTTCTTAGCTAATAGCAATATATTTGTCATATATATGCCTGTTCCTTACATAGAGAGAATCTGTTTACTGGTTGAGGAGCAAAAGTGTCAAACATGCAACAGAAGAAATGATATAATGTGAATAACAACAACAAATACTTGATACGAACATCTCATCTTCCTCTTGGGAAATCCCACAATATTTTGCAAATGACATTGCAATTGACTTTATCCACCTTGAAGAAGGGGCTTTCTCCAGTGTGAAATGCAGTAGCTCTTCTGCATCTTGCAATCACCTCCCTGACTATGTAAGGCAAGAGGTGAACGATGTTTACCTTAAAGGCTGGGGAAGACTGGAATAAGAAAGAATATAATTATTCATGGATATAGAATGTGGAATGAGGAAAACTGGCTGAGGTTGACACCTTCACTCTTATAAGAAGTGCTGTGAGATCACTGATGGTGGGGAGGGGCAGGACCTCTGCTTAATCCTCATCTGAAAGACATCAAGCGGAGTACACCTTCCCCTGGTTCCATTCTGACATCTGGGGTCAATCCTTTCTCCAAGTGAAGAAAAAGTCACATGCATAAATGCAACTTCAGTAGCACCTTGACAGTCCCTGGAAGTCATCCAGCTGAATGCCAGTTTAATGTAGTTAAGTTGTCTTGTTAGACACTCAGCGGTGCAGGGTGAGATGCTTTTGTGATGGGGTGTATTTCTCCATAGGTAAGTGCTGATGTAAGGAATGCAGTGGCTGAGGCGGGTGAATGCTGTCATCACAAAAGGGGCGGCAGGGTCTAAGAGCTCGGCTTCTGAACATGAACACACCTTGCACTTATTCACCAGCTCCTCATTTGGGAAGCTGAAATTTACAAGCTTTTCTGAGACTTAGTTCCCTCATCTATAAAATGCGGAGGAGCATACTTTTCTCATGTTTGTGTAAGGATTAAATGAGATTGGGGCCGTTTTTAATGCCCGAGGATTATTAAGTGTTTTATTTTCTTGCTTCACCTACTTCTCCATTTTACCGCCTCATTAATATCTAATAGCAAACGCATTTTTTTCAGGGCTGTCTTCTGGAAAGCATGATCACTGACACTATTTTTTTCCCATGGATTTTATACTGTGTTTCCTCCTTCAATAGGGAGAATGGAAGTGAACTCATTTCTTAATTGCCTTCACACTAATGTTCAGTTTTCTAGGGTGTGTCACATCATCAAATGTCACTAATAATAATAATATATGTATATGTGTGTGTGTGTGTGTGTGTGTGTGTAACCTCCTGGTTTTTTTTAAAATAATACCTAGTAAGTTTTTTTCTTTTTTTAAATATTTGTTTATTTATTTGGCCATGTCAGGTCTTAGTTGCAGCACACTGGATCTTCGTTGCGGCACTCGGGCTCTCTAGTTGCAGCATGCGGGCTTAGTTACCCTGCAGCATGGGGATCTTAGTCCCCCGATCAGGGATTGAACCCACGTCCCCTGCATTGGAAGATGGATCCTTAACCACTGGACCACCAGGAAAGTCCCTATCCTGGCTTTTTAATGACGGCAAATTTGTCTGTCTCCTTTTTAAACTGCATTCTCCTCATGTCCAAAATAGCAGCTTAATTGCTTCTTTTCTGAAATCTTCTCCCCTACATATGACTGAAATTTACAGAGGGGCCATTTCCCTCAAAGTCACCCTCCTTGCTACATGCTGCTCTACAGCATAAGAATTCCCAGAAATTATATTTGAAACTTACAGGTGTAGATGAATCTTACTGAACACGTTCGTCTTCCTCTAGAAAGTGAGATCTACCTTCGGTACCATTCTTCAGATAACATTTACAGCACAGGCAGGATTTATATATAATTGGCATCTGGAGATCTGGAGGCCTACGTTCTCATCCCTCTCTGAGATGAGGCTTTTGGAAGATCGCATCCAGAAAGATCATTCAGGGCCTTGTGGGCCACTATAAGGCCTTGGCTTTTTCTCTGAGGGAAATGGGGAGCTATGGTGGGTTGTGAGCAGAGGAGGGACCAGATCTGGCTTAGGTGCACAGATAGACTTTGGCTGCTCTATTTGAATAGACTGTAATAGAGTAAAGGCAGAAGCAAGGAGAATGAATGGGAATGTAATGCAGGCACCCTACAAGAGAGGATGGAGTTTTGGACCAGGACGGTAGCGGGGGAGGTGCTGACATATTTGGATTCTGGTCATATTTTGAAAGTCAAGCCAAAAGTCTACCTTGATGGGCTAGATGTAGAGTGTTTTAGCAGAAGAGAAAGGAGAAAACACCAAGGTTTTTGACCTGAGCAGTGGATGGATGAAGTTACCATCAACTAAGATAGGGAAGGGTGTTGGAGCAGCTGGTTTGGGGCCAGGCATGAGGGGTTTAGTTCAAGGCATGTTAAGCTTGAGTTGTCTATTAGACATCCAAGTAGAGATGGCAGGCAGACAATTAGACGTGCAAGTCTGAACTTCAGGAGAGAGGACCTCATCATAGAAGACCCTTAGTATGTGCCCCTTAATAACTGAAAGAGGCTTAGAGCAACATCAAGCTCCTAGTAAGAAAGTAAGCAATGGTCATGATTAATATAGTTCCTTCTCCTCCTCTGACATATCATTAGAAATATCCAAAATAACTGTAATGGTCAAATCCTGTCTATTATATGTAGTTATTCTTTGAGCTACTGATTGAAGACCTCCGCAAAGTAATCCTTTCTTAATTTTTTGGATAAGTTCAATTTTTCTTTTTTTTTTAATTAATTACTTAATTTATTTAGCTGCGTTGGGTCTTCATTGCTGTGCACAGGCTTTCTATAGTTGCAGCCAGTGGGGGGCTACTCTTTGCTGTGGTGCATGGGCTTCTCAGTGCGATGGCTTCTCTTGTTGTAGCGCACGGGTTCTCAGGTTGCGGGCTTCAGTAGTTGTGGCACGTGAGCTCAGTAGTTGTGGCTTGCAGGCTCTAGAGTGCAGGCTCAGTAGTTGCGGCGCACGGGCTTAGTTGCTCCGCAGCACGTGGGATCTTCCCAGCCCAGGGATCAAATCCATGCATTGGCAGGTGGATTCTTAACCACTGTGCCGCCAGGGAAGTCCCAAATTCCATTTTTCAAGTACAGTTTTTGAGGGTACTGCAGGGAGGGAATTACATTTCAAAATAAAAATTAAAAAATACAATGTGCACACAAAGTCAATGTAATTCTGGAAAACGTCCTTTGAGGATAAAAATATGTAGCAGTAGGAGAAGTCACACAGTATGATGATTAAGAGAGTAGATTCCAGCCCCAAAATCAATTTATATTCTGGCACATCACCTTGAGTGAGCATCTAATCACTACACCTCAGTTTCCTCATCTGTAAAACTGAGACCAGATACTAAATGACAGAGTAAATATAAAGCACTTAGCACAATGCCAGACACATAAATTCTTATATTTGTTGGATATGATGATGATGGTGATGAACAACGTTACTTTTTGTTTTCAATTGGAACTAAGATTAAAGATTTTCCTGGGGCTTCTCTGGTGGCGCAGTGGTTAAGAATCCACCTGCCAATGCAGGGGACATGGGTTCGAGCCCTGCTCCAGGAAGATCCCACATACTGCGGAACAACTAAGCCCGTGCACCACAACTATTGAAGCCCATGCACCTAGAGCCCGCGCTCCGCAACAAGAGAGGCCGCCGCAACGAAGAGCCTGCACACCACGATGAAGAGTAGCCCCCGCTCACCACAACTAGAGAAAGCCCGTGTGCAGCAATGAAGACCCAATGCAGCCAATAAATAAATAAATTAATTAATTAAAAAAGAAAGATTTTTCTATAGCTTTTCATTTACCATGGACATACACTCAGTGTATCACTTAAATGTTTAGAAAACTTAGTCTCAAGGCATTTAGGCCAAAAGAAGCAAAAAGATGTTGAAATCAGAAATAAGAGTCTGATCCAACCTGTTATGGGCACCTGCATTCCTTTTCTTGACTCTCCACCCTGCACCACCCCAGTATTTTGCCCATATTGGTAATTAACGAACTGAATGGACTGACTCAAAAGGAAAAAAATACTAAACTTCTCTTCCCCCTTATGTTATTTTAATTGTGTCTATTGCGTTTTTAACCATCGTTCTTTGGGGAAAACAGAATATGTTTACTATAGAAAAACACATATTCTTTTCGCCTAGTAATTTTGGAAGCAAAAATGGTCTCCATGGTAAGAAGAGAGAACAGGAGGAGTATTAATAGAAGGTAGCACAGAGCTAATGTACATTTTATAGTATAAAGGAAAGACTTTTTTAGCCTCCCTGCCTAAAACAACATCGTGAACTCTAAGTTATGCTAAATTGGTAAAGAGAATAAAAAGGAGCCGGCTACGATATGATTACTCAGAGTAAAAGTAAGAGCAACTCCCAGGCAGCAGCCCAGGACGGCAGCATCCTCTCACACTCCAACACAGAGGTTTAATTGGTCCTCCTAGGGTTTGGAAGAGAGGCTCTGAAAAAACTTCTGATCTCTTAGAAGCAGATTTATAGACATATAATAGTGCTTTAATCCTTGGATCCTGGCGTTGCCAAAGCAATAGAATATCAGAATGGATCAAAGCCTAATAAGACAATGCGTATCTGACATCCCAAGTCTTCTCCAGGCCAATTTTGGATTCCAAACACTTCCTTCCTCTAGGTCCTTAACCCCCACTTCACACTACGTTTAATGAGGAGTATTTTTTTCCTTCCCAGTTTTTCCATATTGTCTCCTGGTAGGATTTCTTTCTTCCTTCCTTCCTCCCTCCCTCCCTCCCTCCCTCCCTCCCTCCTTTCCTTCCTTCCTTTCTTTCTTTCTTTCTTTCCCGTTTCTCTCTGTGCTTGAATCTCTACAATGGCATTTTGCGGGTTAACATGATGCATCTTTTTCACTCGTTAGTCTCAATTTCTTGAGATAATCTACCCCATAGCAGACTCGACTCTTCTGTCTATAGGCTGCACTTATCCTGTATTTTTCTCCTTTTCCATTCATTTACATAGTCTTACAAAAAGTGACATTCCTACTACGATCGCTATTGAAGTGAGAAGCTATCATGAAATTATCATAAACTAATACACTCTTATTTAAAAAATAAACACACTGGAACATAAATACCCGTAGGAGTATTGCCCCTTTTAAATAAAATGGCAGTGATAGTCACATAGGCTTTGGAATTAATTTTAGAACGGCTTTATCATCTTCACAAGAAAATCACCCTGTTACCTTACCCTGGCGTCACGTTTCATCCAGATCAGTATCACTCACCTGATTCTCCAGTCCTGATGCCAAATTTCCTTTCCACAGTTCACAGCAGTCCCACTATGGATTTTCAAAGGAACACACTGCGTAACCTGAAGACAATTCTGAAAAAGAATTACAAAATTGTTTTGAAGACGGCAGCATACTTAAAACATCTATAGTCCCCAAGTCCTTGAGACGGGAAAACTCCCTTTTGGATGGGAATTTTCCCTAATTTCTGGTAACAAATTGAACCGTTTTATAGTCACATCATAAAAGCCACTCAAAAGCTCTTTTACTTGATTTCAACTATATTCCAGTATATAGTGTGCTTAGAACTTTCAATCTGTGTATATGGAGCACATGCTCTTGTTATTTTTTGTTTGTTTGTTTGTTTGTTTGTTTGTATTGGGCTGCACCATGAGGCATGTAGGATCTTAGCTCCCCAACCAGAGATCAAACCCCCGTCTCCTACATTAGAAGCGTGGAGTCTTAACCACTGGGCCACCAGGGGAGTCCCTGGAAAATATGATCTTAATAGTAACAATATGTCTGTCTTATTGTCTCTAGAACTCTCCTCGATAAGAAGGAACTGCTGGAGTTTGCTCAACTTGGCTGCTACTTGGAATATGATCTCTTTGGTACTGAACTTTTTCATTATCAATTCAATCCGGATATTGACATGCCCAATGATAATAAAAGAATTAAAAGGTAAATATGATGAAATCTCTCACAGCATTTCCTTTTACCATCTCTTTTGGATTTTCATATCTGGGTGGGTATTAGCAAAGATTCAGAAAACAGAAAGCAGGCAGAACCAGAGACTTGCAGAGAAAAATATATCAGTACTGTTTCAGGGAGGCAAATCTCTATATATTATTTCGAGGAGAAAATGAGTCAGCTTAAGTAGGCAAAAGCTTAGCAGAGCCTTAGAAGTTCAGTGCAGATGGGCAGCTGATAAGAAACACAGGTAATACTCAATCCCTGCTATGACAATAAAAGAACAAACGACATTTCCCTCTTTCTATTCCTAACGAAGTAAGCTGTTTACTTCCCAGGTTGACTGCCCCTAAGGTTAGGAGGTCCTAATCTCCTGCAATGAATTTTTGAAATGCTTTACTAAAAATATTCACTAAACAGGTGATTGCAACTTAAAGGCTATAAGTATAATATCTAAAGGTCAAACATTATATAAAATCCAACCTCTCAAAATTGTCCAATATTTTAGGGGTGAAAGCAAATAAGTGTAGAAGTCATTCTCTGCAACCAAGTAGAAAGTTTCGGGAGTCAAACCTGGATGGCTACCTGGTTTGTCTTGGTTACATGGTGATACAAAGACTGAATGGACCAAGTTAGGGAATCTGGGAGGAGAATTAGATTTGGAATTGACAGGATGACTTGAGTTTGGGAACACAGCGTTGCTATCTGGGGGGGCCCTGGGATAAGGGTGTGAAGCTCAGGACAGAGATCTGGACATAAATCTGGACATTGATGGTTTGCATATGATAGTTGGTAGCATGGGAATGAATGAGAAAACTCAGAGAAGAGAATGAGGACAGAGCCCTGGGGACCACAAACATTTAAGGGATGAACTCAGGAACGGACCCTTGGGGACAGGTTGAGAAATTTTCAAAGCGTTAAGGATATCCGGGAAATGCATTGTTTATGGAAGTTGGTGAAGAATACTTAAAGCAGAAGGGCTTGAACACTTGTAATAGGTGGCAGATGTCAAGTGAGATAAAGACGGAAAAATATCTCTTGGATTTCACAATCAGGAATTTTGCATTTCACAGTCAGTAAGTACAGTCTTGGCAGAAAAAGCTTGAGAAATGAGTAGAAGGTGAGGAAGAGGACAGAGAATTCGGAGGCTACTCTTTCACGAAGCGTGGTGGTAAAGGGAAGCAGGACTGTCAGGCTGGAGCTAGAAAGACCAGACAGGACCAAAGCAAGGTTTTGTTAGGAGACAGACAGGGAGAGTGAGTCCAGGGAAGTGGCGCCTATTCTAAAGGGTTGTTTTAGAATTTATACGAAATAAAGTATGCAGTTTTTAGCTGAGTGTCTGGGGTAGAATACAGAAGTGGTCAGTCAATGTTAACTTAAAAAAATCTGGGGACTTCCTAGATAGCGCAGTGGTTACGAATCCACCTGCCAACGCTGGGGACATGGGTTCAGCCCTGCTCCGGGAAGATCCCACATGCCGCGGAGCAACTAAGCCCATGAGCCACAACTATTGAGCCTGGGTGCCTCAACTACGGAAGCCCTTGCACCTAGAGCCCATGCTCTGCAACAAGGGAAGCCACTGCAATGAGGAGCCCGCGCTCCACAATGAAGAGTAGCCCCCCTTGCCACAACTGGAGAAAGCCCGTGTGTAGCAACAAAGACCCAATGCAGCCAATAAATAAATAAATAAATTAATTAATTAATTTAAAAAATCTGGACAGATAAGAGATATAGAGCTCCTAAGGAGACAAAAGATGGAATCTGGGCAGCAAACAGAAAGTTGATTGAAAGGAGCTGTACTTTCTCCATGGAAATGAGAGCAGGTGAGGCAGGTAATGGGGCGAGTGCAGATCAATGTCTTGGTGAGAGGACCAGGAAACTGAGGACGGATGGCCCCCTATGATCTCTAGGGGACCTGTGAAGGAGACAAGGTCATCTCTTGAGAAAGAGGGGAGAGATTCAGGGCAGGACCCTGTAGAGGAGGATGAAGGCTGGGAGTGGATAGTGTGTGAATGAGGGAGAGACTGTTGTGCGGAAGAGCCAGTGGAGACCAGAGATCATGACTGCGTGACTGTCTACTGGCACCAGTGTGCATGATTTGGTGATTATTTCCCTAAAAAATGTTCCGTGTTTTTGTAGTAGGACCAAAGAAGTTTTGTGAGCAGAAGTAATAGATGTAAACAGAGAGCTCGAGGGGTGGGATTTTGTCTGAAAAACGTGGTTGATATCCAGGGGGACAAGGGAGGGGTTGACATGAAGGTCAAGAAGGTTGAAGCTGGAGGGAAGGAAATATAGACAGAGATGGTGAGATGTCTAGGAATAACACAGCAGGGGCAAATCCCTGGGTGCTTGAATGAAGTGAGTGAATGCAGATAGTGGAAAAAGGTGAGCAAAAAAGTAGAAGGATGGAACTCGTGGTCAGTGTAGGAAACAGAAGGTTGGGTCAAAGTAGTTCTCTATGATGACCAGAAGCAGAATAGGGTTCTGAGTGTAGAAAACTGGTTGGAACGGGAGTAAGCCAAACTGGAGAAGAGAAGTGCTGTCCAGAAACTGTGAGGCTCAAGTAGCAGGAGTTGAGCACATGTACACTGGGGTGAAGGGGGAGGTCTGGAGCCAGTGGCCACAGCTGAGACAGCCTCAGGGTGTTTCCCCTGGGAAGTCAATCTTTACACGTACGTCTTCTGCTTCCCCCATGTAGCTGCACACCTCCTTGATGAGCTTGTTGATAGTAAAATACGCTTCAAGTTTAATATCATCAGAGAGAGTTTGCTGATCAATGTCACAGTAGTTATATAAATACGGAGACGCTCAGCTCTGCATGAGCAAACTGCTTTGACTGTCTTGACCAATATCACTAGGTCTTTTTTTTTTTCTACTATGAAAACCAGTTCTTTGATAAAAGAGATTTATTGTTTTTTTGTTTGTTTTGTTTTATGATTTTACTTGCCCAAGAATACCATTCAATACAGGCAAACAGGTTTCCTAGGGGCCCTACTATCTTGGACCATACTCAGAGGTAAAAACACTCTGGAATTTAAAATGGGGTGATGTGGTAGATCTTTTTCATCTTCCATGACCTCAAAACCATGATTTCCTGATGAATGCCCTCAACACGTTATACAGTTCATCTTGGAAACAGGAAGTTTGCTCCCAGGACCTTTCTCTAAGCCCATTTGTGGCAGTGAGGTGTATCTTTTGCACCCCTATGCTTTCCATGAGGATCCTAGACCATCTGGAATAAAAACAGGGATTTTCAGAGGGCAATCTATGGAGATAAGAGCTTTCATTGCACCAGTGTAAACATTCTAGATGTACAGAAATATATCAAAAAGTATATACATGTGCCTGTGCCTTCGTGTATATCTATGTATCTGTGTATGTGTGTCCCTAATCTTCCATAAATTAAAACCATGCATGAAGTCAATGGACTCAAGTACAGCTCACAGTAATTACTAAGTGACTTTATGGGTGGTGTGTGCACCAATAGTATCCCCTTGTCCCCACCTCCTGGGCATCTGATTTTCATCACTCGTCCGCAGTCCTTCTCTGAGCCTCAGGAATCTTAAAGCTTTGAAGTGCAAGAACAGAGAAGCACGCTTCTGCCTACCTCGGGTTTTCAGCACCAGAAATTCTGTGTCTAACACCTGTTTTCAATCTTCTGCTCCATTTCTCAAATCTTATTATATCTCTGCCTTTTCACACTTTGTAGTCTCTCTCTAATATTTGTTTGCAAACACTAACTCATTTGTATTTCTATAATTACTGTGAGTTTTTTGTCTTCTCATCTGTAGTGGTTCCTTCCTTCTGCCCATCTCTCTCTGACTACTGTTCTCCTACACAATGGTACAGCCTGTGAGACGATCTCTTTTTTTAGGAGTGACCAGGCAGTTTTCCTGATAGTCAGGATATAATTATGTTTCTAGAGCCAGAACATTCTCTTTCTCACGAGATAAGTAGTCTCCAGATTCTTGACAATGAGTTCTAATGGTTCTCATTTTCAAATGAGTATCTTTCCTTACTACTGCACAATTCAATAACTTTGTGTTTCAGGATATGACACAGGCCTCTTACAGGAATTTATCTATATGAGATGCCTCTGTAGTAATAAGATATCTTTTTTCTCTCAGACAAGGAAAAAAAGACAAAAATATGGAGAAATGCTCGGAAAATATACAAGGGGAAGTGTACCCTAAAATTTCCTTTAATATGATACTCCTTTTCAGTTGGGGATCAGGGTTTGCCACACGAAGTTTTTAGCATTGCGCATGCACCTGTCAAGTCCTTCTCTTTTTTCATAAACGATCATATAACTGTCTTAGACAATTCCCTTAAAGAGAGTTTATTCGAAAGTAACTTCAGATCAGAACTTTTGGACATTATACAAATTTTAAAGTGGCAAATAATGCCTTACCCCTATATAGGGGAAGGTAGCGGTATAGGGAACACAGGGTATAGGGATTAAGAGGTATAAACTATTATATATAAGCTACAAGGATATATTGTATAACATAAGAAATATAGCCAATATTTTATAATAACTATAAATGGAGTATAACCTTTAAAACTTGTGAATCATTATGCTGTACACCTGTAACTTACATACTATTGGATATCAACTATACTTCAATAAAAAGAAAGAAAGAAGCAAATAATGATGGTGCCACATAGCACTCTTAAGTACTTTTAGGACACACACGAGGTACATGTGATGTGAATGCAGCTTTCTAGACTAAACACCCAGGTTGGCTCTTTTCTGGCATTCCTTTGGCCTGCAAAGACAAGATCTAATCTTTAAGTATAATTTATTTTTAAACATTCTGTTCTTAGAGGGCAAGGCTTTGTGCTCGAGTTTTTTGGTGTAGTGGCCCACATTTTGCTTACAATAGTAGTTATTAAGTATGACTCATGCACTAGAATGCCAAGAAATGCTGCTGAAACAAAAAGGATGCCTTTCAAAATAATTATCCCTTGGAGGAAGGTGCTGCCCTTCTATCTAGATCCATTTGGGAATTTAGGGACCGAAAAGACAAGACAGAAAATGCCAGAGAACAGCATGGTCTCCAAGCTGTATCTCTTGCCATCAGAGACGCATGGAAGTCACGGCAGACACTGCCCCGGGTCCAGACACGTACAGATGGTGGCTGTCAGGAGGTGACTGACTCACACTACGGATTATAGCACTTAACCAAGCCAAGAGGATTAGATGTTTAGACAATAGGCAGGAAGCTGTTCTATAGTCAACTGACTCTAAATTTAAAGGAACGGCTCATTATTTATAGCAATCTTATGGAAATGGAAGGAAGATAAATTTTTATTGGTCAACTTAATCCAATGCTCCCAGACTACTAGTAAGTCCAAATTCCCCAGAGGGACCATAACTAACCTTTTAGAAATGGCTAGCAATCTAAAATACAACACGAATGAACATATCTATGAAACAGAAACAGACTGACAGACATAGAGAACAGACTTGTGGTTGCCAGCGGGGCAGGGGGTGGGGGAGGATGGATTGGCAGTTTGGAATTAGCAGATGCAAACTAGTATAAATAGGATGGATAAACAACAAGGTCCTACTGTATAGCACAGGGAACTGTATTCAATATCCTGTGATAAGCCATAATGGAAAAGAATATGAAAAAGAATATATATACATATATAATAAGAATATATTATAAGAATCTATTATAATAGATTCTTATAATGTACTATAAGAATACATAAGAATATATTATATATATATATATAATAGGGTCACTTTGCTGTACTACAGAAATTAACACAACATTGTAAATCAACTCTACTTCAATAAAATTAATTTAAAAATGACCCTCAAGCTCATCATATGCCCTTCATTTTCTTTTTTTTTTTTTTATTATTTTTTTGGGGGTACACCAAGTTCAATCATCTGTTTTTATACACATTTCCCCATATTCCCTCCCTCCCTCAACTCCCCCCGCCTCGAGTCCCCCCCACCCTCCCCCTCCCAGTCCTCTAAGGCATCTTCCATCCTTGAGTTGGACTCCCTTTGTCATATACCCTTCATTTTCAAACCAACTGAATTTACTCTCAGAACATTTTACTTGTGTGAAGACTCCTATTGTTTCCCTATTTCAATCACAAATAGTCATTGATTTTATTTGCTAGAAAACAAAGGAGAGAGAGAAAATGAGATCTGAAAAATGGGTTGACTAAGCGAGGCATTTTCGAGTGCAGAGCTGGATACAAATGCGGAATACAGTTATTTAATAAAATGCTCAAGTAGATATTTATTCAAACTGGCACATCCTATTAGAAGCGATCTTTAATGCAAGACTGCCAGGCATCGTCATAAATATCACAGGCTAGGAATTTCTGTGTGCATGGAATAAGGATCCTGTTCCTACTGGGAGGCGGTAATATCTTTATCATCACCACGTGACATTTATTAAGGGTCTCCCAGGTCACGTGCCGGCTTGGAAGGCGGTAGTATCTTTAGGACAACACCATAGGCTTATGAGTTAAAAGTTTAAAGCACTCTGAAACTTGTAAACGTGAGACCAATGCCATGTAACGAGTGAACGTTTTTCACAGGGTGCGTCTTCTGGTGGATGAGGGTTATGGAGATCGGATTCTGATGGCCCACGACATACACACGAAGCACCGGCTGATGAAATACGGAGGTCACGGCTACTCTCACATATTCACCAACATTGTCCCGAAAATGTTGCTCAGAGGTATAACTGAGGCTGCACTTGATAAGATACTGATAGAGAACCCCAAGCAATGGCTAACTTTCAAATAGGATGGCTGTTATAAATTCACACCTTGAGTACAAAGCGTGCGGGGAACAGACAGTGATTGCAAACCCGCTGTGAGATATTAATCAGGGCTACATAGGACTAATGACAGAGCCTTTCCTTTGTATGGGAATCAGAAGAGTTCTGAAGCTGGCTTTGACATCAGTACCTTTAGGGAGTTATGAAGCCTAATTAAGCCCAATCGTTTTTCCTTAAGAAAATAAATACAAAAGTACCCATTTCCAAACAATGATTTACAGTCTAGATCCCCTTAGTGGAGGTTTGCTTCCTTTTGTATTGTTTTCTTAATCTATCAGCTGCGCTCCTTGAGAAAATTTAAAGTGTTTCTAGTTAAATTACCCCCTTCTGGAGCAATCTAATGTTTCTTGTAATATTGATGATTCTACTAATTATCCTGCTGTTCTTTAATTAATGTTAATGAATAATATGGCACTTTAAAATCGCTTCTGCAGCAAGGGAAGTTAAATTTTGAGACTTTTTTTTCTGTGCAAAGGATACTGTAATATAATTACCAATTCGCCACAGTAAAAATATTGTGGAAGCTTAATTATATTCTGTTCATCTATCTATATATACTTATAATAAATCAGTTTTGTTGCCTGTGACTTTCTGGTATCCAGTTTTCCTATAAATTTCGTTGTGTTTTGAAAAATTTTTATGAGGGGACATGAACATATAACAGTACTCAATTATAAAAATTCAATCATAAAAGTCAAAATATATTACATAATATAGTTTAATGAATCGTTACATTTATAATAACAAAGGCCACAATTTAATTAATAATATAGAATGCAAAAAGAAGAGAAATGTTTGCCTTATATATATTCCCTTTACCTTTTATTTGTGTCTCCTTGGGCCTACACAGAGAATATAATGCTTATTTACCTGAAGAAAAGGTCAGATCTATTAGAAATGACAGTCTAATTCAAAAGCCGCCTCTTGAAAACGTACCCAGCCTTGATGTTTTGGGTAAATACAGCCTTTTTTGAAACTCTTAGTTGATGCGTACTGCTGCTTATAAACTTATCTTTTGGTTGAATCCTCCACTACACTGTTACCTAAAAAAAAAAAAAAAAACTCTAAACCCTTACTGCTAATTCCTCTTTGATAAATACATACTGTTAAATGGAAATAAATACATACTGTTAAATGGAAATAAAATCCACTGCAACTCCTTTATGAGTAATCTTCCATATTAGAAAGGCCAAATAGAATTAGTCATTATTCTTGATAAACAGGCTAAGTGTCTTTAATCATATAAATCATGAGAGTTACTCAGACCAAGGTATTTAAACCAAGCAAACAGCACCTTCAGATGGGAACACCTGGCATAGCTCTTTTGGAAAGTTGAGGTTTGCTAAGTAAAAGATATTTCTGTGGATCGATGATGATCAAGCTTTCTGTGTATTAGAACAGAAAGTACCCAAGAGGAATGAGCCAACAGAACAAACTAATTCCTTTAAATGAAAAAATGCAAATGTCCTTCGCCAGTAAAACAGGCAGATTTTTCAATCTCTGTTTTTGAAATCTACTTCTCAAAGAATCTTCAAAGGCAACTGAGAGGGGAACAGATTTTTCATTGTAATGGTGGAAGTTGTCTGATAGTTAGAATATATCAACATGCATTTTAAATCTTTTTCTTAGATTGAAGAGATGGCTTTTGGCAGTGTACTTTAACCAGACAGGAAGGATTTGCACTACTCTCAAAATCTACTATACTGTCAGCTTCAGTCCACCTGAGAAAAAAGAAAAAAAATTGCTCATTCAAATGCATAAAATTCATAAACTGCAAAGGACAGCTACATCGTCTCCGCAGTCCTAACAGTAACAGTCAGTCAGAGAATGCAGTGAAAAAGTATTGATTGGCACATGGTAATAAAGAAGCCACAGGCTTAATTTACAGACATGTGGTTTCTGGGGCATGTTAACCTAATACAATTTAATTTTCTGGATAACTCTTAGAAGTCATCTAAATTATTTTGCTACTCCATATATTTTTGTCTTCCAAAATATATTTCAGTCCAAAATAAGTCAAATAATTTATGCACATTTGTGCATGTGCCTACATGTACATTTCTTTAAATTTTGGGGGCTATACAGCCACAGTGCCTATGGGCTGAAGCCATATATATATTATATTTCATCTAACATATATATGTGTACACATACATATATATATGTAGCAGGTATGAGTATAAAATATATACACTTTGCTGTCACATTGGTTATATGTGAAACTGTTCATTTTGAAATAACCTCAGGCCATGACTTGTAGTAACTGTTTGAAGGCCTTACTTCGTGTCCCCTTGGTGACACATGCAGCAGTGCAAATTAAACCTATGTGCATTGGGTTATGAATACTATTTTGTTCCAAAGACGGTGAAAGCCTCAGTCTGATTTAACATCAAAGAATAAAGTTCTCTGACTTTCCAAGTAAACCTAAACGCATTCTATTGACAAACTGGACACAGGGGGATTTTCTAAATACCATATATAATTACACATTTACACACGTAGAGGGTAACCCTATGATACAAGTTCCGTCTCTAGTTTTAAAGACTATCACCCGAAAAGAGAGCAAAGAAGACTCCTAAGAAAGAGAAAATGTGAAAAATGAGCATAGGCTTGGGAATTCCCTCAAATCCAGAAAATTCCAGGTTAAGGCTTGAAGTTGAATCATTCCCAGGTCTAGCTCTGAAGTTAACAGGAGTGCAAGGCAAACAATTTCTTTGGGGGCAAGCAGCACTATGTCAACAAGACCTTCTCCTGCAGGGTAAAACTCATTCTTCCCCACACTAGGAATGGACCCCAAGTATCGTAATAAGCCGGTAAACTCACAAGAACCAAAGCTGACACGTGGATAAAAGCGGTAAGATCACAGTACACCAAAGTATCGTATATATTGAAGAAATAATTCAGTGTCTTAGATTTTTCTATAAAAATTTGTGATCTATATAGGACTTCATTCACATGGACACTAACGATAAGGGGTATTTGCTTTGGCGATAGTGGATCACACATCTGCTTATCTTGCTTTTAATATATATTTTTTTACATAATGTTTCTGAGTATACAGATGTGAGTCAGGTAGCATTTGGATTCCCCACATATACACAGCTGAGGTGCCCTGCATCTGGCATCCCCTGGGGTCCTCGATTCACTGATTCGTTAGCCATACGAATCCAGGGTCCAAACTCAGAGTAATAAGCTTAGTTTTTGCATGATCAGTCGGCATAGATAATAAATCCAGAAAATGTGCTGTATTTGTTGTTGTTTCCTCCATGGGCTTTCCCGCCATCTAATTTGATGTAGACTTCGTCTCCTGGCTCCAAATGAAGAACCACACTGTTACTCGCATAGTCGTAATTCTGATCAGCGTCTTGGGCAATCGCACTAGCACGCACCTGCGTGAAACAGACACAAATTAGAATTGGCAAGAGAGCATTCTCAGGCTTTCTTTCTTTCTTTCTTTCTTTCTTTCTTTCTTTTTTTTTTTTTTTTTGCCATTCTCACAGCATCGTAAGCAGACTGGCTGCCACAGCACTGAGTTTAGCACAGACAAGCCCACCTTGGCCTTGGGGCTTTACGAGGATATCTTTGTAACCGTTTCAGCGACGTTATTGGAAAGGAGGAAACAGTGTTTTCGTGAGGGTCATTCTAGCAGTCTTTGTTTTTGTTTTTTGTTTTTTACTATATGTTGTAAACAATGCATACTAATCTATTCTCTTCCTAAATCATGATGTTTTCAAATTCTTTGTAACTCTAATGCCCAGTCACTTCTTGAAAGGGTCATTTCTGCATTTTAATTTAAGCCAGGCAGCACTATTCTAACCAGCTGTTTATGAGTACAGACGTTCAATCCAAACTTCAGTTGGTCCTCATGACTATTAGAAAACTGAGATCCACATTACATAAAGACTCAGAGAAATCCCACTCCTCTAACAGTACTTCACAGAAAGAAAAAAAAGAAGAAATCCTTTTGATTTGGGCTTTCAAAATCTAACTCAAGGAAAGCCCCCGTACCTGAAGCTTAACTCATTTCAACATCTTTGATTTGAATGTCTTCCCAGAGTTCCTTCTTCTATTTGTGCCTTTTTATCACTTCATTGTGACGTGTGCAGGTAAATAAACTGTTTAATTTCAACATATCTAAAAGTTATAGAAGGAACTACATTTCCATGATTTGAAGTCTCTAAAATTTCTAGATTTTTTTTGAATGATCTCATTGAATATCTTATATTTAGGTGATTCTAAATGTGTGGTTTGCTTTAAGGATGGGGATTTGCTTCTAATCCACTCAGGTTGAGCCTGTGATCTCATTAGAGAGCCAACAGACATTTGCAAACAGTCCAGCTGCCCATCATATCCAGTAATATGGACATTCTGTCACATCCTCAACTCCAATTAAGCTTCATATCCATTAGGCTATATTTTGATTCTGCCCTGGGAAAAAATTTTTCAATAGGCAGACTTGTACTTGACTTATTTCAGTAAAACATCTACTTTGTGGCTTGCTTCTATCCCACTGTAATGATATTTCCCCGAATAACACAGCAAGTGATTTAGTGGTTTTGTAAACCTGCACTAGGGAGTAATGCATGACTTGGGGTGCAATATGTGGGATTTTATCACTTGGCAAAATGAGAGAAATGAGACATAAGTCAAGAATTTCCATGCCTTTCTTTCAAAATTTAAATGACAGGTTTTCAAATTAAAGTTTCATGGGGTATGTTCTCACATTAATGCTGAAATGTTAAAAAAGGAGAAGGCTCTTTGACACTGCTGAACTTGTAAAGTAACTTGAGTAGTATTTTAAAAATTTCTTTCTGGATATCATATAGCAAACGCAGAAAAGGGCTTAAAAGATTTAGGACAGCTTAACACTGTGCTGACACTAATATAATGAAAGCAATATATAATTATGCTCCCACGCACCGACTTGAATGTATACACCAGTTTAGTGATGCGATCTGTTTTGACCAGTAAGTAATAATATAATGTAATGTCATAATATTTCCTAGGAATTAATCATTAGTTTATAGGAGTTAGATGCTTTGACTCATTAATTTCATCTAGTCATTAATTCCCAGGGAAAACAAATCTACAAGGAGCATAGCGATCTTATGACCTGATTTTTTTTTAATGTGTGGATTTTTAACAAGTGAGGAAAATTAAAATACAAAATACTAATTAGCCATATTAGTAATATATGAATTAATTATCCATCTGTAATATGCTTCTCACCTCTGGTTAATAACCAGACACACATTTTTATTTAGTGCTTTAGGTATTTAGTATTAAGTTCTATGGGTATTGTGCTTTTCAACACTTTTCTATATGAGGACATCTGGGAACTGGGATTCATTAAAATCATTTGATTTAGAGACAATAGTCTTAAATATAAATATATAATGCAATTTTTATTCTATGGGATATAACCACAAACCCATGTAAATGTTACCATTTTTATTCGGTAGGTGTTACCACAAAAACCTGCAAGTGCATTAGTGAGAGCCCACAGACTGGAAGGTTACTCTTAAGGTTTTCACTTCCTTTGTAGGATAAAGCCGGTGTGATTGCTTTTTAATGAAAGTGAATCTCTAAGATTTTAACCTATACGGTACCATAAGACTCTCCCAATTAAATACCTGCTATACTCCAGTGTACTTTGCCTGATTTTAGTATGCCTGTTCACCTGATCGTACTCTAAAGGTGTAATGGGACTTGAAATTTCAAGCTCTAGTATCCAGCCCAGTAACTTCCAACAATTCTTCCTTTAAGCCATCAAACTATTGAGGAAAGTAATGCATCCACCCTGGAGGCTATTTTCAGGTTCCTAAATGTACACTGATTTCAGCATTTTCTTGGAGAATATGATGCATCCTTTTCTTAGCCCGATATACCCATTTCTACCTAAATGGACTCTCATATCTTTTCATCTTATAAGTTAACTATTTAGATTCTGCTGATCTTTAGCACATTTCACAGCCCCTAAAAAGATAATTAATGTGACATTTCATTAATCTTGCTAGTAAATGAAGAAGAGCCCACAAACTGTCCGTTGTTTCCAATATATCTCATGTTCCCTGGTACCCTAATACATTCTGAGAGTAAAAACTGGTCTTTAATTATTTTACAGTTCTAGCCTTAAGCCAGTTCTAGTTTTTATTAGAGTGGCTTATTAGAGTGGTATTTTAGTGACTGGATTCAAATAGCAATATTTTTTTTAATTCAGGTTTCCTGCTAAAAGTATACAAACATTAAAAAAAAAAAACCATTTCCCGTCTCTACGTAAAGCTATTTGAGCCCACCTTTCGCCTTTAATATGCACTGTCATGGGCTTTTAACACATGGTAAGATTAAATTTAGGTTGATGGTTTCATGGGGAATATGAGAACCGTGGTCCTTTTAGTGCTGTGTTTGTGAGGATGTAATAGGTTATACTGCCTTAGCATTATCTTATTAGGGAGGGTTTATCATTAGAGACAATATTTATGGTAACATTTGCTAATTTAATTAATCGCTACTGATGCTCTCATAATTTCATTTTCATTGTACTTCTGTGGAATCATAAACAAAAGGTTAAGTGGCGCATCAGGTTAATTTACTGGCCTCTGATGTTTCCATCTGTGATCCTGCGTTCAAACACAAAGCATAAATAAAATGGTTCTCATGTGGTTACAGTCCAGAGGCATTCCTCTCTCCTAGAGTGAACTGCATTTTTAGCTTAATTTTTTTGTGCTTCTCAAATCCACTTAATCCATAGAACATGACGCTGACATGGATCTCTGAGTTTCTGTTTTACAAAAACAAATTAGGTCAGCTCAGAGGGAGGGAAACTGCCGTCTAAGAAGTGATCAGACAAAAACCAAACTGAAAATCGAGGATAAACTCTGATATTAATTTTAAAAAGATTTTATACGATTTCTCATTTGCAACGCCTACAGACCAGACTTTACAAAAGAGTTCCATTCTAGAGAGAGAATTCCTTAACCAGAATATTGTAACAACCATTTTGCAAAACAGTCCCTGCTGAACTCGAAAAGATATTTTTTGCTACTATATTTGTTTTTCTGAATAACTTGTTGCTCACCTGTGTAGAAGCAGCAGCTTAATAATGCCAATGAAAAGCATTATACATTATAAGGACAGCTGTTGTGCCTTTTTTTTCCCTGATCCTCACAGAATGCACATGCTAGGATGATACAAAGAGGCACTCTACACTCCAAACAATGAAATAATTTTAAAAACAAAAGGCACACAGAACACATACATGGAATGGTTTTCTTGGAATCGATACCTGGCCTCAGCATCAACGTTTCAACTATTTTAAATGTACTGTTCTCTAGCTTTTCATGCAATTGCAATTTCCATATACTTAAAGATGTGGGTTTTCATACACTACCTGATAAAACTTGAATCTTATTCCATATGAATGAATACCTATAAAAACAATCTCTGGCCTGATAGTATTTGCCAGACCTAACCTTTGAGTTAGAAGACAGCCCATTTGTAAGTAAATCGGTGCCCCATCACTCCTGCTGAGGTGCTGTTTTGTTAGGGTGACACAATAGCTCTGTTTTGGTACAATGAGTCATGCCCCTTTTAGCCATTTACCTATAATGATCCCACTGCTCTGTGAATAATTTTTACTTATCTTAATATTATTTTCATGCATAATAACTATAATAAACAACCCTGTCAGTGCCTCCTGGTGGCCATTCTTCCTCTTTTTGTTCTATGCAACCTTAGGGTCCCTGAAGCTGTTTACTTCTGAATTCCTTTAGAAGTGAGGGATGGTAGGAAGGAGGATATTTTGTCCTTCCTCTTAAACATTTAGGGTATTTGTCTTTTACTATGGAAGAATTCTGACACTGTGAATTAGGTCTTTGGAATAAGTTCTGCTTTCATGTTGCTTAATAGAAACCTGGCTTACAGCTAGAAAGGTGTGAATTCAAGGGACAAGTGACCTGAAGCCAGAGAGCCCCTGTTAAATCACAACTGGCCATGGCAGGGTCGGGGGGCCACTCCCTGGACCACTCAATAAACAAAGTTAAAGCCCAAGAACTCAACTCAGACTGCAGGCAGCAAGGCCTCCCCCAGCGGCAGCTGATTCAGCGCCTGCAGAGGGTCAGATTACACTTTGAGGTAGTTACAAATATTATTTTCCTCCCCTAAGAGATCTGACACACTTCGGCTTTGTAATGACCGCGAATTTCTCAAGCAAACGGGAAAGTGGCCCCAGCATAACGCTGCAGACCGGTGGCCCTTGCAGCAGCGACCATCGGCTCCGCTCAGGAGAGCAAGTCCTCTGGCTGAGGCTATTTCACAGTCAAGGCCAAGTCCACTGCCGCCTGCGAGCAAGAGGCTGGGTTGGAACGACCCTCACGCAGGCGCCTTGGGGCTCGCTGGCAGTGAGGCCCAGAGCCCCAGGGCTGGGCTCGGCGCCCGGCCTCCTGACCACCTGCCTGTGCGTCCTCCTCCTCCAGTGGAGTTGGGTTCTGTGTTTGGGAGCGTGTTTTATGGCACAAACCCAGAGGCTCAACTTCTCCTTTTGTTTTCAGCACTCATTACCTCTCCCCCTTCTTCAGCCGAAATCTAAACTGGAGTTTTTGCGTCTCGATTTTGACTATGTGAGTTTCCCGGGTCTGGGATGCCGCAGGGACCTTGCGATCGCCGGCCCTGTGGTCCTGCGTGGGACCTGGACGCGCCCCGCTCGGACTCACTCCTTCGCGCCCTTTCTTTCTCCCTTGAGCTCGGGTCTTTCTCCCCGGGGTCTGTCACCCTGGCACGCCCACTCCTGGCTCCCCCAGCCCTCCCATTCCCCGCAAAGCCTGACAGTGACCCCACACTGCCCAGGACCCGGCAGTCGCGGGTCGCTTTCTGCTCCGGGACTCCCCGCGGTTCACAAACTGTCCCGGGGACCCAATGCCGGCTTCCCGCCCCTCGAGGGTCGCAAGCACCAAGTGCAGATCCTGGGCTCGGGCCGCCGGGCGCTCTGTGCTTACGACCCTCGCCTCCCCGGGGTGGAACGGCTCCCCCCCTCGCTCGGGGCTCCCGGGAGCGGGGCTGGCGCGCCCTTCCTCCGCGGGCTCCCACCCCCATTTCCGGGGTCTCCTCCCTCTCGCCTGCACCTTCCCGCGCTCCCTCCCCGCCCTCCCCGCCGCCTGCCCGCGCTCACCTGGTTGTTTTTGCAGAGATCAGCCCACATGCTGGTGCCATCGCCTCCGCGCATCAGGACGTGGTAGGTGAAGAAGTAGATGCCCGGGATGGAGCAGGTGAACTTGCCCGTGGTGGGATCGTAGTGGTTACCGAGGTTGGTGACCACGTCGTCGAACTTGAGCACCTCGTAGCCTTCGTGCTGCCGCTTGAGGCCAGCGTAGAAGGCGATCTTGGGCACCGTGCTGTAGGTGGCGGCGCTGATGGCCCCGGCCGCGTTCAGGCCGGGTGCCCCGGGCGGGCCCGGCAGGCCTTGGCGGCCGGGCTCGCCCTTCTCGCCCGGGGGGCCCACGGGGCCCGGCGGCCCGGGCTCACCGGGGGGCCCCCGCGGGCCCGCCTTCCCGGGCCTGCCGGCCTCGCCTTTGGGGCCCTGGATGAAGGTGGGCAGGGACTGCATGAGGCCGCGGTCGGGTGTGGCGGCCGTGCTGGGCGCCTTGGTGCCCCCGTAGGGGTCGCAGACCATACGGCAGGTGCCCAGCATCTCGTAGTGCGCCGACGTGCCGGCCGAGCTCACCAGCACCGGGATGAGGATGACCAACAGCAGCACCATCACCACCCCCAGCGCCCCGGCGGCGATCAGGCGCCTCCTGCTGCCCACCAGCCGGCTCAGCGCGGGGCGATCCTCTTGTCTGCTTTTGGACAAAATTTTGAAGGTTGGGCGGGGACCTCCTCAGAGCCGAAAACAACCCCCTGCAACCCCCAAGTCCCCTGGGCGGGCGCGTGCCGGCCGCTCCTCGCCTGCTCTCGCTCCCCCCCGCGGAGGCTGCGGCTGGGGAGGGAGCTCGGACGCCGAGTGACTTGAGCTGAAGTCCCGAGCTGGGGGTGGGGGCAGGGGGAGGGGTGCGCAGGGCGCCCTCTCGCCTCCCGCGAGCCCCTTCGCACCTGTGGCTGCCGCCGGCGCCGGCGCGGCCACCCGGAGGGCAGAGCCGCCGCCGCCGCCGCCTCCCGCGCTCGCCCGGGGCCGCTCACACTTTTATGCCGCCGCCGCCCGCGATCGACTTTTCCGTTTTTGCCGACTGCGCCAGTTCGCACCAACTTTCCGTCTGAAGTTGCCTTTTTCTGCCTCCTTCTCTTCTTTCGTTCTCTGGGATCGCCCTTCTCCTACCTTTTCAATTTTTTTTTTTTCTTTTCCTCCTTGGCAACCACCAGAATTCTAATAGATGCGCATCCCCCAAACCCCGCGCCCGACGCGCGAGCTCGGACCAGGCGCCCCCCGGGTGCGCGGAGCGGCGGCGCTGGGCACCGGCGGCTCGGGGAGGCTCCGGGCTGGAGCGGAGGAGCTGGCGAGCGGCGGCGAGCGCCTCACGGCCGGGAGCGGAGCGAGAGAGAGACTGAACGCAGAATTCTGCCTGGGTACCACCTGCCAGGAGAAGAGGAGGCTGACAAACGCGCGCCGGAGCAATTTATAGGCACCCAAGGCGCAGAGGAAGGGGAGCCGCTTTGGCATCTCATTGAGGCATCTGCTCTGCTCAACCCACTCAAAGAGAGTTTGGCATTACTCTGACAATGTGGGATTTTTTTTCCCCCTCGGCCTCTCTCTCTTTCTCTTTTTTTTTTCCCCTCTCTGCACATGGATGAACAGTGAGATTCTGAATACTCCCTTGCTGAACCCAGCCGATGGCAGAGCTCTCGCTGGACATTTGGGGGGGGGGGGGGGCCGTGAGACAGATGTGCCGTAGCCTTCAGAACTCAAGGGTCACACCTAAGTCCGCTATCTCCCCACTGCCTGCAGCCCCAGTTGGAGGGTGCAGTTGAAGGTTGAAAGGAGGGTGGCTGGCTTGACAGTATTTCTCTAATGGCTCACCCACAATCAGCGTTTCAGGTGCTTTTTCAAAATGCCACTTTTAACATAAGGAGGGCCCTCTAGAATTTTCCAGATGGTAGATGTGATTTTTTTTTAACCTTATGGTTTTCCTCACCAGCCTTTCAAAATAAAATAAGATGTTACTCAGAGAACACTAAGGTGTGTTGAAAAGCCAAAGGATTTTTTTCAGTAATTTTAAATGACTGTGCCCACCGCATAAAAGGGGGTGGGGGGCGGGGGGTGAGTGGTTCTTTTTACAAATGCTGCAAATGGCGAGTGTATGCTTACATACTCTAGTTACAGGCTTACAATTCTAGCAACCTTTCAGGAGACTCAGCCATGGACCTAAGTTGCATCTACTTAAAGGTGTTACATGCATGAGAAATAATCACTCATCAAGATGCCTTCAAAAGTCTTCAGATAAAGCAAGCAGCATTTACAGAAGTCCTGGGCAAGATCTCTTCCTAAGATACAGAAAGAGTCCTGGAAGCTTCAGGGCACATTTCCTGCATGTGTCTTGGGGGAGGGGGAACAGAGGCAAACAATGAGAAAGAAGAGCTCTCTTTTGTGGTGGCAAGCAGGAGAAGGAACAGCCTGGATTTATAATATTAATGGAAAGCCCCTGGAGTAGATATTAGGCAAGTTATCCCACCAACAAACACATAAGACACACAAGAACGGCTTTACATAAACAAGTGGAATTGATTCCTAAATCATACTTTTGCATTCATGAGCAACGGATGTCAATCACACGTGGGTGACATTTGCTTGTCAATATGGGGATGATGGCTGGGAAGAAGGTGACTTATTACATCAGGGCGAGAATTGAAATGAGAAGCAGAAACAAATAAGACTACAAAAGCAAGCAAACAGTAACATCCTGGTCGCCAATCAGGGGCCCATGGTCTGGTCTGTGGGCGCACAGCACCAATGGATATCTCCTCCTCTCTGCCTTCTGCCTACCCACCCCGCCCTGCCCCCCAGCCAGTTCAGTACTTTCTTTCCTCCTTCTCTGTTTCAGAACAAAATAAGGTCAAATGAGGCAGAAGGAAACAAAGATTCATTGATTCTTCTAAGAGAAATGTCAGCAGCTGGTCAGGCCTTTCCTGAGAGAATCAACACGGAGGAGCTGGGCTGCGGGGCGCAGCCTGGCCCTGGTCTTCACTCTCTCCATTCTCCCTCCCTCTACATGCTGACACAGCCCCTGCTCCTGCTACTGGGACACAGTCCTCCTCACTTCTCAAACGTTTAACTTTTGTTTGAGGAGGTGCTTTTATAAACATGTGTCTTTACCTTGGGCGTAATTACACATATATTTCACACTATTTTTGTTCACATGAGCTGCCTTATTTTCATCTGTCTAAGCAGTAAACACATAGTAAGTTCTCTCCTGGCTACAACACCTATTTTCCTGACATATCTTCTTCAAAGTCATCTTTCTTCGGTGGGGACAAAATATGGTGTCAGCAGTGGAGGGTAATGTATTCATGAAATAAGCTCTTCCCTGATACACCAAATTATCAAACATCATAAGACTTCTTTATTGCTAAGGAGAGTTGAGTGGGGGATAAAAGGAAAGTTCTTTTTAAAGGTAGAATTGTGTAAATAAATTCTCATCAAAATCTTAAGACACACAGAAGCATGTTCATCTCCTAGAGGAACCCATTAAGGCTGAAACAGTAGAGTTGGAATGGACCCTGGAAAGCTAGTCTCTACCTGCTCACTTGGCATATGGTGAGACTGAGACCCATAGCCATGAGTAGAATCAGGGTTATCCCATAAGCTTGCTGCTATACCTTCCTCTGCACCGCAGTATCAATACATCCCAGCCCAGCTCAGCCCAGCCCAAGACCTATGGTACTGTTCCTAGTAATTTAGGCTTTCCTCCTACTTTCTCTAATGCCAAAGCAGAGCTTGATTTCTTCAAGGGAGGGCTCTAACATCTCAAAGCTCTGCTGAGATCTGGGACCGCTGCTCAATCGTCATCCTTCATAAGGAGGACACCTTGCCCCAGATCACACAGCTGACCCTAGTCTTTCTACTGAGTGCACACATCTGGGTAGGGCATGGACATTCGGCTTTTTAGTGAAGGAAGTTTAAATGATCCGTCTCCTTCCCTTCCTCTAGAAATGCTCCCCCAGGTATTGTACTTCGGGAGAAACTTCTTTTGTTCCCCCAAGATTTTCAGGAACGCCTGGGCAGTAGATGAACTCATGGCTGGTTCCTGCCACTTTCCACTGCTTGAATTTTCCCAGAAGGTTCTCTGGAGAGTTAGTCACGCTTCAGCGCTTATTCTGACAGTTGGAATAAACCATATGATATGGCATATTACTTATCGTCTTTATATGTATGTAATAATAGAAAATGTGTCAATTAAAAAAAATAGTTGGTTCTTTTCAGTCCTCATCACAGAACCAAGGTTTCTCTTGTGGTCAATATTAGTTTTGGAAGCAGGCCCTGGAATTTAATTTTCACAGGACTTCCCAATCATTTCTTAAGAAAACACTAGGCTCTATCTTCCCGTCCCTTCAGCCCCTGGGCCTTTGGGACTGTTAAATAACAAAGCCAGACACCCATGACCTGGGCTGGGTGACAATCCTGTGATTTTCCCCTTTCCCACATCATTTCTGTCTCTTTCGCAGAACGGAGCAGATGCTAAACACGTGACTCCCACACAGACGTGCACGGCCATCCATTAATCTTTACTGAGCTCCCACTGGCAGCAAAGTCCTACACCGGGCTCTTCCGAGGCAGGCAAATATTTAGTCATGAGAATGATTTCCAAATCCAGCAGCATTTCAACAGAAATAGCATTTCTTATAACAGGAAAAAAAAAATAATGACTTCACAAACCCAAGGGCTATCTAAAGAAATAGACATTAAAAATGTAAAAAAAAAAAAAAAATGGGGGCTGGATCAGCTATTGATCTTTAATTTCTGGGTCTCCAAATTGTATTTCAGGACACGCACTCCTTTGACTGAAGAATTGGAGGTTTCCAGCCAGATAGGATCTGCTTGAAGTTATGTAGGAAGCTTTGGAATCAGAGGCATCTTAACTTGAATTTTAGCTTCCTCATGTAGTAGTGAGGGAAGTTACCTGTGATCTTCCTCAGGCTTAACTTCCTTTTCTATGAAATGCCTAAATCAGGATTGTTGTGAAGAGTAAATGAGTTAATGCATCTAAGGACAATGATACTCAATGCCCAGCGAGAGCCCAGTAAATGTCATCTCTCATCTTAGTATGTTGTAGGTCTACTGAGTAGTGAGTGTATACCTATGAATTGGATGGTAGAACACAAGGCTCTTAAGGAAGTTAAAGCTAAAGAGTCAGACTTCAGACAAATGGCATCCAGTGGGCAATAAGTATTACAGACTTAGACAAAACGAGAAAGGACACAAGTTCTCCAGGAGAGCAGCCTTCTGTAATATAAAAAAAGCAAGACAAAACTCAAAACAAGCATCACTTTGCCCTTCTCCAAAGGAAGAAAATGTTTGATAGCCAGATTATTTGAATTCACTGCAGTTTGCTAGACCAAGTTTTTTATTTATTTTTCATTTATTTATTTGGCTGCATTGGGTCTTCATTGCTGTGCATGGGCTTTTTCTAGTTGCGGTGAGCGGGTGCTACTCTTCGTTGTGCTGCACGGGCTTCTCAGTGTGGTGGCTTCTCTTGTTGCGGAGCACGGGCTCTAGGCATGAGGGCTTCAGTAGTTGCAGTGCACAGGCTCAGTAGCTGTGGCTCACGGGCTGTAGAGCACAGGCTCAGTAGTTGCAGCGCACAGGCTTAGTTGCTCCACAGCATGTGGGATCTTCCCAGACCAGGAACTGAACCGGTGTCCCCTGCATTGGCAGGTGGATTCTTAACCACTGTGCTACCAGGGAAGTCCCTAGACCAAGATTTTAGATTTAACACCTAGTCGGGAAGCATTAGAACATGCTTTTTGTCCTCTGGAAAGTTCTCCAAATCCCAAGTGGCAAGTGTATTTAAAAATCACTGAGGGAGTTATTCAGCACTTGAGCCTCTGAAAGATGATTCTCTACAAAGCAAACATACCAGAGAGGGCGGCTTTGCACAGGCAGCCAGAAGAGCGATCGCTCTGCCGGAGACCTAAGTCATAACCACGTTCAGGAGAGAATTCTCAACACAAAACTCTCCATGGAAGATAGTGAGTTGAACAGCTAGCTTGGCAGACCTACTGTCAGAAAATTATCGAATAGCCAGATGGAGATGGGAACTAGCACATTACGTAAGACTCCGTTACAGTATATGGCTTCAACTTGGTCTCCAATTCTTGCTATATCATTCAACAGAAGGCTGAAATCTCTAGTACGGATATGATATTTTCAACTTGCCATGGGTCAAATATTTTGGTTCCTATGACTCTATTTAATGTAGAATTGAAAGGGAAAGTTACAAGGAATGAGATCTAAGAGATCGACAAATTCTCCCAAGCTGTGCTCAGGACAACTCAGTCATACAAGGTAGATGGATGAATTCAAAAGACTAATAGCACTTATTTACAAAATAGAAACAGATTTACAAATACCAAAACAAACGTATGGTTACCAAAGGGGAAAGGTTGGGGGGGGGCGGGCACGGATAAATCAGGAGCTTGGGAAGAACACACACACACTACTATGTACAAGAGAGAAGCAATAAGGACCCACTGTACAGCACAGGGAACTCTATGCAATATTCTGTGATAACCTGTATGAGAAAGGAATTTAAAACAGAATAAATATATGTATACATATAACTGAATCACTCTGCTGTACACCTGAAACTAACACAACATTGTAAATCAACTATCCTCTAATAACATTAAAAAACAAAACAAAACTAAAAGCAGCTGCCGTTAGACTATAGGGAACTTTCCAGCAGAAGATGTATCGTAGGGACACAGCCGAGAAGCTGTCTAACAGATGCACTAGACAGGCAGCGATAAGAATTGACGTAGTCTTGCTGTTTTGTTTTAAACAATCTAAAGCATCGCGCATTCCCAGAGGAGAGGTTACGGAGAGCTCCCAATGGAACCAGACCCTGCTGAGAGGATCTAGAAACTAGTTCTAAGAGTAATTAGGCTGGAAGAGGCATGAACATCAAGTGAGGGTGCACGGTGGGCCCACTCCCCACTCCCCCAGAGCAGCTGACCTTCAAATATAAACAATATGTCCTATGAAGAAATACTTTGTCCCTTGGGTATCTACATGTGAATAGTCATAGCGGATTTTCCCTAATGCAGGCAATCTCTTGGGAATAGTCTTAAATGGCGTAAACACAGATATAATTTGAAACCATCATCCTAAAAATAAACTGTGAAGGTAGTTTAGATTTGTAATAAGTTGGAAGTTAAACAAACCAAAGTTAATCTATCGGAGGTAGTTGTATGTTCAGTGTGAGTAGTGGTAGATGCCAATTATTTCCCATTGAAAGAACGTGCAATGATTCATAATGCAATTAATTACTTTATCTTTGGCTCTAGGAAGTGGAAAAAGTCAGCAAAAGCTGATCCTGCTGAGACCAGGGTTTTGTGATTTTCTTTATCCTGGACAGCTCAAGACACAAGTGATCATCCTTCCACGTGTCAGTATCCACAAAGGTTCTGTGGTTTCACTCAGGCCCTTGTGACACACACCAGCAAGGCAGGAAGATTCTGAGGGTGATGTTCCTCCTTCTGGGTGTTTTAGCCTCTTATCGCCTGCTGCTGCCTTGTTGGGACCATTCCAGCAAGCCGGCAACTTCACAGAGGCGGCAACAGAGACGAGATTGTTCATTTTATTACCAATGGCTGCTTTTGTGAATTTTTGTGAATGTTCATGGCAGAAAATTTAAAATTATTGGCTGAATTAGAGGGATTAACTGAACATGTCTATTATCCAATAGCTGCCATCGTGTATTTATATTTGTACATATGTAAAATTCCAATTATATATATTAAATATGGCACATACATTATAATACATATAGTATATTGTATATATAAACATAATATATATGCATATATGTATAGCAATACTATATGTATAATGTATATGATTTATATGTCATGTATTTGTGTGTATATATATATACATATATATGATTTCTTTTATGTTTACTCTTAAGGGTTTGTTTTTGTGAGTGGGCAGAAGGTCTTAACGGTCAGATAATGAGAGCCAGCTAGGGACCGCCCATGGTGATTTCCCTTTGTTGAAAGCCCCAGAACATGACCTTGGCACCCCAGGACACGTGAACATTTGTCCTTGCATTACACAGACCACTGGTTGGCCCTCTTTTCCCATGTCCCTCAGGGTTGAGGGTGGCATCCACATGGTCCTTTTTTACAAAGGCCTTGGGCAGAAAAGAGAAGAAGAAAAATAATAGAAGCTAATTAGGAGGAATTTTAGGAGAAGTGTGGTTTTCAGAGAAAATCATGCATTAGGTCTAAACTACATAATTAACTTTTTCCTCAGAAATTCAGAACAAGCTCAGGAGGGCCTAATCTAATGTTTTATCTGGTGTTTGATGGCACTAGTTAGAATGAATTCTCTGGATAAGTCGCTTCTATTATCTTCTCATTAATGTGCTCGATTTAATTCAATTTAATCTAATTGAAAACATGCGAGAAGAGAGCCGGACTTAGCTGTCCTTTTCCTCTGCCTTCAGCGTCTCCCATCTCCAAACCCTCTCACACAGCATTTGCAGGCAGCTTGCTTTAGCACCTGCCGCAGACCCCCCTCCGAAGCCACCTCTGTCATCTCCCCTCCCATTAGCTCCCTCCCCTGCCCGGCATCTTTCTCCTCTGGGCCTCCCAAGCTCAGGGAGTTTCCTTCCTCTTCCAGCACTCACCTCATTCTGCTTTGCCAAAGGCCTGTGTCCTTTCTCCTGTGACCCAGAGAAATTCCAGGTCTTTGATCCTTGACCTCCCAGCCCACCCCTTCTCCCACCCACACGCACTACACATACAGTTTCCTAGGGGCTAAATACATGTTTGCTGATGTCAATGGCTGAACTGGAACTCAGCAGCAGGGCTTCCAAAATAACTTTTTAAGAATTAGGAAATCTGGATGTACCAAACAAGCCTGGACTGGAAATGAGACATTTCCAAGGGCTGAAAACTCTTTTTAAACTGCCCGAAATGTCAGATTAAGGACCAGATTAGTATCAATTACTAGAAAGAAGGAATGATAAAAACTGAGATATAAACTGTACAAGAGTTGGGGTTTGAAACGTACTAGGGCCTTAGATGTCAGACCTAATATGTATTTTCTCTGCAGGAAGTGATAATGGTAGACTCTGTAATATTTAGGACCAGTCCCAATAGTTTGAAAACACTATTAGGTCTGTTTAACCATCGTATTTTCAAAACGCTTTATACCATGTATATGGTGGGAGCGAAAATTCTCCTGCGATTACCGAAGGGGAACATGCATCCCCCAGGGATTTTTGTCTGAGAGGATGGTTGTACAAACCACCTACACTAAATCCTCCAGTGGATCTATTATGGGGTTCATCCCCTCCTTTCTTTAAGATGTGTTGAAACATTTTCTGCCTATAGGCTGTTTGCTGTCAACAAATAGAGACATAAAAAAGAATGAAATAATGCCATTTGCAGCAACATGGATGGACTTAGAGACTGTCATACTGAGTGAAGTAAGTCACACAGAGACAGACAAATATCATATGATACCACTTATATGTGGAATCTAAAAAAATGGTACAAATGAACTTATTTACAAAACAGAAATAGAGTCACGGGTGTAGAAAACAATCTTATGGTTACCGGGGGGGGGGGGGGGGGATGTGGGGTGGGGGGGAGGGATAAATTGGGAGATTGGGATTGACATATACACGCTACTATATATAAAACAGATAACTAATAAGGACCTATTGTATAACACAGGGAATTCTACTTAATATTTTGTAATGGCCTATATGGGAAAAGAATCTAAGAAAGAGTGGAGATACATATATATGTATAACTGATTCACTCTGCTGTACAGCAGAAACTAATACAACATTGTAAATCAACTATACACCAATAAAAATTAAAAAAAAAAGAAATGGAGTCAATATATTTCTTCTAAAATACAGGCGATCATATTAATTCTTTTAAACTCCACCTATTTCCAAAGAAGTATTTGAAGTTGCTGACAAGAAAAAAAAATACACGTAAAAATATTGGCCAACCCAACAGTTCCTGCACAATAAAAATATGAGGATTAGAGCTATGTGACTGAAAGATGGGCTGGGCAAGGGAGGAAAAAACTGCAGCAGACGCATTACATCCAGGATGCTAGCTGCCTTACAGAAAACGAAACACTTCTGTGTTCCCCAAAAGCCAGGGCAAAAGGGAAACACGAGGAGTTACCTTCAGCTCATGATTTGTTAAAAGAAACATATCCGTCTTTCAGGAGAAAGAGAATTTTTCCTCTCACAGAATTCTAAGAAGAGATTATCAAGTGGGGTGTATGAACTAATATTACGGATAACAGTCAAAGGTGGTTTACAGAAAACGAAGACATTCCCCACAAAAGAACTAAAGTAGCCCAAGTCTTACTCAGCTTACTAGAACATCTTGAAATTCATTCAAAGAAAGCTGACATATTGAATGAGAGGCAAATACTGCTCCCAGAAAACACATAATTAGCAAGAACAGAGTGAATTGGAGAAAGAGCAGAGAGTGAGTTTAAACCAGAAGAGGTGATGACTTATTTTCAAATAAAAATCAAAAGTGCAGTAAATGTTATCCCGGGAGTGACAAAACTCAGCGAAAACAAATGCAAATAAATTCCACATTTCTGTTTCCTTTTAGTGTGTAATTTGAAAAGATCAGTCAAATATGATTAGCTACAGAAAAAAAAAAAATAAGTTAAACCATTTGGCAGTTTATTCCCAAAGTCATGACAATATTTTGACCTGTGAATTATGACAGATAGAAAAGTGTTACTCGTATTATAAAAACAACTTTGAGCAGATAGGAAGTTAACAGAATCACACCTAAATCTCCGATTTTGTAAATAGAAAACGCCTGCATATACTATTTGATAATGATATTCATAAACACCAAGAATTGCCTATATAAAAAATTAACAACTGTATGCACTCGTGAATTCCAAACACTGATCTGCTTTGCTGCAAACCAAAAAAAAAAAAATCACTTTTCTCCCTTCACATTCAACTGGTCACTTATAAGTAAGCACATTTATTTTAACCCCCCAAATTCCTTAATTTAGTCTATAGTAAGTCATTGGATATTTACTTACAATCTCTAAAATATGGATAAGTGAATGCAAGGTAAAAGCATCCCAGTACTCTTAAGACAGCCAATAAATTTTCTGAAGATTTTTGAGCATTCAGTATAGTGTGAATTTTAATGATTTTAAGCTCCTCTTAGATCCACACACAAATATAGAAATATGTATTTGGGTGATGCAAATGAACTTGAAATGGGTTCAGTGGATGGTAAAGCCAGCCCTGTGCTGAGTGCTTTAATACCCGGGGTTCAGAAACCACTCAGAAGGCAACGCTCTCCCATCAGCAAAAGATAAAAGGCAAACTGCTCTGACAAAGCGATAAACAGTACATAATACAAAGGGGGAAAATAAATACTCTTTCACAACACAAAAGGGAATGGAGCCAGGGAGATAAAAATGCAGGAATAAATACAGGTGGTTTAAACTAGTAAAGGAGAATCTGAATGAGAGAGAAAAATGACTTGCTGGTTTTCTTTCTTGGAGGGCTTTACAAACCAAGCTTTCTTAGAATAACTCAAGTTTCAAACATGGCAGCATATTTAGGTTCCGCGTTTACCTTTCGTCGTGGTCCTGGAAAACTCTGAAGCCCTGTGAGCATCGCTAAAGAATTGGAACCCCTTAGAAATGACAATTACAGTACTTATCAGTGGAACTGGAAATAAGGAATCAGGGACAGTGAGGATTCGGGATACAGGTGTCCGCCATTGCCTTCCCCCAAGTCAAAATCTGTTGATGTGTTTAGCACTCTGCCCTCGTAATCATCTGTGGTCCCTCACATTCATCAGGGACTTGATAGCTGGGAGTGGGCAACTCCAAATGAAAATCTCCCCTATTTTGTTGCCCAGGAGACTCATTTTTGCTGTCATCCACTCCATATACCCCTCCCTTTGTTTGCTGATTATTAATTTTGGACTCATCAGTGATTTAATTTTTCAGCTACAAATGCAATTATTTTAATGATTCATTCGTGTAACATTTTTTAATTTAAAGTAGGAGAGAGTTCAGTCTCAACTGAGGGCTCTGAAATGAAGTGGCCTCTTTAAAGTAGCGAGCATATTTTACAGGGGTTTGAAGTCTTTGTGTGGAATTTAGCTGCAGTGATGGAGCTCAGTATTGCAGGATGATTGGGGGATATATATACGATGACTTAAATAAAACGTACAGGATTCAAGTCGGAAAACTCTTTTTGACTGAACTATTCATGAAGATGGAAAATTACAGGATTTTTCTCACTCACATAAAATGTTGGGCTTTGGCAAGATGTCATTACAGCTGATCTTGGCAATAAGAGCTGGTGAAAGTAAATGAGATAGCTGCTTTGGAAAGAAGGACCTTCGACGTGAAGGCTGTTTGTTTTGTATAATTTTTCATAGTGATGAAGCCACAAAAGAATAAAAGTATTTCTTCAGGTTGTTAAAGTAAGGGGCCAAGAATCCAGTGAAACCAGCCTCCTTTTAGTTCTCAAATTATTCAGTTTTGTACAGAACGAGTATGTATTAAGGGACTAGATGTATTTTTAACAAAACGTATCCTATTCCTTTTATATCTCCCATAGCATGCATACCAGCACCTGGGCACCAAGTGAGCCTTCAATAACTGTTTGTCAAAATAGGTAAAGAGAACCATCTTATTTGCTGCTTGTGACTTAACTAAAAGCTCAAAGCATGTACAATGCGCACTATGCAATGGAAGCTTCTGGATCAAAGACTAAAGAGGTACCTTTATCCAGAGCTTTGGACCCTAACTGAGGTGGTGGCCCCACTCACACTGACTCCTTGTTCCCTGAGATGAAGGGGAAGAAACTCGGGTAGACATCACACGACCATTTTGTCCTTAAGGAGCCGTCTCTTCACCACCCACGTTTGGTTGAGTAGACCCCTGTCTCAAAATTGGCCGTCCAGATTCTTCTCTTTCCTGATATTTGAGACGTGGAATAGAAGGACATGGAAACTGACAGCTCCATGGAAGAAAGGCATGCAAGGGTCTATTGCTGAAGTGCTTAGGGCTGCCCCAGGTTCTTTTACCTGTCCTTCTAATCCTGTGGGATATTTCATGTCTTCCAAGAAGGACCACCACCACCTTCATATCCCTCTACTCTTTTTTTTTTTTAAACGTATCCTACCTAGAGTGGGCTTATTTTGCTCACAAACCATAACAAATATTCAATACAACAAGGTTGGGGCTTTAAGGGAGGGTTAAGCTCTTGTCTGTACCAGGACTGTCCAATAGAGTTTTCTGTGATGATAGGAATGTTTGATCCACGTGCTGTCATGTGTGGCTACTGAGCATCTAAAATGTGGCTAGTGCAATGGAATCTGAATTTTTAATTTAATTGAATATTAATTAAGTGGAAATAACCACAGGTGACTAGTGCCTACAGATCGGGTGGAGCAGTAGGAGGAGAATGACAGGAATCCTCTTTCTCTATTTAAGGACAGAAGAGAAATGGATTTAATTGAAGCGATGAAGCTACACATGGGCTGTGAGCAAAACCTGAGAAAAAGGTAATCCAGGAAGGTCCCTGGAGCTCTCTGGTGTACCCAGAAGTGGCCGTCAGAATAGAGTGGTGGTGGCTTCCCTGGTGGTGCAGTGGTTAAGAATCCACCTGTCAACGCAGGGGATGTGGGTTTGATCCCTGGTCCGGGAAAGATCCCACATGCTGTGGAGCAACTAAGCCCGTGCACCACAACTACTGAGCCTGTACTCTAGAGCCCGAGAGCCATAACTATTGAGTCCCCATGCCGCAACTACTGAAGCCCACGTGCCTAGAGCCCACGCTCTGCAACAAGAGAAGCCACCACAATGAGAAGCCCACACACCACAACAAAGAGTAGCCCCTACTCGCCACAACTACGGAAAGCCCATTTGTAGCAACGAAGACCCAAAGCAGCAAATAAATAAATAAATTTTAAAAAAGAGAGAGAGAGAGAGAGAATAGAGTGGTGGATCAGCTTGCTGGGCTACCGTAACCAAAGGCCACAGACTGTGGGACTTAAACAATAGACATATATCATCTCCCAGTTCTGAAGGCTGAAAGTCCAAGATCGAGGTGTCAGCAGGGTTGGTTTTATCTGGGGCCTCTCTCCCTGGCTTGTAGACGGCCGTCTTCTCCCTGTGTCTTCACATGGTCTTCCCTCTGTGTGTGTCTGTGCCCTAATCTCCTCTATAGGACACCAGTCACACAGGATTAGGGCCCAACCATACGGCCTTATTTTATCTTAACTGTCCCTTTTAAGGCTCTATCTCCAAATATAGTCACGTTCTGAGATACCAGGGATTAGGACTTGGACATTCGGATTTTGCTGGGGGGCGGGGGGGGGGGAGGAGACATATTCAGTCCATAACTAATGGTCTAGTGTGGGTATGCCTGGGAGACAAAGGAACATTGAAAATTCCAATCGTTAGCATGGCCGGGAAACTGCCGTCCCTTGAGGCTGGAGACCTATTCAGCATTTCCAATCCAAGTGTGGCTGCATTTTCTGCATTTTAATTGCAGCAACAGATGAACTACAGACATGGGTGTAGCTCGACTCTAGGTTACCATTTCCATGGAGTTTAATGAATACGACTTCTTTCATGTAACTATGAAATTTGAATGTCAATTTCTGACTCAGTCGATTCTTCTTTTGAAATCATCTCTAATTTTGAATGTTTCTTCCTCCAATTGCTATTGAAAGCAGGTCTTGATGACCACATACTAGGACCCTCAGAATAGCTACCCACACAATATCCTGGCCTCCAGCTTGACTGGTTCTTGTTCACTGTACCCACAGAGCTTACATTTTTCTTCCTAAGAGACAGTGTTCACTGTTACTCCCATTTCTTGGAACCGTCAAAGGACTCTGTCTCAGCCTAATTGTCTCAAGATAAACCCTAAATTCCTAACTGCATGCTTATGACTTTAATTTCTGTTGCTATCAAAAACAAAAAACAAAAAACAAATAAAACAAATCCTAAACCAAAAAACACCTCTTCTAAGTCCCCCAAGATCAATTTCCTCAACTTTCCGCTCACATATTTCATACACATTTCCAAGCCCAAGTCTTTGCTCATATTACTCTGTCTGGAATATCTCCAAAGGCCCCAGATCTCAAGAGGCTTATCATTCATTAAAAGAAAACTTGTCAGAGAAAGACAAACATCATACGATATCGCTTATATGTGGAATCTAAAAGAAATGGTACAAGTGAATTTATTTACGAAACAGAAATAGAGTCACAGATGTAGAAAACAAAATTATGGTTATGGGAGGGAGAAAGGGGGAAGAGATAAACTGGGAGATTGGGATTATATAAAATAGATAACTTATGAGAACCTACTGCATAGCCCCGGGAACTCTACTCAATACTCCGTAATGACCTCTATGCGACAAGAATCTAAAAAAGAGTGGATATATGGAAGCAATATTGTAACACATTCAATAAAGACTTTAAAAATGGTCCACATCAGAAAACTCTTTTTTAAAAACAGAGTGGATATATGTATATGTGTAACTAATTCACTTTGCTGTACACCTGACACTAATACAACATTGTAAATCAACTATACTCCAATAAAAATTTTTAAAAAAAGACAACTCGGGGCTTCCCTGGTGGCACAGTACTTAAGAATCCGCCTGCCAATTCAGGGAACATGGGTTCGAGCCCTGGGCCAGGAAGATCCCACAGGCCATGGAGCAACTAAGCCCATGTGCCACAACTACTGAAGCCTGTGCACCTAGAGCCTGTGCTATGCAACAAGAGAAGCCACCACACTGAGAAGTTTGCACACCACAACAAAGAGTAGCCCCTGCTCTTGCAACTAGAGAAAGCCCGCGTGCAGCAACGAAGACCCAACGCAGCTAATACATTAATTAATTAATTTTTTAAAAAAGAAAACTTGTATTCAAATTTTACTTCCTCAGAAACATCTTCCCTGACCCTTCTGTCTACGGTGGCACTCTATCCACTGGCATCCTCTCACCCTCGTTTGTTTTTCGTTATTGGCTGAACTCTGTCCCCCTTAGAAGCTCCTATGTTGAAGTCTTACCCCACCCGCCCCCTCACCCCTCGCCCCAGGACCTCCGGATGCGGCTGTGTGTAGAGATGAGGTCTTTAGAGATGTGCTAAAGTGAAAACGAGGGCCCATTAATGTGGGCCCTCATCCCATGTGGCTGGTGTCCTTTTAAGAGGAAATCAGGACACAGACATACATACAGGAAAGACCAAGTGAAGACACGGCGAGAAGATGGCCATTTACCAGCCAAGGGGAGAAGCCTGGGACAAAGTCTCCCCTCACGGCTCTCAGAAGAAACCACCTCTGTGGACACCTCAATCTCAGACTTCCGGCCTCCAGAACTGTGAGAAAATTCGTTTCTCTTGTAAAAGCCACCCAGTCCATAATACTTTGTAATGGGGGCACTAACACAGGTGTATACGTTACCACCTATTGTTTCAGATCCTTCTACCAGAAAGTCAAGTTCATAAGGGCAGAAACTTAATTTTGTTCACTGCTTTGTCTTCATTATCTACAGCCTACAGCCTAACATATAGTAGGCACGTAAATAAATGAAGTTTGGAACCCCATTCTATATGCCCAGCTCTAGCTATCTCTGCCTAATTCTGGGGAAGTCCATTTACCGGCAGATAAAAGCTACACCTCGCCCAGACCTAGCCTTTATTGGTAATAAAGGTAGTACTTTGGTCTCTGTTTGCTTTATATTGTTTCTCAATCAGCCTAGAACTTGGGCAGGGAGGAGGGGGAGCTAGGTTCACCTTGCTCCCTACATTCTGCAGCATCTTACAAACGCAGGTACTCAATGAATATTTTACCCCTATGTCCTCTTTACATGTTTCCTGACAACTTCCATACATGTATATTTTATTTATTTGTTAAAGAACTTTTATTGAGATATAATTGACATACAATAAACTGCATGTACTTAAAGTGTACAATTTGATATTTTTTTTCCTATTAGTAATGTAAATATGGCAATCCCAATCTCCCCATACATGTATATTTTGATTCCCAGCTAGATTCCTAGTTTCTAGAGGCAGGGATTGTTCTCAGTACCAGCAAACCTGCCCTCTTATTATAGTGGCGGCTCAATAAATCTTCAATGACTGAATGACCAATACACATGCACTGTGGAGCCCTGGAGGAGTATTAGTCCGGCCCCAAGGACCCCCCTTCTCTGAGGATTTTCTCACTTCCCTACCTACCACTCATCTCTCCTCCACAATGTACAGAGCATGGAGGTGGAAGGAGGTGAGTTTGTACCATGAGTTCCTGTCCCATTCCCCTCGGACACAGACACTGGACCAGAGATGGACACTGCCACTGAGAGAAGTCTCTCCCAGGAATCTGGATGGAGACCGAGAGACTCATGCTGGCCTCTTTTGGCTGCAAGACTTATTTCTGTCCATTTAGACAACAGAAAGAGGGCAACTGATGCCCACCTTGTGACACAGAGAAGAAAAGGCAGTTCATAGAGAAAGCGAAGGCCTAAACAGCTAGGCAGGGAGGAAGGGAGAAGTGGAGCCTCCTGGAGCCAATTTCTGTTTCTGCCCATCATTTCCTGGAGAGTCCCCTGTATCTCTGTTACCAATTCCCCCCTCCCCTGCCCCATCTTTGCTTAAACTGATTTGTTTCTGTTGTTTGCAAAACAAAGCAAGACAAAACGCACAAGGATAAAACAAAACAAACAAAAACCAAAACCATCACGGCACTCACTCCGTGATAGTTTTTTGAGATGTAGGGGTAATTCCCTTCAGAGAAGGAGGTATAAAAGTCCCTGAGCCCCCTCCTGTACATCTCAAAGCATCCATTAGAGCCCATTTACTTCCAGGTAATTGAGGAGCTACTGCCCTGCATCAGTTCATGTAGAGCGTTGGACAGTATTTCTCTGCAATTCTTTCCAAATAGAAGAAAGTACACCTGTGCTCCGAAGTCTACCAGGAATACTCAACGTTTTTAAATCTATCTTTTTCTAAATTGCCTCATAAATTCTCGCTGTTCTCAGGATCACCTTTCTCAACTATACCAGCTGAGATCAACTCAGGTGGTTACCCTAACAGTTCCAAGATGTTAAATCTGAAATGCTAAACAAAGAGCTTCATGGGAAGAAGGGCATTTGTGTGTGTGTGTGTGTTTCTTCATGTGTTTCCAGCTACACTGTTCAAGAGAAAAAGGTGGGGAGGGAGGAATCCTGGTGTATGAAATTAAATCCAGATTGGACTGAAAGGACAAAATTGCTGGAATCATCTTCAAGGACTCCCACCCATCTTCATTTGTATCTTATTGATGACCAGTTAGGAGGCTGCTGGAATAGATCAGGTCAGATGCAGGCTTGGACCAGGAGGTCTCAGAGGAAATGGTGATAAGTAGTCAGTGAAGGCTCAGTGAGAACCAGAACCCAGGGGCAGAAAAGGAAGAAATAGATCATAGACACAAGAATATAATGAACCAAGCAAGGATAAATTCTGTGAAGAAAATAAAAGCAGGGCAATGGGACAGTGCCTCGCAGGCTACCTTAGAAGTAGTCTCAGAGGACCTCTCTGAGGAGGTGACAGACAAACTGAGACCTGGAAAATCTGGGGAGAAAAAAAAAATAATCCAGACTAAGGAAACAACTAGCAAAATACCCTCCCTCACAATCGAGACTGACAGGCTCGAGAGCCACAAGGAAGGCCAGTATGGCTGTAACAGAGTGAAAAGAGGGGAAAAAGAAGTTGGGGTGTGGGGGCAGTGCCTCAAGATCTCTGCTAGTTCAATGGGTCTTTTTTTTTTTTTTTTTTTTTTTTTTTTTGCTGTTTATATAGGATTTGTCTTTTTAAAAAATTGATATTTTTAAGAGCAGTTTTAGGTGTACAGAAAAACAGAGCAGAAAGTACAGAGTTGCTATCTACCCCTTTGCCCTCCACACATGGTTTTTTCCTTTTATTAATATCTTTGCATTCCTGCCCTGCATTTGTTATAATTGATGAGCCAATACTGATACATTATTATTAACTGAAACCTGCAGTTTACATTAGGATTCACTGTTTCATTAAAGGGGTCTTAGCACAGGCAGGGGGATGGGACTGACATGATCTGATTTACAATTTTGAAAGACTCAGGTTCACAAAAGTGTGTTATTGGTCATACTACTTCTCTCCCCAATATGCATATGGTGAAGTCCTAACCCCCAGTGCCTCAGAATGTGACTGTATTTGGAGATCGGGTCTTTACAAGGTAATGAAGGTAACATGAGGTCACTGAGGTGGGTTTTAATGCAATGTAACTAGTGTGCTTACAAGAGGAGGAAATGAGGACATGGACACAGAAGGAAGACCATGTGAAGACACAAGGAGAAGACGGCCGTCTGCAAGCCAAGGAGAGAGGCCTCAGAAGAAACAATCCTGCCCACACCTTGATCTTGGACTACCAGCCTCCAGAACTGGCAGACAATAAATCTGTGTTGTTTAAGCCCCCCAGTCTGTGGTATTTTATATTATGGCAGTCCTAACAAGCCAATACAGCTGTGAAGGCCTGTTATAAGAAAAATCTACTTGGGACTTCCCCTGTGGTGCAGTGGTTGAGAATCTGCCTACCAATGCAAGGGACATGGGTTCGAGCCCTGGTCTAGGGAGATCTCACATGCTGCAAAGCAACTAAGCCTGTGCACCACAACTACTGAGCCTGCACTCTAGAGCCCACGAGTCACAACTACTGAGCCCATGCACTGCAACTACTGAAGCAGCCCGTGCACCTAGAGCCCATGCTCCACAACAAGAGAGGCTGCTGCAATGAAAAGCCTGCACACTGCAACAAAGAGTAGCCCCCGCTCGCCGCAACTAGAGAAAGCTCGTGCACAGCAACGAAGACCCAATGCAGCCAATCAATCAATCAATCAATCAACAGAAAATCTACTTGATTTCATTCAACCAAGTATTCTCCAATATTTAAAATCAGAGGACCCCCTTTTTACTATAGACTACTGACCCTCCACAGGCTAGCAGTTTGTAAGTCACACTTTGGGATGCCCTGAGCTAGAATATAAGCCCCATAAGGGAAGGGACTTTGTTCTTGTCACTGCTATATCCCCAGCACCTGAAATAATGTCTGGAATGCAGTAAATATGTGTTGAATATGTGAACCAGGCATGTGGCTTTATGCCATTCCATGTACATCTATCTCCTGTCCATGCTCTTCTCCCGGTCCCTTTCCAAATCTCAGCACCATTCGTTCTCAGTATAAGTATTACCTCATAGCTTTCCTTTATTTTCTGTGAATGATTCACAGGGAATGGGGGTCAACACCATCTAAAACTAGTCCTATCCAGGTGCCTGTAACTTCCACAGTTTGGAAAAATGCCACATGCTTCCTGATGTTTCCTTTTCATCGAAATTTTGTAATTTTTCTATTTTAATTTTCTCCAGTTCTTAAAAAACACCTAAATAAAGGGAAGAGACATAAGCAAACAGATATTCACTTTTTCTCACCATTCTAGGTCTCTATAGGGGCAGCTGGTTCACTAGGTGGTGTGCACCAGGGAACTATATTCTCTAGAGAACTGTTTAGCTGTCTGTAGAAGGCTGGTGCAGCAGAAATATTCTACAAATAGAAATCAGGCCTACATACTACCATGTGAAAGTGAAGAATGGTCATCTTTGTTCTACATAGGTTTAAGAGTACTTTTATGAGATATTTAAGAATATCAACAATATTTGTTCCAGGGATTAAACTAGGCTGTGTGTAACAGTCTATAGTCGCAGTATCTATAGTATACTGCTCATACTAGGATTATTCTGAAAGAAGGAACAGAGGCTCACTTTAGCAACTAGAGCAAAAGGGCATGTATCATAAAGACACCCACGCGCAAGAGCAAAACCCATCAGGAAGCAAGATGTCTTCCAAGACTGGCTTGATTTTCTAGTGTCTATGATCTGCTTTTTTTTTTTTTAATAGTATTTTTTTTAAAGTTTATTTATTTTCTTTATTTTTGGAATTGGGTCTTTGTTGCCGCATGCAGAGTTTCTCTAGTTGTGGGGAGTGGGGGCTGCTCTTTGTTGTGGTGCACGGGCTTCTCATTGCGGTGGCTTCTCTTATTGTGGAGCACGGGCTCTAGGCATGCGGGCTTCAGTAGTTGTGGCACGTGGGCTCAGCAGTTGTGGCTCATAGGCTCTAGAGTGCAGGATCAGTAGTTGTGGTGCATGGGGTTAGTTGCTCCATGGCACGTGGGATCTTCCCTGCCCAGGGATCAAACCCGCGTCCCCTGCACTGGCAGGCAGATTCTTAACCACTGCACCACCAGGGAAGTCCAAGCATCCCTTCTTGTTTTCTTGATTCTCTGTGTGTGGGCTCAGTTCTTCGCTAGGTCCTAGCTGATCATTCTTTTGGATGTTATCAGATTCTGGAAGGACCTGGTCTTCTTTGCTTGGTTCATTACTATAGTAATTTTGGGCAGAGTCCTTTGTATGAAGCCATCTCAGGTCACTGGACGGGTTGCCCAGGACACTCCATAGGGCTCTACATGTTGTGCAGAGAGACTCCAGGGCTGCGCATGGACCACATGCACACCACTGGTCCAGTCAGGGACCATGCTTCCAGAAGGAGTAACTAGAGAGCCTGTGACCACGCCAGGCATGTTGGGTCGCTCTGCTTTTGCATCCCACCCACCTGAATCTCAGGCACCACCTAAGTTCTACTTTAAGGCTCACAGTGTGAAATGATATAGAAGGGTTGGCCATAAGCTTAAGATAACAGTGCTGATCTCTTTACTGGCTATTTTCATATCTACTAACTGTATTTCATTTACTTTGCCAATTATATTTTACTTGCACATGAGCTAGTATATGTAAAACCCAATCTTGTTTACAAACTTCAGATGTGTCTTAAGCATAACATCTTAATAGAGATTTTTCAATATTTGTCTTAACTTGTAAACAAAAGCCTGATAGCAAATATAAAATGTAACAAATACACGGTTAAAACATTGTCAGGTGAATGATGTTTAAGAAACTGACACTGAAAACTGATCTCTAATTCCCTTGCCACCTGGTGTGAGCATGGAGTAGGCTCACAGGATCTGAGGAAAATGGAAAGTTTCCAGCAACAGTAAGTGTAACTCTCTGCCCCTCCAAGCCCTTTTGACTGAAGAAGGACAAATCTGTCACTATACCTCAGACAAATGCCCTCGTCCCAGTTCCTAGGCTTCATCTGAAGGTAGGCAAGGAGGAAAGGGTTTGTCTCCTGAAAAACAAATTCTGAAGGTTCCAAAGGTCGTCTCAAAGAACCTAATTTATTCTCCAGCACCTTCTTAAAAACCCAAGGGCTACGTGGATCTCAGTAAAAAAAAAAAAAAAAAAAAAAAAAAAGAAAAGATGTACAAGCCAAAGCATCGGGATAAAAAAATTATAAAAATATTTAGCCATTTAAAAAACCATACAGATAGTACTTTATAGATGTACAAACATCTTATATAAAACCTTCCTGCTTATTGGAAAAGAAAGAAGTGTCAAACCTGAGAAGTGGCAGCTTCCCCCGAATGCGTGAACAGGGAGAAAAGCTGGTTTGTTTCTCACTGTCTTTGGGAATCCTGTTTTCACTGGGAAAAGACTGCCCCGTTTTTCTTTTCACTACACGCTTAGCAGCTCTGCAGCCAGATTTCTTTCAGAGGAGGGAGGAAGACTGGTGAGAAGCAAAGTGCGAGTTTTCCAGCCATTTGGCTGGCACCATGCTTTTTAAAATGGGTCATATCACTTCATATTTCCCAAGAACCCCAGCTGATTTAAAAAGGAAGATAAAGACAGAGATAAAGCTTTCTTTTCCCTCCCCAAAGGATAACAATAACAAGTAACTGTTTTACATTTTATCATGAACTTTGATAGCTGAACTCTGATCCTAGATGTCCACCTTAAAGTTTTTTTTTTTTAATACAGGGTACATAAACTAGGAGTCACGTTTTTTGCCTTCTCCTTTCTTTCCTGCTCAGCCTGGATCCCTTTGGCAAGGATTTTTCTATTTCCCTCGGCTTGGGTGACAGCATATGTTAACTACTAGGCTCCCTCTTTATTTCCTGGTTGTCAGAAGCCTTGTTGGTGGACTGCATCTTCAAGCCTCAGTGCTGTGCTAAGGGACAGGGGTGTTGACGGCAAAAAGGAAGCGCCCTCTGCTGGCTGTGGGCTCCCTCTGCAGAAACAAATATCTGAATATCTGTTCAGAGGCTGGGTTCTTTCATCCTCCTGCCCAGCCTCACAAGCCTCTCTCACAGTGTAGGTGAGAAGGGTCCATGAACCTGACACCTCAGACAGCCCAACAGGCAAATGCTGGAGTTGTTTTCCCTGAGGATGCTCTCTGAGATTCTACATGCAAAACCTGAGATTCCGGACAGAGTTAAATTATAAGATTTATAACTCTCAAAGGGACAGATGGCAGACCTATCCTGAAATAGCTTTTCTGGAAGAGTAACACATGGTAAATTGCATTAATTGTAATAACTGCTTTTTATGCCTTGATAAAAACTGGCAAAGACCTTCAAACATCTTCTAATCGTGGCAAGTTAGCACAGCTCCTCTAAGCAGTGACAGAGCGAAAGCGCTATGGCTTTGCCTTCAGCTTACAGGCTACAGGATTAAAAAGAGCATAGGAACCACTGACTCTGGAAAGAGGTGCACAGTTGAGGTCCTGGACATGCACAAGCTAGAGAAGTATGTAGTCCCTTTGGGGGCCAGAGTGTAGGTATTCCTTGTAGGTACATATTTGGTTAATTTCACAGTCACTGCCCCTAAGGATTTAGAAAAGCTCCTCCCTTACCATATACTGTGGGTGAAGGTTAAGTTGGTGTCACAGCTTCCTTCCTTTCAAACCCAACAGAATAGAGGAGGAAAAGCTTTCCTACAACGTTTCTATATTTTTCTTCTCTTAAAAAATCATGTAACTCAAGGAGAATTTCTATTATTTAACAAAAGCTTTCCAGTTTTTCCTTTTCTCTTTCTTCTGTGAAGACTTTTATGTCTTTGCTTTACTACCCCTCCTTTAAGTACATTGAGTCAAACCTCGGCTTTGTGCGTGGAATTAATCTACAACTTTGGGTATTTTCTCTTATGTTAAGCCTCCAGGAATATTGATTTTTTTTTTTCTCTCTTCATTCACTCTTTCAACAAATGCAAGAAAACCATTATGGAGAAACCACCAGATTTTAGGACCTCTAACAATGTGGGGCATTTGAATGCATGTGAGAGACAAAGATGACTGATAGGGAAACGTTTTTTGTTGCAGACACTCGAGCACTTTTGCAATATCTCATTCAATCCTCCCAGCAAGCCTGTGAGATTATTATCATCCTTGTTCTGCCCACGAGAAACCTGAGGATCCAGACAGATGAAGTAATTTTCTCAGGATCACACAGTTCTTAAGCGGTAGAGCTGAAACTTGAAACCAGGTGGTCCACATCCAGAGCCCCTGTTCTTCATAGTCTGTACAGTAAGTCCCCTACATACAAACCTTCAAGGTGTGAATTTTCAAAGATGCGAATCTGCATTCTCATGTCTAATCACGTAAGTTAGTTCACGTGTCTGGTGTACACTGTCACATGGTGCATCCTCTACAAGCGGTTGTGCTTTTGTGTACTTTACTGTACAGTATGTATAGAGTACAGTAGTACAGTATCTTTATTTCAAGCCCAGGATCCCTAGAAGCAAGTGTAAAAGCAGCGGTATCTAGCCAACTGTGTTAGGTGGGTACCTAGGCTAACTTTGTTGGACGTACGAACAAACTGGACTTACGAACACATACTTGGAATGGAACGTATTTGTATGTAGGGGACTTACTATACCTTGAAAGACTAAGACAAAGATGGTGTGGGTGAGCAAACTGGTAAATAAGCAAACAATTTCAGTCCAAGATGGCAAGGATCTTGCTGTATATATGCTCACATTTTAGGGTGAAGGTTGGCAAGGTTCCCTGCCAAGGGCCAGATAATGAATATTTAAGCTTTGTGGGTCATAGGACTCAACTCTATTATAGTAGCAAGAAAGCGGCCATTGACAATACGCAAACAAATGAGGTGGCTGTGTTCCAGTAAAACTTTATTTCTAAAAAACAGGTGACAGGCTGGATTTGACCCACAGGACTGTCGCTTGCCAACCTCTGTGCTCTGTGTTGAGGGATTACAAGGAATCAGGCACCAACTCCACCTACAGGTAGGAGGTAGACATTTGAATTCAGTCTTGGCCATCGGGCAATGAAGAAGGAGAATGCCACTTGAAGAGGACAGAAACATGGTTAAGAAATGAGGACATCTGATAGATAATGGATGTTTGGGAAAGATGTAAAATTGTGAGTGTCAAGAGATGTATAAGACGATGGCAGAAAAGAAGTTTGGAAAGAAGGATTTGTACCTATGTGAACAAAGAGTTTATTGTGAAATAACTGCTTTGAAAGTGTGGTTTATTTATTTTTTTTGGTGGGCTTTTGCTTTCCTGTGTGAAGAACTTGTTTCCCTTCCCCTGATACAACTCTGATATTTTCCATCTTAATTTGTAGCATGGAAAATGTCTTCATGTGCAATTTTATCAGCAAAACAGGAAGAAGAAAAATCACAGAGGGTCTACTGTCCACACACAGACAAATGTCGTCAAAGAAACATGGTGTTCTGGAGATGCTGGGCTGAAACATTCGAGGAGAATACTCAGATAGAAGATGAGGACAAATTTTTGTCTTTTGTAAAACCCTGTGGGTGTAATTTTGCCATTAGTCAAGATGGATGTTTCAATGTTGAGACATGAGAAATCGTTGAAACACCAACGGCATAACAAGAAAGCTGCAGGGAAACGAAGTTGATTCCATCCCTTTTCTTGGGCTGTAAGTCAACTCAAGTTGCTTATGACAGCTTGCTGATGAAACATGATTTATAATGTTCACAGACACTTGTCCAAGTTAATCAGGTTATTAGAATTACTGCATAGGTCTGAAAGCTGTTGAGGATGATGTTGGATTCTCATCTCTAAAATCAAATGATCTTCCTGGGGGTATATCTGGGACAGCTTCTCACGTTAGTTGAGGCCCTCTGTGGGAGGAAAAAGTGGGGGCTGGAAGATAGATCGGTTTCCCTTGATACATGGGTATGTCCTCTAGATGCAATCAGGGGATTCCCTCGATTTTAAGATTCCCCATCTGGAAAAATAAAGTTTCAAATGAAGCACTGAGTTAATTAGATAATAATCCTAAGTTAGGTGCCAGGCCAAGATGCAAGTTTTCTCAAAAGAGAAAAATGAAAAGTGGTACCTGATTCCTAAGCCCCTACCCACATCTAAGGAATAAAAGGGCATTAGGGTGTTTTAAGGTCCACTACACCACATCCACCCAAGGGAGCAGGGTGGAGAGACTGTGCCCCACACTTCAAACCTAGTGGGGCCTCATCCAGAACCCCATGGTTAGAATGCCAGGGTGGGTCTCAGTGGACTTGTATGTCATTCCTACCCCTGGAGAGTGGAAAGCAGGCTGACTAGCTGAAGAAAGGGTGGCTGAGCTACGGATCACCCTGCCTGCGAGAATTTATCAGAGCAAAGGACCCACCAGTGTCTCTTGTAACTGGAGAAGGTTCATGCAGGAGAAAGCTGATAAGAGATGGTCTTAATCTAGTCAAAGATGGCCACATAACTGGTGACGGGACTTGAGCATAAAGAGGCTGGAGGTGAATCCAGACTCACAGAGGTTGAGGAAAGAGCCATTAGGGACCAGTGGGAAGAGAGGTTCATCCTCCTTTGTTAAGGAAACTGTCGGTGGGACGGTCCTGAAGATGTCGCCACAGAAGCATCCACAAGAGGGAGAAAGTGCTCAACCCCACCAGGCCCAGAAAGTGTGAAGCCAACATGTGACAGCTGCAGACACAGAGGGACATTCCTGCCCGCCTCCACCCTCACTCTCTGGGCCTCCCTCCCCTCTGCTGCAGTGGTGGGGGTGTCAGAACCTGCACCTGGCAACACGAGGAGGAGAAAATGAGCAAAGTAAGGAAACAGCAAAGACTGATCCCCCCATCCTCCCGACGGCACCAAGTTGGGAGAAGGAGAAGAAGCGACAACTCTGATAAGTTTCACAAGTAGTGATGCTTACGCACCACCGGACCTTCTCATCCCTAAACTGCCTCAGTGTGTTATGACCTAAGAACGATCAGAGAAGTCACTACGTCTGCTAACGTTTTCACCCAAGGTAAACAATTCAGGAACAATTCCTCACTAAGGAAATACTGGCTGGCTATTCAGTGTTGCTACAAAGACTCTCTAACCCTGCTGCGCCAATTGGTTTTGCCGTTCCCCACCTTGGGCCGTGAGGGAGGTGCCCACATGAGACGATGCTTGGTTACAAATCAACAGGCAAAGCAGAACATTTACCTCTCTGACCTGTGATTTCCAGCTCTGACACTGTGTACGGAAATGACAATGGATGCAAAAGGGAGCCAACTGTTTGCACAGAATGCTTCTGTTGACTCCTGATGAATTCTTGTATCTGTAGGCAAGCTACAGCCGCAAATGATAAATGGGCAGAGTTCTGACATGAATGTTGGTAGATATTTTTGTTTACGTTAATGAGTAAGAGAAAAGTGAAGCAATGAAGAAGACATTGGAATTTCACTCATTTATCAGTGACGTGGGTGACTTCTTTGCTGAATCAGGTAATAATTTTTGAATACGAGAATACAGCCTCCATTTTTTGTGCTCTTCACGGTGTAGTAGCTACAAATATAAGGCTTTTAAGTTCCATCTGCATGGTTAACGTTTTCTCCATCACTTAAGTGTAGAAAACCAAGAGAACAATAAATCAAGCTCAGATTGGTTGTGCTTGCCAATTTCTGTGGTGTAAATCTTAGCATGATCCTCAAATGGTAATCACTAAGCCAGAAATCTGATGAGGGCAACACAGACCTAGACCTTACCTGCTATGCTAAATCCTGCACCCCCAGGACTTTGTATGGCTCATGGTACCGGGTAGATGCTCAAAAGATACTTACTGAAAGAATGAGTAAGTCCTCTCTGTTTACCTTATCCTGAAATAAATAGAAAACAGAAGCTATTCACCTTTTCGGAGTTATGTCATAAAAATTCCTTGTTTTTCAGAGTTTCTTATTACTTTTTATTCCCAGTTTGTGACTGAGGTCTGGCAATCTCAATAGAAGCCTAAAGGTGCCTTCAAACACCTCTCCCTACCTTGGTCAAGAATCGGGATGGCGGAAGGGAAAAACTGAGTGAGAAAATCTAAGCTACATTTCTGCGACTTAGTTCAGTATAAATTCGTGACTGAACATGGACTTGTGCCAACGAGGGAGAGAGAATCAATTCATTCTCAACTTGACTTCCTCCCCCTCTTATTTTTATCAGTTACAATTTTTCTTCCCCTTTACCATCTTCATTCTGGTCCTAAGTGAATACTGCCTCCTTCAGGTCTTCTCTTAAATATCCTTCTGATAATATGGATTTCCTTGGCCAATACATTTAAACAGCCCATATCTCAGATCACCATCCGCTCCACCTCTTTATTTTTCTCTAAAACACTCTACATACTATATATTTCTATATATAAATTATCTGCATAAAAGTTTATACATGTATATTTTTCTCTACAACACTCTACATACTATATACATGTAGTGGCTCTAATTCTGCCTCTCCCCTCCTCCAACATAATGTAAGTTCCATGAGGGTAGGGAATTTTTTTTTTTTACTACCAGATCTCCAGCTCCTCAGACCATAAATATTTGTTAAATACAGTAAATGAACAAACACACTGAGCCCCTGTTTTGAGCCGCAAACTGTGCTAGGGGCTGCATCACCACAATCACGAGGCCGGACGCCATTTTTACGCTTGAAATTTACATTGTCTAGCAGACCATTAAACACAATGAATTTAAATTTAATTAATTTAATTGGAAGGGAACGTACAAGGGAATTAACCTCATCTGAAAGTCACGGAAGACCTCCCTTAGAAGACACTGATTTTTAGGCTGAGAACTAAGGGAAGGGAGGCAGACACAACCGATGACCAAGAAGAAGAGCGACAGAAAGCTGTGACCCAGAACGGAAAGCTCTGGGCAAGCACACAAGAACTCGAGGCGCACATGCCATCAAGCCCTTTTGGATCGAAGCCGCTTGCTCACGAGACCCAGCCAGTCATGAGTTAACAGCAATGAAAACTTTAGGACTCAGCCATAAAAAAGAACGAAATAACGCCATTTGCAGTGACACGGATGGACCTACAGAGATTGTCATACTGAGTGAAGTCAGACAAATATACGATATCACTCATATGTAGAATCTAAAAAAATGGTACAAATGAACTTACAAAACAGAAACAGAGTCACAGATTTGGAGAACAAACTTATGGCTATCAAAGGGGAAACGTGGGGTGGTGGGAGGGACAAATCAGGAGCTTAGGATTAACATACACACACTACTATACATAAAATAGATGACTAATGAGGACCTACTGTAGAGCACGGGGAACGCGACTGTAATGACCTATGTAGGAGGAGGCTCTAAAAAAGAGTGGATACATGTATATGTATAACTGATTCACTTTGCTGTACAGCAGAAACTAATATAACATTGTAAATCAAGTACACTCCAATAAAAATTAAAAAAAAAAAACAACTTTAGGGGGCCATGGTGGAAGAATTAGCCACGAGAATTGACTCTATTTAGATAAAGGACTAAGACTATATATAGTGGGGATTATGGCTACAGGCCAGAATGAAACTTTTGTAAACCCTGACAACATAAAAAGTACTAATATAACTACAAAAATAGGAAGAGGAGGAGAAATCACAGGAGGACGTGCAAGTGCTAATTTCCTCATCTTCTGCAGCAAGGAGTCAGAAGATTCTGTTAAAATCAAAATACGTCGTTTAAAAAAAATTATAACGGGTTGTTTGTCTTCTGAGTTTTGAGTTGTCTTTCTAGATCCTGGACACAAGTCCTTTATCAGACACGTGCTTTGCAAATGACCTTCTCCTTGTCTGTGGCTTGTCTTTTCAGTCTATTAACACGTGTTTCGAAGAGCAGAAGTTTTACATTGTGATGAAGTGCAATTTATCGCTGTAACAGCCTCACGTTGGAAACAACGCTAGTGCCGATCACAGGCAGTGATAAAAAACTGCAGTACATACATACGATGGAACGATAGGCAGCAGTCAGGAGGAAGAAACTCCTGATGTGCACAGCAACAGAGACGACTCTCAAAATAATCATGGTGAGTGAAAGAAGCCAGACAGAAGAGTGCAGACTGTAGGACACGGTTCATATAAAACTCTGCAGGACTCAAACTGTGATAGAAAGCACATCGCTTTGACTGGGCGAGGAGGTCAGAGATGGGTGAAAGGAAGGGGCCTGCAAAGGGGCATGAAGAAACTTTTGGGAGTGAGGAATGTGTTCCCTCTCACGAGTGTGGTCATGGTTTCATGGGCGTGCATTCAGGCAAAATTACCAAATGGTACCTTTTAAGTATGTGCGGTTTCTCATCCGTCAATTATACCTCAATAAAGCTGTTTCGAAGCAGAATGAGTCTATTACTATTTTGCGCTTTTATTAACATTAGGAGAGTTTTCTAGGAAGTAATACTACTTATGGGGAAAAAGCCTGTGTCTGAAGTTTAGCTCTTCTTTCAGTTTCCTTTCAGCTTCTTTTTATTATTTCTAGAAACTCAAATAAATGTCAAACTGTCAACTTAAAATACTAGGGATAATATAATCCCATTTTAATAAAGTTTTAAGACACTGTGTTGTCATTCATGTACAAATATACACTAAGTACATTTTATTTGTATACGTGTGTATATGTATTATATTAATAGATTATATAATACATATGCTGTCTATTATATATTATGTCATATAGTATATATATTATATATGATATACTATAATAATATATAACATTAATAACTAATTATATAATAATTATTATATAATATTAATTATTATTAATATTAATGATAATATAACAATATATATTACACATAATATATAATATATCATACATGTGTAGTATTATATTATATGATATAATATATATTATATACGATGCATGTATTATAACATAAATAATTATATAACATACATATATGCATGTATGTATATTATATGAACATATATATAGACATAAAATATGCATATATTTATATATATGTGTGTATACATATAAACAAGGTTTTAAATAATGTTAAAATTGAATGGTAGTTGTTGTATAACAAAGGGAGTCCAACTCGAGGATGGAAGATGCCTTAGAGGACTGGGGCGGCGAGGGTGGGGGGGACTCGAGGGGGGGGGAGTCAAGGAAGGGAGGGAATACGGGGATATGTGTATAAAAACAGATGATTGAACCTGGTGTACCCCCCAAAAAATAATAAAAAAATAAATAAAAAAAAATTGAATGGTAGTTATTCCTTAGCAGTGGGTTAATTTTTAAAAACTTATATTTCAAACTTCTCTATATTGCTTGAGTTTATTTCAAGTATGTATGCTTTTTTGTAAAGAAACATAGCTATCATGAAGATGAAGGAGGGTAAGAAAAAGAGTAGGAGGAGGACCAATTGGATAGGAGGAAGAAAGTATGACACACAGCAGAGGACTCCAGGGAACAGCCTGCAGCAGGAGGGGCTTAGCCTGCAAACAAAGAAACAAATAAAGAAAAACAACACGAGGGAGTAGCCAGAGATGAGCTGAGGACCAGAGATCCTTATGACGTAGGACCTTGCAGGCTGCTTTAAGGATTGAGCACTTTATCCAAGTTTGAAGCAGAGAAATACAAGATTTTTATGATAAAAAGCTCACTCCTTGCAAAAGAAAATAAATAAATAAATAAAGAGGACGGAGTAAAAAAAAAAGAAAAAGAAAAAAGAAAACGATCGCTCCTTCAAAAATTTACCCAGGTGGCTGCTGTTTTACAGACACTTAGTGATAAGAATATAATCATTGTGAGTAAACTTAATTTAAAAGATAAAACACAACAAAAACAAAAAGACCACTGTACATAAAATAGAGAACTAATAAGAACCTACTGTGTAGCACAGGGAACTCTACTTAATACTCTGTAATGACCTATATGGGAACAGAATCTAAAAAGGAGTGGATATATGTATGTGTATAACTGATTCACTTGGTTGTACAGCAGAAACTAACATGACATTATAAACCAACTATATTCCAATAAAAAGTATCACTTCATTAAAAAATAAAAAGTATCACTTCATTAAAAAATAAAAAATAACAACAAAAACCCAAAAAGAACATATCAGAGTTTTCACCTGAAATGAGGTGAATTTCTTCCCTCCTACCTGACTCATCTATGCAGTCAGCACTTCTGCCCTAGCTGGCATCTGTGGCACTGAAGTGGGTTCTGGTGTTTGCTTTTGGTTCTACCACCATTAGGAGATTATAGACATAGTCAGATGTATGTTTTCCAGAACAACATGAAAATTGGGCTTTCGTTAGTTATAAAAGATGACTTCCTCCTTTAAGACAGACAGAGAGAGAGGCAGGGATGGGGGGAGGGAGGGAGAGGGGAAGCAGGAGAAGAGAGAGAGGAAGAGAGGAAGGGAAAGAGGAAGAAAGAAAGGGAGACAGAAAACTGCAAAACGAAGCAGAGCTGAATGAGGCACATGTGGAGCTGAAGGCAGGAAAAAAAAAGAGATAGAAAGAGGAAAAGGAAAAAAAGAAAAGGAAAGAAGGAAGGGAGGGAGGGTGGAGAAAGAGAAGAAACAAAATAAAATGAAAGGAAGCAATACCAGCAGACATGGGTGGATCCCATCAGGCCTTTGCCTGCTGTAATTATTTAGCTCAATGGGCTGGGGCACCAGGTGACGGCCCCCGAAGGGCTTGGATGAGACACATCACTGTGACCAATTAGTTTCGCCCCATTCCCTGTTCTGCCTCAGTCACTTTTCACCACCTCAGGTCATGTACTTCCGTTTTCCAGCTTTTCACACCTCGGATTATTTTTCTATAAAATGGGAGCAGCGATATATTTTTTTCTGCCTCACAGACTGCTTTCAAAAATTTGCATAACTTACTTGACAGAAGCCAGAGTGTCAATATTTAAAATAGAATTCTCAATTCAGAGCTAATGTTTTTGTTTTCTCAGTTTGTCAATAAACAAAGGTTCACTATGGGTTGACTTTTGTGTTCAAAATGCTCTATTCAAAGTTCAAAGCAGTGAAGAACAAGCAGGTATTAACAAAGAGTCCCTTTTCATCAATCCACAACTTCTGGTCTTCAAATGACAATGTTAAGAAAATGAAAAGGCAAGCCACAGTCTGGAGAAAATATCTGTATCTAAAAATGCAACATACAAAAATGTAAAATATAAAAACTTTTACAAGATGAACAACCCCATTTTTAAAAATGAGCTAAAGATATGAGCAGACACTTCACAAGTGGAGATATATGCATGGCCAGTAAGCATATGAAATGATGCTCAGCATCCTTAGTCATCACCCACAAGGAGATTTCGCTACACACCCATTAGAAGGACCAAAATTATACAAACTTGACAATACCAAGTGTTGGCAAATATAGAGAACAACTAGTGGTGGGAGTAGAAAATTGTTCAACCTCTTTTGAAAACAGTTCGACAGTTTCTTATAAAGTTAAATATACACCTACCAGGCATCCAACCATACTACTACTGCATATTTACCCAAGAGAAATAAAAACATATGTTCACACAAAGACTTACTCATGAACGTATAAAGCAGCTTCATTTATCATAGCCAAAAAGTGGAAACAAACTGAATGTCCATCATCAAGTGTATGGAGAATGGATACACACATATGCTATCTTCACAGATTAGGACAACAGCAAGCCAAAAAAAAAAAAAAAAAGAAATAAAGAAAAAGAAAAAAAAAGAATGAATTACTGATATATGCAACGATGTGGATGAATTTCAAAAGCATTATGCTGAAAGAAGTCAGACTCAGAATAGCATACTCTGTAAGATTTCATTTATATGAAATTCTAGAAAAGACAAATCCAATCTCTAGTGACAGAAAATAGCTTAGCAGTTGCCTAGGGCTGAGGCAGAGAGGGGGCTGACTCGGAAAAGACAAAAGCGAATGTTTAGGGGGATGAAAATGTCTCAAACCTTGATGAGATCGTATACATTTGTCAAAACTTACTGAAGTGTATTCTTAAAATGGGTGCGTTTTATTATATATAAAGTGTACCTCTAAAAATTGATTTAACTTTTTGAAAAATAAAAAATAAAGTAAGCATCTCTACATCAAAGGGCTTGTCGTCTACGAAGCATCATAGCCTAGGGCACTTTATTCCAAATTATATCAATTTGGGGGGGGCGGATTTTCTAGTAGGGGATCTTAAAGCCTGTTCTAATATTAACATACTTTCTATATTAATGTAACCATCAATCCTATCTCAATCTATAAAGTGACACAGATGCTAAGTAAATCAAGTGGCATACCAACTCCCTCCACTGACATCTTGACTATCCTTTATAATGTCATCTGCCTTCACACGAATCCGATTTTGTCCTAAGAGGTGCTATTCATAATATTTTTGCCATCAGTTTTACATTTACTGTGCGTCCTGGTTAATAGCAAGGTTTTTTAAGCTTCAGAGACTTAAGTGACATTTGAAAAATATCCAAGATGAAAAATATAGTAGATGAATAATTTCCTTAATCAGTATAATCTCCAAGAAATTGATTATCATGGTTTATAACTGGTTCATGGGACTATCTTTAAAGTCTCAGACTACTGTCAAAATAAATGTGTTACAAATGATCATTTATATTATAAAAAGAGAATTAATAATAAAAAGCTACTTTTTCATCTCCCTTCTACTCAAATTATTTCCAATTACTGTCACTCATTCTTTTGTGCAATTTCTTGCCATTACCTTTTCATGACAAGTTTGAGCTCTGGTGTATCCACAGGGAACAAGAATTGTTTCGCTACTGCAGAGAGCACTGGTTACAGCAAAATAACAGACTTCAGTTAGCCAAGAATGACGACATTCCCTTGCTGCCTTCATCCTCGTGGAATGTTCCTGGTCTGGTTCATCCTAAAGGTGCTGATTATAAATAACTCTGTCAACCAACAGGTGGTGGAAAGATCCCTTTCGGACCCAAGATACAACAGACTGTGGTCCTGAGGACCTCCTTTTTCCTTTTGTTTTTATTTGCAGGTATTCAGGAAACTGAATGATGAGGAGGAATTTCAATTCTTCTAGAGTTAACTATGGCTGAAACCCCACCTGACGTGGACAATAGGATCTGGGGTCAGGCATCTACCTCCTGGCATTGCTTCCTGCATCATATTCAGTAACAGGTTTCACTCCTGCTTGATTCACATCCACCGCTTCCTTAAAAATGAACGAACAGGACTTCCCTGGGGGCTCAGTCGTTAAGAATCCACCTGCCAATGCAGGGGACACAGGTTCAATTCCTGGCCCAGGGAGATCCCACATGTTGTGGAGCTACTAAGCCCATGCGCCACAACTACTGAGCAGCGCTTTAAAGTCTGTGAGCCACAACAACTGAGCCTGGGCGCCACAACTACTAAAGCCCGCACACTCTAGGGCCCATGTGCCACAACTACTGAACCCATGTGCTGCAACTACTGAAGCCCGTGCCTAAAGCCCGTGCCCCGCAACAAGAGAAGCCATTGCACTGAGAAGCCCACTCACTGCCACAAAGAAAAGCCCCTGCTCCCACAACTAGAGAAAGCCCGCTTGCAGCAATGAAGACCCAACGCAGCTAAAAAAGAAAGAAAGAAAGAAAGAAAGATAGAAAGAAAGAAAGAAAGAAAGAAAGAAAGAAAGAAAGAAAGAAAGAAAGAAAGAAAGAAAAAAAAAAGAACCAACAAGAACTAGGCACTGTAGAAAGAGTCTTAATTTAATCCTCTGAACCTCTCTACAATGTAGTCTTTATTGCTATTTTTCCATTTTGCAGAAAATAAAACTGAGACTCGGGGCAGTTATGTAATTTTCCCAAGGACACACAGCTGACAATCAGAAGAGTCAGGAGTCAAGTGTAATCTGACTCCAAAGTCACCAAGGCATTCTGCTTTTCTTATCGGGAAATTCAGTGGCTGCTTACTGAGACATCAGGGATAGTCCCGCCAGGTTCAACGGGAGAGAGGTTCTGTACAGAGAATAAGTAACAGACTCCTATGAAATCTAGACGTCAACCTGGGGGACTTCCCTGGCGGTCCAGTGGTTAAGACTCTGCGCTCCCGATGCTGGGGGACTCAGGTTCGATCCCTGGTCAGGGAACTGAGATCTCACATGGGTGTGGCCAAAATATAAAAACTTAAAATAAAAAAATAGAAGTAAATCTGGGATATAATTTTGACCTTGCAATATATTGCAGAGTTATTAACATAAGAATACTGGTTATATATGTTCATCCTCTACTAAAACTACCAAAACTTTGCTAATTTTCAACAAGGTTGATTCAAATGAATTCATTTTGGGGAGCTAATTAGCAAATGTTTTGGAGAGGAGATTGGCAGCATCTAATAAAATGGAGATTGTGTGTTGTTTGGACCCAGCATCTTGACCTCCAGGATCTGTCTTGCAGTCAACTTGCACAAGTATGCAAACACAAACGTACAAAAACATTCTTTGCAAACATTCTTACAGGAGCAAAAACTGAAACTACTCAAGGAGCGCCACTGGAGACGGGTTTAAGAAGTTTTGCCACGCTTAAAAAATAACATTACTATATAGATTTCAAACAAAGAGGTAGACTTACATGATGTGGGAAGTTATCCAAAAAATATTTGGTGGGAACATAGGTTGCACAACAATATGTGTACTATTTTTGTAAAAATACAAAGATGTATGAATAGAAACATCTGGAAGGATACATGCTAACTGTTTACAGTGGTTATCCCTGGGGTAAAATACTGATGAGATGAGGAGGAGGGGAAAACCTTTTGCCATCTTAGGTACTCCTAAATGTTTGCAATGAGAATGTGTCTCTGTTTAAATAAAAACAAAGTATTTGAATTTACACTGTTCTTTACCTTGTGCAATATATTCACACACACATATATATATATACATACATACATATACATGTTCATTTGAATAGATCAAAATGTAACAATGATTATCTCTGATGGCGGGACTAAGATTTCTTTTTAGTTTTGTGTTGCATAGATCTTTATATTTTATAACGTCCCCTAATGAATATGTATTACTTTTACAATCATCATAAATTATGTGAATCCCTAGAGAAACATCCCTCTCTCTGGAATTTGGCTCTTTTCAGCCATCCTAAATGGGACAGACTGAAGGAATAGGATGTTCTTTTACCTCATTAAGCAAAACAACACATTCTCAACCTAAAACATTTGGCTTGACCAAACACAACGGCGTGTTTGGTTTTCTGAACACACATAGGCAATATTCTATGTCTCAGATGGCTCGGGCATATTTGTTTGGGAATGTGCTCACCTAATCAATGAACATAGACTCCGTAGGCTTTTGTTTTGCTCGGCAGGCAAGGTACTGTGGGGGAATACAAGAATGGGACTTACTCCTCTCCTTCAGGGTGAAGGTCAGCATCGAACTGAGCAGAGAAATACACATACACGGAACATGAGCCAACACCCAACACAACACCTGAAGGTTTAAAGTGTTTAGTTACCGATGAACGAGCATTACAGACACAAAGCAAAGTCAGAAGAAAGAAAAGGGTTGGAGAGGGTTCACGGCATTGTCACCCACTTGCCTCATTTGACACATGAGATGCGCCAGCCTTAGGGGGATAACTGAAGTTATTCAGCAGAGCTGGGATTAACTCCTGTGTCTTGTACCCATTCTTCTAGGCTAGATTTACTGCATCTCAGCACTACTGATATTTTGTTGCGAAAGGCTGTCCCATACATTGCAGATCATTTAGCAGCATCCCTGGCCCCTGCCCCACTCTATGCGGGTAATACTCCCCAGCCCGGTTGCAACAATCAAAAATGTCATGGCCAAGAATCACCCTCAGTTGAGAACACTGTATTAGACCAGGCTGACTTTTAATAGATTATGAGAAGAGAGGGTGCCGTTAAGATGGTAAAAAGGGTAAAATACACTATCCATGATGGGGCGATGGGCAGGAAACCAGCCAGTCTGAGGGAACCCATGTACAAGGGTGAGTCCAAAATTATCCACACTCCAGGTATATGAAAACGTCTATAAATTCTACAGCCAGGGTGTGGATAATTTTTGACTCACCCTCGTATATTAGTGAACGGTGGGAAATACAGTCACAGAGGCAAAGTAGGATAAGACTCTGGAAATACAGGTGTACTCAGACATAAAAGGAAATATGAGGCCATTGTGAAGTCTGAATAGGGAAATGTCATGATGAAATAACGTTTTAGGGAGACTGGATTGTGTGCCACATAAGGAAAGATTTTATGGGGGACAGATTGGATTCAGGGAAACAAGCTGGGAAGAAATGTCAATAACAGACTCAGCAGCAGCTAAGAGAGTGGAAGGAGTGGTGACAACAGGAACAGAAAGAAGTGATAATGGATTAGATATACTTTACAGGGAACATGGACTGGATGGGGTTGATAAGGGAGGGGAAGGAGAAGAATGAATGAAAGAAGACAGAGTGTCTGATCCTGGGTGACCACAAGGATGGGGTAAAAGTGACAGGAATGCAAACGTCAAGAAAGGAAGCCAATTTTCATTCATAGGTGATCACGAGTTTCTTTATAAACACGTTGAATTTGAGGTCACAATGAGATAACTAAAGAGTAATGACCACTAGGCAATTAGAGCTAAAGACCAGAGTGATTTAAGATAATCATTCCAGGGATTTCCCTGGTGGTGCAGTGGTTGAGAATCCACCTGCCAATGCAGAGGACATGGGTTCGAACCCTTGGCGGGGAAGACCCCACATGCTGCGGAGCAACTAAGTCTGTGCGGCACAACTACTGAGCCTGCACTTTAGAGCCCATGCTCCACAACTACTGAAGCCTGTGTGCCCTAGAGCCCACATACCACTACTGAGCCACACGCTGCAACTACTGAAGTCTACTCGCCTAGAGCCCATGCTCCACAACAAGAGAAGCCACTGCACTGAGAAACCTGTGCACCACAATGAAGAGTAGCCCCTGCTCACCACAACTAGAGAGAAAGCCCGTGCACAGCAACAAAGACCCAATGCAGCCCAAAATAATCATTCCACATTTATAAGTCCCAGGAGTGGAGGTATGACCTCAAAATGGTGAGACCAAGTTTATGGATGGCTTCTAAGTTTGTGCATCTCTCTTCTTCTTTACAAATACAACTTGAACGAAAACCTGAACTCACAAACTTAAAACAAAAACAAAACACCTATGTGGCTCAGACCACAGACACAAAGTGTTTCCAATCCTATTAATTTCTTATTTAGCAGTTCCCTCCAGAAGAGCATATAAGATACAGGCTGAGAAGATTATTTCTCTGAGGGGTTAACTTTATGTTTTCAGATAGCAACATCATCCAGAGGAGTTTATTAATTGCCAAATTAAACTCGAGCTATATCAGGTACCGCACAAAAATAACAGCACAGATGTGGTCCCTGGCTTCTAGACTCTTCCTTATACAAACAGGTAAAGCATTTACAGGTAGAATAAAAAATGCTAAACAATGCAGAAATAGGAAGTATGCACATCATGTACTAGTTGAAAGTATGGGGGAAGAAGGAAACAATCCCATAATCATACAAAATGGCCCTGGAAGGCAAAGCAATGTGAAAATGAGGTGGTCAGGTGATTCCCCTCCCACGCACTGAGGAACAATCTTCAGCAAATCAGTTCAATTCATGGAGTCTGCATCTCTCCATCTGCTTAAATGCCACTGATATTATCTGTTTGAGGATACATTCGTCTGTTTACTTATTCAACAAACACTGAATTTTACCTCCATATGCTGGTCCCTGTGGGTGGATCTAGAAATGTAAAACTGAAAGTAACACAACCTTACCTTTGGAGGAAGTTGATTTCAAAAAAAAACAACACAACTGTAATTGGAGGGAATTGTATCTGTTAGGATGCTCTTGATTATGTGTAACAAATGATCCGACAAAATGTGGCTTATATAATAAAGATACTATCTCAAATTAAAAAAAGTCTCAAGATAGAAGGTTCTAGGGTTGATTAATTCAGTGGCTCTGTGTCATCGTGAAAAACCTAGGTATTTTCTGTCTTTCTACTCTCACATCCTCAGTTTGTTGGCTTCGTAGATAAAGATGGCTGCTACAGCTCCAGACATCACATCTTGAGGCAACCACAGACTGAAACTCTGAGGATTAAGAGAAGTAACCCATATATTAAGCACAGGCCCTGGCACATAGAAACGGCTCAATGGATGTTAGTTTTTATTATTTTTTGATATTATGTGATACTATTTTGCTCTGGAGAAACTGTTTGTATTAATTTGCTAGAGATGCCAGAACAAAGTATTACACACTGGGCAGCTTAAACAACAGAAAAGGATTGTATCACAGTTCTGAAGACTAGCAGTCCAAAATTAAGATGGCAGCAGGACTGGTTCCTTCTGAGGGCTGTGAAGGAAGGATCTGTTCTAACCTCTCTTCTTGGCTTACAGATGCCTGTCTTCTCCTCCTGTTTCTTCACATTATCTTCTCTTTCCTTATGCTTTTCCTCTTCAGTGGTGTTCTTTTTATAAGGACACCAGCCATAGTGGATGAGCGGCTCATTCTATTCCAGTATGACGTCTTCTTAACTAATTATATCTATAACGACCCTATTTCCAAATAAATGCACTTTCAGAGGTATCAGAGGTTAGGACTACAACATACGGATTTTAGGGCGGCGACAAAATTCAACCCATAATAACACTGCCTATCAATGTGCTTTAGTGCAAGTATCATTATCTTATCAATACTTTTAAAAGGACCTTTCCAGAGATAGAAAATAGGTGGGGAAATAAGACCTAGGCTAAGTGTTCAGTGCACTAGGTCTCCCTTCTAGGTGGCAAATTCCGTTTCTCTGACCGCGGGTGGATTTATGATGCACTTGGAGGTGAAAGTTTTCGTGGGAAATTGCGCACATCCTGAGCTCTTTTTTTATAAAGAATGAGGTTGTCTTCTCCCAGTTTTATTTCCTTTACTCTTTCCTCCTCCAACTTCATGTCACTTATTTCCTTGCCCTTTTGAAGAAAAGACCAGAAAATCCTATTGTATCCATTTGCATTTCTTCCCAATATGGGGGAGAAAGCCAATGGCCAAGCGTCTATGAGAATATATTTTTATTTGTTGCCATGCTTTTCTCTGGTAGAGACTGTGTCTGGAATTTGGCCATGGTTTATGTAGACTACAGAGCAAAACAAAGCGTAATACTTTTTTTTTTTTTTTAACCAATTTGCACATTCTCTTGGGTGCAGGAAGAGTTTGTAAGCTATTAAAAGTTGACTGAGTGCTCTGGGCTGCTCAAGAGAAACGCCAAGACCATCTGGACGCATCGCCCTTCTTTCACCTGGGGCCACAGTCACTCTGTCCTGGGCCTGAGGGAAGCTGGATGGAAGAGGGCACTGGGTATCACTTCTGGAAAGAGAGGGAAGCTCAGAGGGGACCTAGTAGGGACTCTCCCTCCTGTTCCTCAGCAGGACTGCAGGCTTCTTCACTAGGCCAAGCTGAGAAGCCGTCTGCTCGCAGCTTCCTCACTCACCCGGCTCCTGTCTCCCTCCCACTTCCCTCATCTTTCCTCTCCATCAGATCTACTAGTGTTGAGGAACTAGAGATTTTTATTTTTGTAAACCCGGACCATCCATCCCAGGGCTGCTCCCACTAGCGCACCCTGACAGCTTCCCTGCACCCACTTGGTGACACAGAGAACTCGGCATTTGCCTTGCCGTTCAATTAAAACGATCAGGTGTGTTCATTCAGCTGCCTTATTCAGCTGTATGTCTAATTTTCAACTTCAAGCTAAGCTTTCTGAAAATGAAATTAAAGATTTTCCCTTTCTCTTTTAATGCTTACCATTAATATTTTTAAAGGAGAAATGAAAAAAACTTTTAGCATCTCCAACAGCGTGTTCCCTGAGTTTCCTGGTGGGAGGTGATAAAGGCATTTTTTTAACTGACTAAAAATGGTTAGCCACAACACCATGAAAATATCTCAGAATGTTTTAAAATGAAAAAAAATTCCGTGACATGGAAATAGCAATTTTAGAGGGGGGTCCAGGGCTTACCGGCAGCTTTGAATGGCTGATTTTAGCTTTCTCTGGACCTCCCTCATGATTTTCACACCAATTTCCATCTACTTCAAAAAAGCAAGCCACCTGGGGTACAGAGGGGGGGAAGTATGGGACCATTTGTTATTTTGGACACTGATGATTCCAACAGAGGGAGGACATTCAAATGTTTCAAGAAACACAGCCTTTGAAATACAGCAGTAGATTCACATCTATAACAGACTCTTCCGTAATATAAACCCCCTCCGTCGAGCACAGAACCCTTTTGTGACTCTGTAGGCTTCAGATCCCACCCCCTAAGAAGCTTTTTAAGTCGTGGAATTTAGCTAGAGCCTCTGCCGATGCTCAACAACTACTTCCACCATATACAGATCTAAGCATACAATTATGGTTGACAACACCATCCTAAAAACTTCCACCAGTTTAAACTCTGCTGTCAGAAAGAAGATAGAAGCGCACTGCATTGCTACATATTCCTAGAGAAGGACTAACACCACGTTATAAAGTGCTGTGTGTTGCTGAACAAGAGGATTTCAGATGATATGGCTGGAAATCAAAACTAATTGAACCTAATTTGCATGTCCAAAATGGAGGCATGAGGAAGACCTAATTATTATTTACTGTGACTTTTTTTTTTTTTTTTTTTGGCACACGGGCTTAGTTGTTCCGCGGCATGTGGGATCTTCCTGGAGCTGGGATCGAACCCGTGACCTCTGCATTGGCAGGCGGATTCTTAACCACTGCGCCACCTAGGAAGCCCTTTACTGTGACTTTGAATAATACTAAATGAAAATAGGAATCCCTTCATTCCAGTTGTGAGTGACCCAAATTATTTTACTGCTATGCAGATTTTCTTCATGACCATCTTTCTGCTACCCTTTCGCCCCCTTCAATCTTATTCCAGTAGTTCTAAGGCTTTTGATGTCCAAGAACCAGCCTACTCAAGGGCCCTCATTCGAATATTTTCTAGATGCTTATCTACGCTGATCACTCCTTGTTTTTTGTTTACTCAGCCTCTCTCTTACTTAGGGTGAGCTGCTCAGGGCTTGTAACTGTCTCTTAGAGGAGGTGGAGGGTGCTAAAGGCCGGAAGAGAGAGCAGGGGTGGCAAAGCTGTGGTAAGATGCTTCTGTGCATTTCAACCGGGTTTAATATTTAAGCCATCTTACCTAGAGATTGTCATACTGAGTGAAGTAAGTCATACAGAGAAAGACAAATATATGATATTGCTTATATGTGGAATCTAAAAAATGGTACAAATGACCTTATTTAAAAAACAGAGTCACAGATGTAGAAAAACTTATGGTTATCGGGGGAGAAAAGGGGGAGGGATAATTTGGGAGATCGGGACTGACATATACACACTACTATATATAAGTAGATAACTAATAAGGACCTACTGTAGAGCACAGGGAACTCTACTCAATGCTCTTCAATGACCTATACGGGAAAAGAATCAAAAAAAGTGGATATACATATAATTGATTCACTTTGTTGTCTAGCAGAAACTAATACAACATTGTAAATCAACTATACTCCAATAAGAATTTTAAAAAAATTAAGCCATCTCGGAACAGTGAAACAGAGCAGTGAACAGAGATATGCAAACCTATTGTTTAGCATTAACATATTATGCTGGGATTATTTAAATGTAGGTGAAACACACACCAAGATCCAGGCACATTTTCCAGCCTAGGTAAAATGAGAGACGGTTCCTTTCCTTTCCCTTTTGCCTCTTTGTTACTTTGGGAGGGGAATCTAGTCCTGACGTGAACAGATTGGCCCAGAGAGACTTGCTGAGAGCTCATGTCTCTGTTGAGTTAGATGGAGTTTTCACTCAGATACAGTTCTTCAAAACGTGGATGAAGCTACCGGTTCCATTTCACTAGCCCTTGATCGTACTTGATTTTTCTCCAGGTCTTCCCAACAATGGTCATCTTTGGAAGCGTTTTTGCTCTTTTTTTTCTCAACTAACTAGTGAATGGTATTTGTTTTGGCTGTTGGGGGTTGTGTTTTCCCTGAACCCAAACAAATCTCTGGGATTATCCAGTTACACCCCATTCCAGATGTGGGTGGGAGCTTTTGTCATGTGGCCTTTGAAGCAGCTGTGACTTGACTTAGGCACTTTGGCTCCAAACGTGGTTGGTGGGGTTGAGGGTTTTGCACTATGGTGATGTCACCGTGATGCCATGTTCTCAACTTTCTGATGATCTGCCTTTGGGAACTCCATGCACCCCCCAGACATCAGTTCTCCTCAATTACTCAACTCCTCCTGGAAGAGACAGAAGATACAGGTGTTGTCATTTTCACTCTTCGGATGAGGGAAGTGAGATGCATTGATGTGTGGTGATTACGGCAAGTTCCAAGGACAAAGCTCGTCCATGTTAGCATACATTCTGTTGGTTTGTTTCTATTCTTTCCTTTAAGTATTTTATTAAATGATCCCTGGACTGTGTCTGGACATCCAGATTCTTGTCCTGATTCATGTCACTACTTTTCTGTGTGACTCGAATTTCTGGGATCACTTGACTTCTCTGGGCTTCAGTTTTCTTACCGGCCAAATGCAGGGGTTGGATGAGATGGTCTCCAAAAACCTTGCCTGAACGAAGCCTCCAAGGTTCCCTGGCATCTTGTTTGCATACCTCTGTCTCTAAGGGGAGGAGGAATGTAGATAAGATGGCAATATTTTACTTCCCAAAGCTTTGCTGAAACAGAATTGGCTGAGTAGGGAACTTATCTCTCTACTCCTGTCTCCATATATAACGGCATAAGTTGCTAACTATATGCAAGGAAGCATTCCTTGGGAAAATGTGAAAAATGTAAATGCAGTTAGAACTCTTTTACAATGCACACACATGATCGCTACTTTATAAAGTTGGTGATCTTTGTTCTCTTGCAGTCAGCAATTACAACGAAAAAACACCAAAGAGCTGCTGGGAGGGCTGTGTTAGCGCTCTTGAAGAGCACAACGGTGAAATAAAAGTTATAGCAGAAATATTAATTGATTCAGTGTGACAGTTTGGTGCCAAGTCTTACTCTGGTTCCCTTATAAGGCCCTGAGTTTATGACAGGTCGCTAAATGATGGTGCGATGGGGAACTTAATGTGTGCCCCTTGGTCTTCATGATGAAATGAAGCTTATTACCCTTTTAAAAAGTTAGTGGTCAAAACAAATAGCCAGATTAAATACCACCTTCTCAGTTTTTGGTGTCAAAGACTTTTTCAGAATGGGCACGCCATTGCCGTGGAAGTTAATGGTTGCCATTTCACTATCTGAAGTCAGTAAAATAAATATTGTATTGTTAACCTGGGTATCCACGCAGCCAAGTAACCTGACAAAGCTCATCACCCGGGTGCTACTGCACCAAGGGAGTCTGATGCCTCTATTTGCCGTTTCTCCAAAGTGGTCTTCTAAGTGTCTACCTCAGATCATATAAATTTTCTTCTTCAAATACTCCGGTGGATTCCCTTTGGGCTCAGGAGGACATCCAAACTCCAAAGAACAGCTGAGAAAGCCCTGTATTTGTTTACTGCTGTGTTGCCAGTGCTGGAAGAGAACCAGGCACAAAGTAGGACTTGAACGCTTGTTGCATGAGTGAAAATCCTGTGTGATCTGGTCCCTGCTCATCTCGCCGCTCTCTTCATCTTCCTCAGCCACTCTGGCCTTTTACAAGTTCAAGCTCCTGTTCCACTCAAGGCTTCAGCTTGAGTTCTCTTTCCATCTTCTTAGCTGGTTAATTTTGTCTTCCTCCAGGTAACACATCATTCCCTCAGGTTTTCAATGATGCCCCAATCTTATGTGGTGCCTCACATTCTTCTTTTTCAGATGATTATGCATTTTGTAATTAAATACTGATTTGTGTGAATATTAGCTTATAGGTGGTTTCTCCCACTAGACTAGACTATTAAGTTCTACGGGGGCAGTGATTGTGTCTGCTTTAAAACTGTATACGTCATAATTAGTATAGTGTCTGTATATAATGAGTGCTCAATAGACATTTTAAACATTATTTTAGAAAAACCAATGGAATGCTAAAATTAAATTTTATTTATTTCTTCTAAATACTTGATACATGTAGATAAGAAAAGTAGACGGTGAAAAGTAGGTCCCCAGTTTCTACCACCCGAAGCAACCTTCACTGTTACCTACATGTCCTTCCAAGAGAGATATAGCCAATAAATGTTCTCTGATGAATGAATTAATGAATCACTTCTATTATCACACACCCACTGCGAGAGCTTTCCAGAAGACAACTGATAAGGCTTTTCATTCAGCATACAAAACTATATAAAGTAAGTCTTACCTAAGCAACAAAGAAAAAAATAATATAATTTAGCCAGCTCAGAAAAAACCTTTTCATATTGATTCTGTCTTTGTTTATAGCTCTGGATCAGAAAATAAGCATGAATACAGAATGTCACCCAACACCTACCAAGAGACAAGATTTCTTTAATGAGGTGACCAGAAAGTTTTTCTTTCCTCGAAAGAGGTCATTCCATTTTTAGCCTCTTCTGCAGCAACAGAAGCCACCTGATGAAACAGGAATCATTTGGGTGCTTAATTGGAAAAGCTGATGGACAGCCAGGAATGGGGAAAGGCATCTCCCTTAGGCCTTCCTGGGACTCACAGCCCAGGCTGATACACTGGCTCCTAAGATGCTGGCCCCACAGAGTTCTGGGCCTGCCAACAATGGAAGCAACACCGCAGACAGCGCTGGTCTGCTCTGGCTGCTCTGTTCTGATCTGCGGGGCAGTCACTGCTGGCCGTGTGTTATGTTCTGTGGTCCTTGCTGGCCTCGCCCAGAAGCAGCCCGGGTTCGTTCTGAGCTGATTTTAGATACATGTATTCATTTCCCAGGACTGCTGTAACAAAGTTCGACCCACTTAAACCAAGAGAAATATATCCTCTCGTAGTTCTGGAGGTGAGAAGTTTAACATCAAGGTGTCAGCAAGGCTACGTTCCCTCTGAGGGCTCCAGGGAAGGACCCTGCCCTGTCTTTTCCAGCTTTGGATGTTCCCAGCGCCCCTGGGTACCCCTTGGCTTGTAGCTGCTTTCCTCCAATCTCTGCCTTGGTTGTCACACAGCCTCCCCTGTGTGTGTCCCTCTGTCATCACATGGCTTCTTATAAGGCCACCAGTCATCAGATTTAGGGCACACCTAATCCGGCATGACATCATTTTAACTGAAATAATTACATCTGCAAAGACTCTATTCCAAATAAGGTCACATTCTGAAGTTCCGAGGTGGTCGTGAATCTTGGGAGGATGCTATTCAACCTAGCCTGGTACCCCAGACAGGCAGATGACTGGTGTCCAAGAACAGCCAAAGCTTGCACCCATCTAAATACCTCCATCAACGAGGATCCTTCCTTCCAACTGGAGCTTCTTCCTGGTCCACAGGAACCTGGGCATCTTCATGAGTGTCTTCCATGCACCTGCAATTCAGACCATCACTCTCCCGTGCTGTTGGTTTTTAGATCAGATTTTTATTGCCTTATATCCAAATCCTTTCCATCACTGATCCTAATAAGACAGCAGCAGCAAAGCTCCAGCCCACACTGGAGCTGCTAAATGGTGAGACCATCTCGGAGCTTGGACCTAGTGTTCAAACAGGGTCTTCCCTAATGGAAACTGTGGTCTCACAGCTGTGTCAATAAATTGTCTTTATTAAAATACCAGTTGCACAGTGACAATCACAGCAGCCCACACGAGCAGCCAGACTGTTCGCCTGGAGTGGCAGGGATATTTTTGGTGGCACATTGGGGGATGTATGAATGGAACTGGCTTCTTCCCCTACTTTCAGCTGTCAGCCAGCAGTCAGCGGAACCTGCTTTCCTCCTGAGGCAGGAAGGAGCTGGTTTTGCTGAAAACATCTGTACACAGAAAATGCCAATTTCAGAGCAGCCCGGGCAGCAGAAGCAACAAGAAGATGGTGCCTCCAGAGACCAACTTGGTCCCGTGATAGTGGAAACTGGAATTCTTTCTGAGGTGAGAGAGTAGAATTCTTTTTTTTTTTTTAATAAATTTATTTATTTATTTATTTATTTATTTATTTATTGGCTGTGTTGGGGTTTCATTGCTGCACAGGCTTTCTCTAGAAGCAGAGAGTGGGGGCTACTCTTCATTGTGGTGCGAGGGCTTCTCATTGTGGTGGCTTCTCTTACTGTGGAGCCCGGGCTCTAGGCACGAGGGCTTCAGTAGTTGTGGCATGTGGGCTCAATAGTTGTGGCTCATGGGCTTTAGAGCACAGGCTCAGTAGTTGTGGCATGTGGGCTTAGTTGCTCCGAGGCATGTGGGATCTTCTGGGACCAGGGCTCGAACCTGTGTCCCCTGCATTGGCAGGTGGATTCTTAACCACTGTGCCACCCAGGAAGCCCGAGAGTAGAATTCTTGACCTCAGGGAGCTGTGTGTACTGTCACCCGTGTAACCAATGGCTTGTTTGCTTCTTACATGAGGGGCTGACACATCCCATAAGTAGCAGGTGATGGACCATTTTCCTAAGTAGAGGAAACACTGACATTCTGATAACACTACCTTCTCACCCAATCCTGTTTACTTAGTTCACGCTCAATTATTAAGCCTGCAAACTTAGAGGTATTGCCTGATTCTTCAGAAAGTCTCTAAATATCCCAGTAGGCCTCTCCATTTAGAAAGTGAGTACAAATGTTTAAGTAAAATAGCAAGAAGACGTTAGAAATATCCAGTGGAAACGGTATTTATTCATCCAACAATATTTGGGTGTCAATATACTCTAGGTACTCTCCTCAGAAGGAGGATACCAGGGTATCAGGGTGAATAAGATGGGATTTCTCTTGGGTCTGTGATCTACTCAAACCAAAGTAACAGGTGGTCTGCTCCAGTCCAGCCAGAACTGCTTGAAAATGAAACCTGAAGCCACCTGCCACCTACTTCAGGAGGGACTGCTCTTTGCTGGGCGGGTCATGGGAAAGAATCCCCTTTGGAGTAAAATACTCCCTTGATGGGAGAATGTGTGAAGTGTTGCATTTCTGGACAAGACACGGAAAGGGCAGAGCTGTTTCTAGGAGTGTGGTCTACCTGCTTTGGTCAGTATATCACTTGGTCATCAGAGAGATGCTGTCGCCTTACCAAGCATGGGGAACAGAGACAGACAGCCGACCCCAAAGGCCCAGCGTGTACAGAGGTGAGACGATGCTTCACCAACTTGGCTGTCATCACGCACCAACTTAAATGTGTTAATAAAAATGAACATTTCAAGAGATCAAAAGCAGAAACTTCAATTTAAGAGATGGAGGGAAGAGAAACCAATGCCTTCTGGAGAGACTAAGCAAGTGTTGCTAATAGCAGAGTGGCAACGTGGGACCGAGGAAAGGACATTTACTCTAAAATCAAGGGAACCTTCACTTACATCCTTGCTCCACCACTTGCTAGCTCTGGGCCCTTAGGAAAGCTCCTTAATCTGAGGTCAAATGTCCTATGAAATGAAGACAGCCGCAGAGTAAGAGGGAAAGAAGGCATAACTAACGTGTCTGAGATACGGACGTCCCTCAATAAAATAAGCACTATCAGTAACATACAATGAATTAAGGACAAAGTTAAGCAACGTCAAATCACCAGATTCTATGATGAATGAAATAAGCATGCGGTGAGAGGTAATATCACCACATGTTGACATGCAGTGTTAACAGAACCCTGATTTATTTCTAAGCTGTATAGGGATCTCCTCAGGTTATTGATGGAAAGATCAATGACATATACATGTGTGTGTATACACACACACATATTCATATGTGTATATATATGTACGCAGGTATACATACAAATGTGACTATATGATTAATAACATACACATGGTACATGTCAGATGATCTGCTGATCATCTTCTAGATGGAGAGATATACACATGAATGATTAATGTCTGCTTTGAGGTCACAGAGTGTCCAGGTAGAACACAGACCAGTAGTACTTTAGTTGCCATCTTTAAACATCAGTTCCCAGAGGAGTATATTTTGGTAAAGATCCTTCTGAAATTGACTCACACTGACTAGAGCACTTTGGATTTTCCTTTTGGGCTCTTCCTCTGGACTCATAACAGGTAAATTGAGGTGCAGGGCCTTTCAAGTTCAAGTTGCTACAGGAAAAATCAATGCACCATCCTAGAGATATAACAGTGAAAGGAAAATTAGCTGACTTTTTCTATCAATATAAGTGGCCAGATAGTAGCTATGTTTGGCTTTGTGGGCCAAGATATGTGACAGTCTCTGTCACAGCTAGTCAGCGTAGCTGTGGTAGCACAAAAGCAGCCAGAGACATTGTGTACACAAAAGGGAGTGGCTGTGTTCCAGTAAGACTTTACTGACGAAAAAGGCACAGACCAGACTTGGCCTGTAGCCCATACTTGCTGATTCTTTTCCTCGTGGAGCCTACATTTTGGGGGTAGGACAGAGGCAATAAACAAAATAAACTGTAATTTAAAACAAATTGAGGACTTCCCTGGTGGTGCAGTGGTTAAGAATCCGCCTGCCAACGCAGGGGACACGGGTTCAATCCCTGGGCAGGGAAAATACCACATGCTGCAGAGCAACTAAGCCTGTGTGCCACAACTACTGAGCCCAAGTGCTGCAACTCCTGAAGCCCACGCACCTAGAGCCCATGCTCCGCCACAAGAGAGGCCACCGCACTGGGAAGCCCGTGCACCACAATGAAGAGCAGCCCCTGCTCTCTGCAACTAGAGAAAGCCCGTGCAAGCAACAAAGATCCAACTCAGCCAAAAATAAATAATAAATAAATAAATAAGAAAAAACAGGTTGAGCAGGGTAGGCCTTATTGTGAAAGTGATTTGTTAACACAGACTTGAAGTTGGTGAGGGAGTTGTACGTGGAAGAAGAACATTCTAGGAAAAGGGCGGAAGGCACAAAAGCCCTCAAGTGGGGAGAAGCTGAGGGCCAGGGTGGCTGGGGTAGATCAAGTAAGAAGAGGAGGAGGAGGAGGAGGAGGAGGAGGAGGAGGAGGAAGGTAGAGCACACACAACTGTGGAGACCACGGAAACTGGGACTTTTACTCAGAGTGAAAGGAGACGTCGGGGAAGATGCCAAGCAGAAGAGGGTTCTGATGTCTGCGTTACAAGGATCATTGTTTTTTGTTGTTGTTGTTGTTGTTTTTATGTGTAGCATTTTTAATGACTTCATTGTATTTGTTACAATACTGCTTCTGTTTTATGTTTTGGTTTTTACGGCCGCGAGGCATGTGGGATCTTAGCTCCCTGACCAGGGATCGAACCCACAGCCCCTGCATTGGAAGGCGAAGTCTTAACCCCTGGACCCCCGGGAAAGTCCCAAAGGATCATTGTTGGACACAGATTGTAAAAAAGCAAGAGGGACAACAGGTAGCCCAATTGATGGAGGCTGCAGTAACCCAGGTGAGAAGTGAGGCTGGCCGGAAGATGGTATAAAGTCTGCAATTCTGATAACATTTTGAAGGTAAAGCCTAGAAGATTTTCTCAAGGGTCCATGCGGGACATTATGACCATGAAGCTTTGTTAAGAAACTTTGCTGTTAGAAACTTAACTTTGCAATGAACAAGTATTTAGTAGACAGTGTGTGAGGAGAAGTAAAAGCCAAAACATAGCAAGTTAGGGTCAACTGCAGTTTTATATTTCCAGCAACTGATATGCGGACACCACCACTGAGATGACTCAATTCCTCCTGGTTTTGTATGATTTCCATTCTCTATCCATTCCAGTTTACCACAGTGAGGATTCCCTATGCTAAAAGGTTTCCAAGTTGTTTCTATTCTAGAGAACGAATCTGATGTGACTCTAGGCTAGCTGCTTGAGCCTATGGAGAATGTATCCCAATGTGGTTCCACAGATTACAAATGTGGTACAGTGGTTAGTGGAAAAGGGATTCTGTGGTCAGATGGCCCTGCATACCTCAGCCCCTTCTCAGAGACTCCAAATGCACACTAAAATGGTAGTGTCTGCACTCTTGAAGCAAAAATACCCTCCAAAACCCAACAAACCAACCAACCAACCAACCCAGGAAATTATCTGGCTGTCCAGTGATTAGGACTCCATGCTTCCACTGCAAGTGGCACGGGTTTGATCCCTGGTGAGGGAACTAAGATCCCACAAGCCACGGGGCATGGCCAAAAAAAAAAAAAAAAAAAGTGTACGAGTCATTGGTATTAAAACAAGCAAACAAAAAAAACAACCAACCAACAAAAAAAATCCCAAAAGAACAACTCTTTAACCCAAATCTCTGTCCCAACCCCAACTTCTTCTACTTGCTCCCACTTGCCTGCCTGTTTCTACCTTAACTGAAAAAGGAAACCCACACACTCATGATGAACAGAGCATTTAACTTCTAGTAAAGGAAGAGAAACACATCCCTTCTAGATATAAGAACCATTAGACAATATATTCCCACAAGATCCTGCCCTGCCTATCTCACAAGGCAGCTGCAAGGACTGAATCCAAACATCTATACTACACTACATCTAAGCCTCATCTACACTACACTACCTCTAAAGTATCCAGCACACGGGCAAGCCCAGTCTTTTACAAAGATTGAAGTCCAAGGAAAGATGTCGCAAACAAGGAATGAAAAAGATCACGGGTTCCCGCACAGGCTTAGAGCCTTGGAGTAGAGGCTACTAGAGAGACTGCAAGGCATCCCCAGTGACAACTAATCTCATCATTGTGCTAAAAAGGTCAGGTTATCTTTGTTGAAAAGCTACCTTTGGGAGACAGTGATGTCACCAAGATGGTGACATAGGTTGTTCCCAACTTCATCCCCCTTGCAGGAAGAACAACTAAAAGCTATTCATGGACATGATGCCACATGAGAAAATTCTAGAAAATGGGGGTAAGGCTGAAGCACACCCTTCATCACAGAGACCAAGACAGACCACATTAGAAGGAAAAGAGGGCCAGCTACAGGCTGACCACGTTGTCCCTCCCCAGGTCAGCACAACACCACACAAAAAGGTCTGCCCTGAGCCTATGGTTCTCTAACGAGAAAAGAGAGCTAGGGTGACATCAGCTCTCCCCACACTGTAGGGACCCCCGTTTCCTGGGGGGTTCCCACTTTGGTCTCAGCCTATGGAGAACTCAGGGGAATCTGGGGGGCCTGACCACTGGAAATGTGACTGCGATGGGGGAAGGGGAGGGGCTTCCAAAAACCAGTACTTGGATCTTGGCAAAGTCCCTACCTGCAGAGCCCAAGCAGTAATACCAACCTGCAGCTTTGCTTATCTGCAGAACCAGGCAGGGGGCACAGCAGGACCAGGGGATTGGTAGGGCACCAATCTGCCTGATTCAGGTGCTCAAATGATAAGTTTTCCCAGTCGTAGAGCCTGGCTGGCCCACAAGCAGTGAAGGAGCTGAATCACAGTCCTACCCTCCTTTGTGGAGATGTCTTCTGGCCCCATCTAACTGGAAGGGCTGGGGACAACTCCTGGAAGCTGAGTGACCCAGTGGTACTTGAGCCCAGAGAAGGGCAGGCAGAGCCAATAGTTTGCAGAGCAAAGCCAGTGGCCCTGTTTGGCCAGGAAAGTTGGGGTGCAGGTTGGCTTGAGTTAAGACAACAAATGAACAGCTTTACTGGCTTTACAGATATTTCTCTTGCTGTGCCCAGGCAGGGAATCTAATTCATAGCCCCTTCATTGCTAACTATAGTCTTTAGCTAGTCTGACCAGGGAACCTGACCAGAACAGATGGAAAGCTGTGCAACCCATTTAACAGCCCTGGTTCCAGTGACACCTGAGCAGTGAGCACAGCCTATGGCTTCCTCCATCTGTAGAGCAAAACTGGCAGCCTCACGTGACCAGGTTGTTCAGTACACATTCTGGCCTGATTTGGGTCTCCAAACAATGAGCTGTACAAGCCGTGGGTCCCATCCTCCTGCCCTGCAAGGGTGGGGAAAAGAATTCATATCCTGCCTACTGCTGAGTATAGGACCCAATCCAGACCATCTGGTAAGCCTGAGCAGAGACCTCAGGCAACTGGAGACCCCATTCTACAGTCTAACTTGAGCAGGAGAACAAGTCAGCAGTTCTATCCAACTGTTCTCAGCTAGTGGCACACGCCCACTATCCCTGTCTCCAGAGCTCAAGCAGGTGCCTCACACCAGAAAAGACCATAATAGCAGGCTCCACCTGTCCAATGATATTACAAGAAGACACACCCAGAAGCCCAAACTGAGCTAAGTGGTGAAGATCTCTCTCTGCTAAAGCAAACCTATAAAGTTTAGAAGACAAGCCCAATTACTCCAATGCACAGATACCAATGTAAGGAATCAAGAATCAAGAAAAAGGAGGTAAGTATGATACCACCAAAGGAAACTAATAAAGCTCCAATAACTGACCGTAAAGAAACAGAGATCTAAGAACAATCAGACAAAGAATTCAGAATAATCTGCCGACAGAAGTTTAGCGAACTACAAGAACATGCAGAGAGACAGCTAAACTGAATTAAGAGTATAATGCAGGAATAAAACGAGAAGCTCAATAAAGAAATAGAAACCATAAAAAAAAAAAGCTAAACAGAACACCGATAGCTGAAAAATACAATGACTGACCAAAGGATTTAATAGAGAGTTTCAAAAGCAGACTCAACCATGCAGAAGAAACGATCAATGACCTAGAAGACAAGACATTTGAAACTGTCCAGTCAGAGGAGCAAAAAGAAAAAAAGAATGAAAAAGAGTGAAGAGAGCCTATAGGATTTATGGGACACAATCAAAAGAAATGATATACACATTAGGGGAATTCCAGGAGGACAAGAGAAAGAGAAAGGGGCAGGAAGTGTATTTCAAGCAATAATGGCTGAAATGTTCCCAAACCTGGGGAGAGAAATGAACACTCAGACCCATGAGACCCAACCCCAAATAGACCAAAGCCAAGCAGGACTACATCGAAATACATTATAATTAAACTGTCAAACAACAAAAACAAGTGTTAGAATTTTGAAGGTGGCAAGAGAAAAAAGAAAAGGTCCATACAAGGAAACCCATATAAGATTACTGGCAGATGTCTCAATGGAAAATTTTCCATTTCTGGAGAACAGAAGGGAATGAAATTATGCCATTTGCATCAACATGGGTGCACCTAGAGATTGTCACACTGAGTGAAGTAAGTCAGAGAAAGACAAACATCATGTGATGTCATTTATATGTGGAATCTAAACAAATGGTACAAATGAACTTATTTACAAAACAGAAATAGTCACAGATGTAGAAAACAAACTTATGGTTACCAAGGGGGAAAGCAGGGGTAGAGATAAATTGGGAGATTGGGATTGACGTATACACACTACGATATATAAAACAGATAAAAAATAAGAACCTACTGTATAGCACAGGGAACTCCACTCAATATTCAGTAGTGACCTATATGGGAACAGAATCTAAAAAAGAGTGGATATGTGTATATGGATAACTGATTCACTTTGCTGTACAGCAGAAACATTGTAAATCTTCTATACTCCAATAAAAACTAATTTAAAAAATACCTGTCAACCAAGAATTCTATACCTGGTGAAGCTGTCCCTCACAAACGAAGGAAGGATAAAGACTTTCCCAAACAAAGCTGAGGGAGTTAATCACTACTAGAACTGCTTTACAAGAAATGCTGACTGGAGTTCTTTGAGAGGAAGTAAAATGGGGCTAATTAACATCATAAAAACTTAAAAAGATAGCATAAAACTCACTGGTAATGGTAAACATATCAAAGTTTGATTTTGTAATATGGTAATGGTGGTGAACATTTCACTCACAAGTCTTGTTTAAAACTTAGGAAGCAAATGTAGTAAAAATCAACAAAACTACAATAATCTGTTATTGGATACACAATACAAAAATAGGTAAACTGTAACATCAATAACCTAAAATGTGAGGGAGAGGAGAAGTAAAACTATAAAGTTTAGGAATGCTACAAAAGTTGTTATCAATTTAAAATAGTGTTGTAAGTTTAAGATATTTTATGTAAGCCTCGTGGTAACCACAAGGGAAAAACCTGTAATAATCACAAAAAAAGAACATGATAAAGATGTCAAAGCATACTTACACCAAAAGATATCAAAACATGAAAAAGACAGGAGGAGGTGCAGCAAGGAACAGTGGATTTACAAAACAGCTGGAAAACAATGAACAAAATAGGAATAATGAGTCCTGACTTATCAATAATTATTTTAAAAGTAAATGGATTAAATTCTCTAATTGAAAGACATAGAATGCATAAACAGATTTTTAAAAAGATAAAAAACACACTACACAAAAGAGATTCACTGTAGCCTTAATGACACATATAGATTGAGAGTGAAGGGATGGAAAAAGATATTTCAGGCAAATGGCAACACACACAAAAGCATGCATAGCTACACTGACATCACACAAAACAGACATTAAACTAAAGATGGTAAAAAGAGACCAAGTAGGCCAATGATGGGGTGGGGGGGCAATCCCTCAAGACTATATAATTGTAAATACTTAGGCACCCAACAGAAGAGCACCTAAAAACATAAAGCAAAAACAGAGCTGAAAAAGGAGAAATAAAAAGCAATACAATAATAGTTGGGGACTTTAATATGCCACTTTCAACAATGGATAGATCACTCAGATGAGACTCAATAAGGAAACAGTGAATTTGAACAAACTATGGGCCAGATGGACCTAGACGTGTAGAGAACATCCCATCCGATAATAGCAGAGTACAGATTGTTCCCAAGGGTACATGGAACATTTTCTAGGATAGACCATATGTTAGGTCACACGACAAGTATTAGCAAATTCAGAAAGACTGAATCCATACCAAGCATTTTCTTTCACCACAATGAAACTAGAAATCCGTAACAGGTGGAAAATTGGAAAACTCACAAACACATAGAAATTAACAACACTATCCCGAAAAACTAATGGATCAACAAAGAAATTAAAGAAGAAATTAAAAAAGTATCTTGAGACAAATGAAAATGGAAATACAGCATACCAAAACTTATGGAATGCAACGAAAACAGTCTAAGCAGGTGGTTCCCAGCAATAAATGTCTACATTCAGAAACAAGAAAGATCTCAAACAAACAACCTAACCCTATGCTTCAAGGAACTAGAAGAGGAAAAACAAATCGAACCCAAAGTTAGCAAAAGAAAGGAAATAATACAAAGCAGAAATAGAGAAGAGGAAAACAACAGAAAAGATTAACTAAACTAAGAGTTGTTTTTTTGAAAAGACAAACAAACCTTTAGCTAGACAAAGGAAATAAGAGGACCTAAATTATAAAAATTATAAATGAAAGATGAGACATTATAACGGATATCACAGAAATAGAAAATATGAAAAGACCAATTACAGCTGTACTCGAATATCTGTGGGGGATTGGTTCCAGGACCCCACACAGATACCAAATCCTCAGATGCACTAGTTCCTTATATCAAATGGCAGAGTATTTGCATATAACTTATACAATCTTCCCATATACTTTAAATCATCTCAAGATTACTTATAATACCTAATACAATGTAAATACTATGTAAATAGTTATAAATGCAATATAAATGCTTTGTAAACATTTGTTGGCATGTGGCAAATTCATGTTTTGCCTTTTGGAACTTCCTGGAATTTAAAAAAATATACTTCGGGTCCACAGTTGGGTGAAGCCATAGATGTGGAGCTCACAGATGTAAAGGGCTGACTGTACTAGTAAGGAGACTGGATCAGTAATCAAAAACCTCCCAACAAAGAAAAGCCCAGGACTAGATGACTTCATTGGTGAATTTTGCCAAACAATTAAATAGGAATTCAGACCATGTGGTATATACATGCAATGGAATATTACTGAGCCATAAAAAAGAATGAAATTTTGCCTCTTGCAATACCATGAATGCACCTGTGCGGTATTATGCTTAGTGATATAAGTCAGACAGAGAAAGACAAATACTGTATGTTATCACTTATATGTGCGATCTAAAAATTAAATGAATGAATATAACAAAACAGAAATAGACTCAAAGATATAGAGAACAAACTGGTGGTTACCACTAGCAAAACAGAAGGTGGGGGGGCAAAGGAGGGGTAGACAATTAAGAGATACAAGCTACTATGTATAAAATAAATAAGCAACAAGGATATATTCTGCACAGTGGATATGGCCAATATTTTATAATAATTTAAAATAGAGTATAAGCTATAAAAATATTGAGTAACTGTGCTGTAAACCTAAAACTAATATAGTATTGTAAATCAACTCTACTTACTGATAATAAAAAGAATTAACACCACTGTTCTTCAAACTCTTCCAAAAAATGAAAGAGGAGAAAACACTCCCAAACTCGTTTAATAAGGCCACCATTACCCTGATACCAAAGCCTGAAAAAGACACTACAAGAAAAGAAAACTGCAGGGCAATATCCCTGATAAATATACATGCAAATATTCTCAATAAAATGTTAGCAAACCAAATTTAGTAGCACATTAAAAGGATCATTCACCATGATCAAATGGGATTCATTTCTGGCATGCAAGAATGGTTCAACATACACAAATCAGTAAATGTGATATATCACATTAACAGACTGAAAGAAAAAATCAGATGATCAACCCAACAGATGCAGAAAAAGCATCTGATAAAATTCAACATCCACTCATGATAAAAACTCTTAAAAAATTAGGTATAGAAGGAACAAATCTCAGCATAATAAAGACCATATATGACAAACCCACAGCTAACATCATACTAAACAGTAAAAGGTTGAAAGCATTTTCTCAAAGATCAAATACAAGACATGGGATGCCCACTATCATCACATATATTCAAAATAATACTGGAAGTCTCAGCCAGAGTAATCAGGCAAGAAAAAGAAATAAAGGCATCATAATTGTAAAGGAACAAATAAAATTGTCTCTTTGCAGATGACTGGATTTTACATAGAGAAAATCCTCAAGACGCCACAAAAAGTGTTAGATCTAATCAATGAATTCTGTTAAGCTGCAGGATACAAAATTAACATACAAAAGTCAGTAGCATTTCTATAATAATAATGAATTATCTGAAAAAGAAATAAGGGAAGTGATCCTATTTACAACAGCATCAAAAACTATAAAATACTAAGGCAAATTTCACTAAGGAAGTGAAAGATCTCTACACTGAAAATAAGACATTGGTAAAAGAAACTGAAGACACAAATAGATAGAAAGGTATCCTGTATTAATGGACTGGAAAAATTGTTAAAATGTCCACAGTACCCAAAGCCATACATAGATTAAAAGCAATCTACAGACAGATTCCAATGACATTTTTTTTACAGACGTAGAAAAACAATCATAAAGTTTACATAGAACCACAAAAGACTCCAAACAGTCAAAGCAAACCTAAGAAAGAAGAACAAAGCAGGAGGCGTCCCATTTCCTGATTTCAACCTTTATTATGAAGCTATAGTAATTAAAACAGTATGGCAGTAGCATAAAAACAGACACACTGAAAGATGGAACCAAATCCAGAGGCCAGAAATAAACCCATGCAAAAAGAGTCAACTAAAATTTGACAAGGGAGCCAAGAACACTCAGTGGAGAAAAGACAGTCTCTTCAATGAATGGTGCTGGGAAAACTGATATTCACACGTAAAATAATGAAGCTAGACTCCTAATTTATACCACTGACAAAATTTAACTCAAAATGTATAAACTTAAATATAAGACCAGAAACTGTAAAACTTCTAGAAAAAAACACAGTAAAATAGCTCCATGACATAGATCTTGGCAATAATTTTTAGACATAACAACTAAAGAACAAGCAACAAACAAGTGGCACTACATCAAACTAAAAAGCTTCTGCACAGCAAAGGAAACCATCAACAAAATGAAAAGACAATCTATAGAATGGGAAAAAAAAATTGCAAACCAATATCTGATAAGGGGTTAATATCCAAAAGATATAAATCACTTATATGACCCAAGAGCAGCAAAACAAATAATCCAATTAAACAACTGACAAAATACCTGAACAGACATTTTCCCAAAGAAGACACACAAATGGCCAACCGTACATGAAAATGTGCTCAGTGTCATCAGGGAAATGCAAATTGAAACCACGATCAGCACACAGGGGGTAGAATGGCTATTATCAAAAAGACGAGAAAAAGTGCTGGAGAGGATGTGGAGAAAAGGGAACCCTTGTGTGCTGTCTGTGGGCCTGTAAATTGGTGCAGCTACTATGGAGAACGCTAGGGAGGTTCCACAAAAATTAAAGATAGAACTACCATATGATCCAGCAATTCCACTTCTGGGAATAAATCCAAAAGATGAAAATACTATGTCAAAGAGATATCTGCACCCCCATCTCCATAGCAGCATTATTCATAGTAGCCAAGACATGGAAACAACGTCAGTGTCTGTCGATGGATGACTGCATAAAGAAACTGTGTTATATTTATATAAATGGAATATTATTCAGCCATAAAAAGAAGGAAATCCTGCCATTTGTGGCAACACAGATAGACCTTGAGGATGTTATGCAAAGTTAAGCCAGACAGAGAAAGACAAACACTGTATGATCTCACTTATTTGTGGAATCTAGAAAGCAAAACCAAATCAAAACAAACAAAATGATAAGAAAAGAGATCAGATCTGCAGTTACCAGAGGCAGGACTAGGGGTGGAGGAACTGAATGAGAGTTGTCAAAAGGTATAAACTGCCAGTTATAAGTAGGTACTGAGGCTACTATGTAACAATGCCGTATTACATTTTTAAAAGTGGTTAAGAGAGCAGATCCTAAGAGTTCCCATGGCAACATAACAAACTTCTTTTTCCTTTTTTGGGGGTATTAATACAAGATGATGGATATCAAGTAAACTTGCTGTGGTCATGATTTCACAATATATGTAAATCAAGTCATTTATAATGTACACCTTAAAGTCACATAGTGTTTATCAATTATATCTCAAAAAAACTGGAAGAAAAAAAATCTACCTTTTGAACAGTGGCTATTTCATTAATCCAGTTATCATGTAACCAAAAAGACTGTATGAAAAGACCTGAAAACGCAATTTGGTGACAAAAGAAAACAGAAAAAGCAGAAAACCATCTTCAGATTTTAATTATATGGTCATATTTTCTGGATTGCATAATATACCAATTCTATTTTGAAAAGATATGCATTTACTATTTCCTGATTACAAAAATACTCATTCTTATGACAGAAAACAAAGTACAGAATAAGTATAAAAAAGAACATTAAAAAAATTAATCTACCATACAGAGATAATTTATCAGTCATAAAAATCCTAGTCCATTTCCATTTTTCTATGCATATTTATTATAAATACAATTTCCTTTTTCCACAATTGGGACTGCTCTTAGTTTTTTAAATCTTACTTTTGTTTTACTTAACTGGATAATATGATTATCTCCCTTTGCCCTCAGGTATTGTTCAGTAAGTTTTTTTAAATAAATTTATTTATTGGATTTACTTTTTTTTTAATTGGCTGTGTTGGGTCTTCGTTGCTGCACACGATTCTCTGGTTGTGGTGAGTGGGGGCTACTCTTCATTGTGGTGGCCTCTCTTGTTGTGGAGCATGGGCTCTAGGCACGTGTGCTTCAGTAGTTGTGGCTCACAGGCTCTAGAGCGCAGGCTCAATAGTTGTGGCGCACGGGCTTAGTTGTTCCGTGGCATATGATAACTTCCCGGACTAGGGCTCGAACCCATGTCCCCTGCATTGGCAGGCAGATTCTTAACCATTGCGCCACCTAGAAAGTCCCTGTTCAATAATTTTTAATGTCTTCATAAAAGTTTATCATGTGGATACACAGTTAACCCTCCTTCCACAGGTGGGCATGTAGCTTTTCTCCATGTTTCCACTGTGTTATAAACCTATAGAGGCATTTTTCAAACATAGCTCTTTGTGTGCATCTCTGACAATTTCCTCAGGATAAATTCCTAGAAATAAAAATTCTGGGTGAGAGCACACAATTGTAAAGTTTTGCTACATATCATCAAATTCCTACCACCTTTCTGGAGAGAAATTTATACTCCCAATAGTGGTGTGTAAGAATGTTTATCTTGTATTACTCCTCCAGCACTTAATACGACCTTAAAAAATATATGCACATTTCTCATTGTTACACCTGTCTTATTTTTGCTTTGATTTGTATTTTTTTGATTACTAGTAAGTCTGGACTTTTTTTTTTTTCCCATGTTTTTGGAGATATTTGCTCCCTGTGAATTTATGTGTATCGCCCATATTTCTATCTAGACTGTTCATCTTTAAAAAAAATGATTCAAAGAACTATATTGTGATAGTTTTACTAAGGCTTTGTTGCTAGTTTAATTTTAGATGAAGTCTTTCCAATCAACAACAGTAGAGGTATTGTTCTTCCTCCTGTAATTTCAGGAGCTGTAAAAAAATCAGTTAAAAAAAGAAAAACTCAGGCTGAGGCAAAGATTGCACCTAGAAAGATTATATCCACCGAATTCCCAAACAGGTGATGGCATCTGGAAATTCCTCTTGCCATGGTGAATGTTTTATCAGGAAGTTATCCAGAAACAAGAAGTATAGACCTTCGGTAGTGACCTCTCTGATGCAAACGCAAAGTTCGTTTCCTAAGTCACGCAGGATTTTTGGTTGTGTTTTGATTCCGGCTTTTTCTATGTTCCAGTGGTCTTGGTCTCAGGGTTTCAACTGTGAGATGGAGGAAAGAAGATGCAGGGGTAGATACAGAAATCCATCTGAGAGAATGTTACATCTTCACACACCTTTTAAGACATTCCAGGGTTGACAGTCCTTTTAGCACAAACATTCTGCTTGGATTTGTTTCTACTGACATACATATTACTGTAGATAGGAACAAAGCTGCCTATCACAGATGCTAAACAATTACTTGTTTAAGGACTCTGCCACTGCAGTGTCTACACTGGGTGTGGTACAGAGTGTGCACATTTATACAATGTCTTTGGCATCATCACAGTCACTTAGAAGGATGCTCTATATGAGCAGATTTTCTGCAGTGACAAGAAACATACTTGAGTATTTTTCTCTCTGTTTCACAGCTCTTGTCGACCAGCCACTGGCAGAAGTCACCATTCCTTCAGCTAAGAAATGCTGCTTTCCAAAATCCTTTGGCAAAATCTCCTAGAGATTTGTTTTTCTGCTCCTTCCTAATTTAGAAACAGTCCTCAAAGGGAAAAAAAAAAACCTGACAACTCGATGTGAGAAGAAACTAACTCTGATTTAATGCTGCATTTCTTTCATGGAAAGTTTCAGAATTTATCACTGACAACCAACAAAAGTAGACAAGATCATTTTGGGGAAAAAAGTAAACAAAAATGGGTATATCCCAAGATCAGATTTTTTTTATTCAAGAAGCAACATGTGACACAAATTCAAGATTTTATTAAAATCATTTGTAAGTTGACATAAAATCTCGGTGGTGAAGGAAAACTTACAGCGAAAATAATGAGTTACGTGAATAAACAGAAGGGTGAACAGTGTTAACTGTGGCGTTTAAATGATTACATGATTTTAATTATTCTTTTCATAACAGGCAACTCTGTGAACATCTATTCAAGGAGCTGAAAGCTGTGCCTCATATGGAATTTGCAGCTGAATTAAGGCTTTGTTTCCTGCCTTTGGCAATTTCAAGGAAACAAATGGAAAGGGTTCGAAGAACTTACAAGAAATCTACCACCCACCAAAGGATTTAAAAGGTAAGGTGGTAAGCACTAGAAGGAGAAAAAGCGAAACACACATACAGTATTCATTTGTGAGACAGAAAAAGAGAAGTAATAATGAGAGAAGCGACCAGAAGTCCAGCCCATGTCGACCCCTTATTTGTTCTTGGCTGTCAGGGGTTTCCGGCTGATCTTTTTCGATTTGTCGTTATTTTTCTTCGGTGGTTCTGGGTTTGCCTGCATGTGTCTGCCGTAGAGGCTGAAAAGAGAGAGGAGGGGACACGGTGAGATCTACCTTGTGAACACGAGATACGCTTCTGCTGGCAGCGTTTTCATCAACAGATTCCTCTCCAGGAATATTCAGGAAGGTGAAGAACACCACAAGGTCATTTCTGTTTTCCCTGGGTCATACGCTGGATTTCAGAATTGCAAATTGTCTTACACACACACACGTGCGCACACATTCTCTCCCTCTCTCTCTCTCCACCACACCATCAAGTCCAATTCTGGACAAGTCCCTTGGAGTCCTACACTCCTTGGGCTAAGTGTGAAAACAGCAAAGGAAGAGACATCCAGGACCAGGGGAACCGTGATGCTCAGCCTGGCCGATGCAGACTGCAGCTCCACAGGTTGTGAGTGTTGAACTCGACAGTGACAAAAACTGGGTTGAACTGAAAAGACAGAGTGTCCACTTAGTGCAAAGTGAGCAGCATGCTGGCCCAAGAGCCCCGAGGCCGGATGATGTGACAGAGAGCGATGGTGTCCGAGCCCGCGCTAGCTGCTCGCCCGTGATGGATGGTGCTGCGATGGCGACCACCCATCAATGCCACGTTAATTAGTACCGCTGATTAAATGTTGACAAAGTACCCTACGATTACAGCCATGGCATCCATCGCAGAGCAGAGCTAGCTCCGTGGCTGAGGGGATGGAACCCAACAGCAGATAGTAATTAATCGGTAATTTATGAGTAATTCTCATTACACTAAATTAAAAGTCACCCTAAAATAAATACAGCTCAACCTTAACTCCCCTTATTGACATCACTGTGTCCCTGAGAGAGGCCGTGGGTGTCTCAGTGCTTCCCGAGGAAAAGCAATACCTGACCGCACTTGGTGCAACTGCCTTGAGCCAACCGAACAGGGTGGACACAAACACGGACCTTCCTGTGCAGGGTGCCTCGCGTGCTAGGATCCTCGCAGGGAATCGACACCCTCTCCTGCACCGGGCACAAACTCATGCTCTTGATGACACTGATGCTGTGACTGACAGGCCGAGGGAGGGACCGGGCGCTCGGGGTTGTCCAATTGATTGGGTGCTTAGGGAAAGCTGGACACTGGGTTTTGATAGGTCAGACTGCAGTCTATCTTCTCCAGAGGCTTCCAAGCATCTCCTCAGAAGCAGTAACAAGCAGGCTCTACCAACTGTGGTCATGAAGATAGGGTCTCCACTCCCCAGAAGTTTAGAATGTAGAGTGTGGCAGTAGAAAGACCTACGAGCTAAGGAATGTAAGTCCAGCCAGGTGCTGGGAATGTTGTCCGGGTAAAGCAGAGTATCAAGGAGGTACCACACGTCCTAGATGGGTAATATCAGTGCCTATAAGTTAGCGTTCAACTTCCGGAGATGTTCACTTAGAGGACTTCCGGCGAACTGAATGGAGACAGGCAGGCCCAGTCCTGCTCAGAGCCTCACAGCAGAACCACCTTCCTCCTCAAGAGAACCTGTCATCCAGGAAATCGGATCTTTAAACCCACACAGGCCCCCCTCCCTCACACGTTAAAAAGAGCTGCTGCTTCCCTGCAAAGTCTTCGTCCTGGACACCTGGGAGTCCTGGATCCAGGTAAGGAAACATTGGTTTAGGCAGAAAGGAAAGTACAGCCAGTCTGGCTTTACCACTGTTGCTTGCCACCCCAAGCCCCAACGATGCCCCTGTCCTAATCCCCTGGAACTTGTTATTGTCCCCTTACATGGCCAAAGGGACTCTGCAGAGGTGATGAGGTTAAGCCTCTTGAGGTAGAAAGATTATCTAGCATTATCTGGGAAGCTCCAGCCTGTGCCCCTCTTCCTCCACCCCTCCAGCATCTCTCCCAGATGCACCAGGCAAGGAGAGGAAACCCTGAGCCAGAATAGAGACGTCCCTTATGTTCCTCACCTTCATCAACACACTCTCTGAGACCAGCTGATCGTCTTATAGCATCTGCCCATCTCCTCCTCCTCGGATGCTGTTTTCCTCAAGATCAGGGGCTTAGCTCCACAGTGGGATATGCACGGGGTGGAGGAGGGGGGCGCTGGTCTCCAAGCTCCTCCCACCTGGCACAAAGCCAAGGTCTGACTATTCAGCTCTGCGCATTCAGGCAGGCTCCTATGGTCTCAGCATCTTCGGCTGTACCACTTTCTTACAGCTTCACGTGTCTCTCCTCTATTTTTCAAACGTTTATCCCCACAAAGGAAAAAAGTAGACACATTCTTACTCGCAGACAACATCAAACTTTACAAGGATTACCAAAATCTGCGGAAACACAACTCCCTCGTTCATGAACTTGGAAATCCGGCAAGACTCAGGTGCTGGGAAAGTGGTATCAACAGAAAGAAAGAGGTCAGAGGAGGGAGAAGAGATCAAAGCCTGGATGCGGGCCTGCCATGCACTACATCCCGGACATGCAGGCACGGAAGGCTTCCTGGAAGGGGTGGCGGTGTCGCTGGGCCCTGAGGACGGTACAGCCAGCAAAGGCATTTCAGAAGGCGGTGGGACTCAGCAAGGCTCCTCTTTACAGGAAGGAACTGGAATGCTGCAACGTTTCAACAGCTGCCTTTTTAGACTCAGACCCCACTGTGTGCCTGGCCTTCCTGGGGCTACACAGCACGTCGCTCACTACAAAGGGCCGGAAGGGAGACAGCAGTCCTAAACTTGATGCTCAAAACCCTCATTTTGCCGCTTTACAAGCTGTTCATTCCGGGCCAATAATTACCAAGCCTCACTCCCACTGGGCCTCGGTTTCTTCATCTGTAAAAAAAAAAAAAAAAATGATGTCGTTGCCTCACAGGGTGGCCGTGGTGGTGAAATGAGCCCGGTACCAGGGCATGACTATTGGATGTGGCCCGCAAGCGCCTGTAGAAAAACAAGACTGCCGTGGGGTTATGGCTGGAGTGATTAAACAAAGATAATTATATGATTACTTCTCTAGGGCTCTGTCCTCTGAAAAATAACATGGTATTTTCTATCGACGCCGGATCCCCAAGCATCTCTGGTGGAAGAAAGGTCTGAATCCTCTTTGAAGAAAGCAACGAAGGCAGAGCTAAATGCATTGCCCCACTTCCTCCGTGAGTCACCAGCAGAGCCGGGATGACTCTGCCCTGCGCTGTGGGATCCTTTCCCTCCTCCGGCTGTGCAGCCAGATGAAAGCCGGCGCTTTCCTGTCATCTGTAGATTGGATACATGAGAGTGGCTATTCCCACCTGGAGACGCAGCTCTGGCAGAGCAGTTCAGGATGAGCATCAGAGGGTCCCCAGGCTTGGGTTCCATCAGCTATTAGCCATGGGGCCTCCCGTCGGTAAGTAAGTGTATTGGGCAGAATAATGGTCCCCCAAAATGTCCACATCCTAATCCCTGAAACCTGTGACTTTGTTACCTTCTATTGCACAAGGGACTTGGCAGAGCTGATTAAGTTAAGGATCTTTCGATGGAGAGGGGACCCTGGATTGTCTGGGTGGGCCCAACGTAATCACAAGGGTCCTTTCAAGAGGAGGGCTGGAGGACTTGGGTCAGAGATCTGAACATGCTTGGCTGCTGGCTTTGACCTTGACCATGGAGGAAGGAACGCAGGCAGACTCTAGACCCTAGAAAGGCAAGGAAATGAGTTCTCCCCTGAGCCCCCAGAGGGACGAAACCCTGCTGACACCGGAATTTCAGACTTAGACCCCTATAACTGTAAGATAATACATTGTTTCCATTTTCACCCATTAAGATCATGGAAATGTGCTATCACAACATTGTTAATCTACTATACTCTGATAAAAAATAAAAAGTTAAAAAAATAAAGATCACAGTAATTTATTAACAGCAGCAACAGGGAAACCAATACAGTAAGTGAACCCCTCTGGGGCTGTCCGTGAGGATTTTGCTTACTTATAGCAGGAAAAAAAAAAAAAAAAATCTGGGGTAGTAACTCACTGAAAAGAAGGAAAAGTTAAAAACTAAGCTGCAGAAAGGGCACAGAAGGAGTGTCCCCAGGGAAAAATGGGTGCTGTTTCCACTAGAAGAAGAAATGGGCAGACCAACTGTCCCCTCTCTGCCACCGTGAGACAGGATGGGCCCGGCTCCCTCCATACTCTGAAGATAACAGGCATGGCCCATGTTTTAAATGTCCCCAGGATTTAATTTATAGAGGTGACAGTGACAAGACGGATAAGTCTGTGCCTTTGAAAGTTTTCTTACATGCAGTTATGTGCAGGGCCACCTGGGGACGCACCAGGGTTGGTTAGGAGGCAGAGAGAGAGCAAAGCCCAGGGCCTTTACAGTGGTTTCATGGAAAGGAATGAGTGAGGCAGGGTAGGCAAGTACAAGTGAGTTTAGAAGTGAATAATGTGGTTAAAATTTCAGAGCCCAGGGCTACACAACTGATCTCTAGTTGTCCAGTCCCTGGGTCTGGGTGAATATTGGCTTGCTGCATGCAAGTTAGAGAAAAGAGGTGGTTAGGGTAGGGGTTTGGGGTTGGTTGGCTTGGATACAAAAGGCACACTAACTGATGAGTTGTTTGCTCTTCCAGGAATGAGCTAGCTTGGGAGGGGCAGTTTCCCCAGCCAGCAAGACTCCCAAGATGTCACAGCATCCTAAACTATAGAAAGTGACCCACAGGATTGATCAATATAGCCCACAGCCTTCAGGATGGATTTCTGTCCCCCTGACCACCCTGTAACCTCTCCTCTCATGATGTGCCTTCCACCTCCTTGACCTTGGAAGATCCCAGCTATGCCTCGGACCCTGGCAAAAGGTGCTTCCTGGGTGAGCTTGTCCTCTCAGTGCTCTGCTCAGGTGGTACCTGTGCCGCCCTACAGGAGCCCTGGCACCCTGCATGGGGGATTCTGGAGAACAGTCCTGGGGCTTCACTCGCCTCTGCATTCCAGCACGCTGTTTGCCCCGAAGGATGTGTGACATTGTGTCAGTGACTAACTTGCCACCGTCTGGTGTCCTCACCTGCAAAATGATGAAAACTGCCACCTGGCAGGGCTTGTGGAGGGAGATTAAATCAGACACAGACAAGGTCCTAGAGCAGGTGCTTAGAGTGGGTGCTCCAGGGGGGCAGCTGCTGCCTTTAACCTCTCACAAAGGCCCAAGACTCAGGCTAAGCTGGCCAGTTTCTCCTGCTTCTCAGATGCTGCCTCTGCACACGCACAGAGCACAGCCAGGAATTCGACTGCCCTCAAGAGCTTGTGGAGCAGATCCTTTCTCAGGGAGATTTCTGGCGGGCCCTGAAGTCTGGTCATGCCAGCTTGAGAGCACTGACAGGGGAGACTGGCTCACGGTCACTGATGGGGCTGCAGCCGCCAGTGGGTCAAGTGCTCAACTCAGAACATGGAGGGAACCTGTGGCACCGGGTCTTGCAAAATCTTCTGTTCCCTGAAGTCTGAGGTTTTTAAAGGATAATTGGGAGATGTTCAAGGAGGGGAAAAAAACCAACAGAGAACCATCTAAAGTGACAGGAGAGGATCCATTACATTCAGGAGTCTGGCGAACAGGCTTCTGTTGCTGAAGAGACTCCCCCGAGGAGAGATGCCTGCGGATGCTCTGTGCTGTGGGAGATGAACGAGGCAGCATCACTCGGCTCCAAAGGGCTCTTGTTCTCGTCCCTGTGGGCGTGGGCCCTGCCCTGAGCAGCCATCGGCAGAATCCCAGCCGAAGACCAGCTATGGAGGAATCATCAGGAAATGATGCCGTGGACAGCAGAGGTCACCAGGCTGGTCACTTGAGAGGCACCTTGTCAAAGCTGCCTGCACACTGGCCCCCTGAAACTCCACACAGCTCAACACCCTGCCTGGTGACATCTAAGATGGCACAGCAAACAATTCCAGCCCACCAGAATCAGAATACATTTCTCAACAAATATTATATTGAGTAGTATCATATGCATACTTTTTTATTATTGATAGGTGCATTTTATTTAATATGGGCATCTTCATTTTGGGGGAAAACAACCATTTGGGTCTTACTGTTTCTCTTGGATCCAAGGGTGTCTTGCAGACCCTAACACCCCTTCACAGCTGCAGCAATGAAGACCCCTGGGGACCACGTGTTTCCTTCTTGAAAAATCTCCTCCCTGTGCCCTAATGCACGATCCTGGTTCTTATTCTTTCTCCAGACAATTCTGCTGTCCTTGTGTTTTTGTTTTTAGTTCTTTGTATTCTCTTCCCTGGAAAGATCATCTCATTTTGTAGCTTCAATGATTATCTCCGAGAAGGAGCCCTCCAAGTCACCGCCATCTTCAACCCATGCTATGCCTAATTCCCACTTGGACATTTAGCTATTAAACCGAAACAAATGCACACAATAGTTCCCTACCCCAATTCCTCAGGTCTGTCTCTCTACGTCTCCAGACCTCCAGGATCAAAATGATGAAGTCATTTTGGCACCTGCCTCTTTTTTCAGTCACCCCATTAATCAAGTTTGATTGAAGCTTCCTCTACCATAGACATTCTCAGCCTGGGGCCAGGGAAGGATCTGAAGCGCCGAGCAAAGCTGTATGTCCAATTTTCAGCAGAAAGCGAACACAGCTTTCATCGGCTTCTCCAAAGGTTCAGGACTCAATGGATTAATAAGCTGCTTTACGGTACTGATTCTTATTTCCATCATGGTATGGTTTTATTCACTCTCTTTTTCTTCTACCCTAAACAGGCCTATGCCACATGGCCACTGGATTACTATAACGGGTCCCTTCTTGGTCTCCTTGTTTTTTCCCTGGCCACGCCGCATGGCTTGCGGGATCTCCATTCCTCGACCAGGGATTGAACCCCGGGCCACCACAGTGAAAGCGCAGCCACTGGACCCCCAGGGAACTCCCCCTTCTTGGTCTCCTTGGTACCGACTCCTTCCTTCCTCCAACATGTCCTACGCATGACTGACAGAATTCTCTTTGGTTTACACATGGAAAACAGCAAACGCTACCCACTGGATCAAGTACCCAGCCTGGTGTGTGGCAGAGAGCTGCCACAGAGGATGCCACGTAACGCCGAACTAACCCACCTTCATCTCTCTCTGTTCACTAACAGACTGAGTACAGAAAGGTTGGTCTGGAGGAAGGCCATGTGGGGTGTAGGGACGGTGGGCTGAGTGTGACTTTCGCTACCTATTAGCTAAGTAACCTTAAGAGTCCGTTATCTTTCCAGAACCTCTGTTATCTTTACTGGAAAATGGGAGTATCTGTATACTGGATACCTTGCAGGTGATCTGAAAATGTTTTTAAAAGGCTAAGTCAATCCAGGGCCTGGGATTAGTCTTTCTCGTCAGCCAGGATTCCTTCCAGTTTCAGTTTTTGGCTGATCTGTGTAACTAGTGCCTGGAATGCCTGCCTCCACCCTTTCTGCAACTCAGATCTCATCCATGTTTTTAGGCTCTTCTCCTTCCCCTGCCCCCCAAATCCTCATTTCTGCCTTTATAAAATACTATGGAGTTTATCAGGATTTCACTATGAAGTCCTTGATAATACAGAGTGATTTCTGCTCTTGGCTGTTATTTCCAAGTACCACTAGAGCGCCTTGATCGGGACACACTGTACATTACGGTCACCATGCAACCTGCAGTCCCTGTCACAACAATCCAAGGAAGTAAGGGCTTTGATTGTCTCCATTTTTCAAACGAGGAAACAGGCTCAGCAAAAGGTTCAGATCAAACCCAGGCAATGACTCCAGAGTTCAAACTCTTTAGGCACTAAGTTATCGTGTCTCCCATCTTTTTTGGACTTCTCAGTTTTGTCCCCTTCATCAGCCACCATTTTCTCGAGGGCGGGGACTTGCAGACCTCACTTCTTTTGTATTCTACATACTCGAGGCACTGCTGGAAGCACATTGTGTGCTATGTAAATATTATGTTTCAGAATGCCAGGTATATGAGAGGTACAATATGCTGTTCTTAAGTCATTTGCTCATGTCATATGCCTCCCTCCTGTTGTTTTGGGTGTTTCCATGGAAAGTCCTTATACAGACCAAGAAAAGAAGCAATTTGGAAAATCTAAGTATGTGGCCAGTGACAATAATGGAGAGAAATCATTTTGTGTCTAATCTGTAATCTTATGGTAGGATGCTAAATTTAAAATCTCCGCAAATAAAACTGTGGACAAAGTGTGAAGCCTAGATTATTAATAAGCATTTGCCATATCTTTATTTATCCTATCCAGCAGCTTCTCAGGGGCTGGTGACAGAACCTTAGCACATAAATTGCTGAGTCTTAAAGAAAAAAAAAAAAACAACAGTTACCATATTCTCATGAGAAGTCTCATTAATTCAAAAGGCATGATTTTTTGAGATCAAACCTCCAAGAGATGATTCCATGAAATTCACTAACACCAGGATGTGTCTTTTACATTCTCCTCCATTATAACCCTTACCTCTCCTGTCCCCAACACACAGTGTGAAAAGAAATTATCAACATACGTGCGTGCAAACAGCATCGGCATAGATAGCCACAAGGATTCTGTAGCTGGCTTAGGACAGATATTAAACCACACCAAAAATACAAAATATAAGGCAGATTTTAAAAATAACCCATACACTCTAGGCGCGCGATCTGCCCCGCTGGAGGGGAGAAATGAGGATTCTGGCAGAGCAAAACTAACAATCTCAGGCACAAAAGATGCTCATTAAACTTCATCATCCTGTCTACTCTAATGATGCTTTTACTTAATAAAAATTCCCCGAGCAGTTGCAAGGATATTAGGCAAGGTCTTTGGTTATGTATCAGAGGTCTGAGCTGTCACCAGCAAGCATGCAGTTCAGGGGGGGATGCTCCCTGGGGAAGGAGCAAATACAGCTTTCACAGAATACATGCAGAGAAAAATCAATAACTGCAACTTGCTTCCCTGCTTAAGCATTTAGGAGAATAGGTAATCCTTTTCAATTAAACTGCAAAGTGCTAAATGTTGCAATTTCCAGAATAAACTAACAAGCAAAGGAAACAAGAGGAAGCACATTCTTGTAAGTTTTCTAAACAAGCTACTTCCTTAATGAACTTCAGACATGGTGTACTGGGGAATATTTTTTATGAAAAGAATTATTTGGGGATATGGTATGTGGAGATTGAAAAAGAGACATCCAACCGTATATATGCCTATGTTATTGTTAACACACACACAGATGTATAACCCTATTTATAGATACAAGTAAGGGAGAAATTATTTCTACATGTGCGTTTAACCCCTCCAAAAATTATTCCTAAGACACTACTATTAACGTTCACTAACTTGATATGTCTATGTATAACGGATTCACTTTGCTGTACACCTGAAACTAACACAGCATTGTAAATCAACTACATTCCAATAAAAATGTTTAAAAATTTCACTAATTTGAATCTGGCTCTCAAAACCTAAACAGTAATTATCTAATAGATTCCTTAATATGGATGGCTGGATGTTAATGCTGTTAAATCACAAATTGTTGCTTTGGCCCATATGATGCAACCCACTTTAAGCTTCACGTCCTGCCACGACAGGCTTGGCTGGAGAGGTACGAGAGTCAGGGCAAGGGTGAGGCATTACCCTAAAGGCCATAAGGCTGCCCTCTAGGTGTGAAATGATAATGTCAACACAAAATGAACCAAAGCAGAAACGTGGAAGGTTACCCAGAGAGCACCAGCATACCTCAGGCCAGCACGACTGGACGAGACGCCAGCCGAGAGTATTAACAAAGCTGGAGAGAGATCCTGCCCATCAGGAGAGTGGTGGCTTCGGTCAGCAACTCAAACAGTGGGGTAGATGCTGGCAGTGGGCATCTGCCTGCACAGTCCAGCTGCTGGCCAGTTCTCTCTGCTCTTCTGCCACGACCCTCCCTGTTCCCAACCTCCAGCACACGGACAGACCAATCAGGCCCCTGCCCACTTCTGAGGTTTGCACTTGCTATTCCCTCTGTCTGGAATGTTCTTCTCCAGGTCTCCCTGAGATAGGTACTCTTACCATCCCCGTTTCACAGGTGAGAGAACGGACACAGAGAGCTTCAATACCTTTGATGGGATACCTATGCTGTCTCAACTTTGGTGTCAGAACAACTCAGTCTCAAACCTCTCCCTTTACTCCGGGTGCAGAAACTGTTTCTCACGCGAGCCTGTGGCCAACCTCCGCCAACCAGAGAAAAACCTAGGACCTCAGATCAAACTGCTGGGAAGGGAAGTCCTTTCTTTCCTGTTTGAGTTGAACTGGGAGCCCAGATTCACTGCCAGCTACAGTGACGTGTGTAAAGAGAGCCTGCCCGGGAGAGAAACCAGCAGACAAAGCAGAACTGAAAGATGGAGAGAAATGGGGTCCAGTGACATGGAGCCCTGGATCATGCCATGCCTGCAGTCTACTGTACTGCTGGATTATTAGTAGTATAAAATAAACCATCTCCATCCCTCTCACACTTTGTGCTTCTTGCAATCCAGGGAACGCGGGCTCCTGACTGATGCATCACTCTGATCTACCTCACGTGTGCATTCCCAACAGAGGTCTTTTTGGCCCACATTCTCTCTCTTTAAGCACATTCACTTCCTTCACACCAACAGTCACAATACAATTATCCTGTTGACTTGTTCTTTGCCACCTCCCTTAATGGAAGATTAGCTCCGAGAGAGAGCAGGAACCTTGTCTGTCTTAATATCCTCCCTGACTGGTATGCCACGGGCACACAATGAACATCTGTTGACTGAATGAATGAAAGCAAACATCACTGCCCTCACTAGGATGTACTGAGACATCCAACTAAGCGAGTGTCTTCCCAGCTGGATCATCAGCACCTCTGAAGCAGGGGCTGTCTTAATCCTTTTGTCCTTCCAGTGCCTGCCACATGCGAGTCACCTAATAAACATTTCCTGCTGGACCAAGAGAGTATCTTAGCCAAGGAACATGTCCTGATTCATTCCTCAATTCCATACTCATCAAGTGATGACAGACATGCTTCCCACGTGCAGAGCTGTCTACTGTGCAGGCCAAGGCGCGTCTTCTTGCCTTCAGGGGAAGTTATCCTCTGTTATAAAATTCTGGTCCCTACATCAGTTCCTCATGTGTTTCCCCCAGTTTCTGCAGAGTCTGGGAAGGCGAGAGTGGAGGGGCGGTAAACGCATCACGGGGCCATTTTGTGAAGCTGCTTGGTAGCCTCCCTTTCTCCTCTCGTGGAGATGCTCTTTCAAAGTCCTGTGCGACCAGGGGTTTCCACTAAGTTCCTTTACAGTACAGTGGGTTTATTGAATATTAACCGTCACTTGATATTAGTTAAGAGCTAGCTGAATACAGGAATAGCTATGAAAGAGAATTAAGTTAAAATGAACATTATAAAAACACTGGGGTTTTCTTCCTTTCCTCTAGACAGATTAAAAATCAGAATGAATCTTTATTATCATGGAAAGGTAGGCATTTTCCTGGCCACATATGGTTCCTTCAGGAAAGGCTCAGTGTTAACAACATTTTAAGTTATTAAGCTAGTGATCATAATAGCCAAACTCAGTACACACTACACGTTAGCATTTCCACAGGAAAGCTCTGTGGCATGTTCTGTATTCACTCATTTAAGCTCATTTAAGTCTGAACAACAGACACCACTGTGGTGCACACCTGTCCTGTGGTCCTAGATATAAATGCTGCTACAACCAGAATACTAGTCTCTGAACAGGGACGCCTCTGCTTGGAGTCTCTTTTGTTTTTCGGATACAGACAGATGGAAAAGCACATCTAGAGGTATTATTACCTGTCCTCCTCCTCTTCCTCTTTGTAGCTATTAATTTGGACTCCCTGCCCCTGGGGCCGTCCCATCCTTGCCTCTCTGTTTCTCTCAGCCCAGGTGACTGGATGATTTGACCATAGCCCGTGACTCATGGCCAGGTCTATGGAAAGTGAGACATCTCTTTAAGGGCTAGCCTGTAGATTCCAGAGTGCATGACAGATACTACTGAATGAGGATGCAGAAGGCTTTGGCATTAATCCGTGGACTGGGGAACCTGCGCTTCCCTAGACAGACAGTGGGGCATCTGGACTTAAACAGGGGCGGGAACAATCTGGCATGTGCACTGCTACGGCCCCCCCAGCACCGCCTTGCACAATGAATGGGCATTTGAGCAGGAGGCACCCAGAACCTATTTAGATCAAACACCACAGGCAACAGCTTCAACCTGGTCACAGCTGGGCATCCGAATGGAACCTGCACATTTTACATATGAAACGTGTATAGCACTTTACTTACATTTACTCATTTACCCTTAAGCAAAATCATGTTAGATGAAACCTCCCATCTCCAAGGCTCCTCCTAGGTTCGGATTAGATTACAGCATCATGTCTGAGATTCTAGGCTTCACTGTATTATTTGCCTCTCCTCTCTGTCCATGGATTTTCTGTGAGGTTAAGTTCTACTTACACAGCAAAGAGATTTAAAAAATAATAATCCTCTTAGTAATCAAAACCACAGAGCATCCATCTCCCTACAGGTGGATGTATCCATGCAGTACTTTAGACATGATGCTGTCGTCAGGTGGACCTCAGGAAGCAGCAGCTACAAGTCCATTCTAGTCACTGCCTTTTGCCATTTCCCCAGCAAAGCCGAATTCCCTCACTTAAGCTGGGCTTTCTCCGAAGCGCCCGATCTCGCCATCCCTGGAAAACGGCATGGCAAGCTGGCTTGTGCTTTCCCTCCATTTCTGATCGCCATATTTAAACTATTGGCCAGAGGTTGGCAGTACGGAAGGAGTCAGGCTTTTGTGGACAAAGAGACAAAATGGTACTTGGGAATAAGCCCAACAATTGTCAAGAGAATAATGGAGAAAGACCCCTAGGAGAGCTGAGGAGTAGAAGAGCCTTTGGATCCCAATCTTCCTTTACTTTCACTTTCACGTTTGGGTTTTGTGGAAAAAACATACTCCAAAAATGAATGGATGATGAAAAAAATACTTTTAGCCCTGATATACTCAGTAGATTTAATATGTCATCCAGTTCCTCCTAGTTTTTTTTTTTTCTTTAAATCAGATTTTTAAGAGTCTCAGAAAATTTATGGTCTTCAAGTGCCAAAGGTTAAAAATTAAGATGTCTGTGGTTTCCACTGGATGTTAAAAATGATCTACTGGAGGATTCCGTCCATCAGCCATAAATCTGAGTGAGGATCCGGGGAGTCCGAGGGGAGGCTAGGTGTCTCCCTTGGGGCCCAGCTTTCGTTGTTTGATGCCCCCAACAGGTCTGGTAGACTCAGAGCAAAACTGTGGCCGTGGGTGGAGAGAGAAGAGCTTGTCACAACAGACCTTTTCATCCAAGAATCACAAGTGTTTCATTTAGGAATCTCACCCACCAAACACTCCTGGAAGGTGTTAGCTCTAAACACAGACGGTGGAAGTGAGGTGGAAGTAGAAGCGTGAGGTGGAGATGCCAGAGGCCCTGGGTTTCTGTGGAATCCCGCCTGGGACTGCTCTTTTGTCTCCGTTTCCGATACAGGCAGACCTCGTTGTATTGCACTTTGCAGAAATTGCCTTTGTTTTTCTTTTTAAACAGATTGAAGATTTGCAGCAACCCTGCATCAAGCAAGTCCACTTGTGCCATTTTTCCAACAGCATTATTTTTTAATGAGGGAATGTACACTTTTTAGCCATAATGCTACTGCATACTTTATAATGTCAACATGACTTTTACATGCACTGGGAAACCCAAAACTTCGTGGGCTTTGTTTTATTGCGATACTCCCTTTATCACGGGGTGGGGGGAGGCAAGAGTCTGGAACTGAACCCACAGTATCTACAGCAAGTGGCTATGGTCATGATGTGGCCACGTGATGACACTTGGGTGAAAAATCACAAAGAGAACGCATGAACAACCGTTATTTCAAACACTCACAAACCACTCTCTGTAACAAATGACTCAAACTGACCTATCTTCTCATGGAAAAACACTCCCCTCTGGATAGCTATTAAGTAAGAAGATTTCTGTCCAACATATTTTGCCCGGAATGGTAAAACAAGCCCCTCTTAGTCAGTCTACTGAATACCTACAGTGAGTTAATTTTTCCTCTCATAAATATTCCAGGAAGCTATTTTTAAAATCTTATTTTTAAACACATATTAGTACTTTCAATTTGTGGAGACATATTCTCTACTTTCAAATGTGTTTAGAATGGCTCTATCCAAAATAGGAGGTCCACAAAGGTGACTTTAAATTTTCTAGTAGCCACGTTAAAAAAGTAAAAAGAAATAACTGAAATCAATTTTAGTAATATATTTAATTTAAACCCCAAAGATCCAAAATATGACCATTTCAACGTGTAATCAATATCACCATGATTAATGATCTATTTTATCCTTAATCGAAAGATAAATGATTTAGTTAAGTATATCACAAAAATTTAATGATTTTTTAAAAATATTAAGTGTCTTTGAAATCTGGTGAGTATTTGAAAACTCTGATAGCACATCCCAATCAGACAAGCTGTAATTCAAGGGCTCAAGTCACAAGTTGTTAGCGGTTACTATGTTATACAACACAGAGAGAGACTGTTTGAAAATGGTGAAATCGAGCGTCTTCTTGTACTTAGATGAACGGCATTTTGAAAGCTGATGCACCCTTTCTTAGCACATGGTTACTTTTAATGCTTAAGAAAAAGGATGGAAATATATGTACATGTATGTGTGTATATACATATGTTTTATATGTGTATATAAAATTACATCTATAATATTTTTTAAAAAAAGTAATCCCACTTACCTAGAGTGTCTTCCAATATGTTTAACTGTTTGTAGTAGTTCTGAGTATAAGCCTGGAAAAGCCTTCAGGCCAACACACATAACTCCTAAAGCCCATGAACTTGGTTGGAGAAAAGTATAGTCAGTCCCTCCTTCCCCAAAGCAAGAAAACACAAAAGCCACTTTAAGAGTCAAAGAAGCTCAGCTCGCAGCTGGCCAGAGGGCATCATCCAGGCCTTCACCAGCAGGGGCTCCAGCTGCAGCAGCAGCTCTAGACCACGTGTGTTCATGAGTTTCGTGACATCCCAGGCAAGCCGGGCTTCCTCACCCAGCTGTGCTCCTTTCAAAGTGGAGAATACTCCATCCACACTCTGCTACTGCACCCTGCTCCGTCCCTGCCGCCCCCTCCCTGTCCATCGCTGACCTGTGGGGCAGGGAGTCGGGGTGCGCTGCACAGAGGTCTACAAAAGCTCACTGCAGGTGGCCACGAGGAGGGAACAGCACATTCGGGCTTTTATAAAGGAGAGAACAAACAACGTGCTTACAAGAGACAGGAGACAAATATTAAATCTGCTGCTACACCAGGGCTAACAGTATCGTTACATTCTCCATTCCCTGTCGAGGTTTTTTTTCCCAAAGCTGATAAAGAGGAAACTGAAAACTAAAGAATGGGTGTCTGCTTTTGCGCTCCCACAGATGTCTTCAGGATCCTTTTGATGGCCCCTGAGTTGTTCGCAAATACCACAGCTCCTTTCCCTGCAATGACACAGTCCCTCACCTACTACCCACTTTGGGTTCCCCTGCTCTGCTTGTACCTCTCATGTCACAGGGCTGCCACCTTCGCCTTTGGCTAATATCGACAACGAGCCTCTCTGATGGGGACACTTTACAGAGTTGACTTTGAAACTGCCCGCAAGGAGCAAGGCTGCTACGACTCCTGAGAACTGGCTGAACTTAAGAGTTTTGGGCAGACTTCTCAGCTGTGCAGTCTGGGCTACTCTAAGCCTCAGTTTTTCAATCTGTAAAACGGGAATTATAATCAGACCTACAGTGCCTACAACTGTGAGCAAAGGATGAAGAAAGCATGTGAAAAGCCTATCACTGCATCTGGCCACACATTAAACCTGAACTTTTTGTCCTTTTCATTACAACCACTGTTAAGAGAGGTTAGGTCACTTTCGCAGGATCTTGTGACAAATGGGAAAGCAAAGGTCCAAGCCTTGCTTTGTGCAATTTCAAAATCCAGCCTCTTTGAAAGGGGGAGAAAGAGAGGGCAGGGCAGTGGGGAGAGAGAGAGAAGGAGAGAATCTCTACACGCAGCACCTACATGGAAGCTGAAATGTCTGACAGACTATTAGACCTGGTTCTGAGGTTCATCTATGATAACTGGCAGCTGGGTAACCTTGGAGAACTTACTTAAACCTCTCTGAGCATGCTTTCTCATCTGGAAAATGGGATGGATAATAATAATAGTACCTACCTCACAGGGTGGTTAGGAGGATGAAATAACATAAAATGCTTAGCAGGTACCAAAAACGTGCTTAGTCAACAAGGCTTTTACACACCATGTGCTCTGAAATGGGCTTGTCCATTCCAAACTTAGTGGAAGCCACAGTTACAAAATATCTTATGGTTGTGTGCCCCCAATTTTGCACAAGACACAGTTTTTTTCCAAAGAGATACTTTCTTAAATGTTATAATTTGTATGCTTGAGAAAAACAGCAAATGGCAGGGAACATAAGGTGGGGGGGGCCTTGGATATAAAACTACCAACAGGTTTTAGTTACGTTCTGAGCCTGGTCGTCTATGAATAAATGTAACATATAACCACATTAGTCAATGACAAAGATGATCCCGGATGGTGTCCCTGGAAGAAGGTTCCATCTCTCTTGCTCTGTCCAGAGTTCTGAATGGGCAGCTCACCAGCACCAATTGGAAAAATGAAGAAGGCTATTGAATACACCTCCAGTCCTCCTCTCGCTTTAGCCCTTCCATTCACAGGCTAAGCTGTTCTAGAATCTATTCAGAGGGGAACCACATTACGTAAGACTCAATAATCTTTATGGTAACTCTGCAGTGAAAGTATCATTTGTTGTTAATGAACACTGATCATAAGTTAAGCCCCGAGCTATTCTCTCCGTTATTTTTCATTATACTGTTCCTTGCTCTGTTATATTTCAGGAGTACTGAGGGAATTCATCCAACTATGTTTGCTAGTCAGCTCTTCGTTACTCAGATTAGATTCTGCTAAGATGCCACGGAGTAATTTGCAAACACACTGATTCTTAAGGAAATGCATCAGACGCTGGTTATGTGTTCTCTGCCAGTGCCACCGGGCACCCCCCTCTTTCTCCTGGTTATGTGTCCCTTTAATTTGCTATTTTTCTCACTATTTATCTTCCACTCAATCTGCAGCAACGTCCTCCAGGCCCCCATTTGAGAGAGTATTAACAACGTGTTTCTGGATATTTTTTCCTGTAGCAATGACTCTTTGTTCAATCCGACAACCATAATACTGCTTCCAAAAGCATCATCACCTCTCACACAGCTCTCACTTGCAAACACTGCTCTGCTTATATTACAATCATTCTCCCCTCTGGTTGCTTTAAAGGGCACTAACTCCAAAAGGCACACCAGCAAGGGGAAGCTGGAATTTCTCCAATTTTTAAAAACCTAATATGAAACATTCATTTTGCACGTTGTATATTAAGCTTGAGAGTGGAATTTCCATATGCCTCTGTGCGCCGTGCTCTTGGAATTGTTTATAAGTAGGTTGTGCGTCCTTGGAGAGACCACGTCACTGCCATGCCTCAGAAGTCACCAGCATAAAGGCTCGGAGACCACGTGTGTCGGCCTCTGGCGAGGGACACTCGCAGGCTTTACCACTGTTACTGAGCACAAGGCTTCAGTGCATCCCTGTCTGATTCTGGGCATTGCTGCTTTTCCGAAGACCATGAGCTCTGCTCCTGTTTGTCATGATGCCAGAGAATAATTTAGAATATTAAATATATGAAAATGGCACCTGCAAACCCCAAAGATCTGGGCTTGCCACCCTGGGTAGCTTTTTAAGGGCATATTGGCTGAGAAAGCCCCCTTTTCTGGGAAATCTAGCTCACTGAACTGGACTGTATTCAGACAGGCACGCCGTAGTGATGTCCTAGTCTCTGTTACTGTACTTTTCGCCTGATACACAGCAGAGAAGAAACTTATTTAAAAACAACAGTAAAAAAAATTTTCCCCCCAGATATGATACTGTTTCTGGTAAGCGCAGAAGATGTGATGGGTATGAGGACCACATATACTACAAACATATACAAAACAATTCCACACCAGGTCACATTCTGGGTGCATTTTCTAATTGTGGTGAAGCTGGGCACAAAATTAAGCAAGAAAAGAAGAGTTCCAGATACGGGCAAGGAGGGTGATTCCTTTAAAGTTGAGATGAGCCGTACGCACCATAACATCACGGACAAGAAGAACAAAACTGGTAAACAAAGCTCCCCGGTACTTAAGGGAAATACTCATGAACAGTAATTAACCAAAATCTCAATTTCAAATTAGGTGTAACACATGGAAAGCCTAAAGAGGCAAAAGGCCTGAGAAGATGTTAGCAGACATTAAACCAAGAAACAGCTAGCATCTGACAAGAACAACTATACACACCCAGAGCCAAAACGAAAGCTCACTTACATGGCACAAAAGATTTACCCCACATTCCAGAGGAATCACTAGGGAGCATGTCACCACACAGAACCACAGAGGTGGGGATTGTTAACCTATCTGAGGCTCATTTTATTCATATATAAAACGGGTTTTCTCCCTGCCACCTAACGAAGTGGTCATGAGGCTTCAACGTCAGGTACTTTGCCGCCTGAAAGTGACTCCCCTCGTACGGAGGCTCACAATCGTTACCCAAGCACTCCACTCAAAGCGCAGCTGCCAATGATGAAGTACTAACACAACACTGTAAATCAATTATACTCCAATTAAAAAATTAATTAAAATTCAAAAAAATGAAAAACAAACGAATGGGGGCTTCCCTGGTGGTGCAGCGGTTAAGAATCTGCCTGCCAATGCAGGGAACACAGGTTTGATCCCTGGTCTGGGAAGATCCCACATGCAGCTAAGCCCGTGCACCACAACTACTGAGCCTGCGCTCTAGAGACTGCGAGCCACAACTACTGAGCCCGCATGCCACAACTACTGCTAGAGGCCGTGCTCAGCAACAAGAGAAGCCACCACAATGAGAAGCCCACACACTGTAACAAAGAGTAGCCCCCACTCACCACAACTAGACAAAGCCCGTGTGTGCAGCAACAGAGACCCAACACAGCCAATAAATACGTAAATAAATGTATAAAAAAACAAATGAATGGAAAGACATCTATGAAGGATGCTTACATAGAAAGAGTATCATTTGAAATAACACTCCCGTAAAGAATGATCTGTGTGTTCTACTGGCAAACAAGTATCTACTCAGCTTCTGAAACAAAGCGCACCATGTTTTCACTTCATGGTCTTGTCAATTTGGTTCCAGTTATGAGTCAAGAAGTTGATGGTGACGCACCCTGCTATCAAGAATAACATCTGTCACTAAGAGTGAACCAACCCAGGCATGCAGCAAGATCCTTGCCTTTTCTTCTGATGGGTAAGGCTTAAGCTCATCCCAGAGACATTTGTATTTAAAAAACAAACAAAACAACCCCCCAAAAACAGAGGAGGCAGACCCACTGCCCGCTTCCATAAGTACCTATTATTTTGGCTGGGTGCTCCAGGGAAGTATCTTGTGAGTTTACTTCCTCTGACAAGAGGTGTCAGGCCAAAGTTGATTTGCTGTGTTTTTGCTGCCCAAAGACACAGCAAATCAACTCTGAAAGACCACTGGCTCCAGACATACGGACACTTACATTTGAACATGTGCAGAATATGGACATTTCTTAGACAGAATTGTAGAGAAAGAGGAACTCTGGCAGTAATCCAGGCAATATTTTCCTTCAGGTTTTAAACTTGTACTTTTCATTTTTAAAAGAAATAACTTATAACCCATTTAGAAATTCGGAGGAGGGTTAAAAAGAAAACTGGCAAAAGTCTCCTACTTAAACATAACTTCTAATAGTATTTGGTTAAGTTTCTTTCAACTGTTCATCCAAGTATTTTTTAAACAGCAATAATCATAGTTTATAATTTTATAATTAGGTTTATAATTTGAATCAAAAGTTATGCCACTGGTATTTGCCACACAACTGTAAACACAATTATTGACACGCTTTCTATGAATCTATGCTGCAGTTCATAATTAATGTGAACATTTCTTTGGGGACAGCAGTGTGGCTTTGGGGAAGTCACTTAACCAATCTAAGCTTCAGTTTTTCTCACTGAAAAAAAAATAGGGATTAATGATATTAACCAGCATCTTCAGACTTCTGTGAAAGTTAAGATCATACGTTGAAAAGAAGCATATCTCATAAAAATGTAAACCTCCACTGATGTCACAGTGGATAATACAAGAAATAATTTCTCACTGGATTGTCTTAAAATGAAGCCCATCTGCATTTAAGCTGGAAACCCATGAGAAGGGTAGGGAAGATCCAGTCTTTCATTTACCAAGGAGAGTCCTTGGGGAACTGACCATCAGTGGGGAAAGCCAACTTTACAGTGAGGGACTCAGTAGGTTCCAAGCAGGGCCCAGGAGTGGCCACAGCAACTTCCATTTTGGAGGTGGAGTTTTAGGCACAGGCACAAAAATGCTAAAACATGGTCTCAAAAACTGCAGCATATTTTAAATACACACTTAACAATGTAAAAATTTAAAACAGTAACAACAATGGCAGTGAAAGCAACACAATGACTTACATATAACACCGTGGTCCTTGACCAGGCACAATTCTGCCCTCCCCCAGGGGCCATCTGGCAATGTCTTTGGTTGTCACACCTGGGGGTGTGCTACTGGCATCTAGCGGTTAGAGACCAGGAGGCTGCTAGACATCATACAATGTATAGGATGGTCTCCAACAACACAGAGTCATCTGGCCCAAAAGGCTGTAAAAACATAGTGTAAAACACTCACAAGTAAAATTACACCTTCCTGAATATTAAAGCCAGGGAGATACGGGTCTATTTCCCTTATCCCACTTCAGCCCCCTCTGAGATTACATCTCCCCCAAGTGACGTCTCCCAGAGCTGTTCTGTGAAATGAATGCCTACAGGTACAGATGTAAACTTTAAATTTTAATTACTTTGTATTTTTCTTCATTGTGAATGATACCAATTTACCATTTAGAATCTGTTAGGCTCTTTTAAAAAGAAATTTAAGAATGTGAATTGATTTAAAGAAAAATATTAAACCTTATAACAACACAGGTGCGATATGGCAAAATCACCCTTCCAGAGAAGTGTTTCTGTACTTATTTTGTTTTTTGTGGAGATCCACTCATAGGAAGTCACTGAACAGATTTAATTAGATGCTGAGGATGACATTAGGTTAGTAAAATTCTCTACGCTATAAAATGAAAAGAAAAGCACAGATCCACTCGTTCTAAGGTTTCTTTTTCTCAGAAAGAACTCTGCTTGTAGTAATACTCAGGGATTTCAGCACCTCGGCATTCCAAAGATGGAAACTGATCAGGACTTTATCTAAAGCAGCAGGTAGGGCTCTAGAAAATGCTCACTGAAAAAGTTTCTTAGTTGGGAAAGAGACATCTAGATTTATTGGAAAAGGCTGTTTAAGCTGAAGTTAGAGAGGCTTTACACATACACACACGGGTGCAACACGAGGAAAAATTAGCATTCCACTGGAACAGATGTGTAAAGACAGACTTCAACGGCAGAGTTTCCAGAGAGAAAAGCACATCAAATAGCTCCCTAGGGTGAGTCTAAATCTAAGAGAATAAATCCTCGCGAATGACCATGACTCAGCTCACAGGTAAGGATTCCTGACCCAGAACTCTTCTGGGATCATCTGAAGGAAATACGAACTATTTTGGAAAGTTTGATAGCCAAGACATGGAAGCAACCTAAATGTCCATCGACAGACATAAAAAAGAATGAAATAATGCCATGTGCAACAACATGGATGGACCCAGATGGATCATACTAAGTAAGCCGGACAAAGACAAATATCATATGATATTGCTTATGCAATGTAGAACCTTAAAAAAAAATTAAATGAACTTATATACAAAACAGAAATAGCCCCACAGACACAGAAAACAAACTTATGGTTACCAAAGGGAAAAGGGGGGAGGGATAAATTAGAAGTTGGGGATTAACCTACACACACTATTAAATATAAAACAGACAACCACCAGGGACCTACTGTATAGCACAGGGAACTCTACTCAGTATTTTGCAATAACCTATAACGGAAAAGAATCTGAAAAATTACTAGCTTTATGTGTATGCATAACTGAATCACCTTGCTATACACCTGAAACTAACACAACATTGAAAATCAACTACACTTCGATTAAAAAAAGAAAGTCCGTGAAGGGGCATGGTGGGCTGCGGATTTCTGGACTCAGGACTCCTGCACAAGAGGAACCGCAGCCCTCTTTTAGGTGATTGAACACAACTGTCCGCCTACAGATACAACTCAGCAATCTGAGTTTCTGGGTGTGAAATTACGAGAGGACCGCAAACTGGACTATAATTCGAGCTTGGGTTAAAAAAAAAAAGACAACTGCAAAAATGAACAGTCCGTAACAGGCAAAGTCACAAGAAAGTACATTAGAAACTTAATCTTCATTTAATCCATCTTCAATTGCTAGTGATTCAAGGAACTAGAATTCAATGGATATTAACACCTCAATGTTGAGATTTAGAATGTGAAAGTGCGGACAGAGGTTTTGAGGTGCTTCATACTAAGCCGCTTGTTGTAAGCATCACTCATGCCAGGAAAACACAGCCCACTGAGCTCCTGCTTCGGCAACCCCGCCCCGCCTTCAGCTCAGAGAACCAGGTCCCTGCAGGAGTCCATGCTTGAAGTGTGTGGGGGGCTGTGAGCAGTGCCCACAGAATCACTATGCAGTTGGCAATTCCCCGGCGGTCCACTGGTTAGGTCTCAGCGATTTTACTGCCGGGGCCCTGGTTTAATCCCTGGTCGGGGAATTACGATCCCAGAAGCCACACGGCATGGGAAAAAAAAAAAAAAAAAAAAAAGAATCACTATGCAGCAGCTGGTGGGAGATCGGCTCCTGGAAAGCTGATACAGTCATGCCCGTTACTTCCTTTTCCTCCACCTCCGTGGGCCACCCATCGCCCATCACCCACTGGAAACCTTGTCCCTCCTCTTCAGAGCCCAGCTGTAGTCACCCCAACTACTTCTGCACACGTTCACCATTCCTTCCTCTGAACTCCAGCTTCCCAGTCTGTCAGGTGGTCCTCAACCTTCTGTCCACCCTGCCACAGCCGGGGATACGATACCCTCCATCTCACACTGGCTGGTTCCCAAGACCTCAGCAGAGGGAGGGCACCTGTGTAGTTTCAAAAAGCTCCCTTCTGGGACTTCCCTGGTGGTCTGGGTTCAATCCCTGGTCGGGGAACTGGATCCCACGTGCGTGCCACAACTAAGAAGCAAGCATGCTGCAACTAAAGATCCCGAATGCTGCAACTAAGACCCGGCACAGCCTAAATTTTTTTTTTTTTTTTTTTAATTTTTATTTTTTTTTTTTTGGGGGTACACCAGGTTCAATCAACTGTTTTTATACACACATCCCCATATTCCCTCCCCTCCCCGACGCCCCACCCTCGATTCCCCCCCACCCTCCCCGCCCCAGTCCTCTAAGGCATCTTCCATCCTCGAGTTGGACTCCCTTTGTTATACAACAACTTCCCACTGACTATTTTACAGTTGGTAGTATATATATGTCTGTACTACTCTCCCGCTTCTTCTCAGTTTCCCCTTCACCCCCCGCCCCCTCCCATACCTCGAGTTCTCCAGTCCATTCCCTGTATCTGCTTCCCTGTTCTTGTCACTGAGTTCATCAGTACCATTTTTAGATTCCGTATATGTGAGTTAGCATACAATATTTGTCTTTCTCTTTCTGACTTACTTCACTCTGTATGACAGATTGTAGTTCTATCCACCTCATTACATATAGCTCCATCTCATCCCTTTTTATAGCTGAGTAATATTCCATTGTATATATATGCCACATCTTCTGTAGCCATTCATTTGTTGATGGGCATTTCGGTTGCTTCCATGTCCTGGCTATTGTAAATAGTGCTGCAATAAACATGATGGTACAAGTTTCTTTTGGGATTATGGTTTTCTTTGGGTATATGCCCAGGAGTGGGATTACTGGATCATATGGTAGTTCTATTTGTAGTTTTTTAAGGAACCTCCAAATTGTTTTCCATAGTGGCTGTACCAACTTACAGTCCCACCAACAGTGCAGGAGAGTTCCCTTTTCTCCACACCCTCTCCAACATTTGTTGTTTCCAGACTTTGTGATGATGGCCATTCTGATTGGTGTGAGGTGATACCTCATTGTGGCTTTGACTTGCATTTCTCTGATGATGAGTGATGTTGAGCATCTTTTCATGTGTGTGTTGGCCATCTGTATGTCTTCTTTGGAGAAATGTCTATTTAGGTCTTCTGCCCATTTGTGGATTGGGTTATTTGCTTTTTTGGTATGAAGCTGCATGAGCTGCTTGTATATTTTGGAGGTTAATCCTTTGTCCGTTGTTTCATAGGCAATTATTTTTTCCCATTCTGAGGGTTGCCTTTTAGTCTTGTTTATGGTTTCTTTTGCTGTAAATTTTTTTTTAAAGTGGGGGAAAAAAAAAAAAAAAGCTCCCCCCCGCCCCATGCTCCTCTTACGCCGCCAATACTCCCCACAGCCTGCCTTTACTTCACTGTCCTGAAATACCAGCTCTCTGTGTTGGTGTGCCTGCCTCAACTAGGTGGAGGTCCTGAAGGCAAAGACAGCATCTTATAAATCTCTCTCCACAGAGCCTGGTCCCGTACACACAAAGTATACTTAATTCCTAATTGCTCATGGGCTGATTGATTAAATCGGCTCAGACTTACCTCCCTTCACAGGTTGGTACGAAGAAATATACCAGGAAACTGAAGGATACAGCTGGCTTCCTAATTAATATTAGTCACTTGGCAGTTCCTAATTAAGAACTCTCATATAAAGACCCACCTTTCTACCATGCCAAGTAGGTATCACCTTCATTAGTATTGAAGAGCTGTAACCACAACTTCATTTTTATGCTCTTTTTTCTCTGCCCTGCCAGATGGGAACATTGGCTGCACAGTATTTATTAATATAATAAACAAAGACAAATGCAGCAGCTTGGGGGAAGTTCAGGCAGAATTAGTCAATTGTACTCCTTTTGGACTGGTTTTACAAGGTGGAGGAAGCCTTCTCTTGTTCTGCTCCTGAGAGCAAGCGGACCAGACGATGTCGGAGGCGGGCTCTCCCTCCCACTCACCACCTATGGAGAGCTGCTGCCTCCTAGGGGTCCAGTGGGTCCCCACCAAGCTCACCTGCGCTCCTGATGCCCTGAGATGCAACAGTCAAGGCTTGTCTGTCTGTGCCTCGTGTATTCACGGGATTGGGGGGCGGGGGGGGGCGGTGTGGACTCTTCAAAGTGGAAAAGATCTCAAAAGAGAAGACTGTCCCCTTGAAGATGGATACACAGCCCTTGGGGACAGTGAGGCAGTATTCCCGTGAGAGCGGACACCCCTGTGCGTTGGGGAAGCGCGTGGTCTTTTCTAGGTCTGGGTAGGAGCATCACTGACGCGTTGGTGAGTGGTCCCTTCCTCGAGGCCCTGAAATAGGCATCACTGAGGGACCCACATCCACGTGGTGGTAAAACAGTGTCCGCTTCACTCTCAAAAGTGTCCTCAATCCAGTGGTTAAGACTCCAAGTTCCCACGGCAGGGGGCGCGGGTTCAACTCCTGGTCGGGGAACTAAGATCCTGCGTACCACGAGGCGCAGCCGGAAAAAAAAAAAAAAAAAAAAAAAGAGTGTCCTCTTTTGGCCAATAAATTCTTTGGTCATCTTCTCAGGTAATAAGAAAGTAGAAGGAAATCAGGAAGAGGTGGGAGAATGGTATCAACAGGTTACACATACTTCCTCCTCCTCCGGGCCCCTCTGGCTCATGAGAGGGGAAACAAGAGCTTGCCCTTGAAGTCAACATGAATGTGAAACCCCGTTCTGCTCCTCATAGGCTGGTGACCTTGGGGCTCGGATTCAAGCTTCTTGATTGGTGACAAGGGAATAAAAACAACTAGATTGCAGGGTTGTTGTGGACATCAGAAAACGTCTGCAAAGTATCTGGACACAGGAGATGGCAAGTGATGGGTTTTCAACACCCTTCGATAAACCCTTTTCCTTCTGACGTCATAATTCTAAGAAAGGACCCATAAACCCTGACATGTTCTCATGTGGTGATGCTGGCCTGTCTCCAAGTGCTGGGTAAGATGGAGCAGTGGGTTAAATGTAGGATTCTGGAGTCAGACAGTACAGTCTGAATCTCACCTCCGCTACCTCCTGCCACGTGCCTTTGGGAAAACTACTGAAGCTTCAAGTTGGCACCTGTGAAAGATGGAGATGAAACCACAGTCCCCCCGCCTCATGGGGTGGCACTGATCTGCCCATGGACTTCCTGGAAATCCTTGAGGGTATATTTGGTTGTCCTAACGACTGGGGGCTCTACTGGCATTTGCTAGATGAAGGTTTGGGAAGCCAGGTGTCTCTCAAGAAGCAGGCTTGACCTGCAGCATTAAGAGAGGTCTCCCAGGTTACACAACCTCTTGGTGTCCACTGGACATTTGTGTAGGTGGATATCCTTTACGTATGAAAAGGAAGTATTTTCTGCCCAGTATCAATGTATACTGGATAGTCCAGCAATGCAATTTTTGTGCAAATTGAGGTGGGAATGTATTTTTTGTGTGTGTTTTGGAGCTATACTAAAAACCGTTCACCATCTTGGAAAATCATGTCCCTGACACTGGGACCACTTACAGTATATGAGTAGCAAGCACGTCACATCTCTATGTGTCTGCAGCTAGAGCTGTCAAATTCACAGAGAATTTCCAGGCACAGATGCAAACATTTGACTACTACTTCTTCTCCCCCATTTTACCTAGGAGCAGACAGTTAGTTATACATTGAATGCCCTCAATAATAAGCGGTATTCCTTTTATTTCTCCATTTTGTTATAGTTGGGGAATTACAATGACGCCTTAAATAAATTACATGCGGAGCAGGTTATGTTATGTTATTGATAAAAATCCATTTCAGGATTTCAGTGACATTGACAAAGACACTGGTTACATCAAGGATCTGAGAGGGTTGAGAAACTGTCCATTCTCATAGGGTCACTGGGAAGATTAAATGAGGTAAATGGAAACAGAGTACTGGGCTCAGAGCCCAGCGTGTAGTAACCGCTCAAGACATGTTAGTTACAACCAGTAGCATTAATAGCACCAGTTACCACCCTTTCCCTCTCTTGTTTCTCGAGTAACTGCTGGTATAAAGTGCAATTCACTGTCTGGTTCTCTGGATACTCCATCCAGAGGTGAGACAGGCCACAGTGAAGGACATTCTTCTCTCCATCAGAGGGAGGCTAATAAAGTGTGGCAAGATGCCCAGAAGGGAGAGAGATTTTTCCCAATAGCTCTGACACTCACAGAGCTCACTTCATTAGCCTGTCTATTACAAACTGCTTAAGACACATATTTATTGACAGCAATCTGCCAATTGATTAAACATCTCAATATATGAAGCTGACTCTACATTAATTAGCAGTTTGGAGAACAGGATCCTCGAAGTGAGGATAGAGACTTTTGGAAATCTTTGCCACTCTTCCACTTGCGTTAACCTTCTGTGAAATATCACCACACGATCCAATCAAAGAGTTAGCCAACTTCCTCTACGTCAGAACCCATTATGTACACACCCATATTAACACGCTTACTTCCTAGCGTTTCACAGTAGATCTGAATCTCCTTATAGTCCATTTATGCTTTGTACATAATGCTGAATTTTTTTTGATATAAAATCTCTAAAACTTTACTCAACACACAATGTAACTTCCTCTACCTAAGCAAAGATTCAATTTTCACTTGTTAGTTAGATTAAACTGAGGGCAAAGAAATGTTACATTTTTTACTCTATGTTCTATAAAACTTTGTACATTTGAGGAACAGCTGCAGTAGACAGGTAGAAAAGGCATTCATTCCTGCATACTGCGTTATTGTTCTTAACAACTATTATGTGTAATTATTTTATACAACATGTATGATTTTTCACTTTGGAACTGTTTTATAAAAATGTGAACTTTTAGGTGAAAAAACAAAGGTGCCAGGAGCCCTGCTGGTTAACTCAAATGGAGAACCTTAAGAAGTTTGGTTTATAACTAAGCTTTCGTCTTCTTTTTGTTAATTCTTACTCTTTACTAATTAGACCTGATTGTTTGAACTTCCAACCAATCTGGAATTATTTTTTTTTTCCAAAGGAAAAAGCCCATTTCTTCCTCAACTATGTAAAAAGCAAGGTCCATGGAAAGAGATTTTTTTCACTTTTTTAGTTTCTCTTGTGTTCAGGTCATTTTCAATCTCCCTGACTGTCACATCCTTCAGCACCTTTTATATATATTGGATTGGCCAAAATTTCGTTCGGGTTTTTGCAAAACATTGTACAGAAAAACTGAAATGAACTTTTTGGCCAACAAATTACGTACTGGCCATATATGTGTGTGTGTAATATACGTATATACACATATGTGTGTGTGTGTGTGTGTGTGTGTGTGTATGTATACGTATGTGTATATATTCCTCAAATGCTTCACTCTTGCCCACGACACTATGAAGGTTGCTATCATCACTCAATATGCTAGTGTTTTCTCTGCCAAGCAGCCCTGGGATCACTAACCACATAAAGCTCCCAAACTTCAGTGCCCACAGAAGTCGCCCAGTAATCTGTGCATGTGCAAAATCTGATTCAGTGGGTCTGGGGTGAGGCTTAAGATTCTGCATTTCTGACCAGTTATCAGGTGATGCCAACGCCACTGGCCAGGAGGTGATACTTGAGTATCAAGAGGCCAGAGGATCATGTCACTTTAATTAGTGAGGCCTTATGAGTAGACCCACTGGCATGAAAATGACCTGGGAACACTGCAGCCTCTGTGCATAGTCAAACAAAATACTCAATAATGGGAAAGAAAACGAAGGGCTCCAAGAGTACCTGTTTTCAAAGTGATCACATGAATTGTTTCAGACGTATGCCACCTACCACGCACTCACTGATTACTGAGCCTTCCCTGTGGGACAGGCGTTGTGGCTACAAATGTAATGAGAACGTTAGCTGAGTGACTCATACAGGAAATCTAGGTCCAATTCAAATCCCACCTTAACATTTTGGATGTGTGAACGTGAAGAGTTACTTCATCTCTGAGCCCTGACGCCCTCATCTGCATCGGGGACAGTAGGTACAGCAAACACAAGTCCAAGAGTAACAACAGAACTTCCCTGCCAAGGTTGTGGTGGAGGTCGAACGAGATCATGTCTGTTAACCTGGACACGCTGCCATCGCTCAAGAAGTGGCAGCTGTTGTTACTGGAATACTGCCTCCGACCTCAGGCAGCTCAGCTGATGATATTTTTGAAACTCATCTCGTCCTAAATGGAAAAAAAAAAGTTTGGTTGGGCTTTTCTTCCCCATTTTGGTAACAGAAGCATTCGATTAAACCTTAAGTTTGCTGGGTTGTTACCCATTAAAGTAAAAAAGCAAAGATTTAAAAAATGAGGATGACCTAAACTCACTTTGTTTAAGCATCCTGTTTCACAGATCAGAAACTGGAGCTTGGTTGGGGCAAATGAATGGGCCAAGGTGACAGAGGTGACCAGTGGCAGAAAAGCATGTAAAACCTACTAAAAGCCCCAGTCCAGGCTCTTTTAGGACTGACTGCCTCACTCCCCGCCAAGTCACCCAGAAGGTCTCAAACTAAATTGACAGAATCCAGAGACACCCTGCTGATTAAACTGCTGACGTTAGGATGCGGTTTTCTAATATTTGAAAACTACGGGGTGCAAAGTTCTAATTCTTGTGTCCACTTAAGAAAGGGACACACCCCCCAGCTGGTAAAAACAGCTCTCGGGCTGCATGAACTTGGCTCCTATGTGCTTTGCCTTCATGGAAACTGCTGGTGTGAGAGGCCGTAAAGGCCCCCCCCCCCCCCCCACCCCCGGTTGCTGGAATGCACTGCTGGCAACTGAACCCCTGAGGGTGGGGCCTGTGTTTTCTTCACCGTGACGACGGGCCTGGTTCCCAGCATTCTCTAATGCTCAGCATGTTTCTGTGAACCAGTTAATGAGTCAAAAAGTGTGTGAATAAACAAACGAGAAAACTTCTAAACAAATCCAGGTGTCCGTGAGCCAAACCGCCAGTCTCTCTCTCTGCCAGGTGGAGCTCTGCTCTGCATAGCCTCTGGTGAGCGGAACTAGGACAGAGGAGGCTCTGAGTCTCTTTCAACACCGAGGGCTTTCCTCCCTGGCTCACGGGAAGCAGAACAGAGGTCCCTGAATTGCTGCATCAGAAGAACTAAAATTATCAAGAAACACTGGAAAAGGCAAAGAGAAATGAGATTCAATAAGTATAATCCCCTTAAACTTCCTGTTCTTCTTCACTTGCATTTGTACCTTGGAAGCAAGAAAATGTATCAAAAAATCCAACCCAAAGTGTAACTAGAGAAAAATGGCAGGGACTTTAAAACTGCCTTTATAACAGAGCTGGGCCCTGAACCACACCCTGTGCTTCCACCGAACAAAGCAGTTTATTTTTATGCATCTGTCTTTGCATCTGTGTCAATTTCCCCCTGAGCGATGAAGCTGTGCTAGAGTAGTTCAAGAGTAGGCACTCACAGCACTAGGCCCAGGTAAAACCTGAAAAGAAGTTTGTTTCTGCCAGATAATCTTACCTGATGATCAGTGGCTGAGATGCAACATTAACTAGATAAAAACATTTAAAAATTTTTTTATTTTATTTTTAAGCTCTTTATTGGACTATAATTGCTTTATACTGTTGTGCCAGTTTCTGCTGTACAACAAAGTGAATCAGCTGTATTTATACATATATCCCCATATCCCCTCCCTCCTGCGATTCCTTCCCACTCTCCCTACCCCAGCCCTCTAAGTCATCACCCATCATTGAGTTGGTCTCCCTGTGTTATGCAGCAGCTTCCCAGTAGCTACCTATTTTACATTTCGTAGTGTATATATGTCAATGCTACTCTCACTTCATCCCCCCAAATTTTTATTTTATATCAGCCACCTAATTTAACAAGACATTAGGAATCACCTGACTTTCCTGGAGGGAAAAAACCTTAAACAATCCCTGCAATTCCCAAAAAGTATTTTTGAGTGTCCTTTGTTTACTGAAAGCCAGCCCATTCACGCACCTATATGAAATTGGTTTCCTATTTTTCTTTTCTCTGCTTTTCTGCTTTCTCCATTAATACTGGATCCCCTTCCTACTTTTTTTTGACAATCTCCCGATAGAGTATCACCCCTTCCAAGGATCAAGGGTCTGTTGGCCTCCTTGCTTATCCCCAGTGAGAGTCAGAGACAGCACCTACCTCCTCGCATCACACAGCTCCAGGAAGCACCCACCTGCCTTCATCTCAACACCTCGTTAAGGTAACCACTGATGGGAAAGTGAAATGATACCCAGAGCCAGTATGAGACAGGCTGACACCCAAGCCGTCCCTTTGTGAGCTGGGCGACTTTGTTCACAACATGACCCCACACCGCAGGGGCCTTTCACGATTCTTTCTCCAATGGTCAGATCCATTTAATTGAAAATAATTCTTCCCAGGTGGAACCCGCTAGAAAGATTTCACAAACCTGGGACGCAGCGTGAGGTCACATTGGATAATCAGATTTTGACCTTCTGGGAACACCTCCCCAAATGTCCCCTCAGATCTAATCAGTGCCAGTTTTTGAAATTGAAATATCCACACTCAAACCACTCTCAACCAGAAAGTAACAATTAATTAACCATTTCTTCCAGCTCTTTCCCCATAACCAGGTTGAGTAGCTTTAGCTCAGATCACAGTGAACTCCATCAAAGTTTTCTGGCCTAATCTGCATCACTTTCAGTTGTTCCCAAAAAAAAAAAAAAATTTTTTTTTCTTTTCATATTTTACAGTTTTTCATTTTTACCACTACCAACAAACATCCACAGATTTGGGATTAAGGGCTGCAAAGGTACCAATCGTAATTAGCATCCAGCTGTCTGCCGGCAAACCATTTCTGATAATTAATTCGGCCATCACAGACAGAACTGTCATGTTCCACGGGAGAAGATCAGAAGACAAGCCTTTTGCATGAAGCTGCAATGCCACCGTCGGTGGGAGATAGTTCAGAGCGTGTCTCCAGAGGGAAGAATTCAGAGCACTGAGATGATTTAAACCACGAACAAGCCCAGGGTGCAGCGGCGCTGGGTCCCGCGAGCTCGCAGGGGGTACGGTCACCCTTCAGAGAGCCCACCTGCCTAGTGCCTTCCGCCATCAGGACCTCAGCCCTGTGCTTCCGTGAGCCTCGCAATGAAAGGAAAGTAGGGAGGTGATTTTTTTATCGTGAATAAACAGTACTACCAAAGGAGGATTTCTAGAACTCCTCCAAGCTCCAAATGGTCCACCACTACCTCAGCAACAGCTCACTAATTTCGGTTTGGCCATTTTCATCCAAAAGTCGTGCAACGATCATGCTTACAAGCCAGAAAAGAAGAGAAATTCACCTGGTGGGGCATTTCCAAACCCCACAGTCCTTGGTTTACACGGCTGGTATAAGACCGTGTATTATTTTACTGAGTGACACTCACTGTGGGCCTGGGACCCCCTCCTTGTCCCTACTTTCATGCCCTTAAAGAAGGTGCATTTCCGGTTTCCATTCTGATACCCCCCCACCCGGCACAGAGAGTCCAGCCCCGAGTGGGTACCCCAGAAATATTTACTTCCTCCATTTCCAAGTGTGGACTGGCTTGAGTCAAAGGAATGGGGGAAGTGGGAGCCTCAGCTGATACCCGTGGCAGATGTGACAGGGCGTGTGCGTCTGGAAGGCACCCAGAGAAGCACTGGAGCCAATCTAATTAGCTGTTGCCTTGACTGACAAGCGTCTTCTCTCAGCATGGGGTCCACCCCACAAAGGGTGGGAGGGAAATTACGCAATGCTGATGTCTGTTATACGACCACTGCATATCAAAACTTGCATGGATATGGTTTCTGCCTTCTGCAGACAATGTGTAAAAGAAAAAAAACTCACTTGATTTCTTTTCAAAAATGTTTTCTTTTGTTCCCCCCTTCTACACAAACCCAACCAAACCAAGGAAACAAAACCCCCGCCAGGTGATAAACAATACAGCAGACTTAGAAGTCTACGTCAACCGCAGAGAACAAAGTGCTTCCTGAAACTGTATAAACAAGCTATTGACAAAAGCCTTTTAGAACTCTTTGATCCAGACTCCTCACTCTTTTCTTTTAATTGGGGGTAACCTATATACCTCCTTGGTGCGTTACAAGTAAGTTGGACGGATCTTTAAACGTCTGGGAGGATTTTTAAAAATAAGTCCCTACTTAGGATTCCAAGATATCTATCACTCTGTGAGCAAAGTTAGAGATTAAAGCAAGCGAACGGCAACGGCACTGCCACCAGCATCATGTGACAACCGCACGCCTAACACCTGACTCTCCATGAACTCCTTCTAAGGCAAACTGCTTGGTTCTACTCTAACTCGCCTGAACGAGCCCTGAAGACAAATATAAATGCGGAAGCTCTTCTGCTTATGAAACTAAACTTCTTGAACCTTCCTAGATACAAATAAAGCTGTGTGTCAGAGCAAAAACGTGTCAGCTGTGCTGGCCACCCCTGGACGGTACCACTGGCTGGTTGAAACTACTGCTTCCTGTAGACCAGAGTTTTTTAACCTCAGGGCAAAGACAGCCGGCCCAGGTAATTCTTTGCTGTGGGGGGCTGTCCAGTGCCCTGCAGGATGTGTATGGAGCAGCCTCCCTGGCCTCTGCCCATCAGACACCAGCAGCACCCCCAGCCCACACGTGGCGACCGAAACATCTCCTAACTGTGCCCATGTCCCTTGCTGATCAAGACTGCCGTGCTTGAGAATCACTGCTTTAGAACGATAAAGAATGGACTTCTGAACAGCTATGAAGATTATAAGCCAAATGTGACAAAGAAATCATCTTCATAGATCAATGTAAAAATCCATTGGGGCACTGAGCACACAATGGTCTCCGGCTAAGGAAAAATTGCTTATTTGTGCTTCTTGAGGTCACCAAGAAAGGACAGAAATAAAGTAACCTATGGTGCCTGTGATCCCTCCCCTCTGGGGGAGAGAAAAAAAGCAACCAGAGCCTTCTCTTGGCTGGCTGTGAGTTCGCTTCTGTTTTTAGATTCTTTCCTCGAGTCATGGAGATTACTGGGCACTGGCCTGGTGAAGTTGTACCTGAGGGAATGGTCTGAAAAGCACGTGTGTGTTACAGTGAACGCGCCGAGGTAGTGAGTCCCAGGTCACTCACTGTAGGTGTTCAGGCAGAGGGCAGGTGACCGTCAGGCCAGGGATTCTGCAGAAGCGACTCCACGTGGGACAAGTGTTTGGGCTACCGGACCTCTAACATTAAACTCCAAGATGCCATGTGCCTATGAAAGCCTTTCACTGCTCAGATCCCTCAGCATCCCTTCTGAGAAAGCTGTGAGAAGCAAACGCATTCGTCCTGCCCTGCGTGGGCCAGGGTCTCACAACCCCAGGACCCCAAGGGGTGACAGGTACCAACAGGACATCTCTCTACCTTCCCCACCAATCACAGATGAGTCAAGGTTCCCCACCAAGTTCGGAGCTACCTCCAACTGGTTTTCCCCTCCCAACTCCTAATTCTCATTAGCCCGTAAGACAAATTACAGAAGGATGTGATCTCACACGGATGTTCAATCTGTCTTTTCTAGCATCCGCTATTCATCAGATGGCTTCAACCTAGTGGACCGTGACTCCTCAGTCTTTGCCAAAGCATACCCTTCCCCATGCAGTGCTCAAGTATGGGGACAGGCACAGCCAGGAAGTCAGAGGGAGATTTACACCAACGTACATTTAGGTCCACTTACAGACAAGATGGCAATGGGGCTGTGGCTCCGGTGGTTGGAAGGAAACTGGGAAATCTTCTCTGCTTTGGCTGGAGGGAGCCCAGGTGAATACAACACTCTCTTAGTAGTTTTGTAAAAATAACAGAGGCCAATGTTTTCTCACTCTAGTTTCAAAGCAAGCCGCAGCAATCCAAACCGTGGATTTGTAAGCAGGTTTTTCTTAAACCACCCAACTGCATCTCCTAGAATTTGTTTTGATTAAAAAAGGGCGCTATTCCTAGGTACACAATTTTTTATATTAAATTTTAAGTGGAATCCTGTATTACCTTACAATGTTTCTCTTTAAAGAGTATGTGATTTTTCACAGACATCTATGTGCTTCACATAAGCCTCAGCCTTTTGTCTCTGCACCTCATGTTCTAGATTTTCTTCCCGTGTCCAGTACGTTAAATACTGCTCAACTGCCATGAAAAAAAAAATTTGCAGAGATGTGGCTTTCTGTCTGTTTATTATGATCTAGTCGAATTTCACCAAAATTCACAGAATGTGGGATCTGGAAGGGGCCTTGTAGATTACCTAGTTTATTTCCTCCATGTAGCTTCTGGGGAAATTGGATGCATAGAAGTTCACTGACATTCCTGAAATTAACTAATAACTAAACTGACTCTGAATTTCTATTACCTTGCACTTTCCATTAATTACAGCTTCTTTTCCATCCAAAAGGTGAAGCATTTGCCTGGTTACTTTAGCAGAACCACTTAGAAAACTGGCAGTTTCTTACAAAGTTAAATATATATCTCTCTCGCTCTGTTCTACGAGCCAGTGATTCTGCTTCTAGGAATTTACCCAGGGGAAATGAAAACATATGTCCATAAAATGACTTGTACAAGAATGTTCATAGCAGCTGTATTCATAATGGCCCCAAATTGGACATGACATTAATGTCCAAGAATACATTAATGAATAAATAAATGGTGGTATATTTCTATAATGGAATAGTGGTTATTTTTGCAGATACCCTGGGCAAGTTCTCCTGATACAAGAAGAAAAAGAAGAAAGTTCTGGGACTTCCCTGGCGGGCCAGCGGTTAAGACTCCGCGCTTCCACTGCAGGGGTGTGGGTTCGATCCCTGGTCAGGGAACTAAGATCCCACACAGCACACAAAGTGCAGCCAAAAAATTTAAAAACTTAAAAAAAATTTTTTTAATGTAAAAAATAAAAAAGAGGAGAAAGTTCATTTCTCTTGCATTAGCACCAGGAGTTCTTTGTACTCCTGGCCATCCTACTTCATTTCTTCAGTCTTTTCTCTTTCTTCCAGCCAACTATTTTATACCCTCATCTCTCTCTCTCAAACCTCTAATACTGTAATACTCCTTTCTCCATCCACCCCCTCAGCTGATAACCTTGATCTCTATTTCGCTGAGAAAATTCAAACACTCCAGAGAGAAGCGCCGTCCGGTCCCAACACAGGTTTACCAGCCTACCACACACTGTACTACACCCTCTGCCTTCCCTCCTGCCACTTTGTCTGGACCCCTAGTCAAGGTGATCCCTCCCCTCCACTCCAGATCCCAGCCCCCTTTACCTGCAAGGACACTACTGGCAACTGCCCCTCTCTCCTACCTCATCCGCTTCACCCACCCTACCCGTCATTCATATCATCATAACACACGTTGTACTACTACTGCTCATCTTAAAAACACCAGGTCCTTTTTTTTTTTTTTTTAATTCAAGCATAGTTGATTTACAATGCTATGCTAATTTCTGCTGTACAGCAAGGTGACTCAGTTGCACACATATATACGTTCTTTTTTAATATTCGTTCCTATTATGGTTTATTCCAGCAGAGTGAATATACGAGGGTGAGTCAAAAATTATCTGTACTCCGGTTAGATTAAAACTTCTGTTGGCCACAGTATCTTATCAGCGCTTTCCGTTCAAGGCTACTGCCTCCCCAGTCACTGCTGTGCAGGTGTGAATGTGTTACATCAGTTCACTTGTAACTGCGGTGCAAGCAAAAATGGATGCCCCACTTGTGATCTGCACGAAAGAAGAGCAGCGGGCAGGGATTCGTTTTTTGTGGTCTGAGGGTGTACCTGGTGACGTTACTTATGGAAGATTTTGTGTGTAGTATGGACAAAGTGTTTTGTTGCGAAGAACTGTGTATGAATGGATAGAGAAGTTCAAGGAAGGTCACACAAGTGTTAGCCATCAAGAAGGAGCCGGATTCACTTCTGATGAAGTGAAGATAGCAGTGTATTCGTGGCTCGCAGCACAGCCTAAAACATTTTTTAATGAGGGAATACAAACGTTTGTTGACAGATGGACAAAGTGTATTGAAAAGCAAGGAGATTATGCCAAAAAATGATGTATCTGTCTTTTTTAAAAGTTAATTAAAATAAATTCTACAGCCAGAGTGCAGATAATTTTGGACTCACCCTCGTAGTTCCCTGTGCTATACAGTAGCACCTTTTTGTTTATCCATTCTAAATGCAATAGCTTGTATCTGCTAACCTCAACCTCCCAGTCCATCCCTCCCCCGCCCCCCTCCCCACCGGCAACCACAAGTCTGTCTTCCATGTCTGTGCGTCTGTCCCTTAAAAACATCGGCTCTTAACCCAACATCCTCCTCCAGCTTTGCCCATCTCCTTGCCTTCACGTGGAGCAAACTCTCAGAAGATTTCTCTCTGGTGAACCCATTCCAAGCTAAGCTTCCCATTACAACCTCATTTCATCACCAAGACAAGCTCTTGGCCTTGACAAGACCTCTACCATGTTAACTACAAAGGCCGACCTCAATTTTATCTTACTTCCATTATCAATGGCAACTGGCAAAGCCGATCGTGTCCACCACCTTGAGATAATGACAGTGAGTTCAGCTGGTTTCTGGGACCACCTCTCAGTTCACTTCATGATTGGGGGCTCCTTCTTGGTCTGCTGTGCTGGTTTTTCCTCCTCTGAATGACTCTTAAGCACTGGGGGCCTTGGGGCTCAGGCTCTGAACCTCCTTTCTCTTTACACTCACTCCCTAGAGACGCATGACCATCAGTCATTCTATGCTCAGCTTGTATCTCCAGCCAAGACCCCTGTCCTGCCTCCCCGAGAGCCGCCTGCCCACTGAACGTCTCTCCTCTGGAGCTCGGGGGTAGATGGGCCCCTGGGCCGGACAGCTGGGGTTTGTCAAGTGGAGTAAAACCGAAGCTTTGTTCTCACCCAGACACTCCAAGGACAAAGCTAGTGGCAGAAGCTGAGCTCTGAAGCAGAGATAAAATGACCACTCCTGAGGTCGAGGGAAACTTCCCTGTCTGCACGTGCGCCGGAAGACCCCCTGGCTGTCAAAAAGGGAGGGGGCGCCACCGCATAATAAGTGTGGACATGCGCCCATAGGCCTCCGTGGTGGGATCCATCTTAGTAAAACGTTGCGCGTGCGTGTTGGGGAGGGTCCTAGGACAGGTCAGGCGTAAAAAAAAAGATAACTGGCCAAAGGTAAACAAAGACCCGGAAGGACTGTCCTATATAAGTGACTTACATCACCTCTTCACTGTGTTCCTCACTAGGGAGGACACCCATGCCTTTCTCTCCGGGTGCGTATTTCTGCCTTGCTTCTGACTTAGCTAAACTGTTTTCCTCTTTGCTCTCCCACTTGTTGTGCTGTGTCTCTAATAATACACTCTGTACCTGTTTTCACAGTTTTTGCATCCTTGAGACATTCTTGCTTTCAAACGGGGGCAAGAGCCAGGGCCACTGTGCCCCTAGCCCCTGATGGACGAGTGGCGAGGAGACCTGGTTTTCATCCAGGCTACAGGTCCAATTCCTGGGCAGGAAACTGAGACCTCGCTTCAGGACCGCCCGCTGCTGTCTCCCCGAGGCCACTCTGGGCCGTCTGAGGGCAGCGCCTCCTAAACCGTCCCCACACTGCCCCTTCTCTCAAATCCGCTCCACCTCCAGAGGTCCCCGTTTTACTCTCGCCAACTGCATTCTTCCAGGCGCTCAGCTGTGAGGTCACATCACCCCTGACTCCTTCCCTTCACTCCATCCCACATCTCAGCCCCCAGCAAATCGCATCGGCCTCTCTCCCTTCAGTACTATACCGGCGCCCTAGTATTTCTCATCATTTCCGCCGCTGCTGCATGGGCCCAGCACCATCTTCTCCTGCTTTGGCTACTGCAAATGCCTCTCAACTGTCTTCTCAGCTCCCCTTTCACCCCCTGGTAGCAGTAATCCTTCTAAAGGACTCACACATCCCGTCACTCTTCTGCTTAAAACACACCAGTGGCTTCCTGGGTTAATGAGAATACATACTCAATATACACTCACAATGGAATGAGAGTAAAAAGGCAAATAATGACTTGGTATTTAGTATATGATTAGTTTTGACCTTGCAGACTCACTGAAAGGATCCTGAGGACCCCCAGATGGTGTCCTTGGGCTACCACTTTAAGATCTGCTGCTGTTAGGTGGACGGTTTTCTAACTTTTTAGTAGCAGGAGTGTGTTCTCAAATAACACCTTTTACGAAGCTCCAATGTACAGATAAAGCTGTTTGGGTTAAAGTGCACCTGTGTTGGGAGCCAGCTCCTGGGAGCCCTAGATTCCCTTTCTTTCTCATTCCTTGAGAATAAAGACCAAACTCTGGTTCTTATCACATTCTCTGACCCCACAGTGGCCTCCCTGCTGTGCTGAGAGCCTGCTCCTTCCTACACGGTTCCCACTGTCTAGAGCCCTCTTGCCCTCAATCTCTGCCCATCCTTCAGGTCTCTGAGGCCACCTGGACACGTTCCCCGCCCCCCCATCACCATCCAAATTCGCCCCCATCCTTCTGTTCACAATGGTCTCTCCACACCAGAATGCAAACTTCATGAGGACAAGGATTGCATTTTATTCCCTCCTGGATGCAGGGCAAGTATCAGACACTATAAATATGGGTTGCGTGACTAAGTGAATAAGAAGAAGATCACGCTTTGCCTTGAGTGGAAGATGTTCCTTCGACTTCCTGCAATGAAGGCTTTATTCTTAAGTTACATTATGTGCACATGCACTGAGACCACCCTGAGACCACCCTGAAGAGCTCTATGCACTCCAGGTCACCCTAAGACAGTCAACAGCACAGAAGCAAACAGTGAAGAAATTCAATCCTGCCTCCACACAAAATCAAAATTGCATTTGTGGTACGCAAAGTTACTTATTAATTCAATAAACACTGACGGATATACAACTGTGACCATGAACTAGCTAAAGGGGAAAAATCAGGCAGCTGGCGCCAGAAGAAGGTTTCTTGCAGGGCAGGCTGTCTACATATCTGTGTAGCGGGGCACTTGTTGTGGACTTCACTCCCCTTCCCCCACTTAAAAAAATTTAATTGCATTGGAGTATAGTTGATTTACAATGTTGTGTTAGTTTCAGGTGTACAGCAAAGTGACTCAGTTCTATGTATACATATGTTCATTCTTTTTTAGATTCTTTTCTGATACAGGTTATCCCAGAATATTGAGTAGAATTCCCTGTGCTAGACAATAAGTGCTTATTGTTTATCCATCTTATATATAGCAGTGTGTGGTCATTCATCCCAAGTGCCGTATTTACCCCTCCCCCCATTTCCCCTTTGATAACCACACATGTGTCCCTCCCTGCCCCACTTTTTAAAAAGCTTAGACCGATCTAGAAAAGCTGAATGTGGAAAATAGAGAGACCATACAGATAATTACAGGTCTGCGTTAATATAAGGAAAAGTCATTCTAGGCGTCAATAATAGCCGACGGTGCACATTTGTACCACGGCATAAACGCAACTGGTAAAACCACGTGAAATGAACACTCAGATTAGCCACAGACTACGGAAGGTTTTTTGCAGTTAGTAATATGGGCCCTCAAATAAAGAAGTGATTTTCCCAGCATAAAGTAGGAAGAATAAAGGACGCAGAGAGCAGTATCCAGATCACTAGAATCTGAACAATGAACGAATAAGCCGCGTTGTTTCTCTGACCCTCTAATTTACATTAAGATCAAAAGAGAAATATAACTGTAATCTGTTACATGTTTATGCAACTTTATGGCTTGAAAATCATAGCAACGTACATTACTTTTTCTTTTACCCTGACGAAACTTGCGTCATGACAGAATAGTGTAACTACATACTTCCTATGGGTTTTATGTATTTTCATTTGTCTGTCTTATAGAGAAAGAGACTGAAGGGTAAGACACTCTTCCAAAGAGGGTTCGCTGGTCAATAAAGTTCGGGGAATGCTGCACGCTGTACGGCCTGGCTGGACACCAGAGATGAACACTTGCATATCAGAGAACAGTTTTCTCAAGGTTTCTCTAGCTTGGTTGAACATAAAACACTCTTTTTTTTTGGCTTAGTGTCTATTAATATCTTTGCATCTTACACACATCACTCCAGCCTGAAGCTTCTCCAGCATCACTTCCTGACCTCAAGAGACTTTCCAGAACTGAAGCCCCAGTAGGTTTATGCTTTAACATAAAATCTTTATGAAAATGACAAGTATAAACTAGCCCTGTGCCGGCTGTAAAGTAGATTCAATCACTAAGTGTGAGTTTCCTGGCTTCTGCGAAAGGACAGGGGCCCAGGGCGTTCTCACGGGGGCCCTGGGCGAGGTTAGTTTTGGATGGGATGAAACTGCTTTCTCTGAAACAGCAATGGATGCCCAGAGGTGAGAATGCCCAGAAGCTTTGCAAAACCTGAGCTTCCACGACACACATGCCATTAAAATACTCATAGCTCAATCTAGTCCAGATAACAGCTTGTGACAATGCACTGAAGCCTGGCGGGATTGAGGGTGGGGTGTGTTAGACAAGAAAATGCTACAACAGAGCATGAATTCAAATCCCTTACAGTTTTCACAACTGAAAGAATAGATGCAGACACCTCGCTGGATGATTTGTGCTTATTAAATACGCGTGAAGTTCTTGTGATTCATAAATGACTTTGTGAAGCCCAGACTTGGCCTCTGCAGACATAACACGATGTGGTGTAAAATGATCTCATTATTAAAAGTATCCTTTGATGCAAAATGATCTTGGACAGATACTCGGATGCTATCTTGAAGGACTCCGTTCCTCTTGATAAGAGCTAATGTTCGGGGTAAATTATTTCTTCGGTATCACGCAAATGGACGTTCTGAACTCATTATGTATAAATTATTATGTTATAAAAAACCACTGTTAATAAAATCGTGGCTGCAGTAAGAAATGTGATTGAAATCACACGTAACTGTGACCTATTAAACGATAATGTATTAATTCATAAAGCTGTAGGTAGCTTATCCAGTTACGATAATTAAAATATGCTTCATCACTAATTGCCTTACCGACCCTTAAATTTCCCCGAAACTGTTTGCAAATGATGGTCAAACAGCGGCTCTTGCAACTTTAAGTCTTCTAATCCCGGTAACTAGGACAAAAACCCTGGTAATAAATAAAACCTGATCTCTGTCCTAATGCAATCCTATTGATTAGTCATAGATTTACAGGTGGCAAAGATTTTGGTAAAATTAATGTGTTTAAAGGCAGACAAAAAAAATCCATGTGCAGAAATTGAAGGGAATAACAAAGTTTCCCATATTTCTGCCAACATATTAACTAATACAGCAAAAAAAGATCCTTGATATGTCATTTGCTGACGGATGAGTGCAGGGTGAAGATTCAGGCACGGAATTTTATTACTGGAGACATTTCCATCTGTAGCCAAATCACCAGGGAAACACTTTGTCAAACAACTTCATTCCGCAGGGGGCTTGGGGACAACATTGGCATCCTAAGAATTCGTTCAGGTTTTTCCTATTGCATCTACCTGTCTGTGCCCGGAAATATTTACAGCAACACTGCAATTCATGCAGACATGCGGTTTAGTGCCTAGAAGCCACCTAGCCAGCTCATGTTTTATCTCACCAGCGAGTTCAAAATAAGTGCTCTCAAGTTGTATGCTTTTCATACAAATGAGGCAATATATTTTAGGACGGGTTCATATCAAGCCCCCACTTCATATTAATAGGCGCTGATCTAGCATCGGACACCTGCAAAGTTAGGGACCCAAGTTTCTGTACAAGCATCCAATCTTCCTGAGTTGAACCAGAAAGCTAGGAAAATTAGGAAAGGGAGAAAGAAGGTGGGTGGAAAGAGAGAGGGAAGGGGGGAGCGGAGGGGAGAGGAAGAAGGGAAAGGGGGGAGGGGCAAAACACACAGCTTGGAGTCTGTTATTTTTAATTGCTTATTTATTTATTTAGCTTTTTTATTTTATATTGGAGTATAGGTGATGAACAATGTTGTGTTAGTTTCAGGTGTACAGCAGTGATTCAGTTATACATATACAAGTACTTTTTTATTTATTTATTTTTTTTGGGGGGGTACACCAAGTTCAATCATGTTTTTATACACATATCCCCGTATTCCCTCCCTCCCTTGACTCCCCCCTCCCACCCTCCCTCAATCTGAGACCCTGTATTTATTTTGCCTGCAGTGGGAGCACAACCCCCGAAACAGCCCTTGACACCTCACTTGCCCTTGTGTCCAATCATCACAGAAACACTGCCAAGTTCTCAGCCCTAAGTAACTTTCTCACCTTTTCACCACTCTGCTGGTCCCGGCTACTGTGTCTCTCTCACCCAGGCCCCGAGATGGCCCAGCCACGGGTCTCTCCACCTCCGCTGGCCCCTTCCTCTGTTCTACACATGGAACCTAAAACAATCTTTTCCCAAAGCAATTCTGATCACATCACTGCCCTTTCATGCCTGGCACTTCCCTTTGCTCTGGGATAAAAATCCTCAAGGTGGGCTGGCAGGTGGCATGAGGTGGTCCCCGCCCAGCATTCTCACTTCACTTGGGACCCCTTTCCTTGCTCCAAGCTCAGTCAATTTCTCCAATGGACTGTGCTCTCTGTGGCCACAGGGCCTTTGCATGTGTGGCTTTTTCTGCCAGGGACATCTTTCCAGGCTCCCCTTGAACTCCACTTACCTTCACCCTTCTCATCCCTTCACCTGGCCGGCACTGTTGTTCAGCCATCAGGTGCCCTGGTACACGCTTGTACAGCATAGTGTGCTCTTCCTTTCCCACACTCATGACTGTGTATGATACACATCTGTTGATGAGCCCATGTGATTAGGGTGTGGCTCCCCTACTGCACTGTGCAGGTCACATGGCAGGGGACAGAGCTATCTTCAGGCACCTCTGAATCCCTTAGCCGATGGCAGGTCATGAATGTAAAACAGATGCTCCAGCAATGCAGGTGCAGGAATGGAGCTCAACAACGGGTCCTCTCACTGCTTTAATATTAGGCAAGAAGACATCTGATCCCCTTCCCACCGTCAGCCCTGCAAAAGTTAGGGCTCTGCAGAGTCACACAAGGAAGTATATCACAGGACGACCTTCCACCTACCGACTGTTTATGTTATCAGGTTCTTTTTTCCGCTCGAAGAAAGTAGAATTAAAAAAATAATTTAAAAAGGTCATAAACATACACACACTCCTAAACATGGTAGTGGTAGGTGTAAGCACGTGTTTATTAGAACAATCACAGAGCGAGGACTCCGGTGTGCCTATGAGTGGACCTGCTCTCAGGGGGCAGAGGCCACAAACCTGCCCTGCAGAGGGCCAGGGGGTCCCCAGCCCGGCACAGGGGCTTCCCCGCTTCCCGTAAGCTGCGGCTGCTGCTGCCTCACAAGAGTCCTAGGAGACTCCTTTCAGCTCGAACAGCCTAAGACACAGCTCACTTTTGTAAACTTGGCATTCTGTGTTTACCGCAATGGAGCAAAAACACCCCGCTCTCGATTTTTCAAGGACATGGCAACAGGGATGGACTAGATCACGGACATCAGGCTGACTGGAGTCTGTGACTTCCTCTGTCACCTGACACATTACCTGGTGATAGAGATGAACGCCACTACATTCACTTTCTCCAATCAGATGGGATGGGCGAAGGCCAGCAGGCACAGGACAAGGGGAAGAAGTAAGGGACAAGGTCACAGATGGTCTGGAAAAGAGCCTTGAATAATCCAGGAAAGTTGTACAACGGCAAAGCATTGCTCTGGGGAGAAACCTACCACCAGCTATCGAATCTGGGTCTCTTTTTTCCATCACGGATTTTTCACAGACAGTCTACCATGTGCTGAGCCACTTTCCTTTGTCTTAATATTTTCCTTCCATTAATTATATCCTGATGGCATGTTTTCATATGGTAAGTAAACAAAGAAATCTCCTTCTTGGCTTCGGAGGAATACCAGTGTTATGTAAAATCGGACCATCATTCTTGAACCCAATCTGTAATATGCTTTTCTCTTCATACAGATATTCCCTAAAAGAACCCTGAAATAATTTATTATGTAAAAGCACTAATCTTAAACCTATTTCCAAAAAGACTTATCACCATACAGAACAAAATCCTTGTGGATTCTTTACTTTGAATTCACATGTGGTTCTTTGCTAGTCTCGAGATTTCAAATATTTATGCTTTTCTGTGCTTTTTAAAAGTCAGGTTTACCGGGATATAATTTACGCACAATAAATCTCATGCTCGTTCTTTAAATAATAAGCCCAAATACAAATGTATCGGTACTTTAAAACCAAAGCACTAATTCTAAGAGGTGAAACGGTGAAAAGAACTTTTTGATCAGTGCATGTGTTCATTGCTTAATTTACTCAGGAGACAAAAAACAGTGATTAGTATTTTCATTATGAAGGGATTTATAAAACAGGATGGCTATTCAGAGATACAACCATGAAGAGTAGTTAAGAGTCAGGATAGAGCATGAGAAGTGAGTCCAATAACGCCTGCCCATGTGGACCGTATAGATTTGTCTGGACAACGACAAACACATAACAATGATTTATAGAAAATGATAACAGGTGTGATCTGTTACTGAGAAGAGAAATACCATGATTGTCTTAAAAATGATGATACCTTTTACTTCACAGTAGATTTCTAGTGGATACTTGAAGATGTGAAAATTATCCTCGGTATGTGAATAAAGCTCATTCATTAAAGAATTCATTACATAAGTTAGCTTAGCACTTTACAGACTAAAGTTGCATGTATGATAAAAAATGAACAACTGAAAATATATTATATGAATTCTATACTATATAAAATATTAGGCTAGGAACAAATACACGGTGAACTCGCTACCTGACTCCACCTCCTTTCAAGAATTATAACAAACTTCTGCACCAGAATTCATTCCAACCCAAATAACGTAAACGTGATCAATATGTAAAATGATCCCCCAGCCACCTATATGAACTATGTGACTTTGGAAAAGTTACCTAACTTCTCTGTGCTTCAGTTTCCAAATCTAGTAAGAAAGATAATAAGAGCACCTCCTTCCACGGCTGCCCTCAGGCTAAACTAGAAAACACAAGCACAGTTCTCGCCTTCTACCCCCAGCGGCGCCTGGCACAGCTCAGCCCTCAATAAATATGAGTAATGGTGATTATTTTTTTTAATTAATTAATTTATTTATTGGCTGCATTGGGTCTTCCTTGCGGTGTGCGGGCATTCTCTAGTTGAGGCGAAAGGGGGCTACTCTTCACTGTGGTGCGCAGGCTGCTCACTGCGGTGGCCTCTCTTGTTGCGGAGCATGGGCTCTAGGCGTGTGGGCTTCAGTAGCTGCAGCACATAGGCTCAGTAGTTGTGGCTCACAGGCTCTAGAGCACCCTCTCAGTAGCTGTGGCGCACGGGCTTAGTAGCTCCGAGGCACGTGGGATCCTCCCGGACCAGGGCTCGAACCCGTGTTCCCTGCATTGGCAGGTGGATTCCCAACCACTGCGCCACCAGGGAAGCCCAGCTGCGGTAATTATTATCGACAACTTACCCACTACACACCCGGATGCAGATGGCTGACAAATAATATAGGAAGTTCATGCTTTCAGAGTGAGTTATCGCCACAATCAAAATGTTTCCTGATAGTCTGAGGGATCTGGATTTAAACACTCTTCCTTTCCGCTAAGAAGATTTAACCACAAAGAGAGTAATTGTAGGCATGGTGATTGGTGTGTCCCATGTGCCAGGGGCTCTGCCCTGAGCTTTCCATATGCTCCCTTATTTATCCCTCACAGCAGTCACTGGGATGCATGTAGACGTACTCATTTCACATGTTACAAAAGAGATGGAAGAGAAGTTAGAGGACAACTCAAGGTCATGCACCTAACAAATGCTGACACTAGAATCAAAACCAGACTCTCTGTGTCTCCAAGTGAAATTAACTGCCACGCAGAGTGCAAAGTTTCAATTTTTGCATGCTAAATGGGCCTGCTGAAAGAAGAAAAGGAAAAGGAATATTTACGGTGAACTGCAGAGTAATATTCATAGCACTAGGATGAAAGTTTTCCCAATTCATAAAAGTGATTTTTAAAGCCCAAAATACGTATTATGATATGTTAAAGTCATTTAAGAAAACACTGGTGCAAATAACTGAGCTTTAACTATTTCGTGGCAATCCTGCTACAGCCTATTTTTTCTTGAAAGCATTTCAGAAAACCCTTTGTTCCTGATCTAATCTTACCTATAGGAAAGTACAGTCAAAGAAATCAGGGGACAATTTTAATAGCTCTGATTTCCCAGTTCCCTTTTTTTAGGGGAAAAAACAAATCAGTGATGTTGGAAAGGTTCCAGAAGTTTCAAGATATAAATCTATTTTTTCTTAAGCCATCAGGCATCATAACCAATGAGCAGAATCATTCTATACGGCTTTTGAGAATATCATGTACGTTGCAAATTTAGTGCAGGCAGACCTCGTTTTAGTGCACTTCCCTGTATTGCACGTGGCAGATATTGCCTTTTTTTTTTTTTTAACAGAAGGACTGTGGTAACACTGCGTTGTCAGCTGCTGGTTAGCATTTTTTAGCAATAAAGAATTTTTAAATTAGGTATGTACTTTTTTTCACCTCACCCCGCCCCCGACAACATGCTACTATACCCTTAATAGACTACAATATAGTGTAAACATAACTCTTGTTTGCACTGGGAGACCAAAAAACCCTCGGGACTTGCTTTACTGCGCTATTCGCTTTCTTGTGGTAGTTTGGAATGGAACCTGCAATATTTCCATGGTATGCCTGTAAATGTAAACAAGGATTTGAGCCAATCAAGGATGCTGAAAGTCACTTCTGTACATTTTAAAAAGACTATCTCAGAGAGTCTTTAAGAGGCAGAATTGCTCCAGGTGAGATTTCGTACAGAAAGCGGTTTTATTTGCATGCTTCGCAGAAGTTGATCTTTTTCTCCGAAACCATCATAAAAGCTTTTAGCGAAAGAAAGAGTACTAAAAACAAAACAAACAAAACCACCTGGAAGTCCAAACATTTAATCATAGGCAAATGGTACTGTATTTTCTGAAAGAAAAAAAAAATTCACATATGCAAATGACCTGGGGAAGTTATTTCATATGTCCTAGAGGGAAGATGACAAATTACATTTTTTCCCAAAAGGAATTTTTTTCCCCAGATATCAGCCTGGCACTAAAAGAGATTCTCATGTGCATTCCAAACAACAATAACAACAAAAGCACTTCCTGGACCAAACGGGCACAGCTCTTGTTCAGATGCTCTGTGGCGTCTGGCCCCAGTCTTTCCTGATATGAGAAAGTCCTTTCCCCAATCAGGAGGGTTGTCATAAAGGAGGAAGACGCTAGGTCAGGAGTGCTATGTTGAAGCCTGGCCTAAAACATCTGAGCTGTCAAGAATGAAGACCCACAATGGCCAGTGATGACTTTTTTTTTTAAACTTTTTTTTAAATTAATTAATTAATGAATTGGCTGCATTGGGTCTTTGTTGCTGTGCGCGGGCTTTCTCTAGTTGTGGCAAGAGGGGTTATTCTTCCCTGCGGTGCGCTGGCTTCTCATTGCAGTGGCTTCTCTTGTTGTGGAGCACAGACTCTAGGCGCACGGGCTTCAGTAGATGTGGCACACTGGCTCAACAGTTGTGGCTCGCAAGCTCTAGACTGCAGGCTCAGTAGTTGTGGCGCACGGGCTTAGTAGCTCCATAGCATGTGGGATCTTCCTGGACCAGGGCTTGAACCCGTGTCCCCTGCATTGGCAGGCAGATTCTTAACCACTGTGCCACCAGGGAAGTCCCCAATGATCACTTTTAGCACAATCAGGAGGCAAGTCTTTCCATTCTTATATCCCCCTTCTTGGTTAAATGCCTAAGACATAACTGCTCACAGAGAAACCAATACCACCTCCATGACTTTTTTTCCCTGATAAATCCTCTTCTCTCTAGCAAAACTGAACCCTTCCTCCCATAAAATCCCAGTCCCCTTCTCTCTAGCAAAAGTGAACCCTTCCTCCCATAAAATCCCAATGTTCTCTGCCTACACTTTCTTCCATCAAAGCTCCCCAGAGACTGTACTTTATACACGTGTTAACATTTTTTTTCATTCCTTCTACTCTGTACGTCACTGAGGCGGGGCACAAAGATCTTTCCAGCTTCAGGGCTCAGTACAGACATGCACATGTTAGTAGATACTTCTGGGTACTAGTTTTATAAGGGTCCATGGAAGTGACCATCGGTTTGTAAGATGCTGTAACTAACAATATTAAAGCATGAGAATCCGCACATGAAAGGATGCTCAGTATCACAACCATTAGGGAAATGCAAATTACAATCACAAGGAGATGGTATTTCACACCCACTAGGATGGCTATCATCAAACAGACAGATAATAACATGTGTTGACCTGAATGTGGAGACACTGAAATCCTCAGACATTGCTGGTGGGAATAAAAGAGGGTGCAGGAGCTTTGGAGCACAGTCTGGCAGTTCCTCAAATGGTTCAAAGCAATTCCATGCCTAGGTATATACCCACAAGAGAACTGAAGACATGCACAAAAACGTGTACATAAGTGTTCCTAGCAGCAAATTTCATAACCAAGAAAGTGGAAGCAACATAAATACCTATCAAGTAATGAAGGGGTAAACAAATTGGGGTTTAACCATACCATGGGATATTATTTAGCCATAAAAAGAAATGAATTACTAATAACATGGTACACAGCATGGACCCTGAACCTTGAAAACATTATGCTGAAGTGAAAGAATCCAGTCACAAAGGACCATGTACTATATGATTCCATGTACATCAAATGTCCAGAGGAGGCAAATGTCTGGAGACAGAAAGTAGGTTAGTGGTTGCCAGGGCTGGGGAAAGGGGTGAGGGTGATGCTAAGAGGTGTGAGTTTTCCTTCTGGGGGAGTGAAAATGTCCTACAATTGTTTGTGATGATGGATGCAATCACCATGAACATACGAAAAGGCACTGAATGGTACAGTCTGAGTGGATGAACTGTATGGTGGGTGAATTTTATCTCAAGAAAGCCATTTAAAAAACCCAACGATATGCAGGATCCTAGGACTACTCTTTGACTTGTGCATAAGCAGGAGCTGGAATGGCCGCTAAACTGTGTGCTTATATCAGAATGAAGTCTCTGAATCACTTTTTCCTTTAGTCTCTCAAAGACTGATCATTTTGGGGAAACTAAGGCAGTTCAAAGAGCATCAAATCAATCAAGCTCAGCTACTGTTAAGTCTCAGATGCTCACTAATTTGCTGACTTTCTGGATATACTTCTTATTACTTTTTCCCCTCCTACTGCCTGTGAAGATATGTCAAAGCTGTTACCAGCCTCCAAATTAGAGACACTTACAGGAGTCGGAGATGAAATCTCCAATTAGTCAAGTTTCTAATTTGTTTGAGGAAGTAGCAAAGAAACAATACTTGGCGAGGTGGGGCGGGGAGGGTAGCAGGGAGTTATCCAGATGGCTAAAACAAACAAAATTTCTTTCTTTTATTTTTTTTTGGTGAAATGAAGTAGGAAATTCAATGATTTGCTCTCATATCTAAAAGGAATGGCTTTCCAAGAATTAAATATACTTGGAATATATACAGAAGATTTAGAACAAGTTTCCATAATTCACACTCTACTGTTGAAAAGCAAGATACCATTTTTTAATCGCTAGCTTTGCTTAACTATTTAAAAATGGGAAACAATGGGGTGAAAAATGTTAAATTTGCTGAAGTCACAAAGTATAAAAGCATTAGTTATGGCAGATGACTTTTAGATTTATTTACAAAGAAAGACTTTTCTATCATATATTCTTTTTCCTGTTTCTACTAAATATTCTATAAAATGAGATTCTGTTCTGAGACTTTTAAAGAGTTAAGGGAAATCCATTTAAATATTTCTTCAAAAAATACTATGAGAACCTCATGAACTTGCTTAATCAAAGATTTAAACAATCTCATCTCTATTTACAATTTATTTTTTGAACCATCTGTGTAGCTTTAACTTAAAAAGGTTTTCACTCAAATTTATTCATAAACAAGACAAATACCCCACCAAAAAGCAGATTACAACTGGCCACTGTGAATCACAAAGACAAAATATTCAGCAAGTGTAAAAACTGGGAATTAAACTACTCTCCTTCTCGGAGATATTCATCTTATTTCTTCAATATTCAAACAACTGGGATAACTGATTTATCCAAATCAATTAACAAAATTAAAAAGGATGCAAAAGAAAAAGCACATTCAAAGGAGAGACTCTTGTCAGTACTTAAAAAGAAATATTGTGTTGAAAGAACCCTAGACGTAGCTTTGTAAATCCTAAGAGGTACTTAAAATCAGAGCTAATAAAAGAAGAAAAGCTAAATAAAAATTTTAACTTTCCTATATGGGAGAGGCACAAGAAGAAAGAAAAGTAAATCAAAGGCTTGGTAAGCACTATCTTGCAAATCAGGATAGGGAAAAACGCCAAACAGAATGATCCCCCTGTCTTTGCTAAGAAGTTCTTTATAGGCAAGTGAGTTTTGTGGGGCCTATGAAGACAACTGACTTCTTCACGGAAATCAGTATGAACATCCGCTGCAGAAAAAAACTGCAACTACTATCTTCACAAATCATTCATGTTTGACTCACACCCCAAGTTCACTGGAAATCACTTCTTGATCTTGACTGAGATGAAATTTTAAGAGACATCAGCACATTTACTGGAAAAAACAGACAAACCCATTCACACAGTGATGAAGTAAATTCCCAACTTGCTGCTATCAAAAACTTTTATAGTATTTAACACTATCTTAGGATGTCTGCTTAAAAAACCAAACACATCCTCGCCATTTAAAACTCTTCAAGTTCCACTCTCCCCAAAGGATGAATGAGGACTGGGCATTTCTCATCACGGAATAACACCCTTGTAGAGTGCTCTGTAAAATTACACATAGGTAATTATCTCATTAATTTCGACAGATAATTTGCTCCTTCCCTCAGGCTCAATTCATAATACTGGAGTAACGCCAATACAAAAGGAAGTGAAAACACACAGGCATGTCCATTCTGTAAAAGCAGAGACCGTCTCTTTAGCTCACTGTAGTTATTTTTTTAAATTCCCTATATTTGCAGACATGTCACCAGCCTGACAGGGAAATAAGCAAGCTCATAGTTTCATTAATCGCCTTTCTGTTACAGCAGAGGTTTAAATGAAGACTACACAGTAGCACCACTAAGCAGGATTTTAACAACACTTTTCTTCCCACTCAAAACACTACTGACCTATTGTCAACGTTTATCAAACAGGGCACGGAGCTGGTGCTTCCTCATCGTTTATTACTGTTGTTGATAAAGATAATGAGAAAGGTATCTTTTGAGAAGAGACTCTGAAGAAGACAGGTACATTAAAGAAAGGCACAATGGCAAGAACTATTTTTTTTAAGAACTTTTATTCAGATATAATTGACATACAATAAACTGCATGTATTTAAAGTGTACGATTTGATAATTTTTTTCTTATTAGTGTTGTATAGATGGCAATCCCAATCTCCCAATACATCCCATCCCAACGAAATGACTTTAAATTAACAATAAGGAGTCCTGAAAAACTTACGTTTTTATCTGAAAAGAGAAAGCAGTGAATTTTTCATAACATATATTTCATTCATGCTTTTAATATTTATAACTGACACATACAATTTACTAACAAAAATGTGGACTATGGAATTTATTTAGATTTGATTTATTCCAATCATCTTTATTAGATAAATTAATTTTTTATTGTCACACATCCAAGATGATCTTCTGCACATGAATTTTTACTACGAAATAGTTTAAAAATTTAAATGCTATATGCGTTAAAGTTTTTACTACTGAGCGATCATGTTTCTTTTTATGTATTTATAGAACTTATTTTTCAAGCTTATGTCAAACAAGGCATATATGATTGAATCGATGATCTGAAATAATCTCTTTATTCTTTTCTTTCTCGGTTAAAAGGTGTTCTGTGTTTAATGATGAAACTTATTCATTTATTTAGCCAACTTTTCATCTAAAATTTATTCAAGTAAGAGCCAGTTCAAATTTACAATATTTGAAGGGAAAATGCCAAGGGCTCACCCTTCAAGATTATATTTTTTTACCTTCCTTTGGCATAAGCACATAAATTCTCAGTGTCACTGCTGCTGAGTTTCCCTGCTATTTTTATTTTCTACTGACAGAATATTCAAAGCTGACAAATGTTGTAGAACAGACATAGTTATTAAAAGCTTCAATTTACAGCAAATAGTGACAGTTTGCTTTTGCTGCTCATAAAGTAAAATCGCAGAGGTGTAAATACACAGCGAAGGTGGAACAAACATAGTTGAGATACTTTTTTAAACAGTTCCAATAAGCAGTGCTCATCTGAAATATTACTCCAAAGATATTAGTTCAGATATCAATTTACAGGATAAAAACAGAATGATGGCTGGCAACTTTCAGCAGTACTTTCAAAACTTTACTAATGACTATCTTTTATATCTAAGGGAGGCTTTTAAAAAATCACAAAGAGTTGACTGAAAATAGAAGATGGAGAGTTTCAAAGTAACCAAGAATCATCTATTTGCAAGAGGGAAAAAAGAAAAAAAAAAAGAAGAAGAAGAAAATAAGCAAAATATTTCCATGGCACAAAAACTGCTGGCGTGCCACTGAATTGAATTTCCTACCATTGGCAATAACCCAGACTTTTACTACATCTAGCTCAATTTTTTGATGGGGAGAAAGCATTTATGTACACAAACAGTACATAAATTCCGAGTGATGGCTGGGATCGGATAATGTTAAGATAAATTTCAGACACAACACTAAAACGTTTCTGATGTGGGACCCTTCGTAACCCTTAAATGACCTTTTTTTGTGAGGGTACTAAAGCATAAAATATATTGCCAGCAGCAGCCAGAAACGGGAAGAGAGATCTCAGAAGAAAAAAAATAAACACACAGGAAAATTCATATAGAAAAAGCAAGCAAACTTTCTCCCGTTCAAAAAGCACGTCATCAGCAAAAAGAGCTAATTCAGAAATTCTGCTCTGAAGCTATGGAAGGGTCCTGACAACATGAAGAGGTGATTTACACACCCTCAGGCAAGAAGACCAAATAAGAATCTGGAGACGTGAACCATATTCAAAAGTAGATGAGCTTTTGCCAAACTTTCCAGGGCGACGGGAATGTTCTACATCTTGACTGGGGAGCTGGTTACATTGATACGTTCATTTGTCAAAATTCAGGGAACTATGAATTATAGGTATGTAAATTACACTATAATGGAAAAAAAAGTCATAAACGCATACGCTTATATTAATGCATTAGAAGCAAAGGTGAGTCTTCTGTTAATAATTTTTTAGAAAATTTTCTTTATAGAAATCTATAAAAGGGAACGCTCAGGAAATCTATGGAAAAAATAGGAGTGGAGCAGAGAAACACAACATGGAACTTAGAGTCACCACTGGAAAAAAATATCTTTCCAAAGCCTCAAATAGTATTCCTGGGGGAAGTGAAAAAAGGAAGGAATAGTGCCTCACATTTGCATAACTCTGACATATATTATCCACATTTAATAAACCAGCTTTTGTGTTAGAATAGAAGGCTCTTCACAATACCCCCACTTTAAAGTTGATGAAATACACAAACTAGTTAGGGGATGTGTCCAAGGATATACAATTAGGAAACAGCCAGGATACAAATAGATCTCTAAGACTCCTACACAATTCATCTCCCAAAACAATACTCTGTGTGCAGTGTGTGTGTGGTGTGTAAAACATAAAAAGAAAAGCCACTGCTAACTTCATATAGGAGTGACAAGGCTGCCCACCTCGCCTTCACACAGTATGGCTGAGTACAAACGTGCTGGAAACTAAGTACACGAACTAAAACAACCAAGATTTTTTTTTTTCTTAAATATGCATTCATTCATTGGTTTAAAAATCTGCAACAAGGTACACTTGGGTGTGCAAATTTATATCGGCTAAATTCTTACAACCGACAGGGCTCCTTGATTAGAAATATCGTGTATAATTTTATTATTTTAGTACAATTTTCATTACGATTTGGTTGAAGTTAGTTGTACTCGATTTCAGAAGAGCAGGAAAAAGATAATGGCAGACACAAGGCTGCATTTTCTGTGCATTAATTACTGGGATGTGCTTTTTGAAAAATCTTATAAAAAGTGAGGGAGAATGGTACTCTCACAGAAGTTCACAGAGGCCGAAATGTGACACCAGAGCTCACGGATGCCATGGCTGGTCCTGGAAGCTGTAGTCTCACTTAGACCCTTGGAATCCTAAACACGTAAGTAAGATTCTGCATTACAAGTGACTTTTTTTTTTTTTTTCTAGAAACACTCCAGTAACTCCAACTGTCTATCCTAAGAAGGTCAGAGTGACCTCAAAGCACAAATAGTTTGCCATACTGGGCTCACTGGGCTTACTACCAACTTAAAACACACACGTGTGCACGCACACACACACACGAAGGAAACGAGTTAGTGTGCATGTTAAAATCACAAATCAGCGAAACAATCCACACATTCCTTTTCCTTCCTAAACAGAAAAATGCATTTTGCATTATTGCAATCAGTGCAAATAAATATCAGTAGATATTTAAGGGTTTAATAGAGGTATGAACCACCTGTTTCCATTCAATGGTGACAATCTTTCAAATGTGTTCTCAAATGAAATTTGTATCCTCTCCCATAATGAGAGATGGAAGGCCAGAAATGGGGCAATAAATGCAAAACCAGAGCGAATATATAACCACTGCCAAAAAAGCACAGGACAGAAAAGTGTGGTGCTTCAGGGTATGGGCTCAAAACCCACAGACAATCCTCCCACGTGAGAAAACTTTTATTAATACTTAAGGTATATCATTCAAAGCTTTGTAGACCATGGGCATAAGTCTGCTTTTTAAACTTGTAATATGAATATTCTCTGAGGTCATTAGCCTTCTACAACTTTCAAAGGTTCAATCACATATCATGTAACAGTTATTGCTATTATAAATGAAGTTGTTTTTGTTTGCCTGTTTATTTGTTAAGAGGATTATTACTTATGTACAACATAATGTGAACACTAGCTAAAGAATCCCATTCCCTTTAAGGTTTTAGCCAGTGGCTGTAGGGCGGGGTCTTTATGAAATTAATGGGTCTGAACAAGTGTGTAACTTCAGAATTCCTTCCCATCACGAATCCTTGAGCAACCAAGAGTGCAAAGGATACAGCCAACCATACTTGAATTAACAGAGTTTAAAACTGGAACAACTTATCTGGCCTAAAATACTGCCCTATCGTGTACTTCCATCAACACATTACCTAATACAGAAAGAAAAGCAGCTTTAACCACAGCCGGAAATTTCACTCCAGGTTTTTAAGAAAATTTGTTTGGAAATGTGTTGTTTAATAAAAGGAAAATTTCCTTATTTCTCGTGCTGTTGAATCAAGAGAAAGAGCAATCAGCAGAAACACCATGAGACAGAGACATCTTAGGAGCTGTCAGCCATGCTTCCCAGGACCAAACAGTAGAACACACCACCCAGATAAATAATGTTTCCAGGAAAAAGAAAACACCCTTCACTTTAAATCCTGGAAATATGCAAATACAATATAGCTTCATATACTTGGAAAACCGGTTCTTTATTCTGCAGAGATTTTTCTGTCAGTGTAACAAGCTGAAAACAAAATATGAGTGACAAGTGCACACACTGAGCTGATGAGGGACATGGAAACCAGCAGTAACCACATTAATCTCTCATCGAGGTTATGTGACTTCCAGGCAGAAATATTGATTCAGACCTGGTCTCCTGCCACAAAGCTGGACGCGAATTCAAATCTGAGCTGGGACATCTCTCCCCCGAATGGTAACTTCTAGCACTTCCCTTAGCTTATCTGGCTAATCAAGAAACGAACTCGACTATCTAGTTTATTTCAAGCATTAAGAATGTTTAATCAACAGGCTGCTGGAGAATAAGAGTACGACGGGCACCTCACTAAATACTGAAAAACCTAGGCCACACCATTCACATCATTATTCTAAGTTAGATTTTTAGCTTTGTGGGGTTCCCCCCCACCTTAAAATATCACCATAAATCTTAATCATACTCATCAAAAAGAACAATCCTAGGTTAGATTTCATGCTTCTAGCTTAGATTTTTGTGTTTGCTTGCATCAAAGGAGAGCTCAGAAAACTCTATTTTCCCATTCCCAGAATTTTCTTCAGCTGTCCTGGATCCATCCCTACAGATGGCTCCTGTATCGTGATCATCAATTTCTGTAATCCTTTCCTAAGTACTTGTCTATGACAAGGTGCAACCTGATCTTCTAAGATAAACTGCTGTTTATTAAGAAAAACAGAGTAACATTTTTGTTAAATTTCTTTTCTCCTCACCTTTGATACAATGCAGGAAAAGTTAGACTGTACTATTCTGCCTGGGTCTTTGAATGGAATGAGGTTATAAAAACATGAGAATCCCTGTGGCCCCAGAATCTCATCCACAAATAGTACTAGCCTCAATTTTAATTTAATTTTAGTGGTAGCACTGTGGGTTTCTTTTTTATTCAAGTATAGCTGATTCACAATGTTGTGTTAGTTTCAGCAAAGTGATTCAGTTATACCTATATATATAGTTTTATATATATATATTCTTTTCCAGATTCTTTTCCATTGTAGGTTATTACAAGATATTGAATACAGTTCTCCACTGCTACATAGTCAGTCCTTATTGGTTATCTATTTTATATATAGTAGTGTGTATCTTTTTAATCCCAAGCTCCTAATTTATTCCTCCCCCACCCCCTTTCCCCTTTGGTAACCGTAAGTTTGCTTTCTATATCTCTGAGTCTGTTTCTGTTTTGGAAATAAGTTCGTTTGTATCATTTTTTTAGATTCCACACATAAGTGATATCACATATCTGTCTTTCTCTGACTGATTTACTTAGTATGATAATCTCTAGGTCCATCCATGAGATTATAAAAACATGAGAATCCCTGCGGCCCCACATCCCTGCTGACAAAGAGTACTGTTCCAAATTTTAACTTTGCCAACCTGGTAGAGATAAAATGGTATCCCTGTGCTTTTAATTTGCAGTTCTCTTGATTACTAACGAGGTTTAGCATTTTTCACATTTATTAGCCATTCATGTTTTCTTCTCTTTGAAATGTTTACTCATCCCTTTTACCTATTTTTACTTTATTTACATAATTTGTCTGTTTTAGATACTAACCCATCAGCAATACATGCTGCGGATAACTTCTCCCAGTTGTGACTTATCTTTTCAATATGTTATTGGTATACTTTTGATAAGTCCTTCCCTACTTTTTTTTTTTTTTGGCATTCTGCTATGATTTCACTTTATGAAAAAGCAAATTTCATCCACCAGAGCTCAGGAAGAGTCTTGTGTCCACGTCCACATCATAGGACGTTCTTCAGCTACCAGAGCATCACATCTCTTCAGCAGCGGGTGATTCTTCCGTGCAGACATCACTTCCACAAATCCTCCAGCACGTGGCCTTGGCCAGAGTCTTAACTTTCAGCCTCATCTCCATTAACAGCTACTGTCATGATGTGTGTGACAGTTTGACAAACCTGGATCTACACATACAGCCAAAGAACATTCAGCAACATCATCTTTATAGCCAATTTCTTCCTCAAGCTCCCAAGGAGCCTGGAGTCACAGTGAAATTCTCTTATTTTTCTTTCTTCCTCTTCTCTTCCACTTTCTCCTTCCCTACTTCCCTCCCTCTGCCCTCTCCCCTCCCCTCTCCTCCCTTCCCTTCCCCTGGTTCACTGGAAGTTCTGTACTTACAGTCTTCCTTTTAAAACTTTGTGATTTGAAGATTCACGTATTTAACCCATCAGGAACTAATTTTCTATATATGTCACAATCTGGTCTCATTTTTTTCTCCATATGTATAATCTTGTATCCTTTATGGAATTGCTTATCCTCTCCCCGTTGATCTGCAACACTCACCTTGCTACAAACAGAGTGGGACTGTGTATGGGTTTTCTATCCTGTTCCATCGGTCTCTTTGTCTACACCTACACTAATACAACATTGCCTTAATTATTACACCTTTATAACCAACTTTGGTCTCTATAAGGCAACACACCCCCTTCTCCTCTACCCTGCCTCTTCCTTCGGAAGGACTTGGTTATTTTTTACTCTTCTCTCTTCCCAACAGTTGTAGAATTAGCTTGTCAATTCGAACTCACTTTTCCCTCTGGCTGCCTTTAATGTCTCCTGTTTGTCTTTGGTATTGCACAGTTCCACCATGATAAGTCTAAATATATATTTATTTATGTTGCAATGTGTTCTCTCCAGCAGAGGATTCCAACCTTTCAACACTTATGGAAAATCCTGTCTCTATACCTTAAACAAACTGCCTCTCCACTATGGGGAAATAATTCTGGATAGGATGCTCATGTTTTGGGAGCAGAGGCACTGACAGCTTTGGTTCAGGGATAACTTTTCCAAGGATGTTTGCATCGTGAACAACCTTAGAAGATAAAGTTGCCCCCTAGAGCAGAGGGCAGATTTGTTTCCTGGCCTGGAGAGAAAAGATGCTGTCTCTCTCCTGGGCAAAGAGCAGAAGTGCTTCCAGTCCATTTTAAAAGAGTGGGGTTCCTAAGCTCGGGTGTCTTTGGATGTGACAGTCTTTGGGTGGGACTTGGGGAGCAAGTTCTCGACATCCCCCACTTTCAGTGTTTTAATATTCTGGAATTCCAAATTGATACATGTGAGATCTTTCCATTCTATCACTCCTATATCTTACTCTCTTCACTAGTTTTCATCTCCTTTGTCTGTTTCATGCTAAGTAGTTTCCTGTCCGTTAATTTTCTCTTCAGCTGTGTTTAATTCCCTTTTAACCTAGCTACTGAGTTTTTAATTGTGATGATTGTTTTTTCTTTCTCGTAATTCTACTTGGTTCCTTTTCAAATCTTCCCATCATTTTTGATGGTATCTTTTTTCTTGCTCAGTTTTTTTTCTTTATTTCACATGCATTTGTTTCAGCACCCTAGGCACAGGGAATGAGGCACAAGGGAATCTAAACCTGTTTGTGTACTGCTTCTGTCGACTCGTGTTTTGGCTTATGTTGTTTCCTGTTTGGTAATATTTGGATTGCTTTTTGAATGCTGGCTGTTTTTTATGGTAACGTCATATAAGCTGCATGTGTAGGAATTCTCAGGGCACTGGACTGCTAATGCTTTCCTCCAGAGATGGTTCATGTGTATCTCTACCAAGCGTCAGAGGGTTCTGCTGATCTGGAAACGTGTTACTTAAATTTTTTAGGTTGAGGTTTCCATGACCCTGTAAGAGTTATAAATTTCCACCCGAGACTCATCCAAAAATAAATTTGTAGCAGCAAATTCTTAGGGGAGATGGTGATTACAATGATTACTGATTTTCCTCCACTAAGAGTAACAGCAGAAACAGAGAGATTTCCTCATCTGTTCCCTTTCTGGGTGAGCTAATTCTTTTTCAGCTCTGACTTTCAGTAAAGGTGCAGCTTCTGTGAATGTTCTAGCTTTGACAGTTTTTTTCACATTTGGTCCTCCAGCTGGACCCAGACCCCAGGCCCAATCCCCCCATGGCACCTAAGCTGTTGAATTCCTTATACAGGCACCGCCACTGGGGCAGTCCTGGTCTCTTTTCCACACCCCTTTGGTTTCAAATTACTGTCCGGACTTTTTGCCCCTTGGAGAATCTCCCTTACTCTCTTACAAGTTCAACAGTATATCTAAAAAATACATTTCTCTATTTATTCTGAAGCTAGTCTTTCATGGTGAGAAGGCTTTCAGAATATCTGGTTCCTCCCATAAACTATCATTTCTATATTTTCTTTTTTGCCCACATACCCCCCCAAATGAATATCTTTTCCTTTTTGTAAGTGCCTTTTAGAGATGGTTAAAATTAGTTGACCCTACAAGTAAGGCAGGAGAGATTCTGAAATGAAATAACAGCTTTTCTGTAAATTATAAAACTTAGATCAAAAGCAGTCTGTAATACCCATGCAGCTGGTGTAATCCAGTACATCTCTCAGACTGACATTCCCATTTTCACGAGTGTAAGACAAAGCATTTTACTGATGACTTCACCCCATATGCCCCTGGAGTCTAGAGGTAGCACTTCTCTTTGTGAAACATGGGTGAATTATTTGAATGAATTTCTGATGAAACAAAAGACTGGTAATCCTTGTGAACCAATATTTATTTAAGAGGCATCATAAAATTACTACTACATACTTGAAAGAGAAGTTTCCTTTTATTTTTGTTAAATATAGAATGTAGCTTCTTACTGATCCCAAGAAGATTTCTTTCTGCTCACTTTCCTAATAAAATCACACTGCTGTTTTTGGACCGCCCTTCATGTATACATTCTAGCCTGTCTTAACTCTTAATAGACTCTCGTGTGTCTTAAATTTGGCAAATTTTACTCACAGCTTTAAAGTATATTTTTGGTGACTTGAAACACATTTCAAAAAAAAAAAAATCTCAGACTACAGGAAAGACAAATCCATAATGAAAATGCTGTTGAAATTCTGTGTCTTTAAACCAAGGGAGCTCTCAGACTTCAATCAGTTAGACATTCTCTGATAGTTCAGATGCTAATGCAGAGACACTTATTTTAATTAAAACAAAAGGACACAGTTTTTCCTGCCATTTTAACATTAAAAGACAAAATAATCAAAGAAATCAGGCAAAAGATGTCGATTCTGTGAAGTTAAAGATTAAATTTGACTATAATCCATGACTAAGACCTTAGCTATTATGATGAAAGCATATTTGCTCAGTATAAAAACTGAGTACAAAGGAGCCGGAAATAATGACGTAAAGAAAAGCCCATCCATGTTCCTTGGGTTGCTGTTTCCATGTCATGTGGCTTCTATACCTTTAAATAGCTTCAGGCAGATTTGTACGTGCCCAGCCAGCCTGGCAGACATGTTCAATCTCATGCTGAAAAACTTATTCAGGATGGTCCATTCAAAGTCATCCTGTTCTGGGACTTCCCTGGTGGCACAGTGGTTAAGAATCCACCTGCCAATGCAGGGGACACGGGTTTGATCCCTGGTCTGGGAAGATCCCACATGCCACGGAGCAACTAAGCCCATGCACCACAACTACTGAGCCCATGTGCCACTAGGGCCCGCATGCCACAACTATTGAGCCCGTGTGCTGCAACTACAAAAGCCCATGCATCTAGAGCCCATGCTTTGCAACAAGAGAAGCCACCGCAGTGAGAAGCCTGCGCACCACAACAAAGAGTGCAGCAACGAAGACCCAACTCAGCCAAAGACAAACAAACAAACCTAAAGTCATCCTGTTCTAAACAGGGGGTGCTCTGTGTTCATGGACATCAGGAGGAAGGATCATTTTTAAGACTCTAGCTGGTTCTGCCCTTTTTCACACCCTGAGTCAGAGAAGTCCTTATCCTGGAAAGATGAAAGGACTGAAAACAAAGACAGATTACTATTTAAGGCTGTAATTTGCTTACTTGGTATCTTCGTTCTTCAATGGGAAGAGCTGCATCCACACTCTGAACATTTCCTCCTAATGCTCTTGATAAGGGGGTAAAAACACCCTTCAATTAAGCCTTAGCATTGCTCTGCTGGACCATTCGCTCTCCCCCACCATGCAGTGCAGAGGCCAGAGGGCTGGGAGGCTATGGTGACAACCAGAAAGGTCACAAAAATCGCCAGTTGCCACTCCTTGCATTGTCAGCAGGCCAAGGTCACCCACTGGCCTTAGCTTCACACGTGGTCTCCATGAAAACAAAGAGGAAGCACGGCCCTCGGCACACCTCCCACAAACTGGCGTGACGACAGTCTTTGCACTTTAACCACAAGTACAAAACTGCAGCCAAGCCGGAAGGGAAGCTCCCAAGCCCACGCTGCGATGGGCTGGAGGGGAAATCACTTCTTTTCATTTTCCCCTTTGGTGAAAGGCTGGCCCCAGAGCTGGGGCAGTTAGTTCCTCTAAGCGAGAGTGAGCTCGGGTAGCGGTGAGGCTGCTTTGGGGAGGTGATGGGTAATGGGGCACTTTCAATGGAGATCAGTCCAATGACAATACACTCTGGGAATCACGAAAGCGCCTGGGGTTAAACATGCCCCTCGAGAACACTGTTTATGGTACAAACACTGACCTTTCTTTTATTGAGAATTTTATGGAACTCACTAAAATCTACAGCTCAGAAGCATCTAATGCATCTCCTTTAACTCAGGACTCTGTTTTATAAGGAAGAAAGGCTTCATTTTAATATTAGAAGTTTATGAGACCTCAAGGGAAATTCTGGAAAACTCGGTGGACATTCCCTTTTCTGCACCCTCCCCACAGCTACAGCTACCATCCCACTGAGACACAGAGCGGCTCACATTCCTTGAGGACGGAGCTAGCTCTGGGGCGGTCAGTTATTTTCTGCATGACTCTTGGGGGTATGAAAAGATGCTTCTAGAGGATTAACAGTCACGAGGATACCAAACCAAGAGGAGCAAGGAAGTGTTCTCCACTAGATATCACATTCTTAGTTCCTAAAACAACAGCCACATTTAGGAGGGATTCAGTGAATGTTTCCTGTTGATAAAGAGGCACTTTAAAACAGATGGAGCACTAAACTGAGCTAGAAGCTGAGAGTGAGAGTCAGCCGTCCTGCCTGGGTCATCCTGGGGAAGTCACTTCACCTTCTGGAGGGGCATTTTCCACCCCTGCGCAGAGAGAGGGCATTAAACTAGATTCCCTGACGCTTCTTTGAACTATAGTATATTATAATTAACAATCTAGATTTTAAAGTTTCATCTATTCTTTCCTATCATCATCTAAGTTTTTACCAGTTTAGAGATGTGTTACTGGAGGTAAACATCTCTTTGCCATATATTCTTGCTAACACCCCAGGGCACACTATTGTGATAATACTTACAGCACCTGATATTTATTAAGCGCTTACTGTGTGCCTGATCTGGTTCTAATCACTCTATATGCATCACCTCATAGAATCTTCTCTAACAACCCTATAAAGTAGATATTATCATTCAATTTTACAGATGAGATCATTGATGCTCAGTTAAATACAGTCAATAACAAATAGTAGACTTAGGGTATGAGCAGAACTCACCATCTTGACCACACTGTTACCATGGCCACAGCAGCATGTTAAATACTCAACAAGTAACCCCTAAGCAAACACAGTTCTCCAGAAACTCCACATGACAACTGTGATCTTCGACTTTTCTACTATTTCAAGGAATTCACATCTTGTCCAAATTTGCAGGTAGCTGGAATACTTTGATACCTAAATATTAATATTATAGTAACTCTTCATACTGAATAAAGATTTTTGCCTAAAATTTATTCCCCAGAGGAAAAAAAAAATCCTGCAGATTTTCCATAGAGATAGATGATTTCTTCTAACCTCTGTGAAAGATCACATCAGGCAAAATGGAAATGATGAAATATGTATTTAGAAGATGCTGATACTGAAAATATCCCATGGATCACTCTCAAATTTAGACAAATTTCTATCTCAGTGCCATGATAAAATGGACAAGATAACATATTGGATCAAGAAACAAGAACTCAACAGTTCATCTAGGCAGCGACGCAGTTATGAATAATTTTAATAAATATGCAAAGTTGGTATTCGGCCACATAAAATAGCTAGTCAATTGTGAACCTGAAATATATTTTTAGACTCTAATATGTCTGTCCTTGGAATTAAATAATTAATCGTCACTTTCATGAATACTACGATTTTTGAGTCTAGGGTACCTGCTTTTCGTCTTGTGCTTTTTTTAAGATTAATTTTGATCTCGTCACCATTTTCTCGGTGACTCTTTTATAGATTAATTTTATAGCTCAATTGTTATTCTACGGCTAGGTTCTGCATAGTAGAATACGTTGCTGATCACTTGCCACGTGCATCTCTATACCCTAGAGATAACACTGCTGAACAGACTTCAAGGACATGATTGGAAATAATAAATCCTATCTGTACTCCAGCAAATACAGACAGGAAGACACAGAATACACGTAGAAACAAATGCATCTGAAGCACCAAAGACAAGCTAATGAAGCGAGTACTCGGCTGCTGTAACTGAACAGGGACATGACAACTACTTACTGTAGCCTTAACTAGTGGTCCATGCTTGAGAGGCTGGTTCAGGAAGTTATGGGTTAGCTACCCCCGGGTCCTAAAGACTCCGGATCTGTCTTTGTCTCCAGGGTGAAACCAACACTTACCGAGAGAGTGAAACTTACACGCTTAGCTGCCTAGCTAGTTAAGAAATTGGCTCTGGAATGCAATATATTTCCCAAGATTGACTTTTCTAGTTACATTCATTATAGACACAAAAAGAAGATGAGAATAAAAGTGAAGAGCACTAAACACTCAAGTTCAGATGCTGTCTCATGGTCTTAAGTTATCTCTAAGCCTGTTGATTTTAATTATAGCCCTGCGATTACAAAGTACTTACCAAGTGATGTGAAATAGTAAGCACTTTATGTGCATTTTCTCACTTGGTTCTCTTAACAATGCAATTGTATTACGGCACCATATGCAACTGTACTACAACATGGTGCAATCAGAACAAGTAACACTATTAAGTGAATCATTATTAATTCCATGTCACATATTGAAAAATATACGTAAAGCCTGCTAAGTGTGAGGCATTTTGGAGCTAAGCAAAAGTGGTGAATCAAAAGATACTGATCTGATGGGCTTCCCTGGTGGCACAGTGGTTAAGAATCCACCTGCCAATACAGGGGACATGGGTTCTATCCTGGTCCGGGAAGATCCCACATGCCATGGAGCAACTAAGCCCGTGTGCCACAACTACTGAGTCTGCGCTCTAGAGCTCAAAAGCCACAACAATTGAGCCCACGTGCCACAACTATTGAAGCCTGCGAGCCTAGAGCCCATGCTCCGCAACAAGAGAAGCCACCACAATGAGAAGCCCGTGCACGGAAACAAAGAGTAGCCCCAATGGCCACAACTAGAGAAAGCCAGCGCAGAGCAACGAAGACCTAACACAGCCAATAAATAAATAAATAAATAAATAAATAGAATTTATTAAAAAAAAAAAGAGAGAAACAGCTGAACACCAGCAGACGGCCTTGGACACCAGATGGGACTGCGGGGAGCCCGACATAGCCGGTAGGGAGGCATCTACGAGGGCTCAAAGAGGGTGAAGCGGCGGAGCTGTGGCAGACGGGAGGGAGTGAGAAACATTCGGAGGGTCCGCAGCGCAGCTCAGCGTTCCCGGACCAAGACATCGATCCGCAGCTGAACGGAGGGTCCAGGAGCGGGAGTGTGGGAGCAGGAGAGCTGGTTCAGTGTGGGAAACATTGTTGCCGGTAGGGTGACGGACCGAGAGGACAGGAGGGAGGAGGCCCGCGGAGAGGAGTGCCCGTTCCTGAGAGCTGCCCGGCCATGATGGCGGCTGGAGGCTGCAGGCTCACTGGCGGCTGGGAGGAGCCGCGCGCATAGCCTCTCTCTCTCTCTTTCCGCGCCTCTGCAACAGGCAGTGGAGAGACGCCCTGCAGGCCACCTAAGGCGCTCAGGGATAACAAGTACCCTCAGGCACTCGGGTGGGGCTAGATTAAAACCCCTTGCAATGCCAGCAGCAGGGAGGCTGCCGAGAGAAAAAAAAAAAAAAAAAAAAAGAAAAGAAAAAAAAACCCCGAGAGAGGCCCAACTCTAAGACTTTCTGTTTACGCCTGAGCCACCGGCGCCCTCTGCAACAGGCACCTCCAAGCCTGACTGAGACATCAGTGCGCCACTGCTCACTCCCTCCCAGGAGAAGGAGCCACTGTTGTACCCTCTCCCTCCCCACACACCAAGGCTTACAGACAAACAATAAAGGAACCTCTGCTGGTCACAGAATAACGCAAAAAAACCCAAGGACAAGCAACCCCAAAAGTTTGGACAACCATGAGGAAACAAAGAAACACCATGCAGGCAAAGGAGCAAGAAAAAAACCCACAAGACCAAATAAATGAGGAGGAAATAGGAAAAATGCCTGAAAAGGAATTTAGAGTAATGATAGTAAAAATGATACAAAATCTCGATAACAAAATAGAGAAAGTACAAGAAACAGTTCATAAGAACTCAGAAAAACAAACAGCAATGGATAACAAAATAACTGAAATTAAAAATACTCTAGATGCTATAACCAGCAGAATGACTGAGGCAGAAGAACGAATAAGTGAATTGGAAGATAAAATGGGGGAAATAACTGCCACAGAGCAGGAAAAAGAAAAAATAATAAAAAGATTAAAAGACAGTCTCAGAGACGTCACTGATAACATTAAGCGTACCAACATTCGAATTATAGGCATCCCAGAAGAAGAAGAAAACAAGAAAGGGTCTGAGAAAATATTTGAAGAGGTTCTAGTGGAAAACTTCCCCAACATGGGAAAGGAAATAATTCACCAAGTCCAAGAAGCACAGAGAGTCCCATACAGAATAAACCCAAGGAGAAATACACCAAGGCACATATTAATCAAACTAACGACAATTAAACACAAAGAAAAAATATTAAAAGCAGCAAGAGAAAAGCAACAAACAACATATAAGGGAAAACCCATCAGGATAACAGCTGACCTTTCCACAGAAACTCTGCATGCCAGAAGGGAATGGCAGGATATCCTGAAAGTCCTGAAAGAGAGAAACCTACAGCCAAGAATACTCTACCCAGCAAGAATCTCATTCAGATTTGAGGGAGAAATCAAAAGCTTTCCAGACAAGCAAAAGTTAAGAGAATTCAGCACCACCAAACCAGCCTTACAACAAGTGCTAAAGGAACTTCTCTAAGTAAGAAACACAAGAAAAGGAAAACACCTACAAATACAAACTCAAAACAATTAAGAAAATGGTCATTGGAACACACATGTCAATAATCACTTTAAATGTAAATGGACTAAATGCTCCAACCAAAAGACACAGACTGGCTGAATGGATACAAAAACAAGACCCTTCTATATGCTGCCTACAAGAAACCCACTTCAGACCAAGGGATACATATAGACTGAAAGTAAAGGGATGGAAAAAGATATTCCATGCAAATGGAAGTCAAAAGAAAGCTGGAGTAGCAATACTCATATCAGACAAATTAGACTTGAAAGTAAAGACTATTAAAAGAGACAAGGAAGGACACTACATAATGATCAAGGGATCCATTCAAGAAGAACAGATCACAATGGTAAATATCTATGCCCCCAATATAGGAGCACCTCAATACATAAGGCAAATGCTAACAGCTATAAAAGGGGACATCGACAGGAACACAATAATAGTGGGAGACTTGAACACCCCACTTACATCAATGGACAGATCATCCAAACAGAATATAAATAAAGACACACAAGCTTTAAATGACACATTAGACTATCTCGACTTAATTGATATTTATAGGACATTCCATCCAAAAACGGCAGACTACACGTTCTTCTCAAGTGCACACGGAACATTTTCCAGGATAGATCACATCTTGGGTCACAAATCAAACCTCAGCAAATTCAAGAAAATTGAAATCATATCAAGCATCTTCTCAGACCACAACGCCATGAGACTAGATATCAATTACAGGAAAAAACCTGCAAAAAAGACAAACACATGGAGGCTAAACAATTCACTCTTAAACAACCAAGGAATCACTAAAGAAATCAAAGAGGAAATCAAAAAATATCTAGAAACAAATGACAATGAAAACACAACAACCCAAAACCTATGGGATGCAGCAAAAGCAGTTCTAAGGGGGAAGTTTATAGCAATACAGTCCTACCTTAAGAAACAAGAAAATGATCGAATAAACAACCTAACCTTACACCTAAAACAACTAGAGAAAGAAGAACAAAGAAACCCTAAAGTGAGCAGAAGAAAAGAAATCATAAAGATCAGAGCAGAAATAAATGAAAAAGAAAGGAAAGAAACCATAAGAAAAATAAATAAAACTAAAAGCTGGTTCTTTGAGAAGATTAACAAAATTGATAAACCATTAGCCAGACTCATCAAGAAAAAAAGGGAGAAGATGCAAATCAACAGAATTAGAAATGAAAAAGGAGAAGTAACAACGGACACCTCAGAAATACAAAACATCATGAGAGACTACTACAAGCAACTATATGCCAATCAACTGGAGAACCTGGAAGAAATGGATACATTCTTAGAAAAATACAATCTTCCAAGACTGAACCAGGAAGAAATAGAAACCATGAACAGACCAATCACAAGTACGGAAATTGAGGCAGTGATTAAAAATCTCCCAACACACAAAAGCCCAGGACCAGATGGGTTCACAGGCGAATTCTATCAAACATTTCGAGAAGAGTTAACACCTATCCTTCTCAAACTCTTCCAAAATATTGCAGAAGGCGGAGCACTCCCAAACTCATTCTATGAGGCTACCATCACCCTGATACCAAAACCAGGCAAAGATGTCACAAAAAAAGAAAACTATAGACCAATATCACTGATGAATATAGATGCAAAAATCCTCAACAAAATACTAGCTAACAGACTGCAACAGCACATTAAAAAAATCATACACCATGATCAAGTGGGGTTTATCCCTGGGATGCAAGGATTCTTCAATATACGCAAATCAATCAACGTGATACATCATATCAACAAATTGAAGGATAAAAACCATATGATCATTTCAATAGATGCAGAAAAAGCTTTTGACAAAGTTCAACATCCATTTATGATAAAAGCTCTCCAGAAAATGGGCATAGAAGGAAATTACCTCAACATAATAAAAGCCATATATGCAAAACCAAAAGCCAACATTGTTCTCAATGGAGAAAAACTGGAAGAATTCCCTCTAAGAACAGGAACAAGACAAGGGTGTCCACTCTCACCACTATTATTCAACATAGTTTTGGAAGTCTTAGCCACAGCAATCAGAGAAGAAGAAGAAATAAAAGGAATCCACATTGGAAAAGAAGAAGTAAAATTGTCACTCTTTGCAGATGACATGATATTATATATAGAAAACTACCAGAAAACTGCTAGCACTGATTGATGAGTTTAGTAAAGTAGCAGGATACAAAATTAATGCACAGAAATCTCTTGCATTCCTATACACTAACAACGGAAGAGCAGAAAGAGAAATTAAGGAAACTCTCCCATTCACCATTGCAACCAAAAGAATAAAATACCTAGGAATAAACCTGCCTAAGGAGGCAAAAGATCTGTATGCAGAAAACTTTAAGACATTGATGAAAGAAATCAAAGACGACACAAACAGATGGAGGGACATACCATGTTCCTGGATTGGAAGAATCAACATAGTGAAAATGTCTGTACTACCCAAAGCAATTTACAGATTCAATGCAATCCCGATCAAATTACCAATGGCATTTTTCACAGAACTAGAGCAAGAAATCTTACGATTTGTATGGAAACGCAAAAGACCCCGAATAGCCAAAGCAATCTTGAGAAGGAAAAATGGAGTTGGTGGAATCAGGCTTCCTGACTTCAAACTATACTACAAGGCCATAGTGATCAAGACAGTATGGTACTGGCACAAAAATAGAAAGGAAGATCAATGGAATAGAATAGAGAACTCAGAAGTAAGCCCAAACACATATGGGCACCTTATCTTTGACAAAGGAGGCAAGAATATACAATGGAAAAAAGACAGCCTCTTCCATAAGTGGTGCTGGGAGAACTGGGCAGCAACATGCAAAAGAATGAAATTAGAACACTTCCTAACACCATACACAAAAGTAAACTCCAAATGGATTAAAGACCTACATGTAAGGCCAGACACTATCAAACTCCTAGAGGAAAACATAGGCAGAACACTATATGACATCCATCAAAGTGCCATCCTTTTTGACCCACCTCCTAGAATCATGGAAATAAAATCAAGAATAAATGAATGGGACCTCATGAAACTTAAAAGCTTTTGCACAGCAAAAGAAACCATAAACAAGACTAAAAGGCAACCCTCAGAGTGGGAAAAAATAATTGCCTATGAAACAACGGACAAAGGATTAACCTCCAAAATATACAAGCAGCTCATGCAGCTGAATACCAAAAAAGCAAATAACCCAATCCACAAATGGGCAGAAGACCTAAATAGACATTTCTCCAAAGAAGACATACAGATGGCCAACAAACACATGAAAAGATGCTCCACATCACTAATCATCAGAGAAATGCAAGTCAAAGCCACAATGAGGTATCACCTCACACCAGTCAGAATGGCCATCATCACAAAGTCTGGAAACAACAAATGTTGGAGAGGGTGTGGAGAAAAAGGAACTCTCCTGCACTGTTGGTGGGACTGTAAATTGGTACAGCCACTATGGAAAACAATTTGGAGGTTCCTTAAAAAACTACAGATAGAACTACCATATGATCCAGTAATCCCACTACTGGGCATATACCCAAAGAAAACCATAATCCCAAAAGAAACTTGTACCATAATGTTTATTGCAGCACTATTTACAATAGCCAGAACATGGAAGCAACCTAAATGCCCATCAACAAAGGAATGGATACAGAAGATGTGGCATATATATACAATGGAATATTACTCAGCTATAAAAAGGGATGAGATGGAGCTATATGTAATGAGGTGGATAGAACTACAGTCTGTCATACAGAGTGAAGTAAGTCAGAAAGAGAAGGACAAATATTGTATGCTAACTCACATATACGGAATCTAAAAATGGTACTGTTGAACTCAGTGACCAGAACAAGGATGCAGATACAGAGAATGGACTGGAGAGCTCGAGGTATGGGAGGGGGCCGGGGGTGAAGGGGAAACTGAGACGAAGCGAGAGAGTAACACAGACATATATAAACTACCAACTGTAAAATAGTCAGTGGGAAGTTGTTGTATAACAAAGGGAGTCCAACTCGAGGATGGAAGATGCCTTTGAGGACTGGGGCGGGGAGGGTGGGGGGGGCTTGGGGGGGGCGTCAAGGAAGGGAGGGAAGATGGGGATATGTGTATAAAAACGGATGATTGAACCTGGTGTACCCCCCAAAAAAATAAATAAATAAATAAATTAAAAAAAAAAAAAGCATCTGCCTGCCAATGCAGGGGACACGGGTTTGAGCCCTGATCCTGGAAGATCCCATATGCCATGGAGCAACTAAGCCCATGTGCCACAACTACTGAGCCAACGAGCTGCAACTGCTGAAGCCTGCGTGCTTAGAGTCCGAGCTCTGCAACAAGAGAAGCCACCACAATGAGAAGCCCGTGTACTGCGATGAAGAGTAGCCCCCACTCTCTGCAATTATAGAAAGCCCACAAGCAGCTATGAAGACCCAGTGCGGCCAATAAATTAGATAAATAAATAATTTTTTAAAAAGATACTGATCTGAGCCCTTCTAAAGGTTACAATCTAATAGGAAAAAATGTATCACATAATTACACAAATAAACATAACATTACAAGAGCAGTAAGCTAAGAGAGGTATGAGGTATCCTGATAACAGAAAACTGGTAGAATAATGCGGTGAGCTGGAGCTCAGACTTTGCAGGAAGACTGCCTAGGTTTGAATTCTGGCTCTACCCGGGATCAACTGTAGCCCTGGGCAAGTTGTTTAATCCCCCTTGAAGCAGTTTCTCCTTCCATAACACATGAGAATAAACAGTTCTCACTTCATGGAGTTGTTACAAAGGTTCAATAAATGATTGTGGTTGTTTTCTGCTATTATAATGATTTGACCTTGATGATGGGGCTGTGGTCAAGGTAGATTCCTCAGAGAAAGTGATAAATGACCTAAAATCTGCAGAGCGGTGGGAATTAATCAGGCAATAGAAGAGGACAGGTGTGGGTAGAAGCAATGTTTCAGGCAGAAGTAAAAACACGCGAAAAGATCTGATGAGCAATATGTGATATTAACTAGCTCGGTTATCTTAGATCATTTAATCACTTTGGGATTCAATTTCTTCATCTGAAAAATAAGGAGGGAAATTAGATTATCTCACTATTCTATCAAATTTGAACACAACAGAACATTTGAAGTAGACTTTAAGTGAACACATCTGACTCCTTTCCCTAGTTCTAAATGCAGCCAAAAGGTCCTCAGATGTAAATTTTAAGAACATCTCCATTTTATTTCCTTTCTAGTCCCCTTGCTCTGATCTCCCTTATTAGTAACGTTCCTACATCTGTAAATAAAAGGAATCACACTGCAGTGACCTCGTTGTCTATTTGTGATGGTGGTTTCTGCTTTTCCAACTGTAATGTCAATTTTCCGCTTCAGGATTAGCATCCACGGACATGATTCTAAGCAGCTATGTCCTATCAAAGGGTCTGTTGTGTAGAAATATGGCTGAAAACATGTTTCAATTTACCAAACTACTGATATAACATCATATGCATTTATGGCCACAAGAGACGTCAATTCACTGCGAGGCAGTGGGTTTTTCCATCAACACTTGTGTACTGCTTTATGCAGGAGTTCAAGCTTTACTACTTCAACCTTGTCTTAGACATTATTTGCAAATTTCAACTGCTTAAGGTGAACGTTGGTACACACTTCAGAATACGTGGTGCTGGTGCAATCAGAGCTTATTTTCAGTAACCAAATGTTAGACCAGGGTACCTCAAGAGTCTGACCCATAATCCTGTAGCCCTTAATACATTACCGGGGTCAGACAGGTTCAGAGCACTTAAATAACATACTCATGATAATGTGCCCAGCAGACGGCAGAGCTGTGATTCAAACCCAAGTTTACCTCACTCTAAAAAGCCCATGCAAGTTCTCTTTGTAGTGTCTTCTTAAAATTAACCAACCTTCCTTCCTTCTTCCCTCCCTCTCTTTCTTCCTTCCTTTCTCTCTCTCTTTTCTTCCTCCCTCCCTCCCTTTCTTTCTTCCTTTTCAAATCACTCCACTGCTTTCTATCCATTTGTCATTAACTTACATTTTGGAACTTCCAAAGGCTGCTGATCTTACAGGGTTTGACACACTGCTTTACTCGCCCTAGGGAATGCTGATGTCTACTTCCCAGCTCATCAAAGAGAAGCTCCCTCTCACCCTGACACTGAATTCATAAAAGCAGCCATTTCCTCATCTGCTCTTCCTCATTCTTGCTTGTACACAGCAGTCAGAGCAAGGCAAAGGTGCTGGTATTTAACAGCACCCAGTATTATCAGCTCACAGACTGACTGAGAGAGGTCGTTAGCAAGCATAGCCTGACCACAAATGGTTTCTGAGTCAAAATTGTAAATTACAAAACAAAGGCCCAGATAAAGCAGTTCCTGTTCAGGCCTATGTAATACAAGTCAAATCAATGAATTGTTTTCTAAAGCTGACCAGGTGAACGTTTACTTCCCATTGTTTATGCTCACGCCCAACTAAGGAAGAAAATTTTGATGTGTTTTAAATTATAGAGGAGAGCACAGGGACTAGCAGATATGGCTTGGCACCTGAAAGGAGAGGAAATAGAGTTCATTCAATGTTCCCCACGCTCGCTACACAATCGTACATGCTAAGGACTCTTTTTTACTCCATGGTAACACTCAAAAATACACACACTCAATTGCTGACAATTTCCTTAAATCAGCTAGTGATGCATACGCAAAGGCATAAATTGAAAAGCTGATATCCTACCTCTTCAAAAGCATAAAGTCCAGCAATAATAATAATATGTTGCCACAAAGTCTTGGGCTCTGCTCCAATGAGGGGTTGACAGGCTGGTGACTGGTCAGAGTAGGGGGCCTGGAGAAGACTTAACCAAAAGGAAGATGAACTCTTCCCTCCAGATTAAACTGGCCTCCTGAATTCTAGCCCATAAAACCTCTTCTCTACTAGATATCTCTCCACTTAGGGGTGTCTAGAAACCTCAAATTCAGTGTTTATAAGACCAAACTCATCTTTCATGCTCTCCTGCTCTGTCTCCTCCCTTTCTTTCAGTGGTCCATTGGTCAGCACCATGGATAGCTCTGCAGGAAATGCTGGCTCCAATTAGGACCGAAATGAAAGAATCTTTTATAGATTGGGGGGGGGGGGGGAATCTGGGGTGGAAGGAGTGGAATCTGAGCTACTTATGTTTTATTTTTGTTTTAAGGTCAAGTAATGTCATAATGACTTTACAGGCACTATCCTCACAATTCTATGACACTGGCACTAATAATTCTTCTATTATATTTAAAATAGTTTTAACTTTTTTTGGGGGAAAATTTTACCCATACACTGAAGTCAAGAGAATAATAGAAGTCCCCATGGACCCACCAACAGCTTCAAAAATGATCTACTAGGAGTATGTCTTGTTTCATTCATTTTCACTTCTCTCTGCCCCTCTCCCCCTGCTCGACTCAATTCTTTTGAAGCAAAAACAAATCCCAGAAATTATATTAGTTCATCCATAAACATTTAAGCATATAACCACAACTATTAGCACATAAAAAATTAATGATTCCTTAACATCAGCAAATATCCAGTATTTAAATTTCCTATGATCTCAAAAAAAATTTTATACCTGTTTGTTTCAATGAGATTTTTAAAAAACATGTTGGAGATGTTTTAATACACTGTATTAATACACTGCTATTATTCTTATTGATATTCAAACCATCCCATTTTTGGCCAATGAGTGCCTCTAAGTTGCCATCCGGGGTTCTTTTGACACAATCTTTGACAGCTTCCTTGCTTTCTGGATGGACAGGATATTTCAGGATCTAACAGAGACCTGCAATTAGCCATTTTTCTAAGGATTCCACAGTTCTTTTAGTGGGAAATGGTATTTAAAGAAAATGATCCAGGAGCTTAAGCTACTATGTTGGTCATTATTTTCTAGCCCTATTTGGTGGACAGGAAAAAAAACCCTATTTTTTAAAGTTAAAAATATATATATATCATTAGGTCTCACTATATTTCCAATTCAAATTTAGGGCTCTAAAATTTAATTAACTTTTCTAAATTTTTATCTCCTTTCTCTCTGGGTGAAAATCCTAGTCCCAAATGACATTGATATAATTAATATTTATGTAATTATAAAAAACATGAGGGAACTACACTAAGGCATATTAAAATCAAATTGCTCAAAACCTGCGATAAAGAGAAAACCTGAAAAGCAGCGAACGTGGGGAAAGGGTTACAGCAGAGGAACGAAGATAAAGATACAGCAGATTTCTTGTCAGAAACAATGCAAGGGAGAAGACAGTAGAACAAAATCTTTAAAGCATTGAAATATTTAACTAAGATTCTATACCCAGCGAAAACAGCTTTCAAAAATGAAGGTGAAATAAAGTTTTGCAGATATATAAAATATGAAAGAATTTATACATGGCAGATCCAAAAGATGATAAAACTTAAAGGAAGCCCTTTAGGTAGAAGGAAAATTATACTAGGCAGAAACATGGATTTATGCAAAGGAATGGGGAGCACTAAAAACAGCAAACTGTAACTAAACACATAAAATACCTTATTTTTAATTATATTTGTATAAAACATATTTTACTGTTGAAAACAATGAAAATGTAATGTGGAGTTTATAATACCAGTAGAAGTAAAATGTATGACAACAAAAGCATAAAGCCTGGGAGATGAGAAATGAAAGTTCATTATTTTAAGGTTCCTATAATATATGTGAAGTGGTATAATCTCACTGTGAAAGATCACAGTTGTAAACTATAAGCTCTAAAATGTACACTGAAATTAAAGAAGCCAAAAAAGGAGAGAAAATAATGTAAAATATACACAGTCCAAAAGACACAAAAGAAGTGTGTGTTGGGGGGGGGGGGATGAAACAAATAGAAAAAAAACAATAAGGGGATAGATTCAAACTTACCTATATAACTAATCACATTAAGTCTAATTGGTCAAAATATCCAAATTAAAAGACAAAGACTGTCAGATGACATCAAAAAGCAAGAACTATATGCTATCTACTAGAAATTCACTTGAAATATAGAGGTACAAATAGGTTAAAATGAAAAGAATGGAGAATTATATACCATTCTAACATTACTTAAAATAAACAAAATAAAGATGGGTTGGCTATAATGATAGCAGACCAAGTGGATTTCCGGCCAAAGAAGATAATTAAAGAATTTTACTACATAATGCAAAAAAGGTCAATTCATCCAGAGGACATAAACAATTCAAAACATTTATAAATCTCATTACAGAGCTTCAAAATATATAAAATAAAAACAGAATTGAAGAGAAATAAAACCATAATTGTAGTCTAAAATTTAAGTACTCCTGTCTCAATAACTGATAGAACTAGAAAAATCAGTAAGAATATAAAAGACAAACAACACAATCAACCAACACTGTACAGAAACAACTGTGTATTCATGTGCAAATATATGCACCTTGATCCATACCTCATACCATATACAAAGATTAACTCAAAACACATTGTAGATCTAAAGGTAAAACCTAAAATCATAGAGCTTGGACTAAAAAAAAAAGGAAAAAATCTTGTGAACTTGAATTAGGCAAACATATGACACCAAAAGCATAATCCATAAAAGAATAAATCTATAAGCTCAACTCAACCAAATTTAAAAGTTCTATTCTTCCAAAGACGCTGCCAGGAGAATGAAAAATCAAACCACAGAAAGGGAGAAAAGCTTTGCTAAGCATATATCTGACAAAGGATGTATATCTGCAACGTACAGAGAATATCAAAAATAATATTAAGAGAAACTACTCATTTTACAAAAATGGATAGGTTTGAACAAAAATTTCACTAGACAACATACAGGCATCACAAAAGCTCAACCTCATTATTCATCAGATAAATGCAATTTAAAACCATAATGAGAACCTACTAGAAAAAATAAAATTCAAAACACTGCTCATATCAAGTGTTGACATGGATGTGGAAGAGCTGGAATGCTCAGACACTAACGGTTGGTATATAACGTGATACTACCACATCGAAAATGGTTTGGCAGGTACTGAAGAAAGTAAATCTACACCTGCTGTATGGTCCACCCATTCCACTCCTAGGAATTCACAGTGACAGAACATGTCCCATCAAAGACTTGTACACAAAAACTGATAGAAACTTGATTTTTAATAGCCCCCAACTAGAAATAACCGAAATGTCCATCAACAGTCAACTTGCAAAATGAACTGTGGCATATCCACTCAATGGCTGACTACTCAGAAATAAAAGAAATAAATTATCAATACATGCAACAACGATTCTCAAGATTAATTATGCTGAATGAAATGAGCCTGATGTTTTACAAAAGGAAGAGTACACACACACAAATACACACACATTCTACAAAATGCAAACTTATGTACAGTTAGAAAGTAGATCAACGGTTGCCTGGGGATTGGGGGAAAGATGGGGAGGGGCAGGAGGGAGGGATACGGTTTACACAGGAGCACAAGAAAACTCTGTGTTCACTATTTTGATTACGGCGACTATTTTACAAGTACATACATGTCAAAATGTATCAAACTGCATATTTTAAATATTGATATAGTTTATTGTAGCAATGGCTCTTCAGTATAGATGGTAAATTAAAATGAAAAATCTAATTGACCCAATGCCACAAAGCTAGCAAAAGGGAAGAGTGGGATTCGAACCCAGGCAGCCCATCTCCAGAGCCAGTGCCCACACCTCCTGGTCCACGCCTTGGAGGGGAATCCCATATGCCTCCTGGAGGTAGCTTATCCTCCTGCTTGATGTCAGGTGGCTAAGCCCTCCTCTAGCTGTCTTCACGCCTAGGTAAGCTCCCTGGGGGCATTTCACAATTGATTTACATTTCCTTGAGGGTTTTCAGAAGCTCCCTGACCCCAAAGAAAGGCCTCTCCCGGGTCCTCAAGTTCTGCTGGCACAAGTGTGCACCTCCAGGACTCCGGCAAGAAGCCGGGTGACACTAGCTATGGTCAAGACCCCCTGTGCACCCTCTCTGGTTCTCTTTTGTAAAGGAGGCAGCTACGCTTATTTTTGAGAGCAGAAATTTTGGCATAACGTAAACAGAGCAACAACAATTCTCCCTCTCCCAAAACTAATCCCCATGATTCCACTTCTTAGGAAAAATACTTGGAATATCACCTTTTGTCATTAACACTTAGTTAACAATGAACATTTCACTAGGAGGATTTTGTGTGAAACAGAGAACATCAACACAACCTGTGGGAAATTTTAATTTCAAACTTGGAAGTGGCGTACTGACAGGATCCTCCTGTGCGTAGACACGGCCAGTATTTCTTTAAACACGCCCCCACTTCTCCCCATCACGCCTCCTCACCTCTGTTGGGTGTCTCCTGAGTCCAACAGGACCAACTGCACTTCCAGTGCAACAGGCAGGCAGATAAGTGATGACACACAACCTGCTACAGGTGAGGGCTCCTCCTTAACAGGGCTGATCGGGAGTCCTCTGGTTCCTTAAGTCTGAGTGATGTCAGAGGGATTCCTTCTGGCCTTTCACATCTAGGGTTTGAGGTTCAGAGACTGGGCTCCGAATTGCTTTTCTGACTTGTCAACAAAACATATTTCGAAGGCTGGGAAAAGGAGCTGCTGCCCCTCCCCTCCGCTCTCCTCTGCTCTTTATTTCTAAGTCATTACTATAGTTTAAAGCCTGCCAAGTCACCTTCTATAGACTCTGTCACACTATCCTGATGGAGGACAAAGCCACACCTGCATCCTGAGGTAAAGCTGCCAATCTCCAGGTCCTACACACAGAGGTGTCAGAGGATGGAGGCCTCGCTGATGCAAAAACAAAAGCAAAACCAGGCTGATGGACTGAGTCCACGGCAAAGACCGGCTTGTTGCTCTGCTATATTTTCCCCTATGACCTCCTAAACACCCATGTGTGGAGCTCCTCTCAAAGGCTAGCTGAAAAGAGCTGCTAGATGGGGTGGGAAAGATCTGGCTGGGGAAGGCTGCAGCCCTGGCAACATCACAGAAACTTCTCTGGTGATGGAAGCAGCTCTAATAATATCATGAAATCAAAGCTTAGACGCAAGAAGGGAAACATAAAAAATGTATCACGGACGTGTGACGCAAGGTTTAAAGAAAACTTCCTCTGGTATAAGTGTCTGAACCGCAGGCTACAATGTACAGCTGAAACAACAGCAACTCCCATTCACCCAGTATCTTGAGGGCTGACCAGGTGCCAGGCACTGTCTGAGGCCCCTGGGGACACAGCGGTGCTCTCAACAAAGTTCCTGCTCTTGGGGAGACCTCCATTCTAGAAGGAGGCAGAAAAAAATAACATTAGGGGCAGGGAGGGTGGTGGGGTCTATTTTAGGTAGAGTGATAATGAGAAGTGTTTCTCCGACAGTGTGCTGAACTTCAATGAGATGGAGGGGCCAGCCCAAGGCCATCGAGAAACTGAATAGAAAGGTAAAGCTGGGACTTCCTGGCAGCGCAGTGGCTAAGAATCCACCTGCCAATGCAGGGGACACGGGTGTGACCCCTGGTTCAGGAAGATCCCACATGCTATGGAGCCACTAAGCCCACGAGCCACAACTACTGAGTCCACGAGCCATAACTACTGAAGCCCACATTCCACAAGAGAAGCCACTGCAATGAGAAGCCCATACACCACAACAAAGAGCTGCCCCCACTTGCCACAACCAGAGAAAGCCCGCGCCCAGCAACGAAGACCCAACACAGCCAATAAACAAATAAATAAATAATAAACATTTTTAAGAAAGGGTAAAGCTATTTGTGTTAAAAGACAAATATTAGTGCCTAAGAAAATAAAGAAGGAATAGACAAAAGCTCAAAAGGTTATGCAGGCAGACCTCATTTTACTGTGCTTTGCTTTACTGCACGTCACAAATGGCATTTTTACAAATTGAAGGTCTGTGGCAGCCCTGCGTCGAGCAAGTCTATCGGTGCCATTTTCCCAACAGCATTTGCTCGCTGCATATCTCTGTGTCACATTTTGCTAATTTTCACAGTATTTCAAGCTTTTTCATTATTATCATATTTATAATGCAGATCTGTGATCAGCTATCTTGGGTGTTACTACTACTACCCGCCAAAGGCTCACATGATGGTTAGCATTTTTTTTTTTTTTTTTTGGCACACGGGCTTAGTTGCTCCATGGCATGTGGGATCTTCCTGGAGCAGGGATCGAACTCATGTCCTCTGCATTGGCAGGCAGATTCCCAACCACTGCGCCACCTAGGAAGCCCGATGGTTAGCATTTTTGAGCAATGAAGTATTTTTTAATTAAGGTCAGTACATTAATTCTTTAGCAACAGAAATAATGCTATTGCACACTTCACAGACTACAGTATAAACACAGCTTCTATGTGCACAGGGAAACCAAAATTTCATGACTCTATTGCGATATTGACTTATGTTCTCCCTACTTCACTGTTACTGCCTCTTAATTGAATGAGATTCTATCTAGATATCAGGTGATCTACACCTTTATGTTACTGAGTGGCCCACACATTTGGTTTCTTTAGTATAAAACCTGGAAAGAGGTGGCGATTTTTTTTTCTTTTCAGGTACTCCAGGGACACGGACAAGATCTCCTGAACTCTGCAGTTAATTCCAAACACTTGAGTCCAGAGTCAGGCAGACAAGAAAATGAAGACACACAAATGTGGAATCACTAAGCAAAACACGTGGATGATTTTGTGCATACAGCTTGGCAAAGGGGGACTGGATTCTGATGACAGAGGAAGGCCAAAACAAACAATGTTACAAGTAATTAGGAAACAATTGTGTGAATGCAGGCTCTTGAGTCCAGGCAATTGTTTCGCTCTGTCACTCTCGTGGCTGTCAGACCTCATGTCACCCTACCCTACCCTTGGTGCTTACTTGGAAAACATGCATTGCTGGGCCTCGGATGTTGGACGTCAATGCTATTTCCCACTTAAAGGAACCAGGACTCTGTGGAGAAGACTCAGTTCTTTGTTGGGACAAAGGAATTAAAACCTGGGACTGGACCTAACCTAGTGAAAAATCAAAGACACAAAGAAGAGAGGATGCAGAGAGTGTGGGACGGATTGTACCACCAATCTGATCGCAGTCACTGGTACAAGATGAGCTGAGAAAGGCCCAGAGTCCATAAGATGCCCAAAGAGATAAATAGTATGAAGTATGGTTGAGAAAGGTCACAGCCTTGAAGACACATCAACTGAAGTCCAACTGCAAAACAACATAAATGTATGGCCTTCAGTGGATGAATGCACACCCACTGAACCAGAGGGGCAGCAGGAACGCAGACTTGTATTTGTCATTCTGGAACCACCCACATAAGGGGATGAACTCGGAATTAGAGTCGATGTAGGAAGACAGGCTTTCAGGGACTGAATAGCTGGGAAAAGAGAGACACCACTTCAGGACCCCTACAGGGGATAGAGGATGGGGATACGGTTTTCAAGGAGTCTGATGTGATTCAAGACCCAGAAAAGTCAAATGATCACGATCGTATCTTTAAGCCTCATACACTGAGAATTTCAGTACAAACTCAGCATTTCCTCGCTTTGTTCCTGATGTTACCCCAAAGCAACAAGGTGAAAGAGTCATTGTTCTTTTTATTATTTTTTAAATTTTTTATATTGGAGTATAGTTGATTAACAATGTTGTGTTAGTTTCAGGTGTACAGCAAAGTCATTCAGTTACACATATACTTGTATCTATTCTTTTTCAAATTCTTTTCCCATTTAGGTTATCACAGAATACTGAGCCGAGTTCCCTCTGCTATACAGTAGGTCTTTGTTTGTTACCTGTTTTAAATATAGACATGTGTACATGTCAATGGAGTTTGGTTTCTGGCTCTATGACTTAGGTAAACTACTGGCCATTTTCCCTAACCTGAGGCTCTTCATTCTCTCACCTAAAAGCTGGGCGACACCTACATCTCATGGAATCATGAGATCATGGTAGATGAAGCCTGCATGGAACCTACCAGGGCCTGGAACAAGGCAGGAGGCCTCCTTGCCAATTTCCTCTCCTTAGTGTAACTGAGGCAACTTCTGTCACTACTCACTCATCCAGCTGGATAACAGTGCGTGAATACAAGAAAAATGAGGGATACGGAAAGTATCCGACTTTATCACACATCTGAATTTTTCTAGTAAAAGCTGCTTGAGATTCTTAGTATTTCAACCACTGTAAAGCTAAAACTCATCTTGCATAATGCATTCGCATGGTGGTCTGGAAGGAGCATTTTGCCCACATGCCATTATTTCTTTTTCTAACCATGTTCCAGGATGAAACTAAAAAAGAATATTTTTACTCAACCAGCTTGATGACCAGTATCTCTCTTGTTGCCCTGTCTTGTTAATTACACTTGTGAAAACGAAGAAGCTAGTCTCAGAAAACTTAAAATAATACAGTTTCAAGATTTTAAGTATTTCAAAACAAAAACTTTTATTGACAAAACTTACATTCCTTAGGAATCATCTAGAATTTAGTACCAAAATAAATTTCCTAGTTGCAAGACACATTCTATTAAAAGATCGCCACTCACGCAGTTTCTATTGAGAATGCACAAGAACAGATTAAAAATGCTCCTAATCTCACACAAACAGTCTGAAACACACACGTCATCTTTGCTTACAGCCAAAAAAATTAAACGAGAGAAGAATTAAAACCAAAAAATCCATGTCTCATATATGGGAACCTAAGGCCCAATCTCTTCCTCTAACACAATCAGTTCTTCCAGGATTCATTCTTCCCTATTTCAAACCCTCAAGACCTTAAAAATATAGAAAAGCTTACCTTTCAACCACTTAAAACCTTAGGTGGGAAAATACTCCAACATAAAGAAACTCAATGAGAAAGTATGTCTTGTTTTTTTATTTCCCTTTTTCTCTTTTGCTAGGTCTTTGTCAATAAGCCCCCTTTCCCACGTCATGTTGGATTCGGCAGGAAAACTGGATGGTTATAGATTCTTCCAAGGATACAGGAAAGCCTGATGCTATCTGAGAGGTGTTACAAGCAATGCAGGGTTTCACCATGCTTGAGCCAAGAAGAGGAAGCGTGGATGTGGTCAGTGAGAAACCTTCTCTCGAGCTCTCACTTAGAGAGTGCCCTTCCAAGACTCAGGGCACGTTTTTGAGAGGGGATGTCCCCTTGAAGGTTTTGCGTGTACCTGGTTGGAGAGAGACCGATCAGAAGGGATAATTCCACTTAATCTCGACAAACAAATGGAAAGGGGACGTACAATAGAGAAAACCAATTACACAGCTACGCGCTTTGTGGTTTCTTCCCTCTTAACGTCATGGACTCTCTAGGTTAATTTTTTTTTTTTTTTTTGGCAGCGCTACACGGCATGTGGATCTTAGTTCCCCAACCAGAGATCGAACCCGCGCCCCCTGCAGTGGAAGTGTGTAGTCTTAACCACTGGAACTGTCAGGGAAGTCCCTTTTTTATTTACTTATTTTTTTTCTATAGGTTCAATTTTTTAAACACCCTATTCAACAGTGAATACATGTACAAAATGGAACGTTTAATGGGTACCAAAGGGTGAAAACCGAAAACAATGTGCACCCCCCCCTCCAACCTCAAGCTTCCAGCACCCCCACTCCCCACCCCGACTCGGGATAACCACCCGCATGGGTTTACTCTGTCTTCCTCAGCAACATCCCAGACATTCACAAGCACCATCACACACTCCAAATGCCCCGGGAAACACTCCCTTGATGGACAAAGAAAAGGCACAGACCCTCGGATTCACAGAGAGGAAGGTCTCCCGTTCAAAACATGATTCCTTTACTTGTGAAGTCAGAGAACTGTTTCATGTCCAACAAGTGTGCGCCAAAGAGATCAAGCCAAACAACGAAAGACTACGGTGAAGACAGAATCTTGCCTTCGTATCATACGCCGAGGACGCATCTTAATGTCTCCGGGCTTGTTTACCTTGTGACGGCAGAAATCGACAATGACAGTTTGGTTTCTTGTGGACGCCAGAATGGTGTTTTCTCTCAGAAATCAGGGCAACCTGTCAGAGGCTCCCCTGCCTGAGACAACGGGTCATTCATGTAGGACACCGAGGGTGCCACCTGCACGGCTCAGAAATGAGGGAGGCTTCAGTACTGCTTCCCCAAAGATTAGTCTTTCAAGGGAGAGAAAACATGCACTTTTATACCCTCCCCCAATATATAGGCCATATCCACAGAAATAAATATTGAATTATAAAATGCTGAATAGCACATATGAGCTTAGCACCATATCTGTCACGTGGTAGTCAGTGCTTGCAATTATTATTATTATTGTTATTATTATTATTATTATATTACTACTACTACTACCACTACTGTTAAAATTGCTGCTAAGGTAAAAGACTCAGAAGGAAGATGGTAAAAGGGATTTAGAGTTAATGGGCAGTAGGGAAACACTTGGAAAAAGGGTCTCTAAGAAAGCAATATTAACATGATACATGAAGAATAACTGGGCATTCAGCAGGTAAATGTGAGGATGGAACATTCCAGGCAGAGAAAACAGCACTTATGGAGAGCTGAGGTAGGAAGCCGGCTGTATCTTTAATGGGAAGTAACTCAGCCTCGTTCCGGGTTCACTCCCAGTGGATCTCCACCAGGGCTCTCGGGTGTCAGCTCAGCTCTGATCTGGGTCACAGCCATGACCTTCCTGTCCCAGAGGATAGCGAGATGCTGGGACACTCAGGACAGGGCTAGGGTGGGAGGAAAACTCCCCTCCAAGCAGCTCATCTCACACGATGGAGACCCAAGTCTTTTATCATATCATCACGATCATGATATCTTCACAGACACTGCCAGGAACACAGCAGACGCAGCCCGTGTCTCACGTTTGCCAGGAGCTGCACACAGAGCCCACCCTCAGGAAAGGCAATTTGTCCGCTGCTACTTCCACATATGCCGTTTCACAGAGTTCACGTTCAGCCATCTTGTCCCAAAGGAAGGGAATGAGGCTGGATAAGTCTTAACTTTGGATGACAGCTGTAATGAAATTCCGAAGAAAATGTAGGTACTGTTTTAAAAGAAAGGCTATAAGCTTAACATTGTTACGTGATGTTTCCTACCTTCTCTACCTGGAGTGTTCTCAGTCTTACAGTTAGATCAGACACAATATTCTACTGGAGAAAAACAAAGAGAAAAGGTTTTACCTAAGAAGATAACTGGGTCTTTGCATGAATTACGAGAAGCTCGCAGATATTTGGCTGTAAATATAACACACAACCGGCAAAAAGCACAGTCTTAAACGATCCTTTACATGTCACTTTCTCTACCCTATTAAGATGCTCGTTGTTTCTTTGATTTATCTGATAATAAATTTTTGATGACTGGTAAGTCTCATAAAATTGCTCTGGTGCTGACTACACTGATTAATAAGTCTGAAGAATCGAAAGTGTCAGGAATTCATGTGTATGAATAAGTTACTGCCAAACATATATTAGGAATTCCATAAAATATAGAATAAAAAGGTTGATCTGGTAAATTTATCTTGTATCTATTTTCCTGTAACGATTTATATTCAGGGTCATCATCTTCCATGGCCTTTTAAAAAAATGAATAAAGGAAATCCATGTAGAGGGCAAATTCAAGAATTAAACTAAATTAAAAAAATAATGAATTGATACAGATTATAAAACATGGTTTCCAGAAAAATAGAGAATTCGGGATTAGAAATCATGGCTGAGACGACGCTTAGAGGTGACCTAGTTTGAACCTCTTGCTTTTAAAGTGGGGAAGCTGAGAGTGGGTGTGATGAGGTCATTTGCCATTGACAGAACTGGGGCTGGGAGCCACCTCTACGACCGGCACTCTAGGAACAGACTTTATTTTCCCTCTGTTTCCTCGCAGGCTCCAGTAGAGTCCATCACTGAGTCTCTATGCCTTGGTGCCTCCTGTGAAAACATGCTCTCCATCTCTGATGTCTGTCTCCGCGCTGGGGAAGCAAACCAGCTTTAGTTACTTAGGAAGAGTATTCAGTGCCCTGTTCTTGGTGGTCTCTATCTTGCCCAGTAAGACTCCAGAGATCTTCTGAGCCAAGCCTGGAAAATGGAATAAAAGTCTAAGGGCTCCGGGTGTGGTTACTGGAACCCCAAGATGGAATAGGAAATTCCTGACTCCACACCTTACAGCAGGGGTCCCCAATCCCCGGGGCCAAGGACCAGTACTGTGGTCCCTGGCCTGTTAGGAACCAGGCCACACAGCAGGAGGTGCGCAACAGGCTGGCGAGCCAAGCTTCACCTGTATTTACAACCTCTCCCCACTGCCCGCATTGACCCCTGAGCTCCGCCTCCTTTCAGCATTAGGGTGAGTTGTACAATTATTTCGTCACATATTATAAAGTAGTAATAACAGAAATAAAGTGCACAATAAATGTTATGCACTTGAATCATCCCCAAACCATCCCCCCCCCCTCCCCAAGTCCATGGAGAAACTGTCTTCCACGAAACCAGTCCCTGGTGCCAAAAAGGCTGAGGACCGCTGCCTTACAGGGCAAAACATGGATAGCTACTATGCAGGACCACAAAGTCAGAAAGAGAAGATTCCACGCCTGCCGGGGGTCCCGTTGCAAGAGGCCACCAGGAGGCACAAAGGCCCCCCATGCTGCATTTTCCAGCCGTAAGACTCTTGTGAAAGGAACAAGGCGAGGTGCAATGGTGGGTGCTCTATGGAACTCTTTCTTCAATTCTCTAGTCGAATACTACACAGCAGGAGATTTCATAAGGTGCCTTTCGCTCCCAGGGTATCTTCAAATTCTAACCAGCTTTTGTGTTAACACAGTCCGTTCTTAAAAGATGATTAGAAGTAAAAATGCTGACCCCTCAGCCAAAAAAAAGAGCCTAACCTTTGTGTCCCTAAAATAAAACAATGGTGACTCTGCACGTTTTGAAGGAACCTTAACGTCTGACGGGCAAATGCATAAGAAAGGCATGGTGGAGAGCCAGGGGGAGGGGTGGATTAGATCTTCCTGAGTCATTTAAATACATTTACTAATAAACAGAATATACCTACCCACGAGGCTGCAGGGGCTATGGGAGAAGAGAGGAAAGACGGAGTGATGGAACAAATTGATAGAGAACTGAATGCATCTGAGTAACAACCTTGCTAGGGGCTGAACTGTGTCCCCCCAAAAAATTCACGTTGAAGTTCTAACCCCTACTAACCCGAATGGTTGAAGAGGCCAGGGTCTTAACGGGGTAATCAAATTAAAGTGAGGTTATTCAGGGTGGATCCTAATCCAGCATGGCTGGTGTCCTTATAGAATGGGGAAACTTGGACACAGAAACAGACACACCCAGGGAAGATGATGTAAAGACACAGGGAGAATACGGCCATCTGTAACCCATGGAGACCGGCCTGGAACAGATGCTTCCTCGACAGCCCTCAGGAAAAACCAGCTTGGCTCACACCTTGATCTTGGGCTTCTAGAACTGCTGGATGATAAATTTCTGTGCGGTGGCTCACACAGTCAAAATTAGACAAAATTAGGTATGAGCAGGAGGGAAAAAAAAAAGGTAGGGTGTTTATTCAGTAACCTTAAGTAAAATAACCAAAACTTCAATAAAAGTTATTTATTCTCTAAATAAGCACCCTCTAACTGGATGGAGGGGGAAAAAGTATGTACATTTTGGAAGTGATAAAACTGTATAAGTCAGAAAGAGAAGGACAAATATTGTATGCTAACTCACATATACGGAATCTAAAAATGGTACTGATGAACTCAGTGACAAGAACAAGGACGCAGATACAGAGAATGGACTGGAGAACTCGAGGTATGGGAGGTGGCGGGGGGTGAAGGGGAAACTGAGAAGAAGCGAGAGAGTAGCACAGACATATATATACTACCAAGTGTAAAATAGTCAGTGGGAAGTTGTTGTATAACAAAGGAAGTTCAACTCGAGGATGGAAGATGCCTTAGAGGACTGGGGCAGGGAGGGTGGGGGGGGACTCGAGGGGGGGGCGTCAAGGAAGGGAGGGAATACGAGGATATGTGTATAAAAACAGTTGATTGAACCTGGTGTACCCCCAAAAAAATAAAAAAATAAAAAAATAATTAAAATTAAAAAAAAAACAAACAAAAAAAACTGTATAGGTTCCAAATACGACTATTTAGAAATTAACTATTAGAATAGAAATCAGTATTTTCTTGACCACAAACTTTTTACATCATGAATCTGAAAAAATACAAATGAAATGATATATAAACACAATAGAAAAAAATCTAGATAATTATTTCCTTACTGTCGATAATAAATTCAGCATCACTAAATGCCAGTGGACATAGAACTCACATTTATGCTTTCTATCTGATAAAGTGGTCGAAAACTCCTTTCACAAGATTATGCATTCTAAGCCAAACTATCTGACATTATAGCAGAACCCTTAATTGCCCAAAATGACAAAAAACAAAACTTCCAACAATGCCTGACCAGAATAAGAGACCAGAGCTCAATAAAAAGCCAGCATGTAATAAAACAAGATATTACCGTGTAGAGAATAGAAATCACAGACAGTTTTGTTTGATTATAAAGTGCCACTTATTCATATATCTCTCAAATAAAAACAGCAAAGGCAGGCAATAACTCATCTTAGCTGGACAGAATACATCAAGCATGGAACTTGAAGACTGCTGGGAGTTAATGAAGGTTATCAACATGTAGGGCGGACCATGTCTCTGCGTCGGTCGATATTCCATAGTTCGATGTGATTATTTCAAGTGAGCATCATCTAAAAACGGAACTCAAAATAGCTCTTTCGGAAGAGGAAGTAACCTGACACATTTCCTTTCTGGAGTGTAGATGGAGTCTAGACTATGTTTATTTTCCTTCTGTCAAGAGGGACCAATTATCTATATTCTATTTACCTTAAATTGATACTGTAATACATCACGCTGTACATTACAGCTGCACGAGACAGGCTGAATGCACGCTTGAGAGTCAACATACGAGGAAGGACGATAAACGGTGGAGAGGAGAGACAGACACAATTGTTCTGCTCTTTAAAATGACATGTGAAAGCCTCTCGTATAGTGCGAGGTGCAGAGTAAACATCACTCTTCTCCCTTTAATGCAGCAGCTGTGTTTTTTCCCATTTGCTCATCTAAATTTATTTGCAACTCTTTACTGATAACTGCCCTAGTCATGGAATAAAATGCAGAAAGACTGACAAGAGCTCCAGCTCATTGGTCAAACCTGATTCCACAGAGCTCGCCCGGCACAGGGTGGCTGAGGTGTGACCACGCTGGAGGACCAGAGGATGAACATGCATACCTGAGGGAGCCTTCCCCAGCCCTGCGTTTGCATCTAAGGCACATCAGAGTGAAGACATTCCCAGAATACATGTAAGATGGGGTTTCCTAGAGGCCTTCGGGAATCCCAGCTTGGCCTCCTAAAGCTGGTTTTTCAAACCCTGGCAAGAGTTTACCTTTGACCTGTATAGGTTTAGCGGAGAGAGGTTCCAGGTACACTGGAAATGTCAAATGGGAAGCACCGTCCACTTAAAAACCTGAACTGGTTTGCATGAGGTATCTACTTATAGGAAAGTAAAGCTTCAAAAGGCCATTTATTAAAAACCCATTCTGGGACTTCCTAGGTGGCGCAGTGGGTAAGAATCCGTCTGCCGATGCAGGGGACACGGGTTCGATCCCTGATCCGGGAAGATCCCACATGCCTCGCAGCAACTAAGCCCGTGTGCCACAACTATTGAGCCTGTGTGCTGCAACTACTGAATCCCGCATGCCTACAGCCTGTGCTCTGCAACAAGAGAAGCCACGGCAATGAGGAGTCCACGCACCACAACAAAGAGTAGCCCTGGCTTGCCACAACTAGCAAAAGCCCGTGTGCAGCAACAAAGACTCAACATAGCCAAAAAATAAATTTAAAAAAAGGCATGTAAAAACTTTATGTATCAAAGAAATGGTGAACATGCACTAAGAAAATGGGAAAATACTAACGACCTCCGAAGTACATCTGAATAGCAGTGCTAAACAAGTTAAAAAGCAGAGAAGAAAAACTCCTTTTAGTTGTAAATTACATTAAGCAATCTATCAAAAAGTTTGGGAGAGAGAGAACTGTTATGCACTCTTCCTCAAATAGTCTGTTTTCCTCTTGTTCCCTTGAGAGGGGAGGGATCCATTTATGAGGGCAATTAACAGCTCATGGCCATACAAAGAAAACAGGTGAGGGACCAAGTCAAGGAGCAACGCTGATATTATGTCCTGTCCTGACTTACATCTATTCAGTGGAATTAACATTTGTCAACTCCCTAGGCTGGTAACATACTACCTGGAGAAAAAGGAAGGCGATGTGATCTTTATCATTTAAAGTGAACATGAAATGAGGGGTGTGACACAAAACTACCGAAATACAACATATTTCATGGGTTTTCCTTTTCTCGTTGATATTTCTTGGCTAGGTTTGTTAAATGCAGCACATTTGCATGCAAATAGGTCCAGAGATGTCAAAAGTTTGAGTCATATTTTGTATTATGGAGGAAATGTGAGAATACATTTATTAACTTAAAGAAAGAACTTCAATATACAGATGTAGCATCTATAAAGGAAATATAAATTACCAGGAGCACAATACACAGTCTACTTTTAAAAAGAAAGACAACCTTCATGTCGAAAGTGTTAGGAGAAATCGGTTCTTCTTTTTTGAGTCTACTACAGAGAAATACTGTGTTTCTCTGGCTTGGTGGAGCTATTTTCAGATACAGTAATGAAAGAGAAAAGTCTTTGTCGTCTTGCACACCTATTGTCACTATGTAAAAAATTCACTAACTGCTAGCAAGGTCCTGGCAGAGTAAACCTCTCCTCCAGCCTTCTGTGATATTTATAAAACCATCTGCTTGTTCCCATTTATACTTCACCAGAAAAAAATAATAAGGTTTAGAGAGTTCTGTTAGGCAGGATTTCCTTCTGCAAAGAGCTGTCTTAAATAAATGGGATCACTTATTAAGTTGGAAATTCTTTAGCCTCTTGGTAGACCAGAAATATCTGTTATTTAAGGATCTTCTGAGTCAGCAACCATTAGGGGATATAATAGTTGTTTAATAAAGCCCACGTATGCCCATTCCGGCCTCTCATAGGTTTGCCCACGGTGCAGAAAACAAGAAAACATCACTTCGTTTTAATTCTGTAAGTAAAACAGCTTAAGAAACAATACGCAGCAGAATCAAAGTACTTACTCCTCCTTACAAACTAAACAGGATGATTTATTTTGCTAGATTTCCAGGCAAAAGAAATTGCCAGCCTTTTCCATATCAGTGCCCACCACTCACTGGAGCACTGTTTTGTTAAAATGTTTCCATTAAGTAACATTAATAACAGTAGGAATGTTTTCACTTAAGACTAAAAAAATGAACAGAAAAGCATGCACATGTGGCACCTGGAGAGGAAAGTCACAAGACAGGAAAAATGACAGGGAAGCACTTTTTGAGTTATGCCAGCCTGGAGATGAGGCTTTAGGACTGCCATGCTTTACAAATTGCAGACTTCATGAGGATGCCTGTTTTCCAAATGTCGCTTTCAACAGACACATTTTCAGCTTCACATTTGTCAAACCTCTTCTTTTGTTAAGAGTTAACGTGTCAGTTTTTAAAATGGCTTGTGGTTTCTATCCACCTTCCTTGATGGAAATGTGAAAAGTGTGAGTTACTCCCTTTCACAAAGAATCTTGTCAAGGATCCTGACTCCAATCTGACTTCTCCTCCCAGGGACAAAAAAAAAAAAAAAAAAAAAAATCTGCCTTCTGGAAATTTAACAAGCGGTGACTATCCTATCATAATTCTGCTTCACAGAAACAGAACTTACTCGACAACAGCACGAAAACACAAACGCGCTTGTAGGGTCTGATCCTCAACATGCAGACGGAGAGAATTATTTTAACAGAGGGAACAAGTGACAATGAGCGGGCAATGCAATGACACCAGCCAATATGTTCCCTTTGCTGAAAGTACGATAAATGAACAAAGAGCAGCCTCTCCATCTGAGACACGATGAGGACGTGATGAATGCCCCCAATGTACTCAAAAAGAACAATCTCCTGAAGAATCACCCCTCAGCATCCTCCCAGCCACACCTGCCCACATTCCCTCCTGCTTCATCCTCATCAACTTAAATCCTTGCCAAGTGTTTTAATTCTTCCTAAACACTGACTTCCCTGTTTTGTTTCAAACATCCACATCTCCTCTTGGAGTCCCTTAGAGTCTGGAAATCAGATAATCCATCTTCCCTGCCTGTCGCTGCTCGAGACTCGGAAGGCCTCTCAGGATGTGCTTAGAACGGGAAGGTCACCTTGAACATCAACCATGGACATGAAGGGAAATGAAATGCGCTGGTGAGTTCTTAATGCTCTCATTTCGGTAATGGGTCGATTGGTTAGAAAGAAAAAAAAAAGAGGAAGGAGATTCACTGGTATTTTAAGTGCCAGAATAAAAAACGAAAATATGCTTTTATGACAGGCTAAAGATCAATATAAAAAAAGATTTTTAATTGCAAGGGGTGTATATGACATAAAAAGAGACAAGGAAGTGAAGATTAGAAACTACAGATTTCAGAATAAAGGATCTAAGGCTAAGGTATCGAATGAGACATTTGCTTTGTTTTAAAAAATACGGGTATAACGAATAGACTGCCTCCTTGCAAGTCGTCACACAATACAGCTTTACAAAAGTAGCCAAATATCTGCTAATTAGATTTTTTTTTTTCAGAGAGTTGAGAAGGATACTAAAAGTCCTCTAATTATGAAGTGGCTGCTTTAAAAAAATGAAAGAATTAAGTGGAATTCTAGTTACATGAGGATATACCAACATATATCTATTCCTGTAAAAGAGGACTTTAAAAAAAATCAGTGAACATAGTGGTGGCATTTTTGTACAACTACCTTTTTAAAAAGACCAAGAGCCTGAGGCAGTGTCTTACTTAGTTCAGAGTCCATGTTTCTGGCTGGTAAGTTTGATCAAGAACTGAAGGTAACTACTTCACTGGGAGAACAGAAAGCTGGGATACAGGAAGTGGTTAATATTCTTCTCTTTCCCAAGGAGGAGAGAAGGGGAGAACTCTAAGGGAATTCACTTTCAAGGAGGTCCCTGCCCCCAGGAGTTTAATGTCAAGTGCATTCTCCCAGCAGAGGCTCACACAGACTCCTCTAAAGGCAGTGAAGAGAGTACTGGTTGGTACCCCAGAAAGGGGATGATGGCTCTCCCATGCTTATTTAAGCTTTTTAATGTTGATTTAACTGGACAAAAGATAATGTAATTGTCCACGAGGAAATCAAACACATAAAAAATAAGCTAGTAGGCAAACTGCATAGATTACTCTGATCCTCAAATATAAGATGCCAATAAAACAGACAAGAATATATACATCAAATACATCACTGATTAAAATGTGTCACAGATTCCCTTTCGAATAACGTACCAACAAACTCAATCAACGCAACACACCTCTCATTCACCCTGAATTCTAACGATGTTCAAATAAACAAAAATAGTTTGTAACAGCATATAATGGTGACTAACTGCCTAATGACTCAAAGGTAATACAAAATCCATACATTCACAATATAATCTTTTAAAATGAAATCAAAATTAGAAGCACTTTCATATGCAATGTATTCTACTTCTCTGTAAATTCTAAATGAGTGTATGGTAAATCAAAAAATTGTTAACCAGAAAAAACAACAGTTTTTCCCCCAATTCTGGATTAACAGGAGCTTATTTATTTTTCTGTAGTTATCATATACAACGGTTTTCTAAAAGTATATCCTACAAACCAAGGTCTACATAACCTCCCATTTACTAACAAAGAATTAGAGCCTTATCTAAAGCCAATGCTAGAAACGATTAACAACTTAAGAAAAACCAAATGAACAATAAACTGCTAATTTGCAATTATATTTTCACACATTTTCATAATTAACTAAATGAATTTTCAAGCCTGAGCTCTGTTCATTCTTCGAAAAACACTAGGTATCTGTAATAATTGCACCTATCTATGTGGTTCAGGAGACAATAACACACCCTAAACATCTCTCACTTTACTCTTAGGGTAAGTCTTACGACATGATAAACATTAAGGTATCCAAAAAAATGTTAAGGTATCATCTTCAAAGAAATCTAAACCATGTTTTAAGCTGCATTCATATATGAGGATATGCCATCAGTTTGGCAATTTTAGTCTATTTCCCTTGAATACCACTCTTCTCTCACAGCTCATCTTCTCTGTGATTCCGTCAGATGGAAAGAGACCATAAGGAGCCCCAGATGTGTAACCAGGAGCATGGTATACGGGGAGTTGTACTACCAGAGCCACAGCTGGCCATCCACGGGCAAGGACTCTGCCCTGTCAGTTAAATCTGACCCGCTGTCCCAACACAGATTTGGAGAGAGCTGTGTTGAGTTTGGGGTGGGGAGGGGGGGGATATTTCTGATACCGAGAAAAGGGAGACTCCAAACTGAATGTAACCTTTAATGATCCCCTAGGTCCTCTCTAAGAGTTGGGATGTTAAATTCTCAAACATTGGTACCAGACACAAAAACAGATTAAATCTGGCTACGAACTGTTTCAAGCCTTTTGCATTTGCTTCAAACTAGAGGTGACACGATTTCAGCATTAGGGGGTCACTGAAACATGGAGAGAAATGATCACTTCAGTTTGGGGGTGGGATGAGGGGAAAATGACGGAAGATAATAGTAACAACAGAGCAGGTGGAAGTGGTAAGATTACTTCCTGCCTGGACACACTGAGGAAGAAAGAGGTGGGATTAGTTAGGCTTTAAGGCTGGGTCCCTGCAGGTGAGCTTGACCAGAGGGGAGGACTTGAAATTTTGATGCTGTGACTTAAGCTAGCTGATTCCTCCTCCTCATCTTCTGCCTTGTCTTTTCTCTTAGTGAGATTATTATCTCACTAGAGTAAAAGCTTCTAAAGAATAGAATGATGCTTTCTTAGTATTCGCTACTGATTTTATAAATAAACTGCTTAATAATTTTGTTCATAACGTTTGTTATTCTTTGCATTCAAAGAAGAAAAAGTATGTTCTGATCTTCACGTGTCTGGTGAATCTCCTTAGTGCCATGCGTATTCAGCCAATTTAATAACTTAAAAATTTTCTAAACAAAATCGGCATCAATTCCCTTTGAAAATGTCAAAAGTAATCTATAACAGAGACAATTACTACATGCGGTTATTAACAAAAAATTTTAAAATGCTCTGCGCTCCACGCCACCAATGACAAGATCACACGATAGTTTTTTAAAAATGGCATAATTACGAATACTATAAAACCAGTCTATTTCAGAAAACCAGACTATTTCATAGTCTACTTACTATTTGTACGTCTCAGAGCGGATATATTCAAAAACATGGGACACACCAAGCTGGAACTGGTCAGCAATGGGGGTTACCCAAGGGTTGTTCTCTGCTTTGAATATCTGCTTCTGACCAGTTAAATCCAAGTTTCCTAAAAAGAAGGAGGGGGGAAAAAAGGTGAAGGTCATCCAATCAAACAGAAATCGAATCTTAAGAAGTAATTCCTGCCCAGTAACCACAGCACGACCTTAAGGATCTTTTGAGTCATTTGATTTGTTTTTAAAAATGTGTAGCCCAAGTCATCATTAGTATACAACGTATGTCAGTGACTGTACACTGGCCCAAGAAATTAAGAAGGAGGGAAGGAAGGAAGGGAGGGAGAGAGGGAAGGAGGAGAGGAAAAAGCTAAGAAGGAAGTAAACTGGGAACGCATTCTTGGAAATGAAGCAAGAATTTTCATTTTTCCAGGTATTTGCTACGGAGACAAAAATGGCCCTCCAAGACTGAAAGACTCATTAATATCAGAACCTCCCCCAAAGTCCATCTTGACAGTATGTATCACCACTTGTCCAATCTGATCTAAACTCGATCCAGTCAACACCACTTTTCATCAAAGTAGAACATGAGTGAAGAAAGCATAAGAACACTGCCCAAGTAAAATTATCATCGCCTCATTCGGGTACCATAAGCACATCTCAGAATCAGCACTAAGTGAATCTCATTAACATGGTAGAAATGCACACGAGTACAGCCCTTACCAGTTTACAAATTATCTGTAAAAAGCATTTCCTCTTTTGATTCTCCAGCAATCCCTAAGGTCAGGAATTGACATCACTTTATAGGCAAACAAATGGAAACTTGGGGAAATTAAGTGATGTGTCCAAGATCAGAAAATGTCAGAGTGGGGATTTGAATCTAAGGCTTCTGACTCCAAACCGCTGATTCTTTCTACAATGTTTGGTGAAACAATCAAGTTACGTGTCCATCTAGCTCAACCAAGGATGAGCTGATGAAGGTAGCCAGCATCTGGGTACCACTTGCTGATGGATGGATCCCTCGACTCTCTGTTTTCCTGTTTGGTTTATTTAAAACTGGAAAAGGCAGTGTGAGAAAGAGCCTCCTAGAACATGCTTGCCTTTGAGAGACACAGGGACAGAGACGATACGCGCAGAGTTGTACATGATTTATTTTAAGCCCTGGGCCATGGACCGGCACCGGCCTGTCACCTTTTAGGAACCGGGCCACACAGCAGGAGGTGAGCAAGTGAAGCTTCACCTGCTGTTCCCCATCACTGGCATTACCACCTGAACCATTCCCCACCCCCCGCTCCAGTCTGTGGAAAAACTGCCTTTCCAGAAACTGGTCTCTGCTGCTAAAAAGGTTGGGGACCACTGATTTACTTGGCAGACTCACCAAAACCCTTTTCCTAAAAGTCCTGCTGAGTAAGTCCCATTTTCAGACCCCTGGCCTACCGTTCAAGATTTTTTGCACAAAGACACCCAGCAAAGATACCCAGTTGTTCTTCCCAGGACACAACCAAAGTACCATATCTGTCCCATTCTGAGGCTTTAAAGCCAATTTTGTCATACCTGATAACTTCAGGATAAGGAAAACGTATTCTAGGATGCGCGCATTGCACAAAGCACACCGCTTCCTAGCTGACCGCAGCTTCAGAAATGAAAAGAAATGAAAACATTTACTAGGGAGACGATGTAGTATTTCTTTTAAAACAAAAGAATTGATACTTTGGATTTGTCTTCTTTTTGTTATACTGGCAGACCTTGTTTTATCATGCTTTATTTTATCGTGCTTTTCAGATACTGCATTTTTTATAAAGGTTTGTGTCCAGCAAGTCTATGGGTGCCATTTTTCCAAAATTATTTGCTTACTTTGTGCCTCTGTGTCATGTTTTGGTAATTCTTGCACCATTTCAAGGCTTTTCATTATTATTCTATATGTTATGGTGATCTGTGATCAGTAATCTTTGATGTTACTATTACAAGTCACTGAAGTCTCAGATGCTAGCCAGCATTTTTTAGCAATAAGGAATGGCTTATTAGGTATGTACATTTTTTTAGACGTAATGCTATTGCTCACTTAACAGATGACAGTATAGCATACACATAATTTTTATATGCACTGGAAAGCCAACAAACTCATGTGACCTGCTTTATTGCAATATCTGCTTTATTGCAGTGGTCTGAAATCAATAAGAGGTGTGCTTCTATGAACCTGAAACTACTCAGAATAAAAGAGAAAGAAGAGACCAACATAGAAGTGATTACCATTTCATGGAATGCTTTTAAAGACAATGGATACCTTTACATATTAAGAGCGAGCAATCCATCACGATCTTTCCAAAGTTACTTAGAACCTGCTGGTGTTAAGCACAAAAATAAGCAGATACATTTCTCTCCAAGATTATCAATATTGGCAACTTCCTCATCTTAATGGTTAAACATCATTAGTCAGATATTAAATCACTCGGAAATGAATGGGCTTTATTCGCTAAACCATGAGTCAGAAAACTGCCGGGGGTAAATGGAAATCCAAACGTTGCACATACTGGGTTTAACGGACTGTCATTTATATACTTTGTTTTCATCATGACTTGGAGAGGGGAGGGGGTTTTCAGCTTCCCAAGGATCAAACTGATATACTTCTTTTTCTCCAATTTCCACGTTTCCTAAAAATAACTACAATAGAAATTTCTGGAAAAAGTCTTCCGTTTCGAAACACGTCCGTATTCCCGAAGTGTTGTGTTTTAAATGCACAGTGTGTTTTGTTGCCTGCTGTTGTTAGGAAGCACAGTCATGGAAGGAAGGACCAACCCACCAGGTGACAGTGACAGTGGGGCAGCAATTCGCTAAAAGGCTGGGGGCGGAGGTGCTGGAGGTAAGAGCATCTCTCCTAAAACACTCACCTAACAGACAACCTACGCTTACACAGTATCATCTTCCAGCCTCCGAGCCCTGCCCACTGACATCAGCGTGGAATCAACTATGAAAACACATAATACATGAGACCTTTGGGAGAAACATGTTTTCCAAAATGGGTAAGAAAAAAAAAGCCCTGAAAAGCATAAAGTACACAAAGAAGTGAACCAATTCCTAAGCAAAGTGGCTTTCCCTGATAGAGGTGGTTCTGCTCTAAGTATCTTTCCTCCTCACCACCCCCCCCCCCCAAATTAGTTATTCTAATGAAAAATCTGCTCTGAATTTCCAATGGGTAGAGTTGTATCTGTTGAATGAGCTCCTAGGACTCCATGTCATTCACGCATCACCATGAATTTACTCAACTGGATTCTTTTCCTTTTAATCTCTGGTTCAGATAGGGAATCACAGGCATATGATTTTTATTTTATTTTTTGTAACTCAGGGGAAGAAGGGTGGGAAGAAGAGGGGAGGTGGCTATGTTTGGAGCACAGAGGGCTTCTCAGCACGCTGTATCTTGGGGGTTCTGGGTCAATGTGAGAACAACGTGGACCAGGGAAAGGGTCTAGGAAGGACCTCACAGATGAGCCTCAGCTACTCCAGATTTGCCCGGGGACGGTGAGAGGAAGACGACTCTCTCTTCTTTCCCAGGCTACATCACCAGCTCCCTTCCACCCAAGGTTTGCCCAGTAACCCAAAAGTACAGATATTATGAACAGGTTCTGCAGGAAGAAGAGTCTGCATGCTCCTACCAACAACCTACAAACCCACTTTGGAAAGCACACGGCCTCTAGTTCGCTTAGTAACCGCCTCTGACTAAGCCGGCAGTCTTTTTAGCGATAATCCTCAGAAAATAACGTAGTAAACTTTGACACTCCCTGGTAGCCACACGTGGAAGACAGACCTGGGGGAATGATGTCAAGAAAGGTCAGCTCTGTTCCCTGGGCCCCCTCGTCTGAAGCCTCTAACCCCCCGGAGACCTGTCAATCCCTAGCAATGTCTCTATTTAAGCGCTGTCCGTGGAGACAGCAGAGGCAGAAGGGAATGCTAATAACAGCTGCTAACTGGAGCGCGCAGGAAACGCAGCACAGGAGCTGGGCGCGCTCCCTTCGGGGCAAAGGAGTCTTCGACTGACGTCTGACAGTTGGGTTACACAGGAAGGACCAGAGGCTCTTCACGAGCATTTTTCATTTCTATCACTTCAAACTCATCTCTACATCCCGGCGGGGGTGGGGTGCGGGGGGAGGGTGGGCGCAGGGGAGGGAGGAGGGATGGGAGGCTACCCTCCCCCACTCCCACTTATGTATTATCAAACAATCCTAAGTCAGGTTTAATAGCAAACAAATTTCAGATTCACGGGTGCTTTACAGAATACCAGAACTGGGAAGCCTAACAGAAAAGAATGATGGGCTGGGGGGAGGGGGACCGGGGGGAGCACCACAGTAGCTTTGTGGTCGATGCTATGCTTTTTATTTTTTAACAAAGAACCATGAAACCCACGCTTAATGTCCAGAGCACACCTTAAAGCAGGCACCTATTAAAGAGCTGGAAACCGCACGAGTCAAACCCAGCACCAACTCTTCAGAGCTATAAGCGGGCTCGGTGGGACAGGATGTGCCGCTTTTGTTTTCTGAGTTCATGTCACCGGTGGAGGACACGGTACCTGCTTCTGTGCAGCTGAGATCCTCCCAGCCGGCTCTGTGTCTCTGGCTTTCTCACCTCACTCTGAAGGAGGCAATTTCAGAAGAGGGTTAAGATAATGAGAGTAAAGCTCGACCATTATCCCGTGTGAAAAGCTGTCACCCGCCTCCTATAGGCCCAGCAACAAGTTACTCTGGCCTCAGCCGAGCTCATCCGTCAGCTGTCCGGGGCGGGTTCCCTTCGCAGTAATAACATGCAGGAAGCATCTCTCCCCTGTCAGTCAGGCTGCAGGAGCCCTAAGTTGCCGCACGCTTGGCTGGCTCTAGTTAGGAACTCTCGCCCATCTCCTTGATTAGAAGCCTGAGCAGGCGCTCTGGTGCTGTTCTAACAAGGATCAGGCGGCAGGATTAAGCACTGTGACAAACAGGATCTAATAAGCTAGAAAGTGGTGCATCCGTGGACACGCTGGCTGACTCCCAGATACAGATTCCCTCCGCACGCTCTCCAGTGGGGAGGCCGGGGCCACGCGGGGAGCCAGCCCACAATGTGATTAGCGGTGACCCTCTGGCCGGCGCTGCCCTGAAGATCATCTGTCACTCAGAAGCTCCTTCTGCAATTGCAAATTGGATGTCCCATTTTATTACCTGCAAAAGGACCATGTATGCTTCTTTCCAGAGCCTCAATTACAGCCACTTGGCCATGCAACGGTTATTTTGTAAAGGCTGCATTGTGTTAAAAACAGTCATTCTCCTCGCTGGTTATACATGTGATTGGATGCAACAGGCAATGTGGCCTCATCAATCACCAGGCTTGTTTTCACGTACGGAAATTGGTTGTTTTCATAATCGTACTGTTAAGAATGCTTCCCGAGTACTCAAACCCCGAAACACGGCCAATAACATCATTTATCGTACATTAAGCAATCGAGGCGATCTGGACAAATTTCTTCATGTCATCAAAACATCATTCCCTCCCTCCCTGATTCCAAAACACCACAGAACGTTTTTTAAATTAATGCACCCTAAAAGCCAGGCTCTCTCACTCAGGAAAATCTAAGGCCATCGTCTAACAAGGTAAAACTAGCAAACCACGGCTGATTGGGTAGTATGTCATCACTATACCGCATTTGCCCAAACCCAGGTAATTGATTCGCTGTTGATGGGGTCTAGATGGGACATGATGACAGCTGAAAGATCACCTCTGCTCTGCAGGGAATCCATACACAGAAACTAACCACAAACGACTCCAATGCAAAATGAAAGCGACGTTTAGGGCTGCTCCAGATATAAAGAGATATCCTGCACGTAAATCTCTTAAGATTCTTATTACGATGTAAGAGGCTACTAATTATAGAAGTGCATGATTATAGATGACAGCTGGAGATGGAAGGTTTCTACCTTTCTCACATCTTCAGCAACATACTTCACTAAATGGAAAATGATCCCAGGGCTTATAAAATGATGCTCACATTGTAATAATAAATGTTTGCTGTAATAAAACACTGGAAACAACCAGAATGTTCGCCAACAGGTGAGAAGCGGAGTAACGTATGCTACAGCCACCCAATGAAACGTTAGCCGGTTATTAAAATGAATGACAGAGATTTGTGTGTTTTGACCTGGAAAGAGGTCTACACGCTAATTTTTAAAAATTCAGGGTATACTAAGCTGGCTGTGATTTCATTTTTGAGAAAAGTACAGGAGAAAGAAATCCCATATTATGTGTCTGAGGAAGTGTTTCAGCGAAAAAGAGAAGGATACATATCAAATTGTTAACATTGGTTTCCTCCAAGAGGGGAAATTAAGGTGGGAAAGGGACTTGAACCAGCAGGATAAAGGGTAAACTATTAATTTTCTTTTTCGAGAATTCCACGTGATTACAAGTATGGATTATTTTTAGAATTAAATAAGGTGCATGGAAGGGAAATCAACAGAAAACAGTTCAAAATACATGATGGGCACTAATTAGTACAAAGGGATCACTCTTTATTTTAAACGGCATCATCCTACTGCAGGGAAGAGCGCACTTCATAGATGATGGTCTGCTCAGCCCTGACGGCATGGAGATGCAGGGTCTGAGGCTGCTTCTTTTTCTGTGCATCATCGATGCAATCACAGTAAGCCAGGGTGGCTCATGACAGCTCTCAAATTTATTCTGCGGGGAATTCGAGGCCACGCTGTCATTCTGGCAATTGTCTGCTTAGCCTTCTGGCAACACATTTTTAAAACAGGCATTTTGTTCACTTAATACATACAAAGCGCTGCTGCTGTGTGAAACATACTAAAACTGTTACTCTTCTGATCTAGTTGAGGGAAGAGGACAATTTAAATAATAAAAAGTTTTTTTTTTGAAAAAGCCAAACACCCTACCACATGGCCCCAACAAAAGTGGCATCTGATTTATATGCATGTCGGTATGAACGAGTCCAAGGAGCCCTTCTAACCAATGAAGAAAAATATCATTTCACAGTTTCCCCCTGGGGCCCTTCTTGGCCATTTGATATCTGCGTCGCAGGGTAAGATGGACTAGAAAGGTCTGTCGGTCACTTGTAAATACGATGACCCAGCAACAGGGCAGTGGGCAGCCCCAGTGCACACCGCCGCCGCTGCTTCACGCTGCACGTCCCTTTCCACGCCGGTACCATGATTTCTATCCATGTCGTAAACCTGGAATCTGTGTAGGATGTCCCCATCATTCTTCTGAATGCGGGAGGTAATCTTACTTTGGCTTGCCAGATTTCCACTTTATTGTTTATGTAACATCAGGAAGTACAGACAAAAGCCCAGTGGATCCGGCCAGAAGACCTGACTCCGGGTCCCAAGTACCATTCACCGGCTTTGTGACCAAATGACCTTGGGGTAAATCCTCGTGTTTTCTGAGCTTCATCCGCCAAGTGGGGATAATAGTACCGGTTGATAGGACTGTGGACAGGAGCCCAAAAGTGGGCAAAATGGTTCTCGACCCTGGAAAGCACTACATAAATATACAATACTCTTTTCATGATTATGTGAAGTGATATCTGCTAAGGAGAGAAAAATGTGTATTGGAAAACAATTTGCCTAAAAGAGGTTCACTCAGGGAATTCATAGCCTCCTGAAATGGAATGCAAAAGAAATCTACATCTGCATGGTGGCACTCTCCTGGGGAAAGGGCCCCCAAGTTCATAAGCTTCTCACAGGTCTGTGATCAAAAGCAGGGCCACGATGAAAGATTTAGGAATGCTGATTTCATTTCCTAGAAGACTGACGATTTCTAAAGGGCGGCAGTCTGCGGCATCCCACGGGGCTCGGTTCCCAGAGTGCCCTGCATCACCCAGCGTCCTCCAAGGCCTCATCCTCCTTCCATTCAAGTTCCCCAGCTCCAGCACAACTTTCTGATGGCCAGGGAAGTTGGAAATGTCAGCACCGAGGGAGCCCCAGTTATCCTGGAGACCCCAAGGAGACATCCCTAAATCATACAACACAAACTAAAATACATGGATGTTGAAAGAATAAGTTCCAGCAATCACAACTTCTTATAGGATCAGTGAAGATACCACACCCTTTGGTGATCCGTTTCAAGTACAGATGCGTGAGAATTCCCTAAGGAAATTGTAAACAAACAGGTATCCTCCAAGCTCGTAGTGTTAGGTCTCATTTTATGAAGAGCAACATGATGTGAGTGGAGGAAAGAACTGATCTCAAAAGAAGTCAGCACATATGTGGAATCTAGGAAAATGGTACAGATAAACTTATGTGCAAAGCAGAAATAGAGACACAGATGTAGAAAAGAAACTTATGGATACCAAGGGGGGAAGGGAGGGTAAGATGAATTGGGAGACTGGGATTGACATATACACACTACTGTGTATAAAATAGATAACTAATGAGAACCTGCTGTATAGCACAGGGAACTCTACTCAATGGGAAGGAAATCTAAAAAAGAAGGGATATATGTATACGTATAACTGATTCACTTTGCTGTACAGCAGAAAATAACACAACATTGTAAAGCAACTATACTCCAATAAAAATTAATTAAAAACATTAAAAGAACTCAGCACATTTGGGTTCAACTCTTAGGTTTCTCATTAACTAGTTACATACCCTTGAACAAGTCAGTTCAGCACTCTTGACCTTGGCTTCCTGATCTGTGAAAGAATGGCAGCAGGACTGATAAGTTCTAAGATCCCTTCCCAATGTAAAACTCAAATTTTTAAAAACAATTCTTCAAGATCCAGAAAATATTTGTATTTATATGAAATGATGGATGTTAACATACTGTGGTCATCATTTATAATATATGTAAGTCAAATCATTATGCTGTACACCTTATACAGTGCTGTATGTCAATTGTATCTCAATAAAATTAGAACAAAAGAAAAAAAATAAAGGTATCACAAACCAGCTTTCACCACAGCTACTTAAATCGAACGTGTACAGGATGTCCTCCTTAATGATAGAACATTATTTCCGCTAATTTAGCACTTACTTAACATTCGATCTCAGGTTCCTTTCACAGTTCCCCCTCTAGCAAGATTTAACATGAATAGCGTTTCTTAATTGTCTTGTGATACTACAGACAAAAAAACAAGTTGCTGTTCTCAGCCCTAGGTACCCGAGATCACCATGACACCCACGTTCCCCAGGATGCTTGCTCCACAGCACATGTGAGAAGAGTTCCAACATCCTTTCAACAGCGTGAGGTGAAGGGCAGGCATACCGGAAGAGTAAAACTTTGAAATCGACCTTAACACCTAAGAGACAAGTTCAAAGACAGTGCCTACCATTTATGTTTCTGAGTACAAAAGTGTCGGCCAATACAAAGACTAGGAGATTTCAAGTGATATCTTACTGACTTACAGTTCATAAAACATTCTCCTATCAAACTTGGCTTGATTAGTCTTATATTCAAAAGGACTAACGCCTAGAGTTAGTTTGGGGAATGCACACTTTGCCTACACTGTTAAGAATACAAACTAGCACCTGTTTTCTGAAAGGTGATTTGACAATATACATTAAGAGCTATAAAAACGTTCACACTGTTTGACCCAGCAATTCCACCCTTGTGATATATTTATGCTAAGGATGCAACCACAGATCTTCACAGTGATTTACAAATACAAATTTTCACTGATGCTGCTTGTGTTCCTCCAGAACATCTGGAAACAACTCAAATGGCTAAGGGGTTGCTTAATAAATTATGAGACACCCTTAGGATGGTATAGTATGTAGTCATATGGTCAAAACTGTTTTCAAATAAAATTTCATGACGTGGGGTAACGGTCAATATTGACGGTTGACATGTAGGCTATAAAACCCACAGTACAATACGATCATATGTTTAAAAAAAAAGTATATACACAGATGTGTAGGAAAAAGACTAGAAGAACATACACACATATGTACAGACACATATAAATAAGAAAAGACTAGAAGGAAATATAATTTTAACAGTGGTTATTTCTGAAAAGTAGGATCACTAAAGTCACTCTTTACTGTCTTTCCCAGATATTCCAAAGCAGTGATTCTCAAACCTGAATGGGCATCAAAACCGCCTGGAGGCCTTTGGGAAAATCTTCAGAGTTTTTGATTTAGGAGGACCTGGATGAGACCCGACGCTGACATTTCTAACAAGCTCTTAGGGGATGATGATGTCTGGCCCAGGGACCACACTTAGAAAGAAAAGTCCCTGTTTATTTGTAACAATAAAAAAAAATTTAAGCAATCAAATGTTTTTGGGATTGCCATATATACATTACTAATAAGAAAAAAATATCAAATTGTACACTTTAAATACATGCAGTTTATTGTATGTAAAAAATAATAATAAAATAAAATTTAAGAATCAGTAAATAAAAGTTTAAATAAAGCAGCCCTAGGACTTCCCTGGTGGTCCAATGGTTGAGACTTGGCACTCCCAATGCAGGGGGCCCAGATTCAATCCCTGGTCAGGGAACTAAGATCCCACATGCCGCAACAACAACAACAACAAAACCCCAAACACACAAAAATAAATAATAAAGCAGCCCCAAAATACTAAATCTACTTAAGAGTACTGAAAAAGAAATCTGAATTTTCAGATACTATTATCAGTTCTATAAAGGATATTAAAAAAAGTCCATGCAGTAGAGAATGACAGCCATCATTATCACCTTCATCATCATAACTGTTACAGCTATTAATTGCTGAGCATGTATTATGCACCAGGTGTTGCTTCAGGAGCTTTACGTATATTATTCCAAGGAGTCACAACAACTGTGCATGATAAAGTATCACTATTATCTCATTTTAAAAAGAAGAAACAAGGACTTCCCTGGTGGCGCAGTGGTTAAAAATCCACCTGCCAATACAGGGGACACGGGTTCCATCCCCGCCCCAGGAAGATACCACATGCCGCGGAGCAACTAAGCCCGTGTGCTACCACTATTGAGTCCATGTGCCACAACTACTGAAGCCCAAGCACCTAGAGCCCATGCTCCGCAACAAGAGAAGCTACCACAATGAGAAGCCCACGCACCACAATGAGGAGTAGCCCCTGCTCGCCGCAACTAGAGAAAGCCCATGTGCAGCAACAGACTCAACACAGCCAATAAATAAATTAATTAATTAATTAAAAAAAAAAAGGAAGAAGCTACAACTAACATTCAGGGAGGTTGAGCCCCATGTTCAAGGTTGCATGAGTGTAAATGGCAGAACTGGGAGTCAAAGGCCAGGTTATCTGACTCTTTCAAAGCCCTTAGTCTTCCCAGTACAAGAGACTTAAAAGATTTTCCTCTTCCTGCAAAAATACCAAGGTATTGTTGGAAGAGCCAACAACTGGACATGGTTTAAAGAACCCTGGGGAGGCATAAACAGAAATGCATCCCTCACCTCTCTCACAGGGCCCCGAATCCTATCATCAGAACCATGATCTAGAACCACTGCAGTTACCTCGAGGAATTTTCTTTCTAAATTAAAATGCCCTGGCGGAGTATACATGAGGCTGATATGCTTTCGTTAATATGACAGAGTGAATCTTTTTAACAGGCTGCACGAATATAGAGCGTGCACCCCCCCCATTCAAGAGTCAAAAGACAAACAAAGGTAAGGGATTTTTTTTTTGCTTAATCACTTACAGATTTTTTAATTAATTTTTATTGGAGTATAGTTGATTTACAATGTTCTGTTAGTTTGTGCTGCACAGTACAGTGATTCAATTATACATATACATACATCTACTCTTTTTTAGATTCTTTTCCCATATAGGTCATTACAGAGTACTGAATAGAGTTCCCTGTGCTCGACAGTAGGTCCTTATTAGTTATCTATTTTACGTATAGTAGTGTGTATATGTCAATCCCAATCTCCTAATGTATCCCTCCCCCCTGCATCCCCCATAACAAGTTTATTTTCTACATCTGTGACTATTTGTTTTGTAAATAGGTTCATTTGTACCATTTTTTTTAGATTCCACATATAAGTGATATCATGTGATATCTGTCTTTTTTAAAAAGAATAAAATCTTGTGAACTTATGCACTGAACGAATGGTTTTTAAAATAATATTTCATTAAGTCAGAATTGTTGAGGAACTTACTACGTGACTATGAGAACTGGAATTATCCTGGGGAAATTCTGATCAGAGAAAAAGTGGGACCAGGTTTGAACCTGGGTGGGGCAGATTAAAGGTGGTGCGTGCCAGGGCCAGGGTGTGCGTGTTGGTACATTTCAATCGATCTTTATCACTTTAAAAGGAAATGTCTATAGTGTTGCAGAGAAACAGCCATGACTCACGTTTTATAGCTGTCAGGGATGATTCGAAACACTTCTGAGTGTCTCATGTGTCTCTGATGGTTTCAAAAGGCTGCCTTCTGGGGAAGGTGGGGGGGGGAGGCAAGGAGAGTATACTCCCTTCACTCCCATCTCCCACCACTTCCCAGACACCATGACATCTGCACCAAACGAAGATACTGGGTCGACGTGGCCCGTAGATCTGAGACTCCTCCCTTTTCACCCAACATCTGTAACTGTACTTGGAGAGTCTGTGTGTACAAATACACTAACATTCTGACACAAAGAATCTGACCACAATCTAGACGCACGGACAACTGAGGAGCCCATTAAGGGAAGTTGGCAGGGCATGAGGGGTTTGTGGAGCTGGAGTGTTAAACACACCCAGATTTGATCAAATTTTAATTTCCAAATTATGTAAAAAGTGGAAAGGACTTCTTAGATAACTTCACAGGAGATAAAAGGTCACATACAGGCTGATTCAGTCAGTACAAATATGATCACATAATCTTAATAATCATCATCTTAATAACCTTCCCAAATGGCAACAACTTACCTTTTTAATGCTTCACCTCAAAAACAGTTGGTTAAAAAGCAGAGCAATTTTTAAGCCAATGGGACTGATACTGAAGTTTAAATGTCATTGTAATACATTCCTAGGCACTTGCTCATGTGGAAGTATGAAACAAAATTAACTTTATTTTTTATTTATATATAAATACCCTTGAATCCAATTTTATTAAAGGTTAAGTAAGGGATCAACCTACTACACAGAATCTAAACTTAAGTTATATGTAAAAATGGCTTGTTTCGGCTTTGCTTCTCACTCTAGAGCTTATATTTTTATTACTTCAGTGCCATGTGTTACACTCTCTGCAGGGGCTGGAGATGGTAAGAGTGAGGATATTATGCCATATAAAATATGTACTAAGATAATTAAGAATTGTGAGTGACACAAATTCTAAGTCTACATGAATAAAACTGCAACAACTGCAACTTAATTTCCAGCAAATTCAAAATTATTCATGCTAAAAAAAAAAAGCCAAATGTGTTTTAGGTTATGTATTACAATCCATTTTAATGCGTTTTGATGAAACTTATTTCCCCTTAAGTTTAACAATTATAGCTCGGAAGTAAGATGCAATGGAAAGAAAATGACAACAATGTGAAAGCAGTATTTCCATGTGTGTCAACATGCATGCACGTATGCACACACTCACCTACTTCAGGACTTCAGAAATATGATACAAGCAAAAACTACATATTATAGCAGAAAAGACCTAGTAGGAAATAAAGTAGAAAAAAAATCGATGTTTCTACTTTTATAACTATTTACTTTTTTTCAGTATAAGTGATAAAAGGCAAATAAGTATCCCAAACTACTATAAACACAAGTACTTTCTAGTCTCGTACTAACCTAGAGTCAAGCCCAGGCCACAGACATAAACTAGTATGTTTAAAAACTTCAACATCAAGGTTTAAGAAAAATCAAAGCAAAATAACTATATAACTCAAGGGATAAAAGTCTACCCCACCTCCCAAGGATCTACTTAGATGATTTACCAGTCTTCACGTGTGAAAAAGCATTAACTATAAATAACAGTGAGAAAACGGAGTTTTTCCACAATTTGGGATTTGGGTGAGGATGATTATTACATCATTGAATTGGTTTCCGGTATTTTTGGAAAGCCAACTGTCTTGGGTTAAAAATATGAAATACTGTCACAGTTAAACAATAAAAAAGGAAAGGACGTACTATCATACTCTAACTTGAGGGAAAAAACAATCCACAAATACAAAATCGTTTTCAATGTGTGAAGTTGTTTCAGAGACTCTATTTACAAAAAAATAGATCTCAAATTAGCCAATCCAGGCACTGGTACTTCTAGACAACTCCTCTGACTGCCATTGGTTTACACAGTGTTGTCAATACCAAGCTCCCAGCTGGCTGTCAAATTTCAGAGTATCCTGATCTTCCTTGTCAGTTATCACCATAAAAAATTATCAGAAAAAAAGAGAAATAGAATCAATGCATTTTCAAAGCCAAGAGTGTTTTAAACACTACATGACAACCTCATGGCGTAAACAAATTTATATGTGACTTTTTATACATTACACTTATCATTTTATTTAATCTTCATAATTTGGAGATCTAAAGAGAGGTTCACAAGGGAAAAAAGTTTTGTTTGGTCATAATTTGATATCAATATATAAGAACAAATGATGGGACTTCCCTAGTGGCCCAGTGGTTAAGAATCCACCTGCCAATGCAGGGGACATGGGTTTGATCCCTGGTCTGGGAAGATCCCACAGGCCGTAGAGCAACTAAGCCCTTGTGCCGCAACTACTGAGCCCTCATGCCGCAACTACTGAGCCCTCGTGCCACAACTACTGAAGCCCGGATGCCTACAGCCAGCCCATGCTTCACAACAAGAGAAGTCACCACAATGAGAAGCCCGCACACTGCAACAAAGAGTAGCCCCTGCTCATCTCAACTAGAGAAAGCCCATGCGTAGCAACGAAGACCCAACACAGCCAAAATAAATAAATAAATTTATAAAAAAACAAACAAGCAAAAAACAAATGGTATCCTATTGCTTAATCAAGAGCCAGGGCCCCTGGTTGACAATGTAAACATGAAACAGTAAATGGTGACATACAGCTAAACACACTAGGCTCACAGTGTCAGAACCACGGCCTCAACTTTCAAACAATTGTACTTTAAAAGGGATATCACGCAAAATCATTTGTAGGATGTCTAGACTCACCTCCCAGCAGACAATGTGTGACTTACTTGCAATGATGCAAACATGGCCTTTCTTGCTTCTGAACCTACCTAAATGTGCTCTCCTCTGTGTGCTTCCTGATAAAATGTAATGCATTCAATGTCACCTCTTCATTGAAGCCTGCCTGGATTTCTCCACTGAAAGCTGATCCCTATGACTTTCGACTATCATAGCACCTATTTGTTTGTTTCACAGTGCTTATTACATTTTACAATTATTTTGCTAGCCAAATTGTTTCCATTCCAGCATCCCTCACTAAATAGGATGGGAATTTCACCCTACTCATTTTTCTTTCTCAGGTGTCTTGGACGGGATAGGAGTGTCCTCAAATAGGTTGAGATGTGATCCCTCTAAGCGTGTCTATCACATGACCTAAAGGGAAAGGACTTTAAAAACAACTGAACACTTGTATATCTACATCTCACCCAGCCCCCACCACAGATATTGATATGTCCCCCTTTGCCTCCTCATGTGACAGTAATGACACACATTAGGGAAGTGAGTGAGCTGGGCGTGGAACCGACTGGCCGGGAGGGGAAAGAGAGCCAAGACTGAAAGCGCTGTAGCAAACAAGCACGCGAAGGCAGGTGGAGCTGGCAGACTGTTAGTGTTTATTTTCAGGATGCATGATTCAATTTCAACCTAACAGAAAAAGAAAACAAAAATGTTTAGCTTAAGTGATAAGCTAATAACTCAAAAATGAGGAAAAATGCTTTTTTTGCATGTACGGACCACAGACTAGCCTAGATGCTTTATGCATGTGATCTCAAAGGAACTTGCAAACTGAGAAAGTGCCTGACAGTTAAGGAAATTGAAGTTCAGAGAGGATCCCACCCTTTCCCGAAGGCCACAAAGCCAGCTATCGGTAGCACTGGGATTCAAACCAAGGTCTGCTCCTTCCTACTCGTCATGGTCAATGGTAAGAAAAGATCAGTTTGTCCGTTTGCTCATTCTCTCCTTCTCCCAATTCCTCCCCATTCTAGACCATTATCAAAAAATCTAGAAATAATAAATTCCAGAGAGGGTGTAGAGAAAAGGGAATCTTCCTGCATTGTTGGTGGGAATGTAAATTGATACAGCAACAATGGAGAACAGTATGGAGATTCCTTAAAAAAATAAAAATAGAACTACCATATGACCCAACAATTCCACTACTGGGCATATACCCTGAAAAAACCATAATTCAAAAAGATACATGTACCACAATATTCACTGCAGCATTATTTACAATAGCCAGGATATGGAAGCAACCTAAATGTCCACTGACAGGTGAATGGGTAAAGAAGATGTGGCACATACATACAATGGAATATTACTCAGCCATGAAAAGGAATGAAACTGAGTTATTTGTAGTGAGCTGAATGGACTCAGTCTGTCATACAGAGTCAAGTCAGAAAGAGAGAAACAAATGCCGTACGCTAACACATACATATGGAATCTAGAAAAATAGTACGGTTGACCCTAGTGGCAGGGCAGGAATAAAGATGCAGACATAGAGCATGGACTTGAGGACACAGTGGGTTAAGGGGAGCTGGGACATAGTGAGAGAGTAGCATTGACATATATACACTACCAAATGTAAAATAGATGGCTAGTGGGAAGCTGCTGCATAGCACGGGGAGATCAACTCGATGCTTGGTGATGACCTAGTGGGGTGGGAAGGAAGCTCAAGGGGGAGGGGATATGGGGATATATGTATACATATAGCTGATTCACTTTGTTGTCCAGCGGAAAATAATAAACATTGTAAAGCTGTTATAAAGATGTTAAAAAAAATTCCCCCTATTCTTCATCCCTCCCCTCTTTTCCCTTTGAAAGAAAAAAAAAGACAGTGACAATGGCAAATGTACTTTGATGTGTGCTGGGATCAGGGCGACTGGCTGATTATGCCTAAAAGAGCACATAACCATGATAATATAAAACATATACTTTATCATATAAAATATCTCACACACACGTCCAGATAGCACACTGGCTTTCAGAAGTTATTTTATACACTACTGCATTAGTCTGCTAGGGTGGCCATAATCAAATACACCAACTGGGTGGCTTCAACAACAGGAACTGGTTTTCTCCCAGCTCTAGACACTGGAAGTCCAAGATCAAGGCGTCAGCAGATCTGGTTTCTTCCTGAGGCTCCTCTCCGTGGCTTGCAGACAGCCACCTTCTCACTGTGTCCTCATGTGCTCTTTCCTCCTGGGAGTGCAACCCTGGTGTCTCTCTATGTCCAAATTTCCTCTTCTTATTAGGACACAGTCAAATTAGATTAGGGCCCCTCCTAAGGGCCTCATTTTGATTTAATCACCTCTTTAAAGGCCCTAGTTCCAAAGACAGTCACATTCTAAGGTATTGGGTGTTAGGGCTTCAAAACATGAATTTCTGGGGGGACCCCATTCGGCCCAAAGCAGCCAATATCTTCATTTTCTTAGTAGTCAAGTAACTGGAATAGCACAAAGTCTGCCCTACATATCTGGTTCTGATTAATCATAAATTAAACATTTATAGAAGGGCCAAATGGACAAAATGACAGATAACAGAGGTTAAAGGAAATTCAGCTCTCTCAAGAGCACACTGCTTTTACATAACTCAAACTACTGTGTACTTACGTGTAACATTATATGACTTACTGTATTAATTGACATAATTTGAGTTAGAGGAATAAAGGGCATGCCAGTCTGACTATCACTCTCTTCTGCGTTTTCAACTACAGGTACCATTTTGGTAGATCAGAAAGAGAAGGAGATCATCAGACAGAAAGGTTAAATTTCTCTTTAATTATACAATATTCCGTATTCTTTCATCCTTTAAATAGTTCCTCAAAAATGCTGGTGTCATTTTAAACTTTCCAACTGTGGATGTTCTTTAAGGAAGGACATTTCCTTTGTTAGGGCTCATTCTTCAGGGGGCTCCATGTTGGCACCAAATTACACATTGCAGAACAAAGAGCACCTCCCTACAGTTTAAGGATGCAGAGAAGAGGGGAGGGGTGGGGTTCCGATGGCAGCTTTCAGATGCTTTCTGATGACGAACAGTGATAGTAAGCTCCTACTCGAAGGTAGCATACGATAGTTCTCCATTCCCTGATATTAAAAACCTGTAAGGGAACATAAAGCGAGCCTCATACTACCATGTACCCCCTCCTCTGGGCAAAGCACTCTTCTGAGATAAGCAGCCTCAAAGAAGTGAGGGTGGCAGATGTCAGGGCTAAAGCAGGACAGGAGAGAGACAAACCTACAAAAAGATGGACACAGGAGGGTCCAGACACAGTGCAGGTGGGTGCAGGTGGACGAGGTGGAATGAGATGCCTCAAAAGGAAGCTGAAATTAGATCTGCTGTTCTCCTGCCGTGGCAAATCTGCCCCATCAGCCTTAGATTTTAAAAGTCCTTACCCCTAAGGTAGCTGTTGAGACATCCAGCTAAACAGGATGGAGTAGAAGCATTTCTGTGTATTCCCCTTCCTTAAAATCCACTAGGAGAAGGGAGAGAATGATTTCCTACACGAAAGAAGTGAAACATCGCCATCTCTTATCATGAACTCTGATGCAGGGTAGCTGAATTCAGGAAAATTTAGCCCCCAAAGAAGGGGAACATTGGTAGCTGGCCTCTAGCTCCTCAGAATTCAAGTGTGACACAGATGTTTCTAACAGTGCTAAAAGCCCCATCAAGTGAGCCTTTGTGGAAGTGCTAATGTCTAAGTGTGAGGGTTTGCTGGGAGCAAGTGGGGAGCAGTGAGTATCCCCAGAGAAACGTGGTTCCACAGCAAATAAAGAGGAGCTGAAGGGTGAACACCTTTACTGTGTGAGAAGGGACATGAGAAGAATGAGGGAGATGCAGCAGGGCCACAGCAGCACCCGGAGAGCCTCTAATTCCACGGCTGGACCCAAACGGGAAAGGTCTGAAAAGGGAGAGGGATTTCGCTTTAGCAAATACGTAGCTCACATGAGAAATGGAGCTGAAGCTAGATAATTCATATCATGGGAACAATAAAAATGAATGAAATGTAGCTATATGCAACAATATGGATAAATCTCAAAACATAATGTCAAGTGAAAGAACCCAGAATACATAATAAATGACTCTACTTATACAAAATTCAAATTCAGCAAAACTAAGTAATAACACGACAAGTGAAGACGATGGTTACCTCGGGGGCAGAAAGCCTAAGGACTGACTGGAAGGACGCCTAAGGGGGAGCTCTGACTCTGGTGGTCTTCTATTCCCTGACCTGGGAGTTTGTGCAGGGTGATAATTCACTGACCTATAAGCTTACGTTGTATGAACTTTTATCTTTGTGTGTTATGCTTTAATAAATACACTGGAGACAGACACAGACAGACAGAGAGAATAAATAATCCTACAGGCATCCTTGTAGAAAAAGAAAAGTCACCGAATAAGTGGAAAGATCAGGCTGGCCTCTGATGTCTCTCTAGCAACATTCAATGTCAACAGACAAGGTCTACAAAGTTCTAGGAAAAGAAAAGGTTATTTAAGACTTCTATACCCAGACAAATTATCTATCAAACAAGAAAGGGCAGACATTCTCAAGTAGGCAAGAATTCAGGACATAAAGAAGCCCCTTAGAAAAAAAGCTACTTGACAATTAAACCCAGGGAGTTAAGCACAAATCAAAAAGTCATCAACCTACTTTGAAAAATATAGTTTAAAAATATAGTTACTGGGAGTTCCCTGGTTGTCTAGTGGTTAGGATTTCGGGCTTTCACTGCTGTGGCCCAGGTTCAGTCCCTGGTCAGGGAACTGAGATCCCACAAGCTGCGTGGTATGGCCGACAAAAAAATAAAAAATAAAAATAAAAATACAGTTACATATATTCATATGTAAAACATATATATCTATGTATAAAACTCCTCAATGTTGTCCATACTTTTAATTTTTACTTGAAGTGATCTTTTAGGAATCAATACCTTAAACGTCTTTGTCTCAAATAGTAAAACTTTCATAATTTCTTCCCTTGATTTTCCTTTCTTGGATTCAAATAAAATTTAACACTTTAAAAAATATTAAGTTTTTTACTTATCAATATAGTTGCCTTTCCACCTCCTGAGCCACCCTTCTGTCTTGTATCAGAGACATATTTTGAATGACAGTAACTGAAACACAGTAATTGTTATTTCAAGTCGGTGAGATTTTGAGTGAATTTTTTTCTTTCTGAATGTTTTAGTCCTTCAGAATAATAAATATAAATTACTGTATAAAGGCAACACAGTATGTTTTTTTTCCAAAGTGAATTAGGTGGGGCCAGAAAAAGTGGAGACCCTTCCTTTCATCCACCACCCTCCTCATCCCACCGCCCTCCCCCTCCAAAGGTGTAAAATTCAATGTACCTAAAGCATAGACCTCGTTCTCCATGATTTGTACCCACTGGGTGAAGTGAGGCACAAGGTTCAAGGAAGACCAGGTGCCTTACCAACAAAAAAAAACAGGATCCCCCCACAAGGAAAGAAACTACATGTGATGTGACTGTTTCCCAAACACGATGACACACTCTGATGATCAAACTTGTTTTCCTGTTATCAAAACCAACACTCTGAACTCCAGATCATTTTCTCTAACAACCTGCCTGGAGTTAACAAGGGTAGAGTTTCAAGCAACTAATTAACGCCCGTCCCTTCCAGCATGAGCTGCCAGTCAGTGATTCCTGCCGAGATGGCCACCAGTGAAGGAGCAGGTTGCCACCCTCTCACCGGCGGTGACAGAGGCCATCGACTTCAGAGTCGACTCACCTGGGTGGGCAGAGTAAAGATGTTCCGCCTGGCTGCGTCTCTTGTGACAATTACACGGAGCAGATAACTGGAACGGAGACAAATGATGCAAACCCTCCCAGATCACCTGATTCAATTTCCATATTAAACAAAAACAAACTCTCCCTCTTCTGAGATAAATATGTGTTTCTGGCAAATTCACGATTACAACGAAGACCAATTAAAATTCAAACAGAAGCTGGTAAGGCTCTGAGAGTTCATTTTCCTTAAATACAGCAGAAGGCTGCTCAATGGTGGATTACAGCTGCAAACACCAAAGTATTACCGATCAGGCAGGGTAATCGTGGAGCTGGAATTCCAAAGTTTGTGTCTTTCGAAATACACAAAGTGCCTAACTCAGGCCGCTGTTTTGGGCACCTGTTTCCAGAGACTCTTAAAGAGAACTTTTTGCCTTTTTCAATCCACACCCACACTGTGAGCGGGGCCCTGAAGTTTCCAGTGGTGAAATGAGTAAACATTAACAGTAAAGTGATAAAAATAAGTTAAAACAGTATTCAAGACACCACTAGCCAAACGGCGTCGTGCTAATGACTTCTACATTTAGATGACAAGTTGTGCTATTTAAACCACCAAATTTCACTGCAGACATCCTGCAGGAGCAGGTACCAAGGCAACCACGCTGATGCCAGGCTGTGGGGAGCCGTGGGGAACTGGAGGAGGAAAAGCACACTTGATATACTGATAGAGATCCAAAACACCACCACAAACTTGAAAAATTATCTGAAGAGTCGCTGAAAACTGGACTTCATTCAACATCCATCTGGCATCTCGGAAAAAGAAATAACTTAGGACTCCTTGTCTTTACGAAAGCTGATATTTCAAAATTGCTAGTAAGAAAGATTCTCATCCTTTGAATGAGATTGCTTTAGAGAGATTTTGTGGTTGACATTTTAGTGATATTTCTGGACATGCCATCTTGGGTTGATTACTCAGGTATGGAATATTAAACTAGTCTTTATCCTAACTTACTCTGGTTAGAGCAGCTAAAAGCACGACGGGGCTGCTGTCAAAGCACGTCACCAAAGACTCCTATTTCAAAATAGTTTTTGTGTCAAAAACTATTAATCATAATATCAATATATAGAATGAGGGAGGCAAGATATACCAACCCCATGTCTCCCCGAAATGAATAATGAAAATGAAATCATACACACACCTACACCCTTCATCAAATGCAGACCCAAATCCCGGTAGAATTAGGATCCTGAAGTCAAGAGGTACCACGCAGATCAGCCAGCAGGCACGATTCTGGAGGATGAGAGGTGAAAGAAATGCTTTTCACAAATGTAACTGCATTATGAAGCTCATGTGTCCATTACGATGTGTGATGGGATGAGTAATGGTCCCCAAATATATTCAATGTCTCAATCCCCGGAACCTGTGAATGTCAGCTTATCCGGCAAAAAAAAGGACTTTGCAGACGTGATTATGTTAAGGATCCTGAGGTGGGGGGAGAATCTGAGGGGGCCTGATGTCATCACAGTGGTCCTTCTGTGAGGGATGGGGGAGGAATCAGTGTGAGAGAAGGCGATGGGATGATGGAAGCAGAGATGGGTGGGATGCATTTTGGAGATGGAGGACCACAGACTAAGGACCGCAGGCAAGCCCTAGAAACTGAAAAAAAGGCAAGGAAATTGGATTTTCCCATAAGGCCTCCTTAAGGGACCAGCTCTGCCCTCACCTTGATTTTAACTCAGTGGAATTCATTTCAGACATCTGACCTCCAGACAATAAGATAATAAACTGGTGTTTTAAAGCAATGAGTTTGTGGCAACCTGCTACAGCACCAACAGGAAATCAACACACTATGAAAATAAATTCTGGTGCTGAACTACACTGGCCCTTTGAGCTATTCCAAATGTCACCTTCTTCCACTTAGTAAACCTTTCAAGGCCTCAATGTACTGTTCATAAAATATTTATGAAAGGTGTTACCTCCTGTTAAAAAGTGTAACACACCATGTTTTTATCTTGGCACAGAAAGTCTGCAAATTAAACATCTTTACAGATCCTTACAGAAGCTACGAAACATTAGCGAGAGTAAAAAAACAAATATTTATACTTCCGTATCAGACCCATAAAACGGGCATTCTTCTGTTAAACTTCCATCAGCCTCCATGATGTTCCCCTTCTACTGGCTGTATTCTGTGCACAGTATAAAGTTCAAAGACACAGAAAAATGAATGGATAAGCCCAAGCTCTTGGCTTCTCAGACTGGGCATGGGAGTGGTGGCTGGAAAACTACAGGAAAGCTAACTATATGTGAGTTTATCTGCTCACCACTCTCTTCCCTACTCATCAAAGGACGAAAAGATAAGGAGACCATTAAAGTCATTAAAACAAAGATACTGTGACTTCTCAGAGGCTATAAAGTCAGGACTTGAGGTTAGTTAGGGGGTTTCTTCCAATTTTTTAAGGGCATTTATTTCACTGTTCATGTCTAAGACTGCTTGCAAAAAAGGCTCCAATAATCCTCCTTTCTGTAATCATGCTGTTAGTTCCTTTGCACATTGACTCTGGGCTTAGTTATGTGACTTGCTCTGGCCAATGGAAGATTAGCAAATGTGAACCAAGACGACACTTGGAAAAGTGCTTGTGCATCTGGGCACTGCAGAGCCTTGACTGCCAGCCTGCCAGCCCCAGGCCTGTGCGTGAGACCAGCCTAGATTCTCAGCCATCAACCGACCCCCAGCTGACCCCAGATATGTAAGAGAGCCAAGCAAGTATGAGCTGAGACAGATGTGACCAACAGAAGTGTGAGCAAATCAAACGGCTTTGTGTTAATCCACCAGGTTTGGGGGTAGTTTATTACTACCCCAAACTAACTTGATAGTTTATAAAGCTAACACAAATACACTGCAGAAATTTTTGAAAAATTAAAGAAAAAATAAACAGAAGAATAAAAATTACCTAGAATGCCAAAGACATTAATCAATAATTTTTGATTAACTCAATTTTATGTAGCTATGTAAATATTCTCTGTAATCAGACTTACACTATAAATTCAACCTCATACTGTGCTGCTGTAAGCATCGCCCACAATCTACCATAGCTTATTTAGCCATTCTTACATCAGTGGATTTTAAAGTGGCTTTAAATACCTCACTTAGGATTAAATATCTTATTTAGGAGAGAGAAGCACTCATAAAAGGTAGCTATTACTGTCATCATCATTACTGACACATTTTCAAACTTTACTCTTTTATGAAAAACTGATCAATTGAAGACAATCAAATGAAAAGTTATAAAAAAAACCCATTAACGCAGAAAATTCAATGTTATTCAAAGTGGTGTTTGCTACAGTTCAAGTTGTCATCCTTGGGGTTATGAGTTGGCAGTGCAAAACACAGTAGTCCAAAGAAAAAGAAAGCTGTGATAAATTGAGGCTCAAAGTTCTGTTATGAAGGATTCAAACACAGACCAGGAGATTTTTGTTAAAGAAGTCAGTGGACAGCTAAAACTTAACAAGTATACGAAGTGATCAAAAGTACCGGAATATCAATGAAGAGAATGAATGGGGAAAAAAAGAATAAAAAAAAAAAAAGCAGGCCTTTCCAGATGGTGCAGTGGTTAAGAATCCACCTGCCAATGCAGGGGACACGGGTTCGAGCCCTGCTCCAGGAGGATTCCACATGGCGTGGAGCAACTAAGCCCGTGCGCTACAACTACTAAGCCTGCGCTCTAGAGCCCGAGAGCCACAACCATTGACTCTGTGTGCCACAACTACTGAAGCCCATGTGCCTAGAGAAAGCCCACGTGCAGCAACAAAGACGCAATGCAGCCAATAAACAAATAAATAAATAATTTTTTTTTAAAAAAAGCAGCAAATCTTAAAAAAAAAAAGAGAGAACGAATGAAAACTACAAGCTTGATCTTTTGGTCACTGCCGCAGGAACACAGTAAGCTGAGAAATGGCACACTCCAAAGATGTTATAAAGTTCGGCAGCTCACTTTTCTGCATTCTTGTACAGCAAATTATAGCTAGCAAAGTCTTTTGGATAGCAATTGCTTTCACTTGGGTCAACTGAAATGACCAAACAACGAACCCTGAACACCAACCATTGATCTTGCTAATTGCACCTGCCACTATATTTGCTTCATTCGTTTCCAGGTAGCCCTCTTTTCCAACACTATTCCAATTGTTAAATGGTCACAACACACCAAGTGACAGATTTAGTGTTTCACCGGCAATTTATGTAACTGACTGCAGTGCTGTTGTTGTAGTGAATCATGATTTATTTGTCTCACATTGTAGCACATAACCTTTTAAATGCATGGGGTAAAAAGCCAAGCCCTCTTTAAAGTTTATATATAGAACAGAACCATCTACCACTATATCCTATGAACCAGATTTGAAGGAGAACCGATCAAATGAGTGATGGATTTTTTTCCTGCCTGTAGCTATCATATCACGCACAAGCCGCTCATGTATCCTGGGCTCAGTCATTGTCTTTATTTGCATGTGATTCAGAGGGAAATCTGGGAGATACACATAAATGACATCTCTACCAGTCAGCTAACAGAACCTAGATTAAGGGATTAGAATAAGGAATATTTGGGTGAGAATTCAACACTGAAGGGTCTGTGGATATATATGGATGCATGTTTTAAAATTCCTCAAATTATATGTAAAAGTGTGTGAGTGAAAATATACATTTTGGAGAGAATGCCTCTATAGGTTTCACTGATTTTACAGAGGAGTCAGTGACTCTTGAAAAGATTAAACACAATGGCTTATGGGAATGGGAACTTTTGTCACAAAATAAAAGAAAGTGAGGGCAGAAACAAGCACATAAACAATGAAACAATATCAAGGGACATCGAGTTTTACACCAAGGTTTATAAATAAAGAGAAGAGAGAAACTGTTGGTGTTAAGGGCTGAATTGTGTCCTCTCCCAAAAAATTCATGTTGAAGTTCTAACTCCCAGTACCTCAGCATGTGACTGTATTTGGAAACTGGGTCTTTACAGAGGCAATTCAGTTAAAATAAGGTCATTGCTATGGGCTCTAATCCAATAAGGCCAGTGTACTTCTAGAAGTAGGAGAGGAAATCTGGACACACAGGGAGATACCCAACATGTATGCATACACAGAGGGATGACCATAAAGACACCAGGAGAAGGCGGCCCGCTATAATACTAGCTGAGGAGAGAGGTCTGGCACAGGTCTTTCCCTGCGGCTCTCAGAAGGAACCGATACAATGATCTGGAGATGCTAGTCTTCATAACTCTGAGAAAACAAATTTGTTACTTAAGGCACCCAGTTTGTTACGGCAGCCCTAGCAAACTTATATAGTTGGTCTTAGCTACAACAGTGGATTGAGAAGGTAATTCAAAAGGCAATAAAGACCAAGAGCTTATTCTGGGGGTTCAAAACTTGCTAAATACCAAGAACGAAAGAGGAAATGGCCTTAATGAACATTTATAGTAATGTAAGATTACATGTATAATACTCCCTGACGTTTGCCGAACACTTCAGGGCATGTAACCTTTGTCAAGCACACAGGGAAAATTTGTCAACACAGACAACATGGTGAACCAAAAAATAAGTCAATAAATTTTAAACGGCTAAGAGTCATATAGATTGTGATGTCTGCTCATAACGTAATTAAATAGAAATCAATAGCAAAAAGATTATAAAATCTTCAAATATTTGAAAATAAAGCATTTCTAAATAACACACACACCAAAAAAAAATTACAAGGGAAATCAATTCTCTGAACTGAATGCTAATGAGGACAAAAAATGTATGGGATGCTGCCAAACCAACGATGAGAGAGGAATTTATTTCTCTAAATGTTTACATTAGAAAAGAAGATTGCGAATCAATGATTTAAGTTTTCACCTAAAGAAGCTAGAAAAATCTCAGCAAACCACTCAAAGTAAGCAAAAGGAATTAATGAAATATAAAACAAAGAATAAAGGAACTCAATGAAACAATAACACTGGATTTTTTTAGGAGAGTAATAAAACTGAAAGTCTAGATAGATCATTCAATAGGGAGAAAAAAAGAGGAGGAATGAAAATTACTAGTATCACAAATAAAAATGGGGACATCATTATAGATGGTACAGAACAACTTAGAAGAAATACACAAAATCTCTGAGATATGCAAATTACCAACCAACAATAAAAGAGAATCTAAAGAGTCTTACAGCTATGGGGAAAAAAAAAAACAACCAAAAAAACCTAAATCCATAATTCAAAACTTTCCCACAAAGAAAACTCAAGACCCAGATGGCTTCTCCAGTGAATTCTTTCAAATATTTAAGGATGTCTAAATATCAATTTTACACTTTTTATTTATATTCCTGATACAAAAACAATACAAAGATACCATAAGAAAGGAAGAAAACTATAGACCAATATCATTCATGAACAAGGTAGAAAATTTTAAACAAAATATTAGTAAATCAAATCCAGAAATATATAAAAACGAAAACACAAAAAACAAAAACCACATGATCATCTCAATGATGCAAAAAAGCATTTAACAAAATCCAATACCCTTTCATATTAAAACCATTCTACAAACAAGGAATAGAAAGGCAATTCCTAAACCAGACAAAGATCATCTACAAAAAACTCAGAAAACATAATACTTACTAGGGAAAGATTGAATACTTTCTCCTTAAGATCAGGAATAAGATAAGGATGTCTGTTCTTACCACTTACCTTCACTATTGTACTAGAGATTGTAGCCAAAGCAATTAGGCAAGAAAATAAAATGCATCCAGATTGGAAAGGAGGAATTAAAACTACCTCTACTTGTAGATGACATGATAATGTATGGAAAAAATTCTAAGCAATCTACTAAAAAACAATGAGAATAAATGAGTTCAGCAACATCACAGGATACAAGATCAAAACAAAAATCAACTGTATTTCTATATACTAGCAATAAACAAATCAAAAATAAATTCAAAAAACAATTTCCTTTACAATAGCATTAAAAGGAATAAAATGTTCAGGAACAAACTTAATAAAGGAAGTACAAAACATATACCCGGAAGTTGACAAAATATTGTTGAAAACAATTAAAGAAGATCTAAATAAATGAAAAGACATCTTATGCTCATGAATCTGAAACAATAGTTTTGAGATAGCGATACTCTTCAAAATAATCTATAGATTCAACGTAATACCTATCAGAATATCCATTAGCTTCTTTGTAGAAATTGATAAGCTGATTCTAAAATTCATATAGAAAGTCAAGGACAAAAACAGACCAAATAATCTTGAAAAAGAATAAGCCCTTAGGGCTGGGGAAAATGGGGGAATTGAGGGGTGAGAGCTAAAATGTACAGATTTTCTTTTAAAATTGATGAAAAAGTTCTAATATTGTGGTGATCGCTGTACAATTCTTTGAATATACTAAAAACACTTAACTATATACTTCAAATGTGTGAACTGTATGGTACATGAATTCTATCTTGACAAAGCTTTTACCAAATAAAGGACAGGTAAAACAGTATGACTAAGTGGGCTTCAGTATAAAAATGCAAGATTGGTTTAATATGTGAACAATCAAAGTAATTCACATTAGCAAATAAGTATGATTTATTAGTTATCTACTGCTGTGTACTCCAAAACCTGGAACTTAACATAATTAACATTTATTATCTTACACAATTTCTGAGAGTGGGAATACAAGAGTGGCCTAGCTAGATAGTTCCAGGTCTTTCAGGACCTAGTCTAGCTGCCAATCTGGGGCTGCAGCCTTCTAACAGCCTGACTGGCGTTGGATGATCCACTTTCTTGTTCACTTCACAGCATTGCTCACAATATGGCAGCTGGCTTTCCCCAAGAGCAAGTGATCCAAGAGAGAATGAAAGAAAGAAAAAGACAGCACAAGAGAGATGGTTCAAGATGATGGAGTAGGAAGACGTGTGCTCACTCCCTCTTGCAAGAGCACCGGAATTACAACTAACTGCTGAACAATCATTGACAGAAAGACACTAGAACTCACCAAAAAAGACACCCCACATCCAGAGACAGAGGAGAAGCTGCAATGAGATGAACTAGAACAAGAAATTTTACAATTTGTGTGGAAACGCAAAAGACCTCGAATAGCCAAAGCAATCTTGAGAAGGAAAGACGGAGTTGGTGGAATTAGGCTTCCTGACTTCAACTATATTACAAGGCTACAGTGATCAAGACAGTACGGTACTAGCACAAAAACAGAAATATAGATCAATGGAACAGGATAGAAAGCCCAGAGAAAAACTATGGTCAACTCATCTACGACAAAGGAGGCAAGGATATACAATGGAGAAAAGGCAGCCTCTTCAATAAGTAGCGCTGGGAAAACTGGACAGCTACATGTCAAAAAATGAAATTAGAACACTCCCTAACACCATACACAAAAATAAACTCAAAATGGATTAAAGACCTAAATGTAAGACCAGACACTATAAAACTCCTAGAGGAAAACACAGGAAGAACACTCTTCGATATAAATTACAGCGAGATCTTTTTTGATCCACCCCCTAGAGTAATGGAAATAAAACAAAAATAAATAAGTGGGACCTAATGAAACTTCAAAGCTTCTGCACAGCAAAGGAAATGATAAGCAAGATGAAAAGACAACCCTCAGAATGGGAAAAAATATTTGGCAACGAATCAACAGACAAAGGATTAATCTCCAAAATATATAAACAGTTTATCCAGCTCAATATCAAAAAAACAAACAACCCAATCAAAAAATGGGCAGAAGACCTAAATGGGCATTTCTCCAAAGAAGACATACGGATGGCCAAGAGGCACATGAAAAGGTGCTCCACATCGCTAATTATTAGAGAAATGCAAATCAAAACTACAATGAGGTATCACCTCACACCGGTTAGAATGGGCATCATCAGAAAATTTACAAACAGTAAATGCTGGAGAGGGTGTGGAGAAAAGGGAACGCTCTTGCACTGTTGGTGGGAATGTAAATTGATACAGCCACTATGGAAAACAGTATGGAGGTTCCTTGCAAAACTAAAATTAGAGTTGCCATATGACCCAGCAATCCCACCACTGGGCATGTACCCAGAGAATACCATAATTCAAAAAGACACATGCACTCCAATGTTCACTGCAGCACTATTTACAATAGCCAGGACATGGAAGCAACCTAAATGTCCATCAACAGATGAATGGATAAAAAAGATGTGGTACACATATACAATGGAATATTACTCAGCTGTAAAAAGCAATGAAACTGGGACATTTTTAGAGACATGGATGGACCTAGAGACTGTCATACAGAGTGAAGTGAGTCAGAAAGAGAAAAGCAAATATCGTATATTAACACATATATGCAGAATATAGAAAAATGGTACAAATCAACTGGTTTGCAAGGCAGAAATAGAGACACAGATGTAGAGAACAAACATATGGACACCAAGTGGGGAAAGCGGGGAGGGTTGGGGGGAAATGAATTGGGAGATTGGGATTGCCATATATACATTACTAACAAGAAAAAAAATACCAAATTGTACACTAAATATATGCAGTTTATTGTATGTTAACTGTATCTCAATAAAAGTTCTTTAAAAAAAAAAAAGAAAATATATATGTGTGTATATATATTAAAAAAGAAAAAGACAGCACACCCAAGATGGAAGCTGCAGTGCCTTTTATAACCTAACCTCAGAAGTGACATCATTTCTCAGGACTTCCCTGGTGGTGCATTGCTTAAGAATCCGCCTGCTAATGCAGGGGACATGCATTTGAGCCCCGGTCCAGGAAGATCCCACATGCCACAGAGCAACTAAGCCCGTGCACCACAACTACTGAGCCTGCTCTGTAGAGCCCGTGAGCCACAATTACTGAGCCTGCTGCAACTACTGAAGCCCAAGCACCTAGAGCCTGTGTTCCGCAGCAAGAGAAGCCACTGCAATGAGAAGCCCGTGCACTGCAACGAAGAGTAGCCCCCACTCGCTGCAACTAGAGAAAGCACATGTGCAGCAATGAAGACCCAACGCAGCCAAAAGTAAATAAATAAATAATAAATAAATCTTAAAAAAAAAAAAACTGACATCATTTCTCTTGTGTTTGATTGGTCACAGAGAGCAACAGGAGGAGACCACACAGGGTGTGAATACCAGAAGACAAGGATCACTGCAAGGGGCCACAGTGGGGTCTGGCGACCAGAGGAGAAAAATCATGTGACCACCTCAATAGAGGAAGCAACAGCACTTGGGAATATTTAATACCCATTCGTTAAAAAAGGAAACTAGGAAAAGAAAGAAACTCAACCCAATACACAGGATTTTCTAAAGACATAGTAACCATTCAATGGTGAACAACAAAACTTTACCCCTAAAACCAGGATAAGGCAAGGATGTTCCTTCTCACTGCTTCCCACCCTGTAGTAGAGGGCCTAGCAGGTATAATAAGAAAAACAAGTAAAAAAGAATAATAACTGGAAAAAAATATATAATTTTTATTTGCAGATCACATGACTGTGCATATAAAACATCTTACGGAAGATGCTCACCTGCAAAAAGAAAAAAAAAAAGACAACAGCAGCAGCAACAACAACAAAAAACCCCTACAAGACCATATAAGTAAATTAAGAAAAACCATACAAAACAAGGTCATTTTACAAGAAAACTGCTGCATTTCTAAATACTAACGACTAAAAATGAAATTTTAAAAATTCCACTTGCAATGGCATCAAAAACATAAAAGACTTAACAATAAATTTTACAAAATATAGGCAAGTAAAGACTATACTGCTGAAAGAAATGTTTAAAACCTAAACAAATGGAGACATATACCACGTTCACAGACTGGAAGACGATTATTAAGATGCAAACTCTTTCCAAATTGATCTATTAATTCAGTCAGATTTCAATAAAAATCCTAGCAGGCGGATTCTAAAATGTATATGCATGTAGAGAAGATCCAGGATAGCTAAAACAACTCTGAAAAAGGGGACTTACACCATATGGTTTCAAAACTCTTAATGAATCTACAGTCAAAACTACAATGTGGTACTGTTATAAAAGTACAACAAGGGAACATAACATACAGCCCAGAAGTTTACCCACACTTATATAGTACACTGGTTTGTGACTAAGCACCAAAGCAATTCAATAGGAAAAAAATACTTTCCTACAAATAGCATTTGACCAATTTTTTATATGGAAAAAAATTTCTATCATACACAAAATTTAACTTGCACTGATCATGGGTCTAAATCTCCATGAAAGCAGGAAGTTTTGTTTTCTTCTCTACCATTTGTTTTCTCTACAGTGATATCTCCCCTAAGCAACTTACAACACAAAATTGGTGAATAAATATTTGCTGATTAAAAGAACTTTGCAGAGAAGAAAAAAACATGCTATAGTAGAACAGTAGAAAATAACACGAAGGGAATGTTGGGATACAGAATGGTCAGGAAGGGCTTATCGAGAAAAAAATCTTGTACATTGGTACCTGAAGGCACCAGCTCTGCAAATACTCAGAAGATGAAAATTCCAAGCAGAGAGAAAAATCATGAAGAGCTGGATGGGGAAGACCCTAGGACTCCGTGTCCTCACTGCCAAGGGCCTGGGTTCAATCCTTGGTTGGGGAACTAAGATCCCACATCCCACAGGCCGCAAGGCACGCTTCCCCCCTCCAAAAAAAAAAGAAGAAATGGATGAGAGCCATTTAGAGTAGCGTGTGAGTGAACGAGGGGGAAGAGTCGCATAAAAAACAAGGAGGCCAGATCACCTGGGGTCTTATAGCTCCACAGAATAAAGAATTCTAATCACAGAAATGATGTAATCCAATTTGTGATTTTATGAAATGGCCTTGACCACTGCGTGAAGAATAGATTGGAAAAAGCCAGGTGGGAAGCAGGAAAACCAGTGAGGAGGCTCTTAGAGCAACTCAGGTGAGAGAAGAAGGTGGTGTCCTCCCTCCAGGATGGAAGCTCAGATAACACTGGAGCCGACATTCTGGCAGATTTGGGGATTAGCTATAATTTCCATTTTGTCACTGTCCATTCTTTGTTTACTTGTTTTTTCAAAGATACCCTTTATGAGGGCAGGGATTATTGTATTTCGTTTACTGCTGTTCTCCAAACCCAACAGATTACAGGAGTGGCTACCTACGAGACTGGAGGTCAGAACCTGACATGATACAGTATAGGTGCTCTCCAAGAAGGAGGACCATTCTTAAAACAGCAAATATGAAAGGAACAGGGAGAGCACTGGGGCCTGTTAAAACCCTGAAGTATGCTAAGAGTGAGCATGGGCTTGTTCACCAAGATGAGAACTCAACTACGGCCCAAAACTGTACAGAAGCACAAATGGCACCATTAGATGCTTTTTGCAGTAGGTAGGTAGTCGATTTATGAAAGTATTAGTTGAAAACATGAACAATTCTAGAAAGGTATAAATAAACATAGATAAGAAAGGCTAACTCTCATACCAGTCGGAATGGCCATTATCAAAAAATCTATAAACAATCAGTGCTGGAGAGGGTGTGGTGAAAAGGGAACCCTCCTACACTGTGGACAGAAATGTAAATTGGTGCAGCCACTATGGAGAACAGGATGGAGGTTCCTTAAAAAATTAAAAATAGAGCCATCATATGATCCCACTCCTGGGCATATATCCAGAGAAAACCATAATTCGAAATGATACATGCACCCCAATGTTCACTGCAACACTATTTACAATAGCCAGGACGTGGGAGCAACCGAAATGTCCATCAACAGATGAATGGATAAAGAAAACGCTGTACATATATACAATGGAATATTACTCAGCCATAAGAAAAGAACGAAATAATGCCATCTTCAGTGACATGGATGGACCGAGAGATTGCCATACTGTGTGAAGGAAGTCAGACAGAGAAAGACAAATATCATATGGTATCGCTTATGTGTGGAATTGAAAAAAATGGTACAAATGAACTTATCTACAAAACAGAATTACAGTCATAGGTGTAGAAAACAAACTTACGGTTATGGGGGGGGCAGTGTGGGGGAGTGGGATAAATTGGGAGGTTGGGACTGACATATACACACTACTATATATAAAATAGATAACTCATAAGGAATCTACTGTGTAGCACAGGGAACTCTACTCAATACACTGTAATGACCTATATGGGAAAAGAAGCTAAAAAAAAAGACTGGATATAGGTATATGTACAACCGAATCACTTTGCTGTACAGCAGAAACTAACACAACTGTACTCCAATCAAAATTTTTAAAAAAGGAGAAAAGAAAAAAAGAAAGGGTAACCCACGCTGAGTTGTGACAAGGCACGATTTGGGATCTGTCACTAAACTGCTAGTGTTGACACCATGAAGAGCCTCGTCCTCCACTTCACCCCTTTCCTACCTCCACCCTCCCCGCCCCCGCCAAGAGAAACTCACAGTCCCACACGTGCTGTAATGCCACTCGGGTCTGCCTCGGTAGAACATGACTTATTTTTTTATGTGGCCTAATATAATGTATAGGAGAAGCTTTTAGGGAAATGCTACATCAATGTACAATATTATATATGTATTCAGGTGATGGGAACTGTATTTACAGATATGCCTCTAGAATTTAAAAAAAAAAAATTAAATCTGGAAGCTCAGCACCGCTGGCATTTCTCCCAGGGCAAGAATACATTTAGTGTCCTATTAAATCAAACGATGGTCCGCTGGAAATGGTGGCATGCTTTAGCAGCTGGTGTTAACATAGATTGATACACATGTTCAATCACACCCAACCTGACACCGGGCTTCCTGAAATTTATAAAACAGAATGGAAACGTTTTATGTGCTGCAACTTCCCAGCCCCTTTAAAGCGGTAGCTCACCAGGCAGAAATATAATTCACTTAGCATTGTAAAAATCCACACTTAAAGCATTTTCTGGGGCTAAAGATGCACTGAAACAGAATACATAAAATGGAACTTGTTAAAAAATATCATGTAGGAAGACCTCATGGCAGTCATTTGGATGATCAAGTAAGACCATGGGAATCAAAGAGTAGGATATATTATTTTTTGTGAAGGATGGCAAAAGGAATATTAACACAGAAATAAAATGTAAGCGCATGTAAGATAATTCAAGGCAAAACTTCAGAGTCGGGGAAAGATGTCTCTATCCCTTGCATCTTCTTTATTTTCCAAAGAATAAAATTAAGGCGTATGTTTAGAAGCCCGGCTGTCACCTAATGATAAATGATGCCTTTTCGCGGGCTCGGTATTGATACATTTATGGATATACTATTGGGAGGAATATTTATTTTTGAGGTTGAAAGATCTGACTGAAAATCCGATGCTGTCAATAAGAAGCCATGTCTGTAACGCAGCTTTGGGCAAGTCACGATCTCCCTACACACTTTGGTTTCGCCATCGTTAAAAAGTGGTCAAAAGTGGTCTACAATCTAGAACTGAGATAAAGTCCATGAAACCATTTTGTAAATTATGGTATATTTTGTGCAAAAAACCAAAGTATTTCTCTAAATCTATCTGGCTTAAAAATACCTTCAAAAATGTTCAAGATCAATTGACAAAGTCAATTTTGTACAAGTGACACAGTTTCTAGTTCTACAGGCAAGTACTTGCCACTCACTGCTTTGTTAAGCTAATGTTTCATGGGCCGTGGCAGCCACACAGGCTAACAATTTTGTCTTCTGAGGTATGTATCTTTGTTCATCTCTAATCCATAGTGCCTTTCTCCCCATAAAAATGCTATTTCTTTATATAGCCTGTATTTTACTTTGTCCTAGAATGGGCACAAAACAAACGCAGCAAATGGTCCTACCCCTAGTGAACCTGGAATAATTACCCCAGATTGTGACAGTTCTACATTCTGGCTTCTCATCTAACTGGCCATGTGACCTCAGCAGGCTACTATAAACCTCTCAGAGCTTCGCATCCCCATCTGTAAAACAGGGAGAAAGCCTCCAACCTCTCACAGCTGTACGTGAGAAACTATGTGTAAAATGCCTGATGGAAGAGTTTACATGCTCGGTAAATCTTAGCCTTCCCCTCTCACGTGCTTTTTGCTTTTGCAGATCAACACTGAAACACTACAATATTAAAAACAAAATAATAAAATACGTAATCCTATGGGATGTTAAATGCACAGATCGATGCTCCAGCCCCTCAGCCTCCCCGCTGCTCCTCCTCCTCCCTGGCTCCTCTCAGCAGACCTGCACCCACGTCTCCCAGCTGAACACAAGCCCTGCGCCCCAGACTCCTCAACCACACCCAGGCCTTTAAGGAGACTCCCCTGAAAGCTCTGGCAGGGGTGTCTCAGAGCCAGAATCAGTCACCTCTTCTAAAGGGTCACGAGACGGAGACCAAGAGCTTTACTGACAACGATGATAAGGTGAGTTACGCCAAGGGACACCACATGCCTCCTGCGCTCCACTCACTGGACCCCCGACTGTGGTCAGCACTCGCCATATTGCGAGTCTGGGTCCAGAAGTAAATCCGGGCTTTGCAAACTCCAGTGTCTACGGGGGCCAGTGAGATCAATGTAGTAAGAAAAGAAAAGCAAACAGTAACACGAGTGAGGGGACTAGCACATCTAATAATGTCTCAAATTCTTGACATTTTCTACACAAACTGAGTTTGAAATGAGACTATGTTTATCGCGTAATTTTAAACTTGTGCACTGTTCTCCAGACCACACCACGGGCAGCATTTCAAACTAAATTTTATAAATCCTACAATTGTTCAGTGAGTCGCAGGATACTGATACTGTGATATGTTTTCGAACCTTACGAATCAATTTTAAAAGGAGAACAAAGTATTGTATAACCCTGTTACATAATTTCTTCATTTCTGTTTAACGAAGAATCTTCGGAGGCTCAGGTGAGGATCCTGGTGGACTAGAAATTGTACCCCAGTTGGAAAAAAGCCAGCTGCTATCACTATGGCCAGTGAGTAACACGTGGGTAAGTGACTTGTTCAAGGTCATCTGTTTTGGGATGCATGGAGACAAGACAATGACGCAGACCAGTGGACGCCACCTACCATAGGCTCAACCATGCTGTCCATGTCTTGACTTTGGTTATAAGTCTTAAGATGGACATGTCAGCAAAACCAAGGAGAAGAGAAGTAGAAAAGAGGGCCCATTCAGCAGGACTACTTCTCAACCTAATCAGACAGACCATGACCCATCTCTACCTTTTGCAAATAACAGGATTTAGGCAGAGAAAACCAATTCTGGTAAAAATATAAAGGTGCTTTGGGTCAGGGCAGATAATTACCCAGAATAGAGAATCTAGACTAAAAATAAATTTTTTAACTTATTACGTCCCTGGTATCTGATTATTCTGGAGATGGTCTGTAACTGCCATGACATCTTTTCTCAAGAAAAGAGTTAAAAGATTTCACATGATAGCTAGTTTTCCCAGCTCCAGAACAGTCCCACTTTACGCTCTAGATCTTTAATGTGTTTAATTTATATCAGAAAGATTTAGAAAGATGGACTTATCGAGTGTGCTTCAAACATGAATTACTAACATGTAGACAAGTGACAAAAGGATTACAGTGTATGCACACATCAGTAATGATAAAAAATGAAAATAATTAGAACGGTGGTTATCAAGAGTTCTGGGAGAAGAAAAAAATCAACAATGAAATGAGCAGTGTCACAAAAGGTAATGGAAGACGGTGTGAAATTAAACAACTGGAAAACCAAGTTATCTCCTGCAGGGAGGTAGTTTAAGGTCTTATTACCATGGGATGAAGACACGAGTTAGAGCAAGTATTACAAAGTAGTCAATACTTCCGACAAGTTCATAGTCTTATAAAGGACATCACAAAGTGAAGATGTGAATGAATGAATGAGGGAGGGAACGAATGAGGGAGGGAGCGAATGAGGGAGGGACTGAATGAGGGAGGGGCTGAATGAGGGCGGGGCTGAATGAGGGAGGGAACGAATGAGGGAGGGGCTGAATGTGGGAGGGGCTGAATGTGGGAGGGAATGAATGAGGGAGGGGCTGAATGAGGGAGGGGCTGAATGAGGGAGGAGCTGAATGAGGGAGGGAACGAATGAGGGAGGGAATGAATGAGGGAGGGACTGAATGAGAGAGGGAATGAATGAGGGAGGGGCTGAATGAGGGAGGGGCTGAATGAGGGAGGGGCTGAATGAGGGAGGGAATGAATGAGGGAGGGAGGGAATGAGGGAGCGAATGAAGCAACCAAGCAACAAGCTAACCACAGAGCTTTCTAAGTAGAAGAACCAGGTGACCTGCTCCCAGCCTCCATTACGCACCTCACAAAAAGGGCAGAGCTTGGAAAGTCATGTGTGACATCAAATGTGTATCAGGAAAAGGACGACGGGACTGAAAGGATGGCGGCGAAACCCTTCTTGCCACACCTCCTGTCTGCCGCGCGTGTTAGCCCCTTGGGTCCTCGCCCTCTCCTCCCCACTTCTCCTCCCCTGCAAGTCCCTTTGGACACCCCCTTGCTCTTTCTCACCTTGCCCACCGGAGGCGAGGTCTCAGCCTTTCTTTTATCCAACCAATCACAGTGTGCTGGAGACTGGCTTGTGGAACTTCTCAGTCATCAGGTGCTCAGCCTCTGGACAGTCAATGTTTAACAGTATAAAAATCCACTGTGTGTGTGTATGTGTGTGTGTGTGCATTATTCTTTTAATCCTCATATCACTACTATGAGGAAGGACGACTATTTCCCTCATTCCACAGGAGGCATAGAAGGGAAAATAACTTGTCCAGAACTGCAGAGCAAGGAACTGGGAGAGTGAGATTTGAACCAAAGCCTGATGACGAAGAGACATACCTCTATAACCTACTCTATACATTAAAATATGTTTAACCATCTGGATAAGATAACTGGCAACTGACAGAGTGACAATAACACGGAGATAGAAGACATTTATAATCAGGGACTTAACTGACCAAAAAGAGAATACTGTATTTCCTTCTCTCCTGCCTTGGGAGAGAAAGTATTTTTCTTTAGCTTCTCCACGCCATTAAGAAGAGGATTAAGAGGTGTAACTGGAAAGATCTGAGATTGGATCCCCCCTCTTTCCTAGTTCTGTTCATCCTGGAGAATTCCATTAGAGGGAAACTCGCAATTCATGACACCACTTACTCTTAGTTAAATGGGATTAATATTTGTTTCCACTCTTCACAAATGTGCTAGAAAGAATACACAAGCTTCTCATATTTCTGTAATAAAAACTGCTATTGATTAGCAGCGTATAGAGCAGACTAAGCCAGCGATGCCCAGGTACGTGTAATGATGCATGAATCCCTCCCATAGGCTATGGAAACTGGTGTCAATAAAGGTTCTGACATCTAAAACCACTGCTCTGCTGCATGCCTGCCTGACCAATGCGACCTCCTTCTCCAAAGGCAATTACCTGGGTGACAAATGCAGGAGAAGAGGTCCCATGACTGTCTTGAAGCCAAGAAACCAGGAATGATTCCACCAAGTCCAAGTAACTGAATCCTGGAAAACTTAGGAAGAAGACCAGGTAAAAACATACGTTTCACATCTTCAGCTCTTGAGACATGTAAGTCTCATGTGTGAGGGAGAAAATGCAAAATCGGAACAGAATCTACAGCTCATGGAGCCACTGGCTCTGAGATCACCGTGAGGCTGTTTACTCGGTTTTATCTGTTGTTCTGAGGACAGGTCAAGGTGTCTGCCTCCCCTCCTCTCCCAGCGATGAGGGCCTTGTCTCCACTGCACTAATTCTTTCACTCATTAAAACGGGTGAGGGACTTCCCAGGTGGTGCAGTGGTTAAGACTCTGTGCTGCCAATGCAGGGGGCCCAGGTTCGATCCCTGGTCAGGGAACTAGATCCCACATGCATGCCACAACTAAGGAGCCTGAGAGCTGCAACTAAGTAGCCCGCCAGCCGCAACTAAGACCCGACGCAACCAAATAAATAAAATAAAATAAATATTTTTTTTAAAAAGGGGGTAAAATTTCAGTTAGTCATATTGCTGCTTTTTAGAAGGTGAGACGGGCTGATGGCTGAATACACTGGTCCAAAAGAGACTTCTGGGTTCAGGTAGACTCAGGAGAAGATGTCAGTCCTGTCTATTTCACCCTTTTGCTGGCAGTTAGCTGCATGTGTCAGGAAAAACATTTTTCCTATGAAGACAAAGCATGCCCACTGCATTCACAGTGGGGAGTGATCATGGGGCCAAAGAGGGGAGGCCACAGTCCCTGACTTGGCCACAGATACGGCCTAAGAGACAGCCCAAGGCTTAAAGGTCCCCAATCCTTCCTTCTGGCTTCAGGGCTTAGGTACCAGAGTGCTTCATGGCTCTACTGTCTACCCTCTACGGTCACATCCAAGGGACCTCATCCAATCTCTGGCCTTATGTTTCTGTTGATGACACCCACAATTACAAGCGCAGCCCAGACCTCTCTTCTGAACTCCAGATTCTAACATCCAGTTGCCTTCTTGATTCGATACCCAAAAAGCATCTCAGACTTAAGACATCCACAACTCAGCTCAGGACCAGCTCCTCCCCTCCTCCAGCTCTCTAACCTCCCCTTTCCACCATCTTCCCCATGCTTTTTGTTCCCTAAAGCCTCAGTCACTCTTCACTCTCTCCCCTTCATCCAAATTACTGTTAGTTCTGCCTCTGAAACACATCCAGACTCTACTACTGGGATTCCCTGGTGGTCCAGTGGTTAGGACTCTGCATTCTTACTGCTGAGGGCTGGGGTTCAAGCCCTGGTCCAAAAAAAAAGAATCCAAACATTGCCACCACCTGGATAAACGCAGAAGGGCTGCATTCCTTCTGGAGACTTGAGTGGAAAATCTGTGTGCCTGCCTTCTGCAGCTTCTGGAGGCTGCCCACGTTCCATGGCTCATGGCTCCTTCCATGCCTGACTCCAACCTCTTGATTCCATCATCACATCTTCTACTACTGTGCCGGGCCCTCCCACCTCCCTCTTCTAAAGACCCTCACAATTACAACTGAGATGACATTACCCTGTTAATCCAGGGTAATCTCATCTCAAGAGGTGACCTTGCATCGGCAAAGTCCCTTTACCACGCAAACTAGCCGATTCCCAGATTCCAGTGATTAGAAGGGGGCATCATTGGGGGACCATTATTCAGCCTTTACCACAGCATCTCACTCAGAGTAAAAGCCAGTGTCCTCACAATGCCCTGTAAGCTCCCAGGTGATCTGGTCCCCCCCTCCTACCTAAGCCCATCTCTTTCAGCTCTGCCCTCACTCACTTGGCTCCAGTCACACTCGTCTTCATGCTGTTTCTCAATACACGAGCCTATCTCAGGACTTCCACACCTGCCTTTCTCTCTGCCAGGAAAGCTCCCTCCCTGCCTTAGGTCTCTGACTAAATGACAACAACTTATGATGCAGCTTGCTTTGTTGACTCCGTAAACTAGAGTAACACCCCCCACCCCATTTAAACACTCTCTTCCGTTCTTATTTTTTCCCAGGGCATTTAACATTATCTGTCATGCTTTCCATCCATCCATCCATCCATCCATCCATCCATCCGCCTTCCCCCACTAGAATGTCATAAGGGGTATTTTGTCTCTTGTTGGATTCCCCAGAAATAAAACATGACGTAGGGACTCAGTAAACAGGTGTCGGATAAGTGAATTCCACGTTACTGGAAAAGTAAGTTCCATGGAAACAAAACCTGGCCTGAAGGAGGAACTTAGTTAATGTTTGAACAAATGAGGAAATGGATGGGTAAATGCCAGACCCGCCTTATATCTAATTGTCTGCAGGTATACTAATTAACATAAAAATCAAGTGCTTTGCTGTTTAGGAACCAGACATAACACAAAGTAACTTAGTCAAGGATGTACAACGAAAGTAAAGTAATACAATTATGTATTAAAACTCCAACCTGGCCCCTGACTTGATTTTGCAGTGTCCCTGCATGTCCTTAGACCTGACGACTCAGAATTCATCCAGATTCCCTTGCTTGGTTCAAATACCCTTACCAACAAGGTTTCGAGTTAATAAACTCCAAATTTACTTTTAAAGGAAATTCCACTAAGTCTCAAAAGCACTGATCTTGTTTATTCAGATGTGTAAAAAGTGAATACACGGGGGAGAGATCATTATCCGCCCTTTAAAATACACCCAGAAGCAACCCTGCGGCTAGGGGATGCTGTAGGGATGGGTTGTAAGAAGCTTCAGGGCCACAGTCCCTAGCACTGCTCAGCCTCCAGCCTCAGCAGCTCCAGATGCCGCCTTGGGTACCAGGTCCACAGACAAATAGAAGACATTCCTCCTGTGACTGGGTGGTTACCGGGGGTGGGAGGGTGGGGGTGGAGGACCAGAGTGACCGTGCAGCTGGCTTGGAGTGGAAGAGCAGAAGGGCAGTTCCTTCCACAGAGGTCACCTCCTCTGCATCCTGCCAAGTGTTACTCTAGCCCTGCCGCTCACACACCCGCACAGCCAGCCACGCAACTCGCATATTCAATCTCCTCTCCTCCGGCCACCATTTGGGGAAGCGAGCAGGTGTTGTGTTTTGTTCACACTTGGAATCTGCTTTCTAGGAATCCTCTCACTGGCATGAGATGGGATGGGGGGGCGCCACAGTGGTTGGGAGCACGGACCTGCGAAACCAGCTGTCACGGTTCAAGTTTTGCCTCTGTGACTCTCTGTGTCCCTGTGAGTTAAGTCACCAATGCTTTATAAGCCTCAGTTTCCTCACCTCTAAAAAGTCCACTTACTATTCTTCGGCCAATTACTGGAGATAATGCAGGAAAAGCACTCAGTGTAGTGCCTTGGCACGTGAGGCCTTAATCATAATATTATAATATTAATATCTATTACAGTATTTTTGACTTAAAAAAAATCACTGTTCAAAAATAATACACCTGTCTTCATCTTGAGTTTAGAGAGGGGTTTACCATTTATTTCCAGCTGAGCGTTTGCCTACAGTTTGGGAAAACTGCCACCAGGCAGATGCTGAGATGAAGCTTTTCCAGGTACGGCAGCAAAAATAAACTCATTTAAAGACTTTCTCCTCAATTCTAGTCCTGAATAAAAAAAAAACGCATAATTTGGTATTGGAGAGCATTAACGGAAATGTTAAACAAATGTGACTACGTGCAGTATTTAAACAGGAAGGCCAATGTGAAATTTAAAAATACACAGATACACAGGTACAAGTGGGCTCAACCAGGTATTTTTCCACCAAATTATTAGAAGTCATTGATTAATCCAATGCCCAACACTGCCTCATTGCTTGAAAAATGAAATAAAACAACAAAACATATTTTTTTTCATTTCTCCTCGTCATACTAATCAAGGACGTACGTCAGAAGCACTAAGTGAATTTTACCAAAGTACACAAGAGTTGGTCTCACACATGGAGATCTGACTCAGTACACTGGGGAGGGAGCAGGTAACTATATTCTGCAAAAGCTGCCCATAAATTACTAATACCACCATCTATGGTTGGCAAATCACTGCCCAGAATCTCTCTTTTGGCAACAAGGTTTTTTGCCTTAAAAACATTGTAGGGACTTCCTGGTAGCGCAGCGGTTAAGAATCTGCCTGCCAATGCAGGGGACACGGGTTCGATCCCTGGTCGTCAGGGAAGATCCCTCCCACATGCCGCAGAGCAACTAAGCCCGTGCTCCACAACTACTGAGCCTGTGCTCTAGAGCCCGCAAGCCACAACTACTGAGCCCATGTGCCACAACTACTGAAACCTGTGCCCTAGAGCCCGTGTTCCACAACAGGAGAAGCCACCGCAATGAGAAGCCCACGCACCGCAACAAAGAGTAGCCCCTACTCGCTGCAACTAGAGAAAGCCCACGTACAGAAACAAAGACCCAATGCAGCCAAAAATAAATAAAACAAATAATTTTATAAAAAACAAACAAAAACATTGTAAACATCTTCTCTTGATCCCATAGCTGCTCCTTATGCACGACTTGATGACTCATAACTTAGTGAAGAGATGTCACCAAGTTACTCCACAGCCCTTGACATCGGTACAAATTCAAGACCTTCTACAGCAACAAAGGCGGCACAGAAGATAGGGAAGTCAGGGTGGGATTTTGTAGTTGTTCTGTGGAACTGAGTGAATGCTTTTCCTTTTAGATTAATGCTGCCCAGCAGAGCCATCTGCCCCATGGAAGCATTCTATATCTGGATTTTCCTGTAAGGAAGCCACGAGTCACATGTGGCTGCCAAATTCTTGAAGTGTGGCTCGTGGCTTCCATACTGGCCAGCCCAGCTCTGGACAGAAGCCAGACTCAGCCCACTCATAGCCTTCTTAACACCTTGCTATCTGAGGTTCTTGTTTCATTAATTCATTCAGTACTTACCCCTCGAGAAGCCACCTCGTTCCTAGCACATGGGAGGTGCTGGGGATATAGCAGGGAGCACATACAAACCCCCTCTCTCATGGGCCTCACATCCTTGTTATAGTAACTGGCCTGTTTAAAACCACCGGACTGGGACTTCCTAGGTGGTGCAGTGGGTAAGAATCCGCCTGCCAATGCAGGGGACACAGGTTCGATCCCTGCCCCAGGAAGATACCACATGCCGTGGAGCAACTAAGCCCGTGCGCCACAACTATTGAGCCTGCGCTCTAGAGCCCGTGAGCCACAACTATTGAGCCCATGTGCTGCAACTACTGAAGCCCATGCGCCTAGAGCCCGTGCTCTGCAACGAGAGGCCACCGCAATGAGAGGCCCATGCACCACAATGAAGAGTAGCCCCCACTTGATGCAACTAGAGAAAGCCCGTGTGCAGCAACGAAGACTGAACACAGCCAACTAACTAACTAAATAAATAAAATTTATAAAAAAATAAAATAAAATAAAATAAAACCACCGGACTCATTTGAGGTACTTCCTCAAAGAACGTTGGGTCACATGCATTTTTTAAAGTCGTGCTATTTTGCAGATACAGAGAACAGACTTGTGGTTGCCAGGGGAGGGGAGGAGAGGGAAGGAATGGGAGTTTGGGATTAGCAGATCCAACTATATATATATATATGCAATATAATATATGGAATGGATAAACAACAGGGTCCTCCTGTACAGCATAGGACAAAGCATAATGGAAAATAATATGAAAAAATGTACACATGTATAACTGAGGCACTCTGCTGTACAGAGGAAATTAACACGACATTGTAAATCAACTATACTTCAATAAAATTTAATAAATAAATAAAATTGTGTTATTCTGGAAAAAGCAAACAGTCATAGTTTGAGAAACAATACAGTTCAATGTATTGAAGAATGAGAGGATACCCAGAGGCTCTACGAGAAACGAGAGGAGAACTCGGGAAACTCTTCCCGAAGGGCAGCATGACGTCAGTAAGAGAGTAACTGGTTTGGATGCTATTTCCAAGGCGGGTAGTAAGGTCACCCGGGGCCACTGAATGACCAGGCAGAGTGCGAAGACTCAGGGGCCATGGGAGTAGGCCCTAGGGATTCCCAGCTAGAACGTATTTAACCATTCCCACTGGAGATGGAGTCAGGAGAGAACCAAACTCTCTCTTAAAATGGCATTTTTAAGCAGCTGTCATAAATACTTTATTTGGTAAAAGTTTTCAAGGGATTAAAATTTAAAATTAAGGGATCAAAAAAAATAATAAGAGTGATAGAATTTTTTTTTTTAAAGTCATCCTCACCACTGGTAAAGGAGGAGCCCTAGGTAAGACCATTACTACTCATCCCAGGTGCTTTCCACGGCACCAGGCCGGCAGCCAAACTGGGTCATCTTCCATCAACAGTTTTGAGACGCTGCGGCCACTCAACAAAGCCTCAGGGCAGGACAAATGCAGAACAGCTCAACTCTGGTCAATGACAAATGCTACTAGAAAGGATCAGAACTGGGTGCCTCAGTGGAGGGTTCTCGCCAAGAAGAAGAGAGACGGGGGTTTCCAGAGTTGCTGCCGTGGGACCACTATTACTAAGTAAAGCCAGAACGCAGACCATTCATCACCCACCTTACCTAGTTCTGGGGGCAGAACGGTGAGGCGGTTCCCCTGTATGTGGAGCTCCTTAAGCTGAGTAAGCTCCCCGATTTCCTTAGGCAGCGAGATCAGGTCGTTATCCCTAAGGCTGAGCTAAATAGAAGAGAAACAAGGGGTTGTCAAGACAATTTTCACGTAACGAGGTGCTCGACAGCAGCTCTCGCCCCCTCGCCCCTGCCCGCTCTTCTTCGAAGACTCAGCCCTTTCCATTTATTTACAAGTGTCTACAGACGAGCAAGAAATGTTCTCGGGCAGTAGCGGTTTTATTCCTGCAAAACAAACCCTACTCCGGCTCAAATTGCCTTGATTCCGCTCCTACAAGGGCTGCAGGAGCGAATTGATTTTCTAAGAATTTAGATAAATTACTTACTATCTGCAACTTTGTGAGTTTCCCGATATCTGGCGGCAGGATTTCGAAATCGTTGTCACTTAGATAGAGTGCACGCAGGGTGGCTGCAAATTAAACAGCGACATATAAACAGGGTGGCATGGAACCCAACCGTTTGAGGTCTGATCAATACGGGGGAGTCGGTTTTGATGAATAACCCCGGCGTGGCGAAAAGCCTGTGACACACCTAGGGCTCGGGATAATAACAGGCAGGTCAAACTTGGATTTACTGGCTTATTGTGTAGCTGGTGTGTTCAGGAAAACATCTATATCCAAGGGAACTGATGCAATTAACAACGTGTGGGGGCTGGCAGGCTCTGGCACAGGGTTTCCATAAGCTTTCAGAAAAGATAGCTTATTTTCCTTCGATTACTTCCCATTCACATGTATGGCTCGCTTTGCATCCAGCGTGAAACCAAGAAAACCACTGTGTCGCTTCTTTCAATGCTTTGGGCCGGGGCGGGGGGCTCGTTCGTGTAAACAGACCTAGGTCAAAAAAATAAATAACCAAAAGGCTTTCCGGTGATGGAGACTAAAATCACCGTTCGTTGTTTCCATCATCAGACTAATTATTATCGCTTGTTTCTACAGCCTTACCCACAAAAACAAATGAAGATGAAGCAGTTAAAATAATGAAGTGGAGTTTAAAAATAGAGAAAACCCTAACTTAGGCATCGTATCAGGAATCAGAAATTTGTTTACAATTTTATACAACGATACCAGTCCCCAAACTCCTGAAGGCGAAAATCGTAAAGCATGTTTTTATCCTTAACCAAAAGGGGGAAGTATAATCAGGTGTATGTTTTATTTGTTTACACCTATTCAATTACATTCTAATGTCTTAAAATTCGACAAAACTATGTTAATATGCGTAAGAAAAACAATTTCTTCATGGCCCAAGAAAACACGTTAAACTTGGTTTCAAACTTTTGGTACTTGACAAAGTCTGGGATGGGATAAGGAATATATGTAAGGTAAAAAATGAAGCTTTAGAGACTAACTCAGAAAAATCAGAATTTCTGGATGCCAGTTTTGTCACTATTTGGAGAGGCAAAACATTCACTTAAAGACAGCAACTCTCTCCTAAATATTTCATGAGTTCTCGGGAAAAAAATCAGTTTTTCCTATTTTTCACAAGCACCTGCAGCAAGAAATGTGTTTGCATATAAAAAGATAAAGTGTGTTCATGTATGACTAACAGTTTCTTAATGTTTGATGGTATGCTATAGACAAAACAGACTATGTTGATAAGAACACTTTTTAAAAGGCTTAAAACAAGAATCCTGGCTAGAAATGTTTAAAAGTCTCTTAGTGGTTTATTAATGGATATTTTTCTAAATAATTGATTGGAATATCTTTGGGCAAAAAGCCTACAAACAGTTAATAGCAAAACATAGGAGGAAGTCACTTTTTTTTTTTTTGCATGCTCTTTAAAAAGAAAATCAACCTCTCTAGCTAAATGTGAGACTTGATCTCATTTAGGTAAAAATCTCTATCAGAAAGTTAATATGACATTACCAAGTCCACTGGAGTGCAATGGTGTCAGAACACAATATATCAAATATACATACTGCTGAGCTATGAGGGAATACTAAAGGAATCTGAAGGAAAAAATATATATATGTCCAATAATTTCTCTTGGAGTTTGGGCCCTGGCAAATAAATTTCACGGTTAGAATGCAAAGGACCATTTTAAGGAGATTTATAGAATTAAAAGTTTCTTACTCAGGTAGAAGAAGTTTCCAGGAAGAGAATTTTCATTCAAGTTGTTATAAGTCAAATCAAGGACCTCCAGAGCTGGGAGTGATCCAAATCCTCGAGGCAGAGTGTTTAGTCTATTCATGCTGTTGGTGGGCGGAAAAAATGCAAGACGTCACACACAAAACATGTATTTGTACGGACTGCTCAGCTCACCTCTGTGTAACGGGCCTAAGCGCCACACGTGGGAGGCTCAAAGATCGAAAGACTGCCATAAGTCCATCCACTTGATGGTATTTTAACCAGCTTAGTAATTTCAGTCAGAAAATCTACATAGTCATGAAACATTTGAAAATGTCTTAGTTGTCACTTTCTCCAATGGTGACACTCAGTCATTGTTTTACACAGAAAATTAAAACATCACAAAATATCCGCCCTTCTAGAGAAAAACTTCCTTACGAACAGAGTAATAATAAGACCTCAGAAGATACACATGAAGCCTCACAGTTTTCAGACTTCTGCTTTATTTGGTTTCACTTATTCCTCCCAGTGGAAGACCACCTCCCCAGCCCCCCGCCCCCCACCCAATCACTTTTTTTTTTGGTTTGTTTTGCAACTACTAACAGTAGTTCAAAATCATCTCCAATGAGAATCAAGGTTGCCAGGGACTGGGTGGGGGGTGTTGTTTAATGGGTATAGAGTTTCCATTTGGCAAGATGAGAAACTTCTAGAGATTGGCTGCACAACAAAGTGAATATACTTTATGCTTCTGAATCATAAACTTAAAATGGTTAAAATGGTATATTTTATCTTATGTGTATTTTATCACAATTGAAAAATTTTGCAATTTTCTGCAATGAAAGCTAAGGAAAATATTTTCCTATTATGTTGTATTTTCTTCAAGACTTATTTTTCTTAATGTGGTTCCCTTTGAACACATTTAAAATCTGATTTAAAAATGTTTACTCTAATATAGGCTGACAAATATGGAAAGGTGGGGGGGACTGTGACACAAAAAATAATTCTAGACACCAATCCTTCTCATATGAGACACAATCTTGTTCACACCCACCAACCAGGCCTTGTAGGAAATGGCTAAGAGCAGAGAGAAAAAAACCTAGAAAAAAGTGATGTACTCCTCTTGAAAGGCATAATCCTGGGTTAACTTTACACTTAGCAAAATAACCTCCACTACAATTTACTGTACTGCTAACAGCTGATATTTTCTATGAAGTCACAGTTTGTGAAGCACACTTATGTCAAGTGTTTCACCTGCGTCTCCAAATCATGGAATGCAGGCAGGACAGTACCTATAACGATCTCTAAACGTAGCGATTAAGTGACAGGTTAAGACAGGTTGAGTACCAAGGAGCTCTGACTCTATTCATGAGAATGACAGGTGTCTGAGAGCACCCAGCACTCGTGGAAGCCAAGGTACCCCTAATTCCTGGACCCCAAAGAGAGGAGGCTGAGTAAATTGAAGGGAAAAAATCAGAGATAGTAAGAAAGGCTACAAAGTATACATCAGGTGCATCTTTCTTTAAATAATGCTCTTTACCCAATTTTGAAAATGATCAACAAAGTTTTTCTTTCCAAACTTTTGAAACATAATGTGCAGGAAATCCACCCTTAGACTTTCTCAGCTGGAAGAGGCATCTCACCAAAAAGAGAGATCTTGTCCCATCTCCAGCCTAGAGTAAGCATGACCTGTCCACCTCCAGGTGGCAGGAAGTGACTAACCTGCAGGTTCTTTTATTCCTTGAATGAGAATCCAATCCCCCCAACGTCTTGGGAACTCTGCGGAGCCCCCATGCAGCCACCAGCAGTGACAGCAGTGGACCCACTAACCCAGAGGGCAGAAAAGAAGCCCTAACTGAAAAGCCTCAGAAGGTCTGGAAGCAGAATCAACTCTGCTACCAACAAGGGCAGGAGCTGCAGGGGCTGTTGCTCTGGACACCAGCACATGCCCAGCGACCAGACAGCCCAGCTCCCTGGCATTGACGGGTGGCATGCACTGCCTCCCCCGCAGGGGGCGCTCACGTCCATCTCCAACTACACATGAGAGCTGCCTCTTTTTTTTTTTTTTAATTTTTATTGGAGTATAGTTGATTTTACAATGTTGTGTTCGTTTCAGGTGTACAGCAAAGTGAATCAGTTATACATATACATATATCCACCCTTTTTTAGATTATTTTCCCATATAGGTCATTACAGAGTATTGAGTGGAGTTCCCTGTGCTATACAGTAGGTCCTTATCAGTTACCTACTTTATGTACAGTCGTGTGTATATGTCAATCCCAGTCTCCCAATTTATCCCTCCCCCTGGGAGATGCCTCTTTTTAGAGCTCCCTCTGAGAGCTCCAGCCTCTGAGAGGCTACAGCAGAGGCAGAGGAAGAACAGAGCTAGGATGGAGGTCCAGCTCCAGCACTTGCTGGCTGGGTGGCTTTGGGGAACTTATTCAGCTTCTCTGAGACCCAAGATGAGGGTAGCAATACCCTCCCAGCACGACTGCCAGGAGGAGGAGAGAGAAGACATGGGAAGCCCCTGAGGCAATTCCTGGCTCCCAAGTAGGTTCTCAAGAAAAACGGCTGTTAACTACAATTGCTTTTCAGGAAGTTTGAGAGAAATTCTGACTCAGCCTCACCTCAGGAGACCTGAACCATCAAGGATGGTCTCCCATCTGCTTACTCTCCAGTCCACTCAGGTATGAGAAGGTAAAGCTGCTTAGGACTCCACTGTGCCCAAGGGTTTAAGTTCTTCTGTTTGCAGGTGAGCATTTCTCAAATGCGTATGGAAATGGGAAGACACCCACGTATGATCGAGAACTTTATAAAACCAGAGCGCCAGAGGCTGTCTGGCATCTTTTCTCTTTCCTCGTCAGAAGCTACAGGAAGGCCCGTATGAGCGCTTCCCTTTTGGAACACTGATCTCCAGAGGTCCTCTGGGCTTCTGATTCAATAAAACCTTCTTGCCTGAAAGGCAAGTATCTTTCTCACCTCCCAGTGACTTGTTCACACACTTCACAAAACAAAAAAGCAAATCCATGAACACTCAACACGGTGCTTAAGGAAAACTTTTACGTCTTCATGAGATAAGCTTCACCACCTCACTAGGTCAAAAGTCATTCTAGAACAGCTGGCACCATGCTCTTGCCATGAGGTTATCCCCGAAATAACTACCAACGTGTAACTTCCGTGGCTTTACATGTTTTTGTAAAATAACTCAGTTCAATGAATGACACAGAAAGAACAAAGAGCATAATTCGACGTTCCCCTCTCTATTCAGATGGCCTAAAAATCCTTTCCAGTTTTGTGATCACCAGAATAAATAGCAAAGAGGATATAAAACTTTAAAATCAACTTCCGGTTGAATGTGCAGTTTTGGTTATGCATACATGTGGCCTAAGTGCTCTGCTGTAGTAGGGTCTCCTGTGTGTATTTTCTTTTTAATTCTGGCTTTTTATTCTAAGGAGTCCTCTATGCCTTGCCGTAACCAGGGATACGTAGATATAATTCTTTATGCCATTTGAGGACAGAAGTATCGTTTGTGGAAACTCATCTTAGTTCCTTTCCCAGAGAACTAAGAGTTGTGATCAAACTTTGACAGCCCTATCTGTGCAGCCACGTAATTAAACACAGAAAGGGTTACACAATCAATAAATCACCAGGAGCCAAAAAGGTAAACTGCTGCCAAGTTTAAAGAGGCAATTCAGATGCGTCTGATAAAAAAGGAAAGTTTACAGCTCTGTCCTGAGGTACCTTGAATCTAGCCAAACAAAACCTGGATTCACTATCTTCTTCCCAGAGCTGTCTCCACCTACGCCTCTATTTCAGCTATACCGTCCCATCCCCCCCAAAGGTACCGCCTCGTCAATTTTACTGCTTATATCTATTTTTCATGTAAAATCCCTCCCCCGCCTTCACTGTCCCTGCCCTGGCTCACTAGGAAGGCTAACCTGGCAGCCTTGTGGACCTCCTCCAACCTCTCCTTGCTTCATATGAAAATCATATCAGCTCATCATACCCACCGCTCCCCTGTGCAAACTCACCAGTGGTCTGTAGCATAAGACCAGAGCTCCTTTATTTGACACACAAGACCCCCCAGGAGCACTTGACTCTCGGCCCCCCCAGGAGCACTTGACTCTAGGCCACTATAGACCTTTATTTATTTACAGGCTGTTTCCCCAGCTGTGATGTACGCTCCCTGAGGGCTGCGTGGTCAGCACCTGGACAGCGCCTGGCACAGAGCTAGGAGCTCAAGACACCACTCGGGGAATGCACAGCAGACTCCTGTGTATTTCACCTGGGCTCCCCTCCTACCTCACCTCCCCCTGCTTCACACTGTACACTCAGCAACACCACGCAACTTGCGACTCCTGGAAGGGTGGCACTCTGAGCTTTCACGTAAGTCATGCTCGCAACCTGAGATGCCGTCCCTCTACTTGTGAGTCTTCTCTAACATCATCCCCTGTAGGAATCCTGAGAATCTCACCTGTAGGCTAACAGGCTCCTGGTCCCTTTCTCCCACTGCCATCTGACAACCTCCCACACTTGGCGACCCAGCTGCACCCCATCCCGGCTCACTGACAGTCACTCTGCCCCATCCTTAAGCCAGGGACTGTGACTTTCACTGCTGATCCCAAACGAGCAAGGTTCCTGGTGCAGAAAAGACACTTACACAGTCCCAAGATAAATGAATCCACAAATAAAACGATGATAATAAAAGTGAACACTTATGTACGGCTTACTATGTGCCGGTCCTGTTCCTAGTCAACCCCCCCCTTTTTTTTAAGTGAAAGAAGGTTTATTCAGGGAGATACACACTCCACAGAGTGTGGGCCATCTCAGAAGGTGAGAGGCACCAGGGTGTGGGGCTGTCAGTTTTTACAGGGGTGGGAAATTTCACAGGCTAATGAGTGGGAGGGTTATTCCAACTATTTTGGGGAAAGGGTGGGGATTTCCAGGAATTGGGCCACCACCCACTTTTTGCCCTTGTATGGTCAACCTCAGAACTGTCTGGGTGCCTGTGGGTGTGTCGTTTAGCTGATGTGTTACAATGAGCTTACAATGAGGTTCAAGGTCTAGCGGAAGTCAACTCATCCGCCATCTTGGACCTTATGTATAACTATTAAATCACTTAGTAAATGCTGAAGAAATTAATGGTAAGAATACATGTCTAGTATATATGTCTTGTTTTAGCTTCTTTCTTACATGTAAATGAAATATTAGGGCTTGGGATTTCCCTGGTGGTGCAGTGGTTAAGAATACGCCTGCCAATGCAGGGGACATGGGTTTGAGCCCTGGTCCGGGAAGATCCCACATGCCACGAAGCAACTAAGCCTGCGAGCCACAACTACTGAGCCCATGCACTACAACTACTGAAGTCCGAGGGCCTAGAGCCCATGCTCCACAACAAGAGAAGCCACTGAACTGAGAAGCCCATGAGCCACAATGAAGAGTACCCCCCACAACTAGAGAAAGCCCACACGCAGCAACCAAGATGCAATCCAGCCAAAAATTAAAAAAAGAAAAAAAAATTAGGGCTTAATAATGTTCAAAACAGAGATACAAACGGAGGATCCTTTCTTTTCTGCTTTACCAGATGGGTATATAGTCTCCCTATTTGTAGGAGGAAAGAGCTATCTGGTATTAAGTGACTTTTCTCCTCCTCCAAACCCTACTTCCCCTCAGGCATCAGGAGAAATGAATGCTCAGGATCTTACAAAGACCGTCTCTCAACCTGAGTGAACAGCAAATTAAGAGCGTCTAACCAGACCCCCAGTGGAAAAACATAAACTAAAAATCAGTTCATGAATAATTTTTTTCATAATTGCTTCCTAGTAAGTTGATAAATACATGGCCAGCTTCTATAGCCACTCCATATAAATCACTAACTAAAGCACAGCATTTAGTGGCTATAATTTAATGAAAATATTATTTTACATGGAGGATGAGGCATGAGCGGGCAGTTTCCTTTGACAGCTACAACAATGAAGCTGGAATTCAGAATTCCAAGCTCTGGGTGGCATCGATGGTGTCTGACGGACACGGCACGGACCCCCCTCTCTGCCGAGCTCAGCCACTAACCCCCGGGAGAATCAGGAGCCAGTGACTCAACCCCCTGGAAAGAGCCTGGCTTCCTTCCACGAAATGAAAGCAGTCATGCCTGCCCTTCCCCTTCCCTGTTGTTAAGAGGGTCAAATACTGTATGAAGACTCTGAAAACTGTAAAGCGATACAAGAACATAAGGTAGTATTATTATTATTCACTGCACCCTGGTTCTGCAACCTCAGCTGAATAAACTCCTCTATTCACCTTCCTATAAAGAGAGAAACGGGATTATAACCTCTTGACTGGGGAAAAAAGAAACATTGTTAAGAATCAATGAAGCAGGGCTTCCCTGGTGGCGCAGTGGTTAAGAATCCGCCTGCCAATGCAGGGGACATGGGTTCGATCCCTGCTCCAGGAAGAACCCACATGCCGCGGAGCAACAAAGTCCGTGCGCCACAACTATTGAGCCTGTGCTTTAGAGCCCATGAGCCACAACTACTGAGCCCATGTGCTGCAACTACTGAAGCCCACGTGCCTAGAGCTCATGCTCTGCAACAAGAGAAGCCACGGCAATGAGGAGCCTGCGCACCACAGCGAAGAGTAGCCCCCACTCACTGCAACTAAAGAAAGCCCACGCACAGCAAAAAAAAAGACCCAACACAGCCAATAAAATAATAAATTAATTAATTAAAAAAAAAAAGAATCAACGAAGCAGCATTAGGAACTGTCTCCTCCCCCGGTAGAAGGAAGGTGCTTTGGACGTTTCTACTCAATACAGAGAGGGGAAAAAAAAAATCAACCATATTACAGCTGGTCTGCACAGCTCACACCAGCTATGCAAATAGGTCCCTTCCTGGTCAACATAACAGAAATAAAATTTTATTGGAAACAAAATACATTAAAAAAAAAGACTCCCTTATTGCACCAATAATTAGCTTCTCAATTAGTGTGTGAATAGACATGAGCTAATGTAGGCCATTGAAAGGATGTATTAAAACAATAAAACTTTTTTAAAAACCCTAAAGTATAAAAAGAAATTAGAAATCAGCTTCTACCCTGTAATCCTATAAATGGCAAACCCCTCCCTCACCCCCCACACACACCCCCTTCCAGGCCCTCCTCTTCCCCGTTTCCCTTCCCCTCCCCCGTTTCCCTTCCCCTCCAGGAAACTCACCCCAGGTTCAGGTGTTTGAGTTTCTGAAGGCTGCTGATCTGCGTGGGCAGCTCCTCGATCTGGTTATTAAAAAAGTTCAGCACTTCCAGATTCTTCAGTTCTGCTATGTTTGGTGGCACAGCTACGGAAACAGAAACGCTCAGTGTGAACGCAGGCACCTCGCTCCTGGTAGCGAACGCCAGTGACACCTTTTGTTTTCCTTTCAAATGAGAGAAAGATGAAACTCCAGCACAACCATCTTATTCACGTATATACATCTTACTTAATCTTTCTGGGCAGTTTCTTAGGTAGCAGCTCACCACTGAGTAGACCTGGAAACGTTTCTTCAAAGGGCAGAAGAGAATTTCTCGGCCATAAGCAGCCTATAAGTAAACATTACAGAGCATTATGTACTTCTATTTTTTAAGTTTTAATTTTTTTCCTTCCAGTTTTATTGAGATATAAGTGACACACAGGCCTGTGTAAGTTTCAGGTGTACAGCGTAATGATTTGACTTACATACACCATGATTATTGCAATAAGGTCAGAGACACCTATTATCTCACAAAGATACAAAAGGAAAAAAAAAATGTTTTTCCTTGTGATGAGAACTCTTAGGATTTACTCTCTTAGATGTAAAATTGTACTTTTACCATGGTCATATAATGTCTACCAAGTGTAACTGTCTTCTTTCTTTTGGTTTCCTCACATCTCCACCAAAAGAAAGTCAGCAAACTCCAAACCCCTTCCCGAGTAATGTATCATCAAGCTGTTATCAATGATCTGTTACCTGTAACACAGGACTAAACCACGATGGTTTTTAAACTCAACCTTAAATCAATGGTTTTTCAACTCAACCTTAAATGACGAAACTGTCAACCTACTTAGTTTCTGATTTTGGCCTCTGGCCTTTGCACCTAGATCAGTACACACAAACACACACACACCCCTTATATCAGATTAGCAACAGATCACGGCATTGTTACTACACAGCCGTATGAAACACCAACTCAGTAGCACAATATGAATATAAGTGTGCAGATCGAGGCTTAAAATAAACCACTGGGAAGCTGAAAGCTTCCTCCTTCCCAAGAGAATATACCTGCACATACAAA